>NW_018742204.1:11685626-12889976 GCF_001683475.1 Chenopodium quinoa | reverse complement strand
TTGGTTTTAGGGAGACATTTTTAGGTGTCTGCAGAAGCCCCACTTTGGCTGAGTTTGTAGAAATGTTAGTTTTGAAAACGATAGTCAAAATAGCCGATAAGGACGGAGAATGATTTAAGACGTTCTGCGATCCTAAATCACTCTGTATTCGCCGATACCTGCAGAAATGTTAGTTCCACAGATAAAAGAGTAAAGGGATAGAATACGTATCTGACACCAGTGTATCGGTGACAAATGAGTTTGGTAGCTTCCTATGCTTGAAGGAATCCACCGGATGACATTTTGTTGAAATGCTTTCCATGCATGAGGAAAGCCGACAGATGAGTTTGGTAGCTTTCTAAGCCTGAAGAAACCTACCGGATGATACTTTCAATGCATGAGGAAAGTCGACATATGATATTGGCGTTTTTCTATGCTTGAAGAAATCCACCGATAATGCTTTCCATGCTTGAGGAAAGCTGGCTTGGCGGTTTTCTATACTTGAAGAAAAATCCACCGATAATGCTTTCCATGGTTGAGGAAAGCCTTTTCTATACTTGAAGAAAAATCCACCGATAATGTTTTCCATGCTTGAGGAAAACTGACAACTGATATAATCGCTGAAATTTGCAAGTGTATGATGGTTCGATTATCCCCGAACTTGGGCCGCAGATGATTTACCTTCAAGTTGACTATCCGACTATATTATGTGTTTAAAGTGTTGAAAATGCAACCCTAATGCTTGTTAGGGGTAAATCAGTAATTTTAGTACCCTTTAAATACCAATTAAAATTTTCTGCGCAATTCCGGTGAGAAAATAACTGACCAAAAGTTGCGGAAAATCGTTCCAACTTGGTCAAAGATGCTAAAATATCTGCCAGAAGGTTAAAGGAGCGTGCAGGACAAACAACAGGGTACCGCGCCACGGGGAGCTATCCCGCGACACGGTGGACAACCCCGTCTGACGGTGGAAATCCCTGTGACGCGGGATTGTTTTTTTCTGAAATTGTCAATGTGTCACGCGTAGATTTACCGTTACCTGGTAACGGGATTCGTGACACGGGAACGGAGGAGCGTAACGACTACTTTTTGGCTTTAAATTCGCGGCTGCTTTCCCCTTTTCTCACTTCTTCTTCTTCACCATTTTCATTCTCAAAATTGTTCTATTCTCACTTCTCTTTTTTTTTCATTTTTCTCTCTTAGGTCACAGTGCCACGGATCCTAGCACCGTCGCTCGTCAGATATCACCGTGACGCGGCGCCAGTAACCGTGACACGACGTCTGTTCTCGGTGCACGACAACTTGTTTTGCCGTTTTCTTGACGTTGCTGCTGTTAGAAGTCCTCCGCTGCGATCAAAGTATCACTGGACACGGGAAAGCTATACCGTGTCACAGATTAATCCACCGTGCCATGGTGGTTGCGGTGGTGAGCTACAACCCTTCCGCGGTTTTTCGAGCTTATAGAGCTCAAATATTCATCAATCTTGCTTCGATTTTGTGCTATCCTCTTCATTTTCGATTTACTACAATAATCCATGTAACTTTCTCTTGCTTATGTCTCAAATTTTGTTGTAAATTCCATATTTGCTTGAAACCCTATAAAAATCAAATTGGGGGTTTTTGATTTTAAGCTTCCATGTCAAAATTCTTGCCATAAATTAACTTGTATATGAATGTATATGCGTTTATGAACAATTTGAGAGCAAGTTTGTGTGTTTTGGTGAGGAATTGAGCAAATCACCATTTTTTTTTGGTACTTCTTGTGTGAAATGGTGTTCTTGTTGTTCATGTTATTTTTTTTGCACTTGAAACGGTGATATATTGGTTGTAGATCTTGTAAAATATGCCATGATGTGTCGATCTATTGTTCTTGTGTAAATTTGAAACATGTTCTGTTTTGTGTATGTACTATATTGTCATGGAGAACATAGTATCATGTAATTAGGGGAACTAGTATTAGTTCATCATGGAGAAACTAAATACTAGAAATAATTCCATTATTTTGCTAATTTTTAGCCTTGAGGTAAAAATTTTGCGTATAATAGAAAATGTAACTTGTGGTAACTATTAAGCCGCTTTTGAATAAATAACTAAATAACTTAGGAAATGCTGCTAAGAAAAATGCAACTTGTGAGCCGCTTTTGAATAAATAACTAAATAACTTAGGAAATGATGCTAAGCATTTAGATTTTTATTTTTGTAATAACATGCCTAGACAACGGGATCACGATCTTTCTACTCGCGGCCGACGTCAAGTGTTTCGGGAGGACACTCCCACAGTTCCTGAGGGCATGGACGACGATGCCCTAGAGACCGAGCCTCGCCCTTCTTTGAGTAGGGGTAGGTGGATTCCACCTCCGTGGACACCAGATGAGTTGGTTTTCTGCCGTGAGAACCATGTTTCTCACCATCCGCTTGCCAGCATAGTCGGTGGCACGCTTCGCCATCATGGATGCGGAGCTGGAGATTTGGTTCCCTGGCTGTATGGGATTATCACGAGGGTTCCTATTACGAACGCCTTGTGGGAGTCTGCTGGTTTAGGAGATTTTTTATTTGGCGGTCGTAGGATTTTGCAGCCCCTAGGGTTGTGGCCCGACAGTTGTTCGTGCGTTGTTGGAGTATTTTTGGGATACTACCAACACTTTTCACTTTGCTTGGGGGGGGGGGATGATAGTGACCCCTATGGATTTTAGCGTGATTAGTGGCTTACGCTTCACCGAGCGGGTCGTACAGCAGATTCCTGACCTCACTTGGGGGGCGGCTGAGGTAGAAGATTTATTAGGTCCGATCGTTCAGCATATCAGGACTCAGCCGGTGCCTCGAGGTGAACCTAAGAGCGGGCGTTCAGAGTTGGATTCTGTTCTGGCCTATGGATTTGACATGGATGAGACGTCACCTGAGCAGCGAGTGTAGATCTTTATTTTGATTCTCATTTCTGTGACTCTTTCTCCTGATAGGAGTTCACGTGCGCTCGTTTTCTACCTTCCTTCTTTGGCCAGGATTGGCGAGATAGGATCCTATAGTTGGGCCAGCCTTAGATATGCTTATCTACTCTCGTTGCTGCGTCATGGCTACAGGCTGCTGAATGACCAGGCCTCTGTCACTGTCTACGATTTATGGAGAGTCGTAGAGGTGACGATCTTTCTTCTTCTTGTTTTGTTTTTACCAGTTTAACTCATGTGCTTTGAGATTAATTTTCATTGCAGCTGTGGTTCTATGAGTACTTTTCGGGATTGGCCCCTCGACGGTGTCGTGGAGCGGTCCATGACTTCCTTGTTAGAACCAGCTGGCGTGACCGAGGCGAGTCACGTGTGGAGTCTGTCCCTACGCTGCGCGGGCTTCTGCGCCGAGGCACCTCTTCCGTTGGTGTAAGAATTGATTTTGCAGCATGTTATTCTCTACTTTGATGTTATTTTCGGCGTTCATTGCAACTTTTTATGGTTTTCAGGTTGCTATTGAGATACAGTATCGGCCTTGGGCTGGGATGACTAATCTTCCCGAGGCCGTGCGGCTTTCGGCGTACTGTACTATTTTTGTCGGTACTGGATGCTTTGCTTGGTATCTTGGGGAGCGCGTTTTTCGTCAACACAGCGCTGATCGCTTTGTGGTGCCTTGCCTCCACCGAAGTCGATGCTGGACTCACGTTTGCTTAGGGAGTCGATAAACAGGGGAGAGCGCTACACTTTTCCTTGGCAGGAGCTTGTGCACATGGAGGGCGATTATTCGCAGGACTTGCTTCCTTCTTTGGCTCCTCCACCCCGTCTTCCCGAGGTATGATTTCTTTTAAGAGTATTGTCGCTAGTCTCTATTTAAACCGTCGAATAAATTGATTATTCGATCGTATTTTCAGACAACTACGCGTCGTATGGGGAAGATTGAGGTCCAGCCTCAAATCTTTTCGTTACCCGGGGGTCGATCAGTATTACTGAGGATCATATTGCTAACGCGCCAAAGGGTTTCAGACAGGAACAGGAGTCTCTGCCTAATGTATTTGAGCCGGTACTCTTTTTGACACATTATTCATCTTTTTTGATATTGCTTGTTACTGATTCTTCTTTGCTTTGTTCTCAGCCTACGCACCCGGAGATGATAGGATTCATGAAGCTGGTTGACGCTTTGAAGTACTGCATCATCAAGCTTCAGCGTGGTGCGAGTTGTCGGGGCAGTTCTGGCGATGTTCTCGAGGTATATTCACCTTTTTCCCCATATTACCGTGTGTTCTATCTTGCACTATTGACATCTTTTCATTTTGTGCTTTTCAGGAGCGACGGAGGTCTCGCGTTCGAGGCACAGAGGCTCGGACGAGGGGGAGCCTAGTCACGGCAGACGATCTCTTGAGGTTCGTCGACATTCTCAGTCTCAGCGGCAGCCTCGGTCTTCTCAGCCGTTTCAGGAGACTCAGTGGCAGCAACCTCAGCCTTCCCAGTCATTCTAAAACTTTCAGGATCAGTGGCAGCGACCTTCATCTTCCCAGCCTTCACAGCCCGAGTTCAGGCCAGTCCTTACCCCTGTGGACTAGGGTTTATACTCAGTTTCATTGTCTGGGCCTCTTCCTCCACCGGTGCAGGGCTTATTTTCAGTTCCATTGTCTGGGACGATGCCTCTATCGACGCTTACTACCTCTTGGAATCAGTCTACGCCGTTTTCTAGTTGGACAGGTCTTGCTTTGAGTTTGTCTGCTACTGGAGCTTAAGGAACTAGTAGGGATACCACTCCTCGTACCCGGATGATGGAGGGACTCTTTGGTCCACCGTTCCCGTATTTGCAGGCTGGAGATGACACTGATCCTCACTCTTCTAGTTCTACAGATTTTTTACCGAGGGTTTTTTATTTTGTACTTTGGTTGATGACACTTGACGCTGTTTATGCATCATGATTCACTTTGTGTATTTTATACACAATTTATGCATTTATTAGTGTGTATTAGTGTGTGCTTGAGACTCATTGTGTGTGATTGTGTATTTATTAATGACGCGAAAAAAATCGTAAGTGGAGGGTACTGACCTTCCCCAAAAGAAAAAAAGAAAATGAAATATGGGACAAATTTTACAATTTCCCAAAATAAATAAGAAATAAAAAAAATGGGACAAGTTTTTCAACTCCCCCAAAATAAAAAAAAAATAAAAAAAAAGTGAAAATAGGGCAAGTTTTACAAATTCCCCAAAATAAAAATAAAAATAAAATAATAATAAATAAATAAAATAAAAATATAAAAATAAATGGAGAATTTTATTAGGAATGAAACTCTTGAAAAACAGAATTAAGAGATAAACGGTTAATGTAAAACAATAAAAATCCGGATAAAAGTAGGTAAAGGATAAAAATATGAAGACGCGTGGGCACCGCAACACGACTGTGTACACCGTGTCACGGCAAAGCCTGCCGTGTCGCGGCACTATTTCCCGTGACACGGTGGAATTTCCCGTGTCACGGTGCGCTTATTCTTCAGCGGTGTATCTTGCACGCATAGAAAGATAGATTTTGAGTATTTCCAAGCGTTTTGGCTATAAAATAGGACCAGTTTATTCGTGATATGCATAATTACGAAACATAAAATAATTAGAATTTCATATTTCAATAATAATGTCTCAGAATTTGGATAATACATTGCGCGACTGGTCTTATTCTTTGACCAATGCTGACAAAAGAGAGTTAAAATTGTTTCATGTCAGGGGCTTATTAGCCTTGAGGCATGTAGCAATTGAACATGATTTTCTTAGGGAAGCTTTAGATTATTGGAGTCCAGAAACACATTGTTTCAAATTTGATTATGATGAAATTTGTCCCCTGCTGGAGGAATTCGACGTCATCTTTGGTTTCCTGCCAGAAATCTCATTGCCATGCCTACCCTACGTGAATATTGTTACCAAGACTTTGAACGCCATCTGAATATGACAGATCCAGATTTAAATAAAATTGTGTGTGGTAATAAAGTATACTTAGAAAAGCTTGCAAATTTGTATTTCAATCGTCCTGTCTCTGAGTCTTATCATGTATACCGTAGAAGGGCTTATATTTTTTGCATGTTTAGCAAGCTTTTATTTGCAAACGGTAGGGTAGGACATGCTTGCTTAGCGTCTGTGCTTGAACATGTTGAATTTGAGAGATCTCCTATGCCTACTTGTCTTGGAGAAACTTTGTGTGGCCTTGGCGAAGCAAAAGCTGATCGGAAAGCCATCAGGAAGGGCTCTCTAGTACTGTTGCAAGTAAAAACGCGCTCTGATTAGCCCCCGTGACACAAAGCAGGCACCGTGTGCTTGAAGAGGGAATTTTGAACTAGAAAAGGTAGGCTAGTGTTCAGGCTAGAGCATAGAAGAGAGAAAAAGAGAGAATTAATTGATGCCCCGTACATCATAAATAAAGGGGTATTTATAGAAAAAATTAGTAGAGGGAACATACGGAACCCTAACCGTCAGACGGGACAAACTCCCGTGACACGGTGGACAACGGTGTGACGCAGGAAATAATTAGGGTACGGGGAATAAAACGCGTGAAGGGTTTACGCGGAAAGGACACGGAGTTGCCCCGTGTCACAGCACAGGCACCGTGTCACGGGGAATTCCACCGTGGCGCGGCATTGGATCCCGTGACACGTTGCTTACTGTCGTGACGCGGGATTCTGTAGTCCGTTTTTCCGTCTAAATTCATTTTTACCCTAATTTCGTTCAGCATTTTTAAGTGCCGATTGGTAATTTCGGGCCATTTCTGATTTATTATTATTAATTGGGCCAAAATAATAAATAAAAAAAAATGTTTTGGCCAAAATAATAAAGGAAAATAAAATAAAAAGGTTTGGGTCAAAATTAAAAATGAACTATGTTTTGACTAAACATCAAGATTGATCCATGGACTTATTCAAAAACTGAATTTAATTAAACATGATTTTTTAAGCACTCTCGGTATTAAATACTGAACCCGGCAAATAATGGCGGTGAAAGATTGTTTGTCATCGGGTTTGGTTTTGGGGAGACATTTTTAGGTGTCTACAGACCATAAAAGAGAACAGAATTCAAATCGAAATAAAACTCCTTTCATCCCATGGTGATAGAAATATCGCGGCACGCTACAGAATAGTTTTTTTTGCGGTTTTTGTTTTTATCATATCTTTTATTTGGTCTTGAAATCGGATTAAATTAAATAATATGTCATTAGAAATCTCTTGAATTCTAATCTCCAACCCAATTAGAATCAAATTAAAATATTTTGTAGAATAAAAAAAATGGCCGAAATAGTGGAAGGGTGTCAATTGTAGATAGAGTTTGGTATCTCATTCATATATTTTTTGTTTCAAATCGAAATTGGTATTATAATATATCGTTGGAAAGATAATTTCAAGGGCCATCTAACTGTAACACCTTAGATTTTCCTTTCTTCTAAAATAATTGTTTTTCCCTATTTAAAACTTTAAATAGGAATATCTAAGACATTACCGCCACCGTGAAAACGGCTAAGGCAATTATCAAAGACATAGAGCGGAAGACTATCTTTAAAAACATTCAAAACAAGTCAACTATAAAGTCAACCTAAACAAAAGTAAAGTCAAACAAAGTAAAATAAAATCAACCTACAATTTGGAACCTTTAAAGACCCTTATTAAAACCAAACCAACTTCCAAAACTTTTGTGTTAGTCATGCATAATAATATCATAAATAATCAAAGCATTAAACACATCATACTTATGGAAACTAGCATGATTCGTTCTTCACTCATAGCCCATTCATGAATATGCTTCATCACCTGAAAAACTTCTCTCTACTTGTTTCCACTACTCTCCATTAAAAATGGGTCATCATAGGGCCAAGGTAAAGACAAGGCCAACAAACACACAAAACACACAATCAGCAAAGCCGAGTACATAAGTGTAATTAACACACTAACATGCATTTACCTATCAACACACAACTTAGCTTGCTTCATATGTTTTTCAAGCATACAACATTCAACAAAACTTCTCAACTAGACAACTACATAATTTATTTATGCTATGTTTGGATAATAAATTAGAAGGGAAATGGAAGGGAGGGAAATAGGAGGAAGGGGAAGGAAGGGAAAGTGGAGGAAATGATGAGCTCCATTTTCCCTCCAAATCTCTCCAATTTTGAAGGGATGGTCTTTATTAAAGGAGGAGGGAAAATTGATACCTCCCTCCCCCTCCTTCCCCCCCCCCCCCAACATATTATCCAAACAAGGAAATTTGTCTCCCTCCCTTTCCTTTCCATTCCTTTCCTTCCATTTTTTGTTATCCAAACATAGCTTTAGCGTTGATTACGCATCGAACGGGTTTCCCACTCAACCTCCCCCAATAAATGAGGTTACTGACACGGGAGCTTACTGTGCCAGCATCAAAACCACTCATAGGTGGTGGAGTTCCTGCGCATAATAAAAGGAATGTAAAGCGTCCTGTACTCCAATAGAAGTTATGATCAAATATAAATTCATATAACTCCCCCCATATGTTCATACTCAAGGTGTATACGTTCCAAGAGTTTTGGTGCGTAATCTCTTTCACTTTACGTTATTTACATATTATTAAACTTGGTGATGACTCTCAAACCATAATCATTCAATCAACAATAATTATTCAAACGATCAAATATACCAATTTAATTCTCAAATAATTAGTGACCACATAATATTTAATGTTGAATCCTTTTTAATTCTACCTCGGTGCCAATGACACCTTAAACGCATATAGCGCCACAAATCATATCCCTCGGTGTTAAAAAAACCTTAAGTGCACTAAGGCACCAACGTACAATTTATTACTCGTGTACGTAGACACTTATATAGCTTTTTCCTCATGCTTATTGCATCAATAAAAATTATATGAACCATAATAAAAATCCTTTTCAATATTCCAAACCAAATTAAACATTTAGTTTAATTAAACATGCTCTCTAATATGCCACAAATATATATGTGGTTCATAAATAATATTCCAAACTATTATTTTCCATTCAATAATCCATCACAAATAAATCATGCTTCATAATCCAATCACCAATAACATTCAAATAATAATTTCCATTTCAAATCTAGCATGATACTACTTGTAATCAATTAAACATATTTAGCATGCTACTACATCAATATAATTATGCTGAGTATGCGAACGTACCTCAATTAATCCCTTAAAGTAGCCGATTACTTTACAACAATTCTCGAATAAGGTCTCCTACATAAAGGGACAATAATACTATATTAATTACCCTTGTATACACAATTTCCAGCAACTTAAACTCACTTTAAACAGATTATAATAATATGAAAATCACTTTTAAACACTAAATAACTTCTTTTTTAATAAGTAATTAAACCCTTTTAATAAAATCATAATTCTACTACTTTAAATAAAATTCCAACAACATTACTTTGTTAAAACTCCTTAAAACTCATGAAAATCATATCTTTATACTTGGTTAATAATCAAAATCATTGGGTATTCAAAATCCCCAAATTAATTGATAAAAAGAACCCTAAAAATCAAGTCTTTAATAATAAAAACCTTAACTTTTAATACCTTATAAAATCATAATTTAAAACAATACAAAATCTGAAATTTATACTCTTTAATGATTAAAACACAACTTTAAAACATACTAATTATAATTTTAACAATCAAAATCAATACCCAAAAATATAATACATAAATTAACTTAAAAACAAGGAGGAGAGAGAAGGAGAAAAGCACCACCGCATTCGATGGTCGGGCTGGCCGCCGGCGGTGGCTGGGCGGCCCTAGGTGAAGTGGCAAGGTGGCAGCTTGGGCTTGAGGTTGGTGGTGTTTCACGCATGAAACATGAAAGAAGAAGAAAGAAAAAGTATGGAAAAAAAAAGAAAGAAAAATAAGAAAAAGAAATAAAGGAAAATAATACTTACCCAAATATGATTTTTGATCTCTTGTGTGGGAAAATTTTGGGATTTTGGGAGGTATTTATAGGGTAAAGAATAGGGTTTAAGTTTGGGCTCAATAAATAAGTGGGCTTGAGGTATGGAATATTTGACCCATAAGGGTTCAAATAAAGTGTTGAGTTTATTTAAACGAATTGGGTTATTCCAATAAGAGTATGTAGGACTAGATTACATACAATATTTTAAATGAGGCCCAATAATTAATAAACGTTTGACCCAAAATATATTTTACCTTTATAAAAACTTATAGTTAAATTAGTTTAACTCTTTAAAATATTTAATTAAAATACTTGGGCCCTTAAAATATACTTTATACATACTTAAATACTTTATAAAAAACACATAAAAATACGGAGTATTACACTAACCATCTAAGATTTGGATAAAAATTATGAGGAACAAAAAACATATATGAACTTCTTTCAATTCGAATAGGATTAGGATTTTCAAAAAGAGGAATTTATTCAATTTCAATCTCTTGATCTTTATCTTTCAAAAAGGATAGATTAGAACCTTCTAGAAGCTCATAATAAATACTAATATTTTTGTAGGAATGGGGTTAAGGTTAATGAACCCTCCACATGATCATTAGGTGTAGGTAAGGCTCGGTCTAGTATTTTGGCTATAACTTCTTCGTTATAACTCGGATTTGGACTTATAATACATCGTTGAACAACTCTTTTCAAACCCCATCCAACTACATAATTATTGGGCCCATATTACGGACAAAACTAAACTGGATTGGATATTTTCGTAAATAGGACATAAAATGAATTATTTTTGAATTAAAACATTTTTAAAAAAGGAAAATTCCCGAGATTCTTCAACATTTTACCTTACTCGATAAATCAATCATGTAAAAGATACTCATCACTTGGTTTGGTTTTTGGCATGGGCGACACAATCAGGTGTCTACAGCTGGTAACCGGAGGTGAAAACTAGAGCTGTCAAAAGCTGACCCGACCCGAAATACTAAACCTAACTCGATTATTAACCGGCCCATCTGAACCCGAAAATATGGTGATCCAAAATGGACCTGACACGGCCTAAAACCAACCCTAAACCTGAGTTGACTCGAGTATGTGAGGCTCGAACCCGAACATGAACCAACCAGGAGGTGACCCGACCCGAATGTAACCCGTAAATTATTGACCTGAACCGAACCTGACTAGAACCGAAATTTACTCAAACCTGTTGTAACCCGTCAAAACCCGAATTTAACCCGACTTGTTACTAACCTGACTTGAATTAACCCCGACCCGTTCCTAACTCGACCCGAATTTAACCCGACCTATTACAAACCCGACTTGAAATCAACCCGACTTATTATTGACCCGACCCAAAATAAACCCGACTTTTTATTGACCCGACCCGAATTTTACCCGACCTATTACTAACCCGTCCCAAAAATTTAACCCGATCTGTTACTAACCCGACCCGAAATCAAGACGACTTGTTATTAACCCGACCTAAATTCAACTCAAATTGTTCCTGACCCGATTTCAAATCACCTTAAATTCAATTTAGACCACCTTATTATTGTTGGTCAAAGCTTTTTATCTAGGGAGACCGAGTCAGTCTAGGCTAGCAAAAGAACGGAGCATCATCCCCAATTTTAAGAGTTAAATATAGTACATATTTGTTGTATGGTCAAAGGAAATAATTATCTTCCTGAATTATAGACTATAGTGACCTAGTATGTTGTCATATATATTATAGTCAAAGGAAATAATTAGCTTGATAAAAATCATAATTATCTATTTATAGTTAGTTGAACCCGAATATGACCCGACTTGGAAATGACCCGACCTGATTGTAACCCGCAAATTATTGACTTGAACATAACCCAACTTGAACTCGAGAATGACCCGAATTTGAAATGACCCAACCTGATTATAACCCGCAAATTATTGACTGGAACCGAACCCGACTTGAACCCGAGAATGACCCAACTTGAAAATGACACGACCTGATCATAACCCGCAAATTATTGACTTGAACCGAACCCGACTTAAACCCAAGAATGATCTGACCTGATTCCCGCAAATTATTGACTTGAACCGAACCCGACTCAAACCCGAGAATGACCCGAACTGATTCTAACCCGCAAATTATTGACTTAAATCGAACCCGACTTGAACTTGAGAATTACCCTAACCCGTTTTAACCAGTGAAAACCCGAATTACACCTGACCTATTGTTCACCCGACCCAAATGTAACCCAACCTGTTATTAACCTAACCTAAACCCGATAAGATGTATGACCCGACGTGATCCGACTTAATCATGACCCAACCCAAAACCGACCCGCATAGGTTACGGCATTAACCCGAATTGAGCCGACCCAAGTTGACCCGAATCGATAGCTCCACTGAAAACCGGTTGCCCACTACCAGTAACCGGACACCAAATCATGTTCACCGTCCCTAGTAACTGTTGGCTGCGGTCAACAAAATTTGGTCGCCGGTTACCGGTGCTAGAAATCGGATTTCACCTCTGGTTACTAGCCACTTATTGCATAAAAAACGAAAAAAACATAAATTAGAAAACTACCCATTATGTCGCCCCTGCTTCCTGAGGTCGCGCGCCAATTGCTTCCTGGTAAATACCAAATATATATGTGGTTATGGAGGTTGTGTAGTAAAAAAGGTGGGCGGTAGGTGTTTGAGGAGAGAGAAAAAAATAAGGGTGAAAAATGGGTAAGGGTTTAGTAAGGGGCAAGATTGTCGGTTTGCTTGAAATAATGGCGGTGTCAATAAATTTGGATGACGATATTTAGCATTTCACTTATAGAATCCAACCTTAAATATAGTAAACACGATCCTTTACTCGATGAACTCATTTAACCAATAAGTGTGTCACGCTCTTTGTTTAATACCTAGCCTTGGATATGATTAATTCAAATAAATTAACCAACAAGTTTAAAATCTTAAATACTCTCAATAACCAGAAAACACCTTGAACGAACCATGACTAACATATATACCAAATCCTACTGTAGGGGACCATAAAAAAATGAAGAATGTACCTTATTCTCAACTAATGGTTATCATCTCTTTACCAACATGCTAATGGCTAAGGTATATAGCATCGAGCCTCAAACCAAGAATAAAATAATAATGCTCAACCTTTTGATCTCATATATCAATGATAGATCAAATAAAAATTCACAATTAATAATTCTTATCTTAATAATGGAACATGTTCCCAAATAATATGAGAAATTAATGAGGCAACATATGTGTAGACACCTAAAAATGTCTCCCCAAAACCAAACCCGATGATGAATAACCTTTCACCGCCATTATTGGTCGGGTTGAGTATTTAATCTTGGAGTGCTTAAATCCATATTTCCATTTCATAAAACAACCCAATTCCTAGCCCATTTCCCCAAACCATAACTTATTTTCCTCTTTTTGTGCCTTTAAACCCAAAATAATTCATTTCGTGTCCTTTAAAATCATTCATTTCGTGTCCTTTTTATAAAAACGTTTAATCCAGTTTATTTTGGTCCATACTCTGGGTCCAATGATTAAATAGTTGGATGGGGCTTTAAAAGAGCTTTCCAACGATATATTATAAGCCCAAATCCGAGTTATAACGAATAAGTTATGACCAAAATATTAAACTGAGCCCAAACCGAACCTAAGCCCATCTTACCTACGACCCAATGATCATGTGGAGGGTCCAAATTATTTAATCCCATTCCTAAACTAATTAGGATTAATTAGAATCTTATATAAGTTTCTAAAAGATCTTAATTATCCTTTTTGAAAAGATAAGATTAAAGAGTTTGAAATTGAATAGAACTCCTTTTTTTGAAAGTCCTAATTCTATCCGAATTGAAAGACATTCAAAGATAGACAGATATTATTTTCGTGCCTCATATTTTTTATCCAAATTTTATATGGTTGGATATCTCTTGAAATTATATTTCCAATGATATATTATAATATCAATTCCGAGCTATAACGGAAAAGATATGAATAAAATGTTAAACTCTATCCAAAACTGACATCGTCTCACTATTTCGGCCATATCTTTTATTCTACAAAATATTTTAATCTGATTCTAATTGGGTTAGAAATTAGACTTCAAGATCTTTCCAACTATATCTTATTTATCTCATTCCTATTTCTAGATCAAAAGATATGATAAAAACAAAAACCGTAAAAACTGCAGTCTATCGAGTTTTATTCCGATTTAATTCGGATCTTATCTTAATTCTTCGACCCCTTTTTTTTCTCTATAAATAGAGGTCATATCACCCCTTTTTCAATCATCAACAATCTTGATCATAAAATCATTCTCTTCTCCCTTTTTAGCCTAAACACTAGCCTCCCTATTCTTACAGTATTTCTTCCTTTAAGCACTCCAAGGAGTCCATACAATAATACCTGAAGTTCTATACTTTAACCAAGGTGTGATAGGTAGAATTAAATGAGGGTTTGAAACAAATCAAATCTATATTTATTTAATTTAATTTTCAATTTGATTTATATTTTTGTTGAAGTTACTAACAGTTTATTCATGATGTAGCAATTTAAAGGAACGCGCGAAATGTGAGTAATTAATTAATTTAATTACTCTTATTTTATTTTAATATTGCTAGTATCATGATTAGGTTAATTTTATATTTGATTTGACTAACGCTATTATTGTTAAATTGCTTCCAAATGTTGATTCTATTATTATTATTTTATCGATCACCATATTACATGTTTAAAGGGAATATGTAATTGAAAATCACGCCTAATAAAATAATTTGGACAACCGGTTTAGGTTCCTTTTTAATCTTGTTATTTAATCAAGTGATCACGATATTTTAGAATTATATGTTGCATTAATATTCAACCAATTTAGCTTAATAATAGTTTGGAGCAAATTGAATATTTTGTTTGCATGCCTTTGAGATCGCAGGAATCATTCTTTCACTATAAGAATCGAGTAGAGGCCAATACGGGCGAATGTGAATCCATGACTCACTTCGTACCATCATCCCCGATCCTCCTTTCGTGGTTCCGAACCATATGGAGTTAGTAATCTCATGGATTATGAATGAGGTCCTTCACGGGTCAATCGTTGTTGCCTATCGTTGTCCCTTATTCTTGGTTGCCTTTTTATGATCCGTGAACGGTTTACAAGTTCCTTAAAAACTTGTTGGCGGCTCCCTACTTTCCTTGTCCCTAATCGTATATGTCAATTCCCACTTCCTATGAGTGCCAAGCATATTCACCATATGCTTTAACGTAGGCGCACTTCAAACGACGCCTACAATATGCCTTATTCATGTATGAGTATGGGCATTCAAGGGGGAGTGTTGAGAAAATAAGTCCAATGTGAATGCCCAATAAGTTGATTCCTATGCTCAAATACATACAATCCAGTGAACTCATATGTCTATATGTGAGAAATTGTTGTACCATATTGTAATACCCCCAAATTACTCTCTAATATTAACAATAATAATCCAACTTTAGGGAGTAACTTGGGAGTATTACCGCCACGTGATTACGTAAGGCTTTAACATAGTTTTGCAGCGGAAAACAATAATTATCTTTTATTAGTAATAATAATAGTAATAGTAATAGTTTTGAAATACTTCCAAAGATGTAACAACACTAATACTATGTTTACTAAATTAAACTAGGAGATCACCGCCCATCGTTCCCAATGCAGCACATAGTTCACGTTGTCTGATCGCCATCACCTATCTACTCATCAAAATGATAAGTAGGGCCAAGCCAAAACAAAACAAAAATCAATTTAATTAATTAAACATATTTTTGAAGAGATTTAACTTTAATAAATCATAATTTACCCAAACCATTCATGAATAGAAATTCATGTATAAAAGCTTGTCAAAAGGACCAATTTCCGAAATTACCAACTTTTCAAAGATAATTCCGAATAGGATGGATCAATCCATATTTTCATAAATAGTTTTGTTATTCATAGCCCTAAGGGCTATGCATAAAAACCAGCTAATTCCTCTAATTAATGATAAATATCTTATTCCAATGGAATCTATGACAAACTTATTATTGGTAATCAGGCCCGTATTTAGACCAGGGCAGATGCCCAAGGCCCCCAAATTTTAGGCCCAAAATACGTATAGCGGAATAAAAACATTAATTAAATTTTAATTAATTAACTAAAATTTGCGCCTAAACTACTCCATATTACTCATACTTCAACTTCTATAAATAATTAATTTCATTAATCTTGGGAAGGAAATTTCCATATTATTTTAATCAATTTCATTTAATCCCCTCCATTATTACGGAGTATCTTATTTTCCCTAATTAATAATAGAGCATGAATTACCACATCCCAATATAAGCTTCGTATTTACCTATAAGTATTCCTTTTTTTTTTTTTTTTTTTTTGAACGGTGAGTATTCCTCCTTCATACCACAAATTCTAATCAGTTTCTCATAACCTCATGGAATTACACTACATGTCTTATTATCTTAATTACCAATAATTTATATTTGATTGTTCCACATAAATATATTTACATGTAGAATACAAAATTGCACTTAAGCTCAAAAACAAAGAGACATATATTATTCTTTATATTCTATTCAATATTCAACAATACATTCCAAATTATTATTACTTTAAACACTTTCCTCAAAAAAAAAAAAACTTTAAACACTTTATTAAAAAAAAAATTACTCAAAGTAATATTCTGAGGCAACGCCCAAGTGACACTCTAATTGTTTGCGAAAAGAATACGAAGTGTAATTAAAAAAGTGTCGTGCAAAAATATGGATTTTTTTTGGCATATCCAAAGAATTTTTTTAAAAAGAAAATAATTTAGTTAATTAGGGCCTAATTTTAAAGTTCGCCCATAGGCCCCAAAAATCTCAGAAACGGGCCTATTGGTAATTAGACCATCATTCAATTCTCATTAAAAATATTTGCCGATTACTACTGCAAGTTAATACCACTTTGTAAATTACTACCGCAAATTAAAAAAGTTGTGAATTACTACCGCAAAACTTTTTAAGATGTTGCGATTACTACCAAACTCCCATTAAACCCAACTATGACGTCATTATAGCTCTTTAACCCATGGTTAAAACCCTTAACCATGGTCAAACATGGGTTAAATCCCTTAACCATGTCATCATTATATCCCTAACCCATTTTTTTTTTGGCAGGTTAAAGCCCTTAAACATGGTCAAACATAGGTTAAAGTGATATAATGACATCATAGTTGGGTTTAATGGGGGTTTGGTAGTAATCGCAACATCTTAAAATTTTTTGCGGTAGTAATTCACAACTTTTTTTATTTGCGGTAGTAATTTACAAAGTGGTATTAACTTGCGGTAGTAATTGACAACAACACCAACTGTTGTTGTTGTTGTTGTTATTATTATTATTATTCACTAATACTAGAAAAAGTTTAATCCACACCGGTTCAAGGGCCAAATAGATGCCTTAGCTTTTATGCTTAAAAAAATGCAAAATTGATAAACAAAACATTATATATATATATATATATATATATATATATATATATATATATATATATATATATATATATATATATATATATATATATATATATATATATATAAACTTAGATATTTTTATTAATAAATGCTTGTAATATTAGAATTTCATCAAAATTAAATAAAAACACAGTTCCCATCATACATGATCAATTCTTTTTTTACATGCTGGTTTCAAACTATGTTACTCGGACTCTTTCATTTACCTCACGTGTCCATGTCGACACGACACGTGTCGGACACCGACAGTCCGACACCGACACTTGGACACTTCAATTTTTAACTAAAAACACAACTTTTTCCAAGAAAATGGAAGAGTCCGATGCTTGGACACCCGTGTCTAATTTGACACTTCATCCGAGTCCTAGTAACATAGGGTTTCAATATAAGTAGAAAAAGGAAAAATGATAGACAGAGACGGGAACAAAGAAGCAGCACCTGAGACTTTACTGTAGATTCAAGCACCTGAGCACATAAAGAGCACCTGAGCACCTGACTGCACATAAAACAAAGTCTAGATTAATTGCTTACAACGCTTAGTAGAAAGAGTATTCCTGTAAAAAAATCTAGTTTGAAGTTTTGAACCGCTTGCCATCTACTTTTTTCTACTAGTGAAACCTGCCTGCAAAACATCATATTCCTATAAAAAAAAAAGTGGTAAAAAAAACAACCAGCTTAAACTGACAATATATATTCTCACATAATCCATATAACAAAGATACACGCTAGGCAATACTCACAGCCTATCTAATCTGCCATGGCATAGAGAGTCGAGAGTGAAAGTCACAAGTTCTCTATATCAATCTCATACGTGTTGGATTTATAAATATTAGTAATTGGCAAAGCACAACCAAAATTTCTTCCCAAATGGAACTCATTAGTAACACCCTCACAAAATAAAAGTCCACGTGTATGCATTATTTATGTCAGCACATGTATGGCATAACATTTGTCAAATTAGAATGCTAGCATTTAACTTATTTTTCATTAATAAAATTAGAATGCTAGCATTTAACTTATTTTCCTTAATACAATGACCATAATCCCAATCTCATCAGACAATTACTTGTTCACAAACTTTGCACAAGGATAGTACGAAGTAACATTCATTTCACATCTCAGGGAAAATTCTTTTTGCTTCCTTGATCAATCCCATTTTGTCAAATACTCATATCACGAGTAACAAATACCCTCGATAACAATCACATTCATGTGTTGATTAGTAATGATTAATAAATTATCTAATGTAAATGTTTTTATAGTTAACTTTCATGCAAAACAGTGAACTAAAACAATTAAGCTACCAATTAAATTTTTTTTTTCCATTTTACTATATTATAATAAGAGGTTGATTTATCAAAACCATGATAAAAAAAGGGAGCGCTGAGAATAAATACATATACATTAGACTTATTATTAATCTTTACTAATCAACACATGAAGTATAAATTAGAATATATGTCTTAGCAGATTAATGAAAAACAATTAAATAGCCCATAAAAAAAAATAACACAAAACAAAATACCTCTTATTGATTTTATGAATCACTAAGCAACACTTAGTTACACAGTAGCACCACCAGTCCAACCTCACCCCTTCTCTGCGTCCCCAATCAAGATAACATTTTCATAGTAGTGTATTCCACAGATTACATGAATTTCCAAACAACTTATTAAAAATACTTTGTATAATAGTAATCTGATCAAGAGCATAATCTGACCAAGAAATAAACATCATTCCTCCAATTATAATTGGCATGGCCTTAGATTTCTGCATTTCTTTTGCCCACAATTACTTGGGTTCTCGACAAGCTTATGATGAATCATTCAGAAAAGAAAATAATTAAATTAAAATTGATCAGAGTAGTCAACAAACATCAAATTAAAAGGTAAATCAAAATCTGCAGTAATCGAAATTTTTGGAAGAAAAAACAAAATTTTTGCAGTAATCCCAAACTCATCTAGATACTTCAACCAATTTATATAAAATCTGTAGTAATCAAAATTTTCGAAAATAAGAAAAAACAAAATTCCCAAACTCATCTAAATACTTCAACCAATTTAGATCCATGCCAAATTCAGTATGAAAATAATGAAATTAAACCTGTTAATAGGCAAATTCAATATCAGATTAACAAATCATCAATAAGATTAGAGAGACGGAATTGAAACCCTAACTTTAGCTAGCTCTAATTCTTGTTAGAGCCAGTAGCTCTAATTTATATGGAAGGGAGACAGAACTAAACTAACCTAACCACCCAAACTTTAGGTGGAAGCCGCCGAGGATGAAGGCCAGTAGGTGGCAATTGTCGTCTCTTCAACTTGGAGCACGGGCTGTTGTGTATGTCTTTGAGTTGGAGCACAGGTTGGAATGGAGGGAGTCTATAGTGGACGTGGACTATAGTGGAGCACCGGAAGCGAGAAGGTGGTGGCGGTGGAAGCCGAGGATAGGAGATGCAGCGTAAAGAGACGGTGAAAGCTTGAGGGATGGAGAAATACAAGGGAGAAAAAAGTTGTGACTTGTGAGGCTATGAGGGTCGATTTTGATACAGTAAAAATAATTGACAAGGAAAAAAAGAATACGAAGTATCAAAATAAGTGTTTTCCTTCCAAAAAAAAAAAAATAAAAATTAAGTATTACAACCAAGTGATACCTAATATTAAAGTGTTACAATAAAGTATTATCTAATATTAAAGTGCTACAAAAAATGTTACTCAATACCACAATGTTACAAAAGTGTTACTTAAAAATCAAATAATCATGAAAATTTTAAAGTGTTACCAATGAGTGTTACTTAAGCTCAATTTTGTAGTAGTGTTAGTATGTAGTAGTAGTAATAATATATGTAGTGTAGTTGTTTGATATGATTTAATCAAGATAATAATAACAATAATTTATAATGATAGATTATCATTAGTATGTATGTAGTACTAGTAGTGTACAATAGTAGTAGTAGTAATAATATGACTCAAAATGAAGAACATCAACGACAACAACAATGTAGTATCAAAACAAGGTTGGAAGCTTAGATAATCAAGCAAGGCAAGAAGGTGGAGGGAATACCTATGGGTGGCAGCGGCGGCAACGGTAGGAGGGCTGCAACAAGGTGGTCGGAGTGGTGGTGGTCATGGTGTTCACGGCCAAAGAGAAAGAAAAAAGAATCAAAGTAAGAATTAGAAAGGAGAAGATGGAGGATGAAGAGAGTAGTTTGGGGAAGATGAATGTGGGAAGTGTGACTGATTTTCATGGCTATTTATAGCCTCAATTAGGCACTATTTTAGCTGTCTCCATTAATGAAAGAACAACTGGGAACCTTGGTTCCATTTTTGCCGACATAAAGAGGTTCTAGAAGCAAGAAAATGAGTTTTGTTTGGCAGCCATAACTTTTGATATATAGCATCAAACAACAATCACACCGTTGAAATTAAATATTGGGATGTTTCAAACAATCTGTCAAAATTTCAGCTAAATCGGACCACGGATAAACCTTTATCGCTGGTGTTTTCTGAGACTGCTCAAGTTTGGGATGAAAATAAAGATGAATGGTGTATAAGGGAGCTACGTGGAGCAATTTGTGTGGAAGTTTAGAGTTGACTTTAGCAATACTTTTGACACTTTGTAGTATGAGTCGGGAACAAAATATTTTGCTCGGGAACAAAGAGCTTAAGGTAGAAAATCCGGTTTTTGAGTAGGATAACTTTAATTTATAATTAGTATAATCAAACTTATTATAAAACGTAATTATAAAATTGTCATTTGTATATAATAACTTAAATAAATTATTTTGTATAATAACATAATACTTGAAATATCTCGGAAAAATCCAAATTAGTAAACGGGTTTAAAAAATACTGGGTATTAAAGTCTACCCCTCTTAAAAGAAGTTTCGACCTCGAAACTTAAGTCAAAATTGGTTAAACAATCCAAGTTAGTACTAACTGACTCATGCACAACTTATAACGATTTGAAATGACTCATATTGGAAGTCATGCACAACATAAAATAACTCAAAATGACCCAGAAACTAGCCAAAAGGGCAAAAGCGCGAAACTCTATCGCATTCTACCCCCCTTAAAAGGAGTTACGCCCCCGTAACTCGACTATTGACCTCAGAAAACAACTCTGGATATATTTTCCTCATATCTTCTTCGGCTTCCCAAGTAGCTTCCTCGGTTTTATGATTTGACCATAAAACCTTGATTATTTTAACATCCTTGTTTCTAGTGCTTCTCACTTTACTATGTAAAATTTTCACATGCCTTTCCTCATAAGTCAAGCTCTCGTCCATCTCAATAGTTTCAGGCTGTAAAACATGGGAAACATCTGGTATGTACTTTCGAATTTGGCTCACATGGAACACATTGTGAACTTTTTCTAGCTCGTTAGGCAAATCCAACTTGTATGCTACCTTTCCCACCTTTTGGATGATCTCGTATAGACCAATTTACTTTGGGCTTAGCTTTCCTCTCTTCCCGAACCTTATTACTCCCTTCATCGGAGATATTTTCAATAAAACTTTCTCTCCTACTTCGTATTCCTCGTCTCTCCTTTTCAAATCCACATAGCTCTTTTGACAATCTTGTGCGGCTCTAATTTTCTCTTGAATCATATTCACTTGTTTCACCGTTTCTTCGATCATGTCTGGCCCGAGTGTAACAATCTCGCTTATGTCGTTTGATGTGTCTATTTTATATAGTATTTTACCCCCGTCCCTTGGTCATAATTGGTAGTGTTTTTGTTACTAATTGGTGTTTTCTAGTGTTTTCGTAGATTTGGTTGGCTTTTGTAGGGATTTACACTTTTGGAGCATTTTCCCGAGATATTATAGAGCAATTACGAGCATTAGAGAAGCACGACCATCTTTGAACCCTAAGGCCGGTTAGAGTCATCGAACAGGTGATTAAGGGCTCGGTACATGTGATACCGAGGCATTTGGACTGAGTATTCAAGACCCGAAGAGGAAACCCAGATTAGCCCAAAGAATGGAGCCCAATCGTAGTCCAAATAGTGGCCCAAGAGTGTCGCCCGACCAAAGAGGTTGGTGCCCGGAGGCGCGTCCGATCGGGCGAGGGAAGCAAGGCTGGCGCCCAAACTCGCCGGGCGCGAGAAGTATACCTAAGGGAAAAAGGCGCGCCCGATCGGGCGGTGCCTCGCCCGATCGGGCGCGTGTTATTATTAGGAGTTAATTTTCGACGTTTAAGTTTGTTTTAGTTTAGGATTCTCGCTTAGTATAAATACTTTTCCGTTAAGCGAGTTTAGGATTTTATTTTACTCTTTCTTAATTCTTTCTTAAATTTTCTCTCTCTACTTAGCTTTTAGATTAGTTTTCTCTCTCATATACTTTTGTTCTTAACTTTATTCTTAATTCCAGATTTCTTTGGTAACGATTTCTCTTCTCTTAATCTTAGTTATTTATTTTATTCCTTTGATCATGTCTTGTTTATTTATTTTGATTAGTTTAGTATTAATTATGTGTGAGTAGTTCTATTTCTAGGGTTTGTGGGGATCCATAAATAATATGAAGGGGTAATTTATTGTTGTTAATTGTCAATGCTAGATTTATTTCCTATTGATTGATTTAATGCTCTGTGACTAGATTTGCGCAGATCTTTTATGCATGAGTTTGACAATATTGATTCGAGATTCGAAAGATGAGAATTAATGTTTAGCTCTAGTTTCAATAGGCAGGTTAATTTATAAATGGTTAAGTCGAGATTCGAGAGATGAGATTTAATATCGGTAAATTAATTGTGTGATTGTAATACGTAGCGAAAGCCCTTTATGATCTGATTAATGTATGCATTGATGATTGATTATTATGTTTTACCCTGGAATATTATTTATTGGTGAATCTATGACCTAGACCTTTTATTCATTGTTTTCTCCTTATCCTTAATCTCCGTAGTTTAGTATTATATCCGAATTTACATATTGGTTACTTGATAATTTAGATTACTTTAATTAATTAGGAATAGAAAGCTCAGTTTCCCTGTGGATTCGACCCTACTTCCCTATCTATTATTAGTTAGTGGTTTTAGGAATTACTTTTGATTAGGGGATACGACTTTACCCTGTCATCGTTCCAACATATCGGGATTCTACACTTTCGCCCATAAAAAGCCTCGAATGGCGCCATCCCAATGCTTGCATGATAACAGTTATTATAGGAGAATTCTATCAAGTCCAAATGGTCTTCCCACGAACCCTGATACTCCATAACACATGACCTCAGCATCCTCCAAAGTTTGTATTGTTCTCTCTGTTTGACCATCGGTTGCCGGGTGGAATGCAATGCTCATTAACAACTTAGTCCTAATAGCCTTTTGTAAACTTTCCCAGAATTTAGATAAGAACCTTGAGTCCCTATCCGATATGATGTCCTTTGGCACACCATGGTATTTTACCACAAATTTCATAGACGCTCTTCCCAATTGATCCATTGACCACGTACTCCTCATGGGTATGAACGTTGCACACTTTGTTAATCGATCCACTATGACCTAAATTGTATCATTTTCCTGCTCGAGTCTTGGGTTAGGCTCCCATGAAATCCATAGAGATCGAATCCCACTTCCAAATAGGCACATCCAAGGGTTGAATTGTTCCTTAGGGTCTCTTATGCTCGATTTTGACCTTTTGACAAGTCAAACATCTAGTCACAAATTATGCCACTTCTCTTTTCATATTCAGCCACCAGAACGTCTTTTTCATGTCCTTATACAACTTATCCCCTCTGGGATGCATTGAATAAGGAGAACTATGAGCTTCCTCCATTAACTTTTGCTTCAAATCGCTTCGATTCTGGGGAATACACCATCTCCCTCTAAACCTCATGCTTCCATCATCGGCTATTGCAAAGTCCAATATTTGCCCTTCCTTGATCTTTTATTTAATCTTGTTCAACTTATCGTCCCCAGGTTGACTTTCTCGAATCTCATCATAAATCGACGGTTTGCTCAACAAGGCACTTAAAATTTTCTTTACTTCTCCCTGCTCCAATACCTCCAAATTCATCTTTTGGAACTCCACACACAATTGATATGGAAGAATCATCGGGCGTTAATTGTATGACTTGACTTCCTACTTAATGCGTCAGCTACAACATTCACTTTCCCTTCATCATACTGAATCTCCAAATCGTAATCCTTTCAACTCCAACCATCGTCGTTGTCTCATGTTCAACTCCTTTTGAGTGAATATGTACTTCAAACTCTTGTGATCGGTGAAAATTCTACATGTCACTCCGTACAAGTAGTGTCTCCAAATATTCAATGCAAACACTATTGCGGCTAACTCCAAGTCATGTGTCGGGTAATTCACCTCATAAGGCTTCAACTGTCTCGAGGCACAAGCAATCACCTTTTGATTTTGCATCAACTCACAACCTAACCCTAACTTTGACGCATCACTATACACCTCATACTGCTCACTTCCATCAGGCAGGGATAACACAGGTGCCATAGTCAACTTCTCTTTTAATGTCTGAAAAGCCTTCTCACACTCCAGAGTCCACTCGTACTTACATTCTTTCCTCATTAAGCTCGTCATAGGCCTTACAATTCTCAAGAAATCCTTAACAAATATCCTATAATAACCCGCTAACCCAAGAAAACTACGAACATCTGACACACTCCTCGGGGTCGGCCATTCACTTACAGACTTTACCTTTGCTAGATCCACCAATACTTCTTCTTTAGAAATCACATGACCTAGGAAAGCTATATCTTCCAACTAAAACTCGTACTTTGAGAGTTTAGCGTACAATTGATGCTCTCTTAAGGTTGACAATACCGCCCTCAAATGATCCTCATGCTCATCTCGATCCTTCGAATACACCAAAATATCATCAATAAACACTACAACAAACTTACCTAAGTATGGCCTAAAAATTCGGTGCATTAAATCCATGAAAACAGCAGGTGCATTGGTTAACCCAAAAGGCATAACAGTGAATTCATAATGCCCATAACGAGTCCTAAAAGCACTTTTTGCAATGTCTGACTCTACTATCCTCAACTGATGATACCCTGATCTCTAATCGATCTTCGAAAATATTCCCGCCACTTTCAACTGGTCGAAAAAATCATCAATCCTAGGAAACGGGTACTTCTTCTTAACCGTCACATTGTTCAACTCTCGGTAATCTATACATAGCCTCAAGCTTCCATCCTTCTTCTTTACGAACAACACCGGTGCACCCCATGGTGATGAACTTGGTCGAATGTATCCTTTCTCCAGCAAGTCGTCTGACTGAGTCTTCGACTCTTTCATATCAGCCGGGGCTATCCTATATAGAGCCTTTGAAATAGGTCTTGTCCCGGGCACTATGTCTACAGTAAACTCAACATCCCTCACAGGTGGCATCCCTGTAATTTCTTCGGGGAAAAGGTCAAGAAATTCATTTACTACTGGAATATTTTTCCCATCATCTCCATCTCCTTCTTCTATCCTTTGGACACTACACATATACAGTGGATGTCCTTTTGCTACACACTTCTTAAGTTGCAAAGAAGATATGATCGTTAACCCTTGTTTCCTCCCCTCCCTTCGATAAGTTACTCTAACCTTGCTCGGGACACACAACGTGACCTTTTGGGCCTCGCAATCAATTTATGCCTTGTACTTGCCTAACCAGTCCATCCCCAAAATAACATCGAGATCTTGTAAGTCAAGCTCGATTAAGTCTAACGGAAACTCTACACTTGAAATGAAAAGAGGTACACCCTGATGCATCTTAGTGCAACTCACCACTTCCCCTGACGGGATAGCAATATCTAAGGAAACAGACACCGCACTCTCTAACTTGAGTCTATCTACTAAAATTCTAGAAATAAAAGAGTGAGACGCCCCTGAATCAAACTAGAATTTAGTAGACATATAACAAATAAAGAAATTGCCAATTACCACATCAGAAGCAGTTGCAGCCTCACGGCTGTTAATCATGAACACATGACCCTTGGGAGCGGCTCCACTGTTGTTGGGTGTAGGTTTGGGAATGAATCCACTAGGGTGAGCTGGCTTGGGTTGGTTCTTCTCATCTTGGGGTTTACCCGACTGCTCATCAGAGACCTTCTTATAACAATCATACTCATGGTGACCTAGCTTTGGACAGTAGCGGCAAGTCACTAGGTTTCCCTCACAATCCTTTCCTGGGTGATTTTTCGCACATCTCTTACAAAAATAGGTTCTCTTAGGTTTGTCTCCATTCCCTCGGCTCCCATTTTCTCTTTCAACATTACCCCTTGTGGTACCTGGTTTACGCCTTAGAAAGAGATTAGTCTATAAAAGGTTCCACTTAAGTGTCTGATAAGACTTATAATTAAAAACTTAGAGTCGCCATCTTATTTTTATCCGAATAAGGACGGATTTTTAAAACAGTCAATTTAAATAATAAAAAAAATCAATTGCTAACTCCACAAAAAGAAATAAGGCATAGGGTTCGGGGTTTAGGTTAAGAGAATTGAATGTCTAGAACTTGTCTTCCCTTCCGTTCTAAGGAATGGGCTCTTACTATTGCGTTGTTAAAAATCAAGTTTTAAGACATGTAAACAGTAAACCACATAGGTTTGAGCACCAAAGTTGCACTACGTACCGATCATAGTGAGATTTTAAATTCATTCACGGATCAAAAGCTTCGTAGTTCGGACATATGTCATGTTTTAAATAACCAATTCCATTGGGTTTTTAATTTGGGTTATTGACGTAAATGTCATTTTTGTAAGTGGGATTTTAGTGATCTTTGACGGATTCACTCATAAAAGTAAAATGAACCACCTTGGTTGAGGAAATTCACCCCGATTAGCGATCACCAAAGATGTCTTTTGAATAAGACAATTTAACAAATGCATCCCGATTGACGACTTTTAAGTGGATCAAGGTATTTTTTGGAGTGAAAATGTAAGGGGTCACTATATAATCTCACTTTGGGTTTAAAATCACTCAAGGGTAATTTTGTAAGGTTTTACGGGTTATGTGTTTAGGCTTAATGGAATTGACCAAGTAAACCACGACACTTGTCAAGGCCTTACTTCCAAATAAAAGGGAACAATAAACTACTTAATCATATCCAATTGCCAATTAATCCATCGAGTAACTATGACGGGATATAAGCCTATTTTTATGGAGATGGAAAATTGTTACAACCTTATACAACTAAATAATTAATCTTAACCTCATGTTTGGAAATAAGGCCATAACCTTATATTAACTATCATTAATTATTAGAAATAAACAAGCAAAGTTATGATTCATTCTTGAGTCACAAAAGGGTTTGAAATAAAAAGGTTCACGAAATTATAAAAGAAAATAATGTTTGTTAAAACTTTATTTCTGAGGTCATCTTAAAATAAAATAAAAGATTCTTAAAATAACACTTAGAATTAAGGCTGGTTAAAACTTTTATTTCTAAAGTCATTTTTAAAATAAGATTAAAGACATTTTAATTAAAACTCCATAAGTTAAGAAGTATATATATAATATAGTGTAATATAGGTTTCATACCACCATTATTTCTTTAAAAATAAATTAATACAACTTTTAAAAAGCAATTAAGAGAAAAACTTGCATATTTCATCTCTTTGATAGCTTGAACTAAACAAATCATTAAAAATCATAGAAAAATCGAAAAATTTATTGTGAGATATGGTTGGAAAGCTCTTGAAAAGTTTTAGCACTTGAGCTAAATAAATGGAACTGATTCTTGTCGTAAGTGTTTTTTCACAGGCCATCTTTGGGTCGTGGTAAGTAATTTTTTACTCTTGAACAACCTTTGCTTAACTTTTAATTCCTTAGGTCTTTAAGCTCACTTTAAGAAATAAATCATTCTTTAAAATATATATTAGTCATTCACATGAATGTATTAACCTTTCATATTTAAAATGCATTATAAAGAGATGCAATGCAAAATGCAATTAACCCCCCCTCTTTGTAACATATCACCTCACCAATAGGCTTGGTTTTCTAATGTGAAGTACTGAAAGATTTAGGGCTAATTTAGCACCTAATATCGTCATTACCCCTATTGGTAACATCACATGAAAACAAACACATTAGTTAGCATAATAATAATAATAATAATAATAATAATAATAATAATAATTAAGGAAATTAAGATAGGAATAAAGATAATAATTCGAACTAGATGTAGCAATTTTTTGGATAACCCTTCTTACTTATCAAGGATGAAAAGATGATCACTCCTTAATTAAAGTGCAATAAAGGAGACTAAGTGATTTTTTTTGGAGTTTTGAGATATTAAAGGAAATTAATGCAAAAATAAAGCTAAAGAACTTTTTTTTTTATTAGTGAAAATAAACTTGAAAAATAAAGCTAAATCTTGAGAAACAAACCCCCTTTTTTTTTGGTTTTTAATATAGACATACTAATATTTTTTAACAAGTATAATGAAAAAAATAATGCTTGAACTTGAAATATTTTTGTGTTTTTTTTATAGGAATTAAAGATGATAACAACTCTTAAATAAAAATAAAAATATCAACTTAATTATAAGATGCTTTTAATAAGCTAATAATTTAAGAATAAAGCTAAATTAGAGAGATTTTAACTAAAGCAAAGATTAAAGGAGAAAAAATTTTAGAGAGAATTTTTAGAGAGAGAATTTGTAGGAATTTTTTGTGTGTCCTAAACTTGAAAATTAGGGGGGGTATTTATAGGAAAATAAAGGGGTTAATTTTTAAATTAAAAAGGTAAATAAATTAAAAATCAAGGATTATTTTGGTAAATATCAAGATTTTGGTAATAATGAGAATCTTGATATTAAATTTTTTCGTTTTATATTTAACAAACTTACTTAATCTATTTTGCAACACTTAAACTGATAAAATAAAGAAAACCGTAATAAAATCAACTCTAATATTCACATAAAAAGGTTCTAAAATGCCATGGTATTACAAAAAAAAAATGATCAAGTTATGGCACAACTCAGTAATACTCACATGGTATACGATAGCAGAGTGCCTAAATTTATTTAGTGACTATTATACTTACCAAGGTATTAAAACAACACTTATAAAATAAATATCAGCTCTGAGATGTTAGCTCTGAAAGTTACACAAAGATATTAGGTTACAATACTAATAGGATTGGACAAAATATTTTAGAGCTTATATAAAAAAAAAAGTAAAAACAATAACCCCTGCGCTTATTAGATTGTACATATAAATTTACCCAAGAACATCTAAACATATGGCAAAACCTTAAAAGTACAAGCATTACAAATAATAACCCTTACTAAAAGTATAAAGTAAGGTAAATAATATAAAATCATAAGATAGACATGGTCAAACTGAAAATACACCATGAAAAATAATACAATATTATTAAGTCATACGACATAAATTCCAGGTAGTCAAGAGTAAACTATATTTCCTTGACCAGATGACCTTAAAAAAAGGTGAACCCTTATCTTGCTTTACTCTACTGATAAAACACAAATTTATATTTATCATAATCGTAAAAAAAAAAGATAAAAGATACGAAACTAGATCAAAACAACAGGAAAACAAATAAAATAGAAGACCAAATTCATGTCGGCAACGCAAATTAACGTAACGGAAATTACTATTTGGAATAGTGTCAAATAGTGTTTACATAGTGAAATGCAATATATGACGCGTATGAAATTCAGCTGTCCCAATTAGCGTCGGGTAAATATTGATACAATTGATCCAAATTAAAATTTATTGGATACAATATTAACCGCGGGGGATAAAAAAAAGGTAACGTTAATTCACTATTGACGATTATACATCAAAAATTGACAAAAGAATACACTAACTAGACTGAATAAGCAAAACAGAGTGATTAAAAAACAAAATAAAAAAATTAAAAAAAAAAAGAAAAAGGGAATGTCAGAGCCATTAAGTATGTGGAGAACGAACATAGGTAAGATACCAAAATTGAAGATAATCATGCAACATCATTCACAGAAACTCAATACACGATCCGAATTTTCATCTATCTTTACTATTCATACATACTTCATTACTACGCGTCGTATTCACAAATATTTACCGTTTACTCTCGTCCATACAATACTCAATTGTCCTTAGATAATTATCGATGGGTTTGGTTCGAACTTATATTTATCGGATTAAGTATTAACTGCGGGACAAAAAGACAAAGACATTATAACAAGCGTACATAAAAGGAGGTCCCTTTAGCAATATAACATATAGTACTCATTTAGGTGTGGGGATGTTTGTTATTTCCCTATATTGGTTGGGCATGAGTCTTTAGAGTAGTGGACTTTATAGCTTAGGTAAACTGGTCATATAATAGAGTAGTGCACAAATCGCAAAAATCACTAGATAAAATAAAAAGAATAAAACTTACTCTAGCAGTCTAAGTGAACATACGAATATACTTATTATACTCTAAAGGAGTAAACAACGCTTGTTTATAAAGAAAATGACATATTCCTGATGGGTGTCATAAATGGCACCCATTTGATGAGCATTTAGGTTGTTTTCACCTTCTTTTCATGGCTTTCATGCTTAATAAATGCTTAGTTTTATGCTTTTGATCTTAGTCTTACATTTCCTCTCTTATTTTGTAGCTTTTGTGCATTTCTATGGTTTTTCTAGTCATTTCTCCTTTATTTACTCTATTTTTGTGGTTGTAGGTTTGTATGAGGTTCGGGTCTTGATATTGGTGATTTACTAAGGTGGAGGAAGCTTTTGGAGCAAGCTCATGGCAATTGGAAAGCTCAAGATGCAAGGAAGTGGATTCTCTAAGTTCTAGCTCTCGCGCTCTCAAGTCGTGCTCTCATGAATATGGGGTGTTGAACCCACATTCATGTGCTTTAGGGACTGCCTCACTTAGTGTTCATTATCATCATGATTTTGCGTTCATTCGAAGACCTTAGCGAACGCATAAAGCCGTGAAAAGATCAAAGAAACCCAGAGATGTGCGGGCGTGCAAGGCACGGGCGCGGGCGCGCCACCCCTGCAGCACGGGCGCGCCTCCCATGCAGCGCGGGCGCGCCTTCCTGGGTATTTATTTGCTCGGTTTTTGTTTTCGCGCCCCTATAAATACTTTGTAAAGTCGATTTTTGGGGCAAGTTTAGAATAAGCTTCATTTCACATTTTAGATCATATTATTAGCTTAGTTGAGAGCTTCTCTCTCTAGTTTTAGGGTTAGTTTAGGAGTAGATTTTAGAGAGAGAAAGTGAGGAATTTCAATGGTGATTGAGAGATTGAAAATTCAATGGTGACAATTGTGTTGAAGATATTCTCTATTATCAATGAGCATTCTTAACTCTATCTCATTTTATTGCTTTGTTTGATTTCATATTTGTTTGGTTTGATTTTGATGTTTGATTGTTGATTAGTGTAATTGTTCTTCATAGATTGTTGATTCTTGATTTCTTTAGTTATTTGTTGATTATATGATGATGTTAGTGTAGTTGTTTGCTAGGAATTGGGTGAAACTTGTATGATTGATTGATTATGCTTAATTTGGGAATTATGTTGATTAATTGTTGAGATTAAATCGATTAATGGAAGTTTGCATGTGTGTAATTCGATTAGGCCTTAAGAATTATGCTAGATTGCATTGTGAGTCTACAATGATACGGACCTCTTTGATTTGTAGCTTGTAATTGTCGATTGAGCTTGATTAGTGAAGCTCTAAGTTAGATTCTCTCGTAGTTGGCGCTAGTTTGACCTCTAGGAGATAGCTTGTTGACTCTTTTGATTGAGCTTGCCATTAGTCTTCACAACCATTGACTTGCATGTATTTCCGAGTTGCTACAATTTCCATGATTATTTGTTGATCCCCGTTCCTAGTGCTTTATTTGTTTGGTTTCTTTATTTGGTAGTTGGTTAGTGTTCTCTCTTTATCTTTGTCTTCGACCTAGCTTAGGCGCATGATTGAGAGCTCTAGACACCTAAAAATGTCTCCCCAAAACCAAACCCGATGATGAACAACCTTTCACCGCCATTATTGGTCGGGTTTAGTATTTAATCCCGAGAGTGCTTAAAAATCGTATTTTATTAAATTCATATTTTTGAACATTCCATGGATTAGTCTTGATGTTTGGTAAAAGCATAGTTTTAATTTCAGCCCAAACTTATTAATTAATTTTTAGCCCAAGCCTTTTTTATTTTATTGTTTTATTATTTATTTTAATTTTAATTATTTTCTTATTTTAGCCCGAATAATAAAAAGTCAGAAAAGGCCCGAAATTATCAATCGGCACTTAAAATGCCGAAGGAAATTAGGGTTAAAAATGTATTTAGACGGAAAAACAGGCTGGAATTTCCCGCGCCACGGCAGGTACCTACCGTGTCACGGGAATCCTTCCCGTCTGACGGTGGGATTTCCCGTGACACGGGACATTCCGTGTCTTTTCCGCGTAAACCCTTAACACGTTTTTTATCCCGTTTTCTGAAAATTTCCCGCGTCACACCAAAAATGTACCGTGTCACGGGAAAGTGTACCGTCTGACGGTGGAGCTTCCCGTGTCACGGTACAGTTTGACCGTGTCACGGGACACTTTTTTAGGGTTTTTATCATTTTAAGGTTCCGTGTGCTCCCTTTGCACATTTTCCCTATAAATACCCCCTCATTTCTGATGAACGGGGCACCGAGTAATTCTCTAATTTTATTTTCCCTCTTCTATGCTTTAGCCTAAACACTAGCCTACCCTTTTCACTTCAAAATTCCTTCTACAAGTACTCAAAGGAGTCCATACTTTACTCGTGGTTCTATCCTTAATCCAAGGCATGAAAGGTAGAATTGTTTGAGGGTTTGGCCTCAAAATCAACTTTACTTTATTTAATTTAATTTAATCATTGCTTTATTATTTCCTTGAAGTTACTAACTCGTTTATTATTTTGTATTTGCAAACAAACAGAATCAAAGTAAGGATCATGCTCCTTTTATTTTTATTATTTTTCTAACGATTTTATGTTGTTGGAATTGTGATTAATTTGGTTTTAATATTAATGTTGTTCTACTATTTTTATTATGATCACCATATTGCATGTTTAAAGGGAATATGTAATTGAAAATCACGCCTAATAAGATAATTTGGACAACCGGTTTAGGGTCCTTTTAATCTTATTATTAATTGAAGTGATCACCAATATTTTAGAATTATGTGTGCATTAATATTAAACCAATTTAGTTAAATAATAGTTCGGAGCGAATTGAATTATTGTTTGTATGCCTTTGAGATCACAGGAATGCATTTCACTATAAGAATCGAGTAGAGGCCAATACGGGCGAATGTGACTCCATGACTCACTTCGTACCATCATCCCCGATCCTCCTTTCGTGGTTCCGAACCGTATAGAGTTAGTAATCTCATGGATTATGAATGGGGTGTAACCTTCACGAGTCAATCGTTGTTGCCTTCGTTGTCCCTTATTCGTGGTTTCCTTTTATGATCCGTCGGTTTACAAGTTCCTTAAAAACTTGTTGGCGGCTCCCTACTTTCCTTGTCCCTAATCGTATATGTCAATTCCCACTTCCTATGAGTGCCAAGCATATTCACCACATGCTTTAACGTAGGCGCACTTTGAATGACGCCTACAAGAGCGCTTGAACATTACCCTTCCTTTGGGTTCGACCCTTGACTTGCCTCTATATTTGTATATAGGTTTGTTAAGTGTTTATAAATTTAGTTTGATCGTAGGAGGATTAGTTTCAACGGCCTAGTTTTTCCCTTCGTCAAAATGGCGCCGTTGCCGGGGAATGGTGTCTATGTTTGAGTGTTTTTTATTGCTTTAGTCTAGGTCTTTGTATATAGTTTTCTTTTATTTGATTTTTGTTTATTTTGTGAAAAAAAAAATTGCATGTCTCTCATTTTCTCAATATGACGATGAGCCTTTTTGTGAATATTTCAATAGACTTAAGGGATTTCTTGACTATAATAGTTGTAGTCTTTGGGGGCTTGTGAGATTTGTTATTTTGGTTTGAATGAACAAACTAGGGATATAGTTGAAGGAATGCATAAAGGTAGATTTAGAGCATTTTCTATCGAAGATGCTTGGGATTTTTATATTTGGTTTGCTTGGGAAGTCTATAATATGGGTAATCGTGCTTCAATTTTTGATGTGAAATGTGTTAATTCTTCTAATGCTAGCATGATTTCCCATGATGTGTCACATGATCTCGTTAGTGAACCTAAAACAAATGCTTCAAATTCTATTTCCTCTTTTGTTCATGATAATGAGGTGCATGCTCAAGCTACAAATCTCAGATATTTGAAAATGCTCCCAATCCCCTATTTAATAAAAATGCTCATGATTTTAATGTGCATGGTCCTTTGTTGGGCATGGATTATGAATGGGGTGTAACCTTCACGGATCAATCGTTGTTGCCTTCGTTGTCCCTTTTTCGTGGTTGCCTTTTATGATCCGTGAACGGTTTACAAGTTCCTTAAAAACTTGTTGGCGGCTCCCTACTTTCCTTGTCCCTAATCGTATATGTCAATTCCCACTTCCTATGAGTGCTAAGCAAATTCACCACATGCTTTAACGTAGGCGCACTTCGAACGACGCCTACAATTTGGCGACTCCACTGGGGAGGATTCTTAATTATTTATCGATTTGAGTGATCGGTATTTAATTAAGATGAGTGGATGAGACTTAAAAGATTCTTGAAAAAATATTCTTGTGATTAATTTGGCATTTTTTCATCTGCATAGACGTTTTAACGTCGCATTCATGTCTGTCCCGTAGGAAAAATTGGATAACTTGGTTGCGCGCGAAGGAAAACAGGGCACCAGTCAGATCTTCTGACGGTACAGTGCACCGTCTGACGGTGCACAGTACCGTGACACGGGAAATTTTGCCGTGTCACGGCAGTCCTAAAATCAGTTCGGTGGCTTATTTTCTTTCTTCATAGTCGACTTCCTTCGATTTTTCTGAAAAAACGTATGTGTTCTACATGCGTCTTAGCCCGGGGGATTTAAGCTCTATCGACCCAAAAACGCTCATGGAAATAAGGGTTCATACGAGTTATTAAATCCACCCAAACCATGGAGTCGAGTTCGATTTCATCACGAACTCGCGGAGCCGCCTGTTGGCATATTCCCTCAAGGGAGGCTGCCTTGCTAACGCGTCCAAACTCTTAACCATGGTACTCTTTTGACACCCAAAACTTGACCAATATTTGAACATAGATCTTGACTCTAGGTTGCGAACTTTTTTACATCATCGTGCCTAAATGCTATGTGGTTGTTTGGTGCTAACCTTCATGTGTTTTCTCTTTTGTTTAACCCATGATCGAGGGTTTTTATTCTCACATAGTAATTAGTACGGATCTAAAATAGGTTAAAATCTAGAAAAATCACAAAACTGACCTGGAACTGCGCACCATGTCACGACATGTTCTGCCGCGCCACGGTGAACAGTGCCGTGACACGGGGCTGTCTTCCGTCTGACGGCAGACTGCACCGTGTCACGACAGTCTGCACCGTGACACGGTGCCCAGGAAAGTGTCCTGTCAGTCTTTTTTTTTCGATTTTTGTGCGAATGCTGTGTCCAGTTTTGTGTCATGTCTAGCTATATGGTCAAAACACGCGTCTATAACCTCACTTAATCACTCACATGTCATGTTCACACACTTTTTTGCTTTAAGTCGTGCACCACTTTTTTGACCGTATTTTAGGGAAGTCTTGTTTTTGTGTCGTTTTTTTTTCGGAGTAAGTCGGATGGTATCCTCCCTTTAAAAATAAACAAGTAGAATTTATAGATTTTTTTTTTAAAAAAAATTTCCCGTGCCACGTCAACATCCACCGTGGCACGGGAATGGTTGCCGCGACACGGGACTGTCCACCGTGTCACGGCACAGTCCACCATGGCACGGTGGACCTGCAAAAAAAAAAATCCCGTTCCACATCAGCATCCACCGTGGCACGGGAATGGTTGCCGCGACACAGGACTGTCCACCGTGTCACGGCACAGTCCACCGTGGCACGGCGGACCTGCAAAAAAAAAAAAAAAAATCTCGTGCCACGTCAGCATCCACCGTGGCACGGGATTGGTTGTCGCGACACGGGACTGTCCACCGTGTCACGGCACGGTGGACCTGCAAAAAAAAGAATTCCCGTGCCACGTCAGCATCCACCGTGGCACGAGAATGGTTGCCTCGACACGGGACTGTCCACCGTGTCACGACACGGTCCACCGTGGCGCGGTGGACCTGCAAAAGAAAAAAAAAGAGGGGGCTGCCGCGCCACGGGAAACTCTACCGTGTCACGGCAAATTTCCACCGTGACACGGTGGAATTTCCAAAAAAAAAAAACTAGAAAGCATCAGTCAAGTCTTCCGTGTTAATTTGGTCCTCGCGTCAGTCATTTTGGTTATTGTTCACATGTCTAGCCATACGATCATACCACGAGTCTTATAACATCACTTAGTCACTCACGAGTCAAGTATAGTCCACACACTTTCTTTATGTTCCGACTCGAGTCGTGCACCAGGTCGTTTATGATCGTATATTAGGTTCATGCACCCTTTTTTCGTCATAATAAAAAAAAGTGAGTGGAGTTTTCTCACCTGTTTTCAAATGTCTATTTTTTTTCCTTCCTTTCCTATCTTGAGCAATGAGTCAAACAATTAAGTGAATTATTTTATTTCACAGTACTTGGTCAAGGAACAGGGATAGATCAATACGGCTCGAGCCATTACCGCAACAATCTCTCAGATCTAATAGGCGTTCAAAGAGAACTTTGCCATCTCCGTTAATCATCACCTTTCAATGGCCACTAAAGAAGACATTGAGAACATCAACAAATCCATTGAGGCACTGTCTTCCATGATGCAAACCCTTACCACTAGGGTCACTACCATGGAACAAAACAAGGTCACTGTTTCCACCCTTGACAAACTGAAGGAACAAATGAGTAAGATTTCTGAGGATTTCACTAATGTGGAACGACCTCCCACTCCTTTGGATGTGAAGGACAGACTCCCTGAAAAGTTCTCCACTGCTGATATTCTAAAGTTCAAGCCTACTGACAATCCAATATTCCATTTGAAGGCGTTCTCTGCAACCATGGCTCTTAAGGGATTGGACGTAACACTCTTCCCTACGGTGTTCCCTCTCTCCTTAGAACATGCTTGCCAACAATGGTTTTATTCCTTAGATGTCAAGCATACTGCGACTTGACAAGATGTCACCGAAAGTTTCATGAATCGTTACAAGTGTAACATTCAAACTAAAACTTCTGAACGTGAACTCTCCATTCTCAAACAGAAAGAGAATGAAGGCTTCACCGCTTACCTGAACAGGTGGAGGGAAACAGCTTCACTCTTGGTAGATCCCCCCAAAGAAAGAGAGATGGTTCGCCTCTTTATTCAAAATCTGACTCATAAATATAGGGAACATCTCAAATTTCTTCCACTGAACACTTTCGAAACTGTATACGACATCGGCATCAATATCGAGGATGAGCTAATAAAGACTGCTGGTAGTAACAATAATAACACTTGGAAAAACAAGAAGAACGACCATCCTTCTTCTTCGTCTTCTAAGCACGAAAATACTACCAACAATGTAAGTCAAGTTGATCTCAACGAAGTGTTAGCTCTTGATACTCCATTGCCCAAGAAGAAAAGAACTTACACTCCTTTAGGAATGACGTATGATGCGGCCTTTGATTGCCTTTACAGTCAAGGCTTGATCACACCTATTGGGCCATTTCCAGAGCCAAAACCTGAAGAAAGGAGCGCCAAATGGAATCCCAATGCCTATTGCAAGTACCATCAAGGAAGGGGCCACACTACGGAGCAATGTTGGAATTTGAAGGACGTCATTCAAGACTTGATGGATACAAACAAACTTCCTGGCGGCAAGAAGTAATGAATACAAGGCACACAGATCTTTCATGCAACATTTCATGATTTCTTTCTTTATCATTCTTCTCCATTCCCCCATTCATGTCTAGCATAGGTTTTCCACTTTGAATTTTTGTATATGTTTCATGTGTTTCGTTCACCTTTTCCATTAATAAAATGAGCAATTTTCCTTTACATCTCGATCATAGAATTTTTCATTCATTCTCAATAAAAAACAATAATTAAAAAAAAAATCAATTACCGAACTAAACCCAAGGTACACCAATGACTTGAGGCACCTTTGCAACCATGTCATTCCCTGTTAACCGTTCAATCACATTCCATTTCGTCATCAACCATTTTGAGCCTCGTCTAACGTTTGACCTTCATTTCTTCAACCCACATTCACTTAACCCTGGGATTGGAAGATGTGTAATTGTATAACATTCAAAAAGCAAGTAAAAAAAAAAGAAAGCAGCAAAGAAACAATAAAACAATGTCTAAAGGCAAGTGTTCCAATGTCTTTGATATGAACACGTCTCAAATTGCGTCTCTCATCGAGTGCTCGGTACCGTGCCTGAGAAACATGAATGCTAAGTGAGTGATGGACTGCATGATCTGAGATTGCCTACATTGATTCAAAAGAATGAAAAAAAAAAGTTCAAAGCAAAAAAAAAAAAATGTGTTGAAAATAAACTTGCAAAATTCAAAATTTTCAAATTCACAATTACACATCTTGGGGGCTTCTCTCGGTTCTTGACACTTTTACCTCTTTCTTCCTTAAACCATCAAGTTAACTACATTACAACCCTTGAAAGACCTCTTTGAGGTGTACATACACTTGTGCAAAGTTCGGTTAGAGCTACGTTCGGCCTGATTCCTAACGGATACGTAGGCAACCTCACATCGAGGTGCGGCCACATTCAATATTCATATTCATGCATGATCGAGTCAAAGAATATCCAACGCTTACCCCTACCCATTTAGAGCTAGACTTGGGGGCTTGAACCTACATCATGTAGCCTACCTAGCCTAAAGAGTCATCATCTTTGACTCTTCTCACATCTCTTTCCATCGCCATAACCCTAGCAGTCAGCCTTAGTATCACATTCACACACTTCACTCACACATCCATATCCATATCAATCATCCTTCCCTTTAAGAGCCCTTTATCATGAAATCTTGTTTCAACACTGTGCATGTTTCATCATATTTAAAGACAACATTCAGTAGAAGAAACATTGTATACTTGCTTAGCTTCCCGAGCAATGTTCATTGTTTCGCATAATGTGCTAAGAAACATTTATATATCAATGATTTTTAATCATACAAAGCATATCGTGCTTAGCTCCTTGACCAAAGAACGTTCATTATGCAATAATCACTATACGTGCTTAGCTTCCAGACCTAAGTGACGTTCAAAATTGCTTCTTTACACCATATATGATGCTTAGCTCCATGACTTAAGTTCATTCATCTTTTGTGTCACATGATGTAATTGTCCTTAGCCTCCTGGCCTAAGAGCATGCATCATGCATACATTATTTTCAGGACAAACAATTCAATCCATACGATTCATTTCGTCTTGCTCAAGGAGGAAGTTCAAAACTTCTCTCCCTTTTCATTATTTTATTTTGGGGAAGTTCAAAAAACTTTTTCCAAGTTTTCATCGAAGGAAGTTCAAAAATAAAAGTTCAGTTTTCACATATTTCTTTTTCGGGAGAAAGTCGGTACCCTCCACTCATGACAAAAATTGACGGAAAATTTTTGCTTTTGCATCTTCGTTTGCTTGTGTCTGCGCACACACACACTCACAAGTCATACACATGTCATGTCACATCAAGTCAAACTTGGTCAAGTTAGTGGTCAAGTCAATCACTGTATATACGAGTCCATTGGCAAATTTATTTTTGCAGGTCTTATCTATAGCCCACGTCCGGGGACAAATGGACCATCTACAGCCCACGTCCGGGGACAAGCGGACCATCTAAAACCCACGTCCGGGGACAAGCGGACCACCATCATTTCACGGCGCAAGGTTCTCGATACACAGAGACTTGCAATCTCATCATCTTTCGACTTTCCTCAAGCATGAAAAGTATTATCCGGTGGATTTTTCTTCAAGTATAGAAAACCGCCAAATCGGCTTTCCTCAAGCACAGAAGGCATTATCGGTGGAATTCTTCAAGCATAGAATGACACCATATTCATCAGTCGGCTTTCCTCAGGCTTGGAAAGCGTTATCGGTGGATTTTTCTTCAAGTACAGAAAACCGCCAAGTCGGCTTTCCTCAAGCTTGGAAAGCGTTATCGGTGGATTTTTCTTCAAGTATAGAAAACTGCCAAGTCGGCTTTCCTCAAGCATGGAAAGCATCATCGGTGGATTTCTTCAAGCATAGAATGACACCAAATTCATACGTCGACTTTCCTCAAGCATGGAAAGTATTATTCGGTAGGTTTCTTCAGGCTTAGAAAACTACCAAACTCCTCAGTCGGCTTTCCTCAGGCATGGAAAGCATTTCAACAGACGTCATCCAGTGGATTCCTTCAAGCATAGGAAGTTACCAAGCTCATTTGCCACCAATACACTAGTGTTAGATAAGCATTCTATCCCTTTACTCTTTTATCTGTAGAACTAACATTATTCTGCAGGTATCGGCGTATACAGAATGATTTAGGATCGCAGAACGTCTTAAATCATTCTCCGTCCCTATCGGCTACTTTGACTATCGTTTTCAAAACTGACGTTTCCACAAACTCAGTCAAAGTGGGGGCTTCTGTAGACACCTAAAAATGTCTCCCCAAAACCAAACCCGATGATGAACAACCTTTCACCGCCACTATTGGTCGGGTTTAGTATTTAACCTCGAGAGTGCTTAAAAAATCGTATTTTATTAAATTCATATTTTTGAACAGTCCATGGATTAGTCTTGATGTTTGGTAAAAGCATAGTTTTAATTTTCTTGACTATAATAGTTGTAGTCTTTGGGGGCTTGTGAGATTTGTTATTTTGGTTTGAATGAACAAACTAGGGATATAGTTGAAGGAATGCATAAAGGTAGATTTAGAGCATTTTCTATCGAAGATGCTTGGGATTTTTATGTTTGGTTTGCTTGGGAAGTTTATAATATGGGTAATCGTGCTTCAATTTTGGTTTGCTTGGAGCGAATTGAATTATTGTTTGTATGCCTTTGAGATCACAGGAATGCATTTCACTATAAAAATCGAGTAGAGGCCAATACGGGCGAATGTGACTCCATGACTCACTTCGTACCATCATCCCCGATCCTCCTTTCGTGGTTCCGAACCGTATAGAGTTAGTAATCTCATGGATTATGAATGGGGTGTAACCTTCACGGGTCAATCGTTGTTGCCTTCGTTGTCCCTTATTCGTGGTTTCCTTTTATGATCCGTCGGTTTACAAGTTCCTTAAAAACTTGTTGGCGGCTCCCTACTTTCCTTGTCCCTAATCGTATATGTCAATTCCCACTTCCTATGAGTGCCAAGCATATTCACCACATGCTTTAACGTAGGCGCACTTCGAATGACGCCTACAAGAGCGCTTGAACATTACCGTTCCTTTGGGTTCGACCCTTGACTTGCCTCTATATTTGTATATAGGTTTGTTAAGTGTTTATAAATTTAGTTTGATCGTAGGAGGATTAGTTTCAACGGCCTAGTTTTTCCCTTCGTCAAAATGGCGCCGTTGCCGGGGAATGGTGTCTATGTTTGAGTGTTTTTTATTGCTTTAGTCTAGGTCTTTGTATATAGTTTTCTTTTATTTGATTTTTGTTTATTTTGTAAAAAAAAAAAATTGCATGTCTCTCATTTTCTCAATATGACGATGAGCCTTTTTGTGAATATTTCAATAGACTTAAGGGATTTCTTGACTATAATAGTTGTAGTCTTTGGGGGGCTTGTGAGATTTGTTATTTTGGTTTGAATGATGAAACTAGGGATATAGTTGAAGGAATGCATAAAGGTAGATTTAGAGCATTTTCTATCGAAGATGCTTGGGATTTTTATGTTTGGTTTGCTTGGGAAGTCTATAATATGGGTAATCGTGCTTCAATTTTTGATGTGCAATGTGTTAATTCTTCTAATGCTAGCATGATTTCCCATGATGTGTCACATGATCCCGTTAGTGAACCTAGAACAAATGCTTCAAATTCTATTTCCTCTTTTGTTCATGATAATGAGGTGCATGCTCAAGCTACAAATCTCAGATATTTGAAAATGCTCCCAATCCCCTATTTAATAAAAATGCTCATGATTTTAATGTGCATGGTCCTATCCTTGTTTGTGATTCTTATTTTACTATTGGTCAAACCTCTTTGCCTTTTATTCTCCAAACTCTTGTGATGAGTCTCTAGTCCCCTATAGCCAAATTGATGAATCTTTGAGGGAGTTAGAGATGAATACTAATCTTAGGCCCTTAGAGAGACAAATGATGGAAACTTTAAGGAGCCAATTGGAGATGATTAGAGATGGTGAGGATCTTTTTAATGAAGAATTGAAAAGAAAAGGAGAGTTGGAAAATGAATTGTCATCCTTGGCGCTTGCATGTGAAAAATCCCCATCTAATGTGTGTGTTGAGGATAATGATGATGATTTTGAGCAACCAAGAGAGGGTGAGGATCCCTTTGGTGAGCATTTTAGTGATGGTAGAGTTGAAAACCAAGAGAGTGTTGAACTTGATTATCCCAACTCTCCTTCCCATCTAGATGAGTCTCTTGTGCATGAATGTGACTCTTCTATCCATAAGTATTTAGACTAGTTTGAGGTTATGTCTAATGTGTTTATTGAGTGTAAAAGGAATATCCATAGCCTTTTAAGTAAGTTCATTGAGGATGCTTCATGGGAGAGAGATGATTTTGAGATGAATTTGCATCCATTCATGCACGGTTTTGAGGACTTAGGTTTTGAGTTGGTTGAAGGAAAGGTTATTTATTGTGGTGCAAAGGAGGATGAGGTTGATTCCTTTGGAGTTTTTGAGCTTGAGGGAGATGTAGATTGTGAGAGATCTTCATTTGAGGACTCTATGATTGATTTTCATACCCTCATTGGCGATGTGAGACCTTGTGTTGAGGGAGTAGCTACCCCTTTGCCTATTTCTCATACCCCTTTTTCTCAAAGGTTTGACCACATCCCCTATTGCCCTATTTTTCTCCCTTCCTATCTCAATGAGCCTATTGGGGACCCCCTTGTCTGTGATGATCTTAATGTCCCTCATTCGTCTATTGTTGAGGAAAAGGGTAATGTTGCCACCCAAAAATATTTTAGTGAGTAGGATTTGCCTTTTTCTTTTTCTTTCCATTCTTTTATTCCCCCTTCTTCTTATTTTCTTGTTTTTCCTATTAATCCCTCTTTTTCTTTCTTTAGGCACCTCCCTCCTTACTTGCGTGCAACAATCTTGTTGCACGTTCTTATCCAGTCATTTGCCTACCTCTTATCATATGAAATGTGTAGTAGTGCATTTGACAAGCTCTTGCATGCGTTGAATTATTATTTTACTAGAGCGGTCAAGCTTAGACCTTAAGCAAGCCTTTCTCGGGAAGTAACCCGTGCTTTAGATTAGATTTTCATTTGCTTTTTAGAATAGATTTTCTCTCATGGAAATGTTTGTGTGCCTTTTGCTAGGTACATGACTTGATATACTTTGGTGCTTCGATTTGGATCAAGAATCAAGGAAGGTTGACTCCTATTTTTGCTAGCATATGGAAACAAGGTTCAATTCTTAGGAAATTAGCTTTGAAAGGTTTAATTGGGCCATTTGCGGGTATTTACACCCACCTCAAATCTGATAATATATTTCCTTGCTCTTTCTCTATTGATTGGAGACTTGTTGGACTTAGGGTGGTTGGTTGGATTGATCTCCTTATTTTCCCCTTCCATGGATTATTTGATTTATGTTTGAACATGTTGTCTCATTCAAGCTTGGGGGAGGGTATTCTATCATGTTTGGTGGGATATTGATTCATATATGCTATGCACCTTTGTATATGCTTTTCCATGTTCTTTATTTTGAAAAATTCCAAAAAGATTTTTGTTTCTATCAAGGCAAATTTGCAATGTGTTTTGTTTTGTTCTTGTTTTGGACATATTACTTTTGGACTTGTATAGTTAAATGTCTCTCTTCTTAAATGGTAACGGTGTGAACGGTTTGAGAGTATGCTTGGTTGATTCTAGGATAAAGCATGCTAAGGTAGTTGGTTAGAACTAGTGGGACCATGAAACCGGATCTACTTGTTTGTGGCATGTTGGTAGTTGCTTCCTATAGTCGAATTGTCACCAATAGTGAGTTTTTGCTACATCCATGTGAGGTTCATTATTTTTCAAGCCTTCAACATATATTTGCATGAGCGGCATGGATCCTTGACTATTGCGGACCTAATCTAGAATATTGGCTCATAATTCTCAAACTCGAGACCGAGCCATCTAGGGAGGACAAAGGAATATTTTCGGGGTGGTAATTTTTCTTTTCTGGGTTAATTTTCTTTCTTTTTAGTTCATTGGGTTTACATTTGCCTTCTTGCTAACCATTTGAGCCTTTTCCCTTCTTTTCAAGCCACATCTTTAGATCTTGAGCCTTTTGTTTCATTTTCGTTTCCATTCTTGGTTTTTGTGAAGCAATTGATCATTATTGTTGGAGTTTGTGGTGGAGGAGTTTGGATATTTGGTTCTCTTGAAAGCAAGTTTATGTTGTGATATTTGTGTGGAAAATGAATGATGGAAAAAGCCGTCCAAAGTAAAAAAGGCAAGGACAATGCAAATGTAAAAATTGTAAAAGCTGTCCTAAGTTAAAGAGGCATGGACAATTGCTTTGAAAGAAATGAAAATACAAAAAAAGTGAAAATAAGAAAAATCAAAAATATTTTGATGTGATTCTTTTCCCCTTTTCAAGCATTGAGGACAATGCTTCCTTTAAGCTTGGGGGAAAAGCATTTACGCTTTTTGTATATATGATTGTGGTTATAGCTTTGAATAAGCTTGGGGAGTTAGTTTGTTTTTGTTTGGCGATTGCTTGGTTATGAGGAGAAGGTTTGATCATCCTTTGCTTCACTAATTAGGAATACCGCCATATTTTAAAATTTTAAGCCTACCCTCACCCTTTTTGCCCTTACATTACAACCATTGGGAAAGACCTTTCGGCCTAGAGGTTGAGTCATATATCAGGGGAGGGCATTATGAGTTAAATCCAAAGGAAAGGGGATGCATTGTCAAGACGTTAAGTAACCCAAAATTATCTCTTTTTTCGGTTCCTTCGTGGAACTTTTGAGATACTCACTAGGGGAAGATATGAGACTAGTAGGGAGAACGCGGTAACACCATTTGGGATGAAAGTGGATTGCGTTTCTCTAGTTCCTACGCTTAGCATATTTATGTTTCAATCAACCTCGGGTATCTTGAAACGTGCACTCCCTTACTTGTTTAGAAAGATTTGCATTCATTTATGCTTGTACGTTTGGAAAAGTCCTTTCATGAAAATTTGTTTGCTTTTCTTGTATTTTGGTTTCTTTTTCATGCTTTGCCTTGTCTGTATTATTACGAGAGTTATAGGTTAATCTCTTAGGAAACCTTTACGAGAGCATCACTCGTCCTCTAGGGCGATCTAGGGGTTTAAATGGCTTGTCTTTAGTTGCTAAAATTGACCGTGATTCCTACGAAAGGGAGTTAGTGTATATTCTTGTCTATTCTTTTCTTTTTCTTTGTTTGAATAAGCTCATCATTTCTCCCTTGGTTTTGTTTTGCTCGAGGACGAGCAAAAGGTAAGCTTGGGGGTATTTGATGGGTGTCATAAATGGCACCCATTTGATGAGAATTTAGGTTGTTTTTTCACCTTCTTTTCATGGCTTTCATGCTTAATAAATGCTTAGTTTTATGCTTTTGGTCTTAGTCTTACCTTTCCTCTCTTATTTTGTAGCTTTTGTGCATTTCTATGGTTTTTCTAGTCATTTCTCCTTTATTTACTCTATTTTCGTGGTTGTAGGTATTGTACGAGGTTTGGGTCTTGATATTGGTGATTTACTAAGGTGGAGGAAGCTTTTGGAGCAAGCTCATGGAAATTGGAAAGCTTAAGATGCAAGGAAGTGGATTCTCCAAGTTCTAACTCTTGTGCTCTCATGAATATGGGGTGTTGAACCCACATTCATGTGCTTTTGGGACTGCCTCACTTAGTGTTCATCATCATCATGATTGTGCGTTCATTCGAAGACCTTAGCGAACGCACAAAGCCGCGAGAAGATCAAAGAAACCCAGAGATGCTCGGGCGCGCAAGGCACGGGCGTTGGTGCGCCACCCCTTGGCGCGAGCGCGCCTCCCCTACAGCGCGGGCGCGCCTTCTTGGGTATCTATTTGCTCGGTTTTTGTTTCCGCGCCTCTATAAACCCGATTTTTGGGGCAAGTTTAGAATAAGCTTCATTTCACATTTTAGATCATATTTTTAGCGTAGTTGAGAGCTTCTCTCTCTAGTTTTAGGGTTAGTTTAGGAGTAGATTTTAGAGAGAAAGTGAGGAATTTCAATGGTGATTGAGAGATTGAAGATTCAATGGTGACAATTGTGTTGAAGATATTCTCTATTATCAATGAGCATTCTTAACTCTATCTCATTTTATTGCTTTGTTTGAGTTCATATTTGTTTGGTTTGATTTTGATATGTGATTGTTGATTAGTGTAATTGTTCTGCATAGATTGTTGATTCTTGATTTGTTTAGTTGTTTGTTGATTAGATGATGATGTTAGTGTAGTTGTTTGCTAGGAATTGGGTGAAACTTGTATGATTGATTGATTGTCCTTAATTTGGGAATAATGTTGATTAATCGTTGAGATTAAATCGATTAATGAAAGTTTGCATGTGTGTAATTTGATTAGGCCTTGAGAATTATGCTAGATTGCATTATGAGTCTACATTGATACGGACCATTGATTTGTAGCTTGCAATTGTCGATTAAGCTTGATTAGTGATGCTCCTAGTTAGAGTCTCTCGTAGTTGGCGCTAGTTTGACCTCTAGGAGATAGCTTGTTGACTCTTTTGATTGAGCTTGCCATTAGTCTTCACAACCATTAACTTGCATGTATTTCCGAGTTGCTACAATTGTCATGATTATTTGTTGATCCTCATTCCTAGTGCTTTATTTGTTTGGTTTCTTTATTTGGTAGTTGGTTAGTGTTCTCTCTTTATCTTTGTCTTCCACCTAGCTTAGGCGCATAATTGAGAGTGCTTGAACATTACCGTTCCTTTGGGTTCGACCCTTGACTTGCCTCTAAACTTGTATATAGATTTGTTAAGTGTTTATAAATTTAGTTTGATCGGGGGAGGATTATTTTCAACGACCTAGTTTTTCCCTTCGTCAATTCCCCTGGCGAGACAAAAAATATTGTAATTTATACTATACGATTATTATACATATATGTATAAAAATACTGTCTAAAATACTCACTTTTTACTATAAAAATAAATTAACCTTATCCAAAATCTCCACTCACGTACCACTTAATTCTTATCTTCATCCATCTTTCTCCTTACCCGAAAAAACCAAACAAAAAAACCACCATTAAACTCGGCCACCATGTTTCAAGAAAACCAGGAAGATCAGCCTGTCTTCACCTTTGAGGAAGACATGAAGATAATAAGGGTGTACTTCATGTACATTGTGGGGCTAGTGGTCCTCCTAATGGCTATATTAATTTACTTGTTGTAGACACCCATTTGTGTCTCCCCAAAACTAAACCCGGTGATGAATACCTTTCACGTCGAATCATAATCGAATGAAGTGAAAGTGTGGAAAGTTTAGTGTTGCGGATAGTTTTAATTTCTTTTCTCCCTCTCTTTGTTTTTAAAAACCTATTTTAAGAAAACAGCTAATCCAGTTTTTTTGGTTCATGATATGGGTCCAATAGAAGTGTAGTTGGATAGGGCTTGAAAAGAGCTTTCCAACAATATATTATAAGCCCAATTCCGATGAATATTGAGGAAGTTATGGCCAAATTACTGAACTGGGCCCGGTTTGAGCCTTATATGCGGCCCAATGATCTAGAGGAGGGCCTAATATGGATTTATCATTCCTAATGCAATTAGGAATGGTTTTAGTCTTTTAGCTTCTTCTAGAAGGTTCTTTTCATTCCTAATTAAATTAGCATTGATAAATTGACTTTTTGTTGACTTTTTAGAGTTTTAATCAGAATCAAAGAACGTTTTTGAGGAAAATATGATTTTATCCTCCTGTACGGCAATTTCTATCTGATTTTAAGAAAACGCGTAGATTTCTGAGTCAGCGCCAAAAGCCAGCTGTAGCGCCTGACGCTACGCTTGGCGCCTGGCGCTAGCCTTAGCGTCTGGCGCTAAAGTTAGCGTTGGACGCTAACTTGGTTTTTCGCGTCAGAACTCTATTTTGATGTTTTATCTTTTTGGCTGATTTTCTCTATAAATAACGTGTTAAAAACTCCGTTTTGATTCACCAACTCTCATCAAGTTTTCTTGATTACTCTCTCTCTCTCTTTTCTAAACTAGCCTTCTCTCAAATATAAAAATTCCGCATTCATTAGATTTAGATACGCCTAGCCATATTCGAAGTTGCCTTCGCCCTAGATGTGAAAGATTTTAATTTCTGAGGGTTTGGTCCCAAATCTCTATTTCAATTATTTAATTTAATTGTTGTTTTTATTATTTTCCTTGAAGTTACTAACGTGTGTATTTTGTTATTAGAAAGAGGTACGAGGCATCAAAGTAAGTTCTTTAATGGTTTTTATTGATGTTATGATATAGAGTTCATGCATAGGTTGTTATTATGATATTCCTAATATCATGTCTAGGGTAAATTTAATACTAAGTATGATTAAAAGTGTGATGCCTTTTATTTTCTTCCTAATATTTATGATCGTTGGTATCATGTTAGGGCTATATATTTGATCTTTGATGTTTAGTGACATGCAAGGGTTTGTTATTAATCTTGTTAGTATCACGCCTAGGATCTTGCTATTAATATTATGCTTTAATATGATTTTGATTATTATAATTTATTATGATTATGATTATAATTATGATATTTATTATGATTATTATTATTTGTTAATATTATGTTGCTTGAATTTATTGTTATTGCTTGATCACACCTTTTATACATGTTTAAAGGGAATTGGTACTTGTAATCACGCTTAATAAGATAATTAATAATCTTGTTTAGGGTTAATTTGATTATAATTCAAGTGATCGCCAATACTAGTTTTATTTGTGCATTAATATTCAACCAACATAGATAAACAGGTTTAGGGTTAATCCTATTGATTGCATGTTAGTCAGAAAGCGCACATGAATACGATCAGAATAAAGTAGAGGCCTATTATTAGGGCAGGTTCAATCTCTTTTAGGTTGGATTTGTACCTTCATCCCCGAACCCTATTTGGTTTAAGACCTTATGGAGTTGACGATCTCTTGGATTGTTAAGGGGTGTAACCTTCACCTCGTGAATGGTTTACAAGTTCCTAAAAAAACTTGTTGGCGACTCTTTTGCTCTATCTTCTTTCCCTTTGGACGTCACCGTACTTTAGTGTATGATCACAGTGGGGTTCAAGCTAGGGGATTAACGCTTGAAATATTTCCTACAGTTTTTGGCGACTACACTGGGGAGGATTTCTATTTTAATTTCTGAAATTATTTCGGCAATGATTTAGAATGAGTGGATGAGACTCGAAAAGTTCTAAGTATTTCATGTGCGTAATTTTGATTAACATTATTGTCATATGCATAAAAAAGATCTCATTAGAAAGACCATCCGTAATGAGTTAAAACATAGGATTTTACACGTAGGAAATTTGAGAAATATCTTTCACAACTAGAACCAAAATAACACTGCGCGAAACTGGAAAATTTTATCGAGCACAGAAAGCTGCTGAGGCATGTAGGAATTAGCGTCAGCGACTAGAGTATTAGCGCCAGAATTGTAACTGTAGCGCCAGACGACAGTTCTTTCGCCAAGCGCTACAGCTAAAACCTGGCGCCAATCTCTGTTTGCTGGCGCCAAATTCTTCCAATAATACCGAGCCAGAAATATGCGTTCTAATTTTGACCAGTTTTTAGCACTGTTTGCTCGATCCTACTTCCTGATTGAGTTTTTCTCACTTTTCTGAAACCCATATGTGTTTTACATATAGATATAACCCTCTGGGAATTCATGCTCCATCTACCTGATTGAACGCTCTGAGCAACAAAGGGTACATCCGAGATTGTTGAATTCACCAAACCATGGAAGCGAGTTTTTTTCTAAAAACTCGCGGTGTCCCATCCACTCACGCCAACCCTTCACGGTTAGGCTTTCGCGCGGTGCATCCGGACAATTAACCATGGACCCTCTATTGACTAACCCATATCCCGAACTTTAGAGAAGTAGAGCCATGGTTAGGTTGCAAACTCATTGCATCATATCGTGCCTACTTGACTAATTGTGCATTATTTGTTGTGCATATACTATGTTTTCTTAACCGTTTGTTTGACTTGTGTTGAGATTAAATAAATTAATGACTTAAATAACTTTGCCTAATTAATTAATTAATTAATTAATTTGAGTAAATAAAGTCTAATATTTTAATCAGAATCGACCTAGTACGACTTTAGGCATACCCCTGTTGATTAATAACACCGAAAACAGTTCCAAATTGAAGCTCCAGCAATGGCGCCAAAGTCTGAACTATAGCGCCACTCTGTGGAGTGTGGCGCCTGACGACAGCTCTGTCGTCTGGCGCTATACTACAAAGAGAGGCGCCAGTCTTGTCGTTTTGACGACAGTTCGGATTATTAATCGAGTCATCACCTAGTGTCTAATTAACCAGTTTTCTAATTAATTCGGTTAAATTTCGCTGTCAATAATACTTTGTTAAGTCATTAATTGAGTTTAGGCACTAAGTCCCATGGTCTTATACAAGAGTCCAAACATGTCACTTACACTCAACGCACACACCAATACACATACCTTGACCATGTTTAAGAGAGTCTTGTATGCGCGTTTTTTCCGTCATTTTTTTAGGGGGGTAAGTCGGATAATAATCCTCCAAATTAAAAACTATACTTAGTTCCCTAAAAATATATACATTATTTTTGCCTAAAAATATGCACCCTTTTTTTTATTTTTTTCCTCTTAAAAACCGTAAAGTCAAGTCGATTTGAGTCAAGTAATTAAAACGCAAAATGGTTTAAATTACAGCTCGTGGTCACGAAAGGAAGGACGGTTAATCAAAGACAACCTCTTCGTACAAGTCCAACTTTTCGACAAACCCATAGCTCGTAAGAGGAAAGCTAGGACAATAATGGCAACACAAGAAGAAGTCAATGAGCTTAGGAACCAACTGGTTACCGTGACTGAGGCACTGAAGCTCCTCACACTTAAGATTGATGATCCCGTGAAGCAGCAACAGATGGACCTCATGCAAGAGAGTCTAAGAAAGCTATCTAGCGACTACAAGTTTCAAGGGATTAGTTCACTAGGGGTCTCGGTGGACAAAGATCTTCTTTTGCAGAAGTTCAATGCCAACGACATCCCGAAATTCAAAGCAACCGATAACCCTTATTTTCATTTAAGAGCCTTCGAGACAATAATGAGTATTAAGGGTATCGATAAGAAGGTTTTCCCCTCTCTGTTCTCACTATCTCTCGAGACCGTTTGCCAATAATGGTTCTTTTCTCTCGAGAAAGAAAAGACCTCCACCTGGGAGTCCATAGCAAACGCTTTCGTTGATAGATACAAATGCAACATTCAAGTTGAGACTGGCCATAGGGAGCTTGAAATCCTCAAGCAGAAAGAGAACAAAGGCTTCACCTCCTTCTTTAACAAATGGAGAGAAACCTTAGCTAAGATGATTGAGGTTCCAAGTGAAAAAGAGTTTGTAAGGTTGTTCATCAAAAACCTTCAAGAAAAATATTCCAATCATCTCAAGTATCAAAACAATCTCCATACCTTCAAGGCCGTCTACGACATTGGAATCAATATTGAAGACGACCTGGCTAAGTTAAAAGCTTCCAACAATAACTCCAATAGTCGCTGGAAAGGCAAGAAGAACGACATCCTTCTTCTTCCAAAACCACCCACTCAAACGACGTTAGCACTTTTAACCTAGGTGAAGTCCTTGCTATGAACAATCAAGGACAAAAGAAACCATTTAGGAGGAACTTTACTCCTATTGGCATGAGTTATGACACCGCATTTGATCGATTAAATGCAAAAGGTCTTATAACTCCTATTGGACCATTTGGGGACCCACCAGTCGAAAAGAGGTCGGCTAATTGGAACCCCAATGCACACTGCAAGTATCACCAAGGTAGGGGCCATCTCACCGAAAACTGTTGGAAGCTTAAGGAAGCTATCCAAGACTTAATCGACAATAACAAGCTACCATTGCCCCCTGCCAGTAAGAAGCCAAGTATTGATAATGCACCTCTCGCTCATGCCTTGGCTATCTCTGATGAGGAAAACGAGGTTGACCCCTCGTTTCTCATTAAACCTGTCAAAGAAATCCATGCCATCGAAGAAGAGGAGGAGATCTTTTTTGACGCCGTAGATAGCCTTCAAGATTCAGCAAGCAAAGAGGACATATAATCGCTCACATTGTCGATGATGGAAGGATCGCATTTGTTATGTGAAACTCTCAAGGCTATAAAGGAACTTCAGAAGAGATATGAAGAGGTTCCACTCTCGAAAGGTGAACCTAAGAGAGAATTCACACCTATGGGAACGACTTATGAGGCAAAGCGTTTTCCTCTACAAGTCACCGAAAAGCCCAAGAAGAGTAATAGACTCTACACTCCAATCGGGATCCCTTATGTACAAATGTTCGAAATTCTCTCCGAGAGTGGCAAGATCAAACCTCTTGAACCGAGACCATTCGAATCATTGAAAAGGACAGATAGATATTACTGTCAGTATCATCAGTCAGGGGGTCACACTACCGAAAACTGTTTTAAATTCAAGGATTTAATTCAGAAAATGATTGATGAAAAGAAACTAGTCCAAGTTCCACAAGAAGACGATGCAAGCATTAATGGAGTTTGGGACAGTGATGAAGAAGACGTTTACTTAAAAGACATAGTAGGATCTCCACCTTCTGTGTCATACGCCATGAATGACTTTTGGGCTGAATAAGATTCATTAATCGACGTCCTCACAAGATCCGGGAGAATGTAATCCGTTTCAACACAACCCATGCCAACCACACAGCAAGTTCCCATACCTATCATTGAAGACAATGATATCGTCAAACAATTTAAGAAAATAAAAGTTGAAATGAATGTATGGAAACTTTTGGCGACATCTCGAGAACATAGGTTGGTTGTAATGAATGCCTTGGACAAAATAGGGATAGATTCTGACACCACTCTTGAGGGGTTGGCTAATTTCCTCACGAGTGATCTTCCTAATCCAATCAATTTGATCACCTTTTCCGACAAGGATTTACCTCCAGAAGGTGACAAACATTACAAGGCATTGAACCTCACATTAGTTTGCAAGAGAATGAATGTCCCTATGACTCTTGTAGACAATGGATCGGCCATCAACATCTGTCCACTTAGAATTGAGAGGATGCTAGGCATAAGGGATGAAGATTTAACTCCGTCTACACAAGGAATAAGGGCCTACGACAACACTCGTCGTCAAGCTCTTGGTAAAATTACCATGAACATAACAACAGGAGTAATAGAACATGCTACTTCTTTCCAAGTAGTAGACATTAAAGCTTCATTCAATCTACTGTTGGGACGCCCTTGGCTTCATGACCTAAAGGTCGTCCCCTGATCCCTCCACCAACAAGTAAAAGCTATAGTTGGGGGAATTCCTATCACCATCGATGCTTCACCTATGAGGATAAAGTCCATAGGAAACCCAATAATTAACGTGGAGCATGACGAGGATGATGAAGACTTATGGGGCTTTAACGAAGAGGTCTCCTTAATCCAGGAGGATGAAAGGACCCCTCTTTGCCATGACCCCCATTCCAACATGATTGTAAATGCTATTATGAAGAAACAAGGACATTGTCCTGGGATGACCCTAGGAAAGAAGAAAGGAATAGCAAAACCGCTGGAGTCACCTGGCCTCCCTAAGTTAGACACTTTCGGACTTGGTTTCAAACCGACTCGGAAAGATCTCAAGCAAGCCCAGGAAAAATCAAAGGCACGTAGAGACGCTCGCACTCAAAAGAAAGAAATCCCAATGGATCAGTACCCTCTTACACTTAATGGTCAATTTATAAAAGAAAGAGAGGACTATCCATACCATGAATTTCCCGAGCCATTTGTTGCAAACGGCATAAGGCAACCGAGAATTGAGATTTTCTTGGATTGTTATTTCACAGATGAAATCCCAACTCCTGTCCATAAGGAGAAAGCACCCCCATGCTTTGACTTTAACGCCATGGGATTATTATTTGGGCGAGAAAAGAATGAGCCAACTTACAAAGAGGATAACTCCTCGCCCATTCAAACAGTCCTACAAAGCGAAAGCTTCGATCCCTCGAAGCTAATCACTCTAGCTGAAGGATCACTACAAGGGTGGCGCAAGACTATCAAGGTGACTACTCCAAGTGGAAGGAAGATATCTATCACGACAGGGCAAGGACCAATGTTTGAAGAGTCGTCTGAGTCAGAGTCAGAGTCGGAGTCCCTCCCTATAAAGTCATCTAGGTCTGTAGTAGTAGTAGCACCTCCCCCCTCTATTTCTTCCCCTAGAATAGTTAGTGAGCAAGTCCCTGAGGACATATCACTCTTTGATGTAATGATCTCAGAGTACAATAATATTTCTTCTTCTCCTTATTTCTTGTGTTCTTCTCTAACCCAAGATAACGAGCATTGTTTAACTAGCAATGAAAAAGACAAAGAACTTATTAAAGCAATGGAAACGCTCGAAAAGAAAATACCGGTAATTGAATAAACTGAGATGGTTGATATCTCAAATGATTCAACCAATAAAAGAGAAGTTAAAATCGAACTAACACTTAATGAACAAGAAAGAACGATTTAATTAACTTACTTAAAGAGTTTATCAATGTATTTGCCTGGTCATACGAAGATATGCCAGGCATTAATAGAGAAATAGCTCAACACACTATACCACTAATTCCAGGAATGAAACTTATAAAATAAAAGTTACGTCGAATGAAACACGACGTAGCTCTCAAAATAAAAGAAGAGGTCCAAAAACAAATAATTGCAGGTTTCATCAAGGTATCTAAATACCCCGAATGGGTTGCCAACGTCGTCCCAGTTCCGAAAAAAGATGGAAGGGTAAGAATGTGTGTCGACTATCGAGATCTAAATAAGGCAAGTCCAAAGGACGACTTCCCTTTACCACACATCGACATTCTAGTAGATAACACGGCAAATCACGCACTTCTCTCGTTCATGGACGGGTACGCAGGTTACAATCAGATTCTTATGGCAGAAGAAGACATGGAGAAAACAACTTTTATAACACCATAGGGCACTTACTGTTACACGGTAATGCCATTCGGGTTGAAAAATGCGGGTGCTACTTACCAACGTGCAGCAACTGCCTTACTCCATGAAATGATGCATAAAGAGGTCAAATTATATGTCGACGACATGATTGTGAAATCAAAAGACCATCCAGGCCATCAAGTAGCCTTAAAGAAATTTTTCAAAAGGCTAAGAAAATACAATATGAGGTTGAACCCATCTAAATGTGCTTTTGGAGTCACCTCAGGAAAGCTTTTGGGTTATGTCATAAGCTCTAGAGGAATAGAGATAGACCCAACCAAGATTAAAGCAAACATGTCAATGCCACCGCCCAAAACCGAGAAACAGATTCGAGGATTTATTGGCCGAATGCAATACATAAGTAGGTTCATATCAAAACTGACGACGATATGTGAACTAATCTTCAAGAAGCTTAAGAAGAATGTACCAGTAATATGGGATGACGAGTGTAAAAAAAGCCTTTGAAAAGATCAAAGCCTATCTCGCAAATCCTCCCGTATTAGCACCAGCACTTCCCGGAATACCTCTTAGATTGTATGACGGTTACTAAAGAGACAATGGGAGTTATGCTAGCACAAGAGGTAGAAGGCAAAGAAAACGCAATCTACTATCTAAGCAAGAAGATGCTCGTATATGAAGCACGCTATACACCACTTGAGAAATTGTGTCTCGCCTTGGTGTGGGCCACAACCAAGTTAAGACATTAAATGCTAGTGCATACCGTCTTCGTAGTCTCCCGATTAGATCCACTCAAGTATCTATTCGAGAAATCTACACTCAATGGACGCATATCGAGATGGATAGTCAATTTAGCCTAGTTTGATGTAAGGTTTATGTCGCAAAAAGCTATCAAAGGATCAATGGTGTCAGACTTTATAGCACACTTTCCAATAGAAGACTCGACGCCAATACAAGACAATGAATTTCCAGATGAAGACTTAATGGTTACTGAAGATGATACTTGGACCTTGTACTTCAACGGAGCCTAGTTTGATGTGGCGTTGGAGTATTACTAGTATCACCTAAAGAAGAGCATGTTCCAATCTCCATAAAGCTTGATTTCGACGTTACCAACAACACTGCCGAATACGAAGCATGCGTGGTAGGCCTTGAAACAACTCTGGCATTGGGAGTAAAAAAAGTTAAGGATATTCGGAGACTCTTAATCATCAATCAAAAGCTATCAAAGGTGGAAAGTAAGGAGTGAAAGTCTAGCCCCTTACCAAACCTATCTGGAAACTCTTACTGATCAGTTAGAGAAGGTAGATACACATATCTACCTAGGGAAGAAAATCAATTTGCTGATGCCTTGGCAAGACTAGCCTTGATGGTTAGGATTCCCATGGAAATAGAGCAAATGCCTCTAACTATAGAGAAAAGGCACAAACCAGCATACATCCAGGCTATAGAAGATGACGAAGTAGTCCAAGAAGAAGAAGAAGAAGAAGAAGAAGAAGAAGAAGAAGAAGAAGAAGAAGAAGAAGAAGAAGAAGAAGAAGAAGAAGAAGAAGAAGAAGAAGAAGAAGAAGAAGAAGAAGAAGAAGAAGAAGAAGAAGAAGAAGAAGAAGAAGAAGAAGAAGAAGAAGAAGAATTGTTGTACACATATATACTCAATTATATCACCAAAGGAGAATACCCTCCCCATGCTGACAAAAGAGCAAAACGAGCATTAAGACTCTTGGCTTCCCAATATGTACTCATAGACAACAAGCTACATAAAAGGGTACCTAAGGGTCGAGCTCTCTTATGTGTAGGAAAAAAGGATGCACAAAGAGCAATGAGGATAGTCCACGAGGGAATTTGTGGCACTCACATAAATGGCAAAATGTTAGTCCAAAAAATAATGCGAGAAGGATATTATTGGACTACAATGAATAGGGATTCCCATCAATACGTAAAAAGATTCCCTAAGTGCCAAATCTATGCTAATTTTACGGGTGCGGCCACTTTATTTTTTACAAATCTCGCATCCCAGAAATAATTAAAAATTCGACAGAAGATCGGCGAAATATCGGCGTCGCAGAAAAAACTCAGGTGCCAGACAATGACCATCAGCGCCAGACGACGGCATCCGTTGCCTGACGCCAGACTGTCGTGGACGGCGCCAGTCTCGAAATCGTGGCGCCAATTCACACTTAAATTCTGGGAATATTTTGGTGTTTTTCAGAAAACTTTCGACTTCCGTACTCGAAAAATTTCTGGAAAATTAATTTTTTTCGGTTTTCATTGCTTTAATAAAATAAATTTAAAGTAAATAATTTTATTAAAATCTGGAAATTCATTAATAAAATAAATCACATTATTGATGGAATTTAAATAAAGCTTAAATAAATTAACTTTAAATAAATAAAAAAATAAACTAAGTCTAATAATTGGAAATTAAGCAATGCTCCTAATCTTCCTTTTCTTTCCTAACCCTTTTCCAATTTTTGTCTACTTCCTCCTCCTCATCCATAACCTTAGCTAGAAGGCATCCTTTAGAGGACCTACATTCAATCTTGGAGTAGATAGTTTCCCCTTCAGCTAGGACTCCATGCTTCTTTTCTACCCAAACTTTTTTCTGTGGTGTCAGCTTTCCTTTTTCCCTTATCTTTTGTGGTACTTTTCTTCCTAGGCATTGTAGGTGTTTTGAATTCAATTCTTTCACCTAAGCGTTCCCTAAAAGGAACCACCTTGTCACCTAGACGACTCTTCACATCAGTTTTGCTCTGGATTTTCTTCAAGTCCTTTGAAGGTTTCTTTAGCAGCCACTTCTTCACATCATTGGGCAAGGAAGGAGGAACCTTTTGGGTAATTACTTCCCATAGAGGTCTGGCACTCCAATAAGCAGCAAACTTGTCTACTTCCTAGGAGACAGGGAACTCGTAGGGAGGACGAAAATCTCCAGAAGGAATAGTCTGAAGTAGGCTGTATTGTCTTTTTACCCTGCAGGGATAGTAATAAGTCATACGGGACAAGCTTGGAAGACGGCAGAAAGGTTGCTTGTTGACACCAACCATTCTTTCTATTTTCCACCAAGGGATGACCCACTTGATGGCAAAATTGCGAGATTCGAAGACCCTCTTCCATTCATGGCGCCCCATCTTAGAGAAGTGTTTCTTCCTCCTCACGAAGCAATTTGGGGTGTACTTCTCAATATTGTTTGGAGGGCTAATTAATTCCAGCCTTTCCATTAGCCACATCTATACAAAAAAATTACAATGCAAATAAATTATTATTACTATACAAAAATATATTTTTGATTTCTGTGATTAAAAATATTATTTTTCTACCTGTAATAAAATTGGAGAGCCCCGAAAAGGTGCTTTTGGATTCCTCATCAATTCATCTAGACTAATCATAGTCTCTCCAACTATTAAAGGCATTGGATTTCTCCCTGATTCAGTTTGTTCTAATACGGTGGTTATAATCGATTGACCCTCATTATTTTTACCACTAGTAAGAAAAAATTGATTAAGCATACAAAATAAGAAAGCCCTTCTTCTATAAATATTAAAAGATTCGGAGTAAGGTTTATCAAAATAATGGCGAGCAAATTCTTTCAAATTAACTATGTTGCCATCAACTATTTTTGATAGATCCTTTTCTTTTAAATTGAAGCAGCGTTCAAAATCCTTATAATAATAAGCATCTATTCTAGGGATTACTACAAGATCTATTGCAGGGAAACCTAAAATAGCACCAAATTCTTCCGGCAAAGGGCTAATTTCATCATACCCTGGTCTAAAACAATGAGTATCTACATCCCAATATTCTAGAGCGGTATGAATAAAATCTGAGTCAAGATCTACCCCTTTAATACCATAAATACCCCCCAAGTGAAACACATCTAATTCTTTTCTTTCTTTGGCATTAAGAGACCGACACCATTCATGAGTGTATTGGGTAAAAGTTTTGGTGACTAGAGACATGATATTATTTTTCTAAAGCTAAGAATTATTTTATTGGCTGAAATTATGAAAAGAATCGGCTGGGCAGAGGGCTATTTATGCACGAAATCGGAGCAGTTTTAATCGGGGAAGGATACGGAGTCAGCGCCCTTTAGCGCCAGACACTACTATTGGCGCCTGACGCAAGAGCTTGGCGTCAAACGCTAAGTATAGCGCCTAGCGCTACACTAAAACGCGTGGCGCCAGCTGGCGCCAATTTTCCTCGTCGTACGCGCTTTCTATAACCGCATTTTTAACTTAATTCGAGTCTGCTAATGACTTTACGGCTTCCTTATCTTTTTCTAAATATATTTTTATTCCTTTTTTTTAATTAATATGGCTATTATATTAATTATATATTATTTTTGTGGATTTTATTTAGACTAATTTCCAAGTTTTTATAAATCCAATATTTCATTTGCCTTTTCCTTTTTCATTTTTTCTTTTTCTTTTTGGGGGAGAAAGTCGGATACCCTCCATCAATACTAAAAATGACGGAATTTTTGCGCAAAATAATTTGTCACATTTTCTTGCACACACAAACATGCACATAATAATAATAATAAAAAATGAAAAAACATGATAAATAAAATAAACTCATAATAGTATGTGTATACAAAATATATCTAAAAAATGAGTCTAACTAAAAGGTAAAGTTCTATACAAAGTCAAATAAATAATAAAAAGCACAGGTATAAGCTACGGCGCTGGAGGACGTAAACCCAACATCGCATAAAACTCCGTTGTACGAGGAGTAACCTCTCCACCAGCTCCAGCATCAGCTCCGGTCTCCGCAGGAGGAGGACAGCTCAACGTGGGACCAGTCCACCCAAGATCAACCTGAGGCTGAGGCTGCGGAGGCTGCTGCGATGACGAGCCGACCTCGTACATCCCACCACCTCTAAGAGCCGAGGTAGCCTCTCCCTGGCCTACCGGCGCAGCATGTGCACCCTCAGAGGAAGAACTTGAGCCCTCTACCACATCTGTACAGGCAGCCTCAGAGCGACCACCCTTACCTCCCGAAGTAGTGCGGCGACGTCTCGAGCTAGACCTCGCCGGATCCCTCCGCACCTCAGGTCTCGTGCGGGTGCGATAAGGAATGGGCTGACCCTGCAAAAGAAATTAAAATCAGAGACAGGAAAAATCAAAGCGGTAATACAAAAACATATAAAGGAAAGACTACCTCCTGAACGGCGTCGTCCCGACAGCAGGTAGCCACATTCCTCATCCGGACAAGCTGGCTCTGGAAGGCATCTATGCATCGTGCCATCGCCGAAGCCACCTCACGTGAGAATTGTCAAAGAAAAAAGTCAGTAAACATGCATAATATATATGGACAAAAGTTGCAAATAAACAAGCTTACCCGAGTCTAGTGGCGAGGAATCGACCGCTCTACGAAGCGCTTGTCCTCAGGAGCCAGAGGAATCATCTCCTCAATCGGCCCATATGTCCCCTGGTAATGGATAGACATAAGGGGTGGCACGAACTCAGCAGCGTCGTCCTGACATGGCAAAACAAAATCAGTGAAGCATCACTTGGGGGCTAATTAACGAAAGATAAAAGTCAAAAAATCGTACCGCCACATCCTCAGCCGGTACAGGAAATGGAGCTAACAACGGCAGTAGCTCCTCCGCATAGCATCGCCCAGGGATTGTGTAAGATTGCCAAGGGGTACCAGCTCCCTCTAACATGCTCAACAACCTCGCGGCGTTAAACATGTGACGTGGTGGAGGAGCAGGAACGACAAAAGTATCGGAGGAATGCTGAATAGAAACCCTCTCTCCTAGATACGCGACCGCTCCATAGGTCCCTAAGAAATAGCAACGCTCAGCAGAATACTGCGCGGCTAACCCAGGGACTGCCAGACTGTCCCACGGTCGGTTCAGCACCTCAGGCTCCTACAAAGAACGTCAATCAGACAAGGATCTATGTAAAGCATCTCAAAATGTCAAATAAAACTAGAATCATACCGAGATGATCCAATCTCGGACATATGCAGTGGACATCCCCACACGGCAGCTGCCCCAGGAAGCAGTGACTGACCTGCGCGGCGACGGTCTCGCCGACGTAGAAGAAGGGAAGTACTCATAGAACCAGATCTACATGAAGCTAAAGTTATCAGTAAATGTTAACTAAAATGAAGAGCTAAACTTTATAGGGAATAAGGTTTACCTCTACGACCCTCCAAAAGCTGGACAAAGCCACATTCGTACCAAACGACCGATGTCGACACGAGTCCCTCAGTGCTCGAATGAAGTCAGCGTAGGCCAAGCTGGCCCAGTCATAGGTCCCGATCCGGTGTAGATCGCGGACGGCCGGAAGGTAGTAAAGCAGCGCCCTACTACCCTTGTCAAGGGAGAACGTCCCTAACAACAAAATAAGTGCAAATATGTGCACCCGCTGCTCTCGGGTGGTCGCATCATCGTCCAAAGCCGCTGCTAGAGTCGAGCGGCGAATCCCCCTAGCGCTGAACTGAGACGACTCTACCTCAGCTCGAGCCCGAATAGCAATCGGACCCAATAGCTGCTCGACCTCAGGGGAAAAGACGTCGATCCCGCTGTCGAACGACAGTGGCACGGAACTAAACTCCAATCTTGTGATGAGAGTGAAGTCGGTAGGAGTGACCATCAACACACCCCAGGGAAAGTGGAAAGTGTTGGTGGTGTCCCAAAGAACTCCACCAGAGCACGAACTACATGGTGACCCCCGCTGGAGGCAACCATCGCCTTGGAGGTCTCGTACAGCGCAGTAAGATCGCAAGACTCCCATAGAGGTCTCGTACAGCGCAGTAAGACCGCAAGACTACCATCGCCGGAACCATGACAGCGCGTCCTCCCAACGGTGATACCCCGTCTCACCCTCTCAGAAATGTGGTGGACCGGAGAAAAGTACAGGGTCCGCTCATCCCACTCGGGGAGTCGACCAAGTGAAGTGGACGGCTCAGCATCGTCCTCCATGGGCTCATGCTCCCGTCGAACGTCTCGGGACTGTAAACCGGAACCTCCCTATCTAGCCATGCTACATTGTGCAAAATTATCATAAATTAAGGTGCTATAGTATCTAAGGTTCGCCTAGCCGCATGATACTATGTTCGCAAAAAAAAAAAAAAAAACAGAGTACGTAGTACTAAAACAGAGCACAAATTCAAATTGATCATACATGACATTTTTCAAGAAATCAAACAATTTCTTGCAATACTACAGTAATTATTGTGACAAATTGGACAAAAATTGCTAGCAAAAACATCAAGAACGAGCCACATTGCATTCTCGACCTTAAAAGGATCAACAATGGCAATTTGTTCATTTCTTCACCAAATTGAGTCAAACAAGTCTCAAATTACTCCCAAGGCAATACATAAACATAATCAAGCAATTTCATGGCATAAAATTGAACAAACAAAGAGAATTAAGCATTCTAAGTTTTGAATTTTCATGAAATTCGAGAATATACACATGCAAAATTCATAAAAACCGGTGTGAGTTTGAAGAAAACTTACATAGATCGGGAAAATGGATGAAATAAGCTTTGATTTGCGACAAATTTGAGCGAATTTGGTTGAGAAACGAGCAAGAACGAAGCAATTGAAGTTCTGGGAATTTTCGAAGCCGAAATGCGAAGAGCAGCAGCGAAAATGAAGAAGAGAAGGGTATTTAAGGAAAACCCGACTCTGGCGCCAAGCGCTAGACCTTGGCGTCAACAGATAGGCTTGGCGCCTGGCGCTAACTCCAGTGTCTGGAGCTACAGCCAGTTAATTGGCGCTGATGTTTTTTCAACGGCGCTAGAACATTCAGCCACTCAGTATGTTTTTTCTAATCTTTGGCAATATTATGGGTTCCTTGGTACGCTAGTTAGCCCCTTTAAGCAATTTGACACGATTTTTAGTAATCGGCTTGATTGCACAAAGTGATCAACCTGATAAAAGATCGTCTCACTTAGCTTAAAGCGCCTAAGCATTGGCTCATTAACAAAAGGCACCGATATACTGGTTCATTTGCAAAAGGCACCGATATATTGGTTCATCATTCAGCAAAGGGCACCGACATACAGGTTCAAAGCAGCAAAAGCGCCGACGTAAAGGCATAGCGGAAGCAAGGTTCAAGCGAACTTTTAAAGATCGACAAGCGGAGATCTTCGGTAATTTCCTTTGGAAAATTATCGCGACAAGTGAGGATAGCTTCAAGCGAGAACATCTTCGACGGCGTTCCCTAGATTGTGGAAAGTTGTCAAAAAACAACTGAAGGTGATTTCAAGCGAAGTTGTCTTCGATCATGTTCCCTTAGACGTGGAAGATGGTCACAAAGCAGAAGAGGATTGTTTCAAGCGAAGCAATCTTCGATGGTGTTCCCTTAGACGTGGAATATTATCTAAGTGGAAGAAGATTGTTTCAAACGAAGCAATCTTCAATGTTGGAAGCAGTTACAAGCGTAGCTGTTTTCAAGCGGGATGGCATTCTCTTGGCAGGAGGTCATCAAAATAGTAAAGCGGCAGCAAATCGGTTACTTTCAGAGGCGTGTGCTTGACGGTGCAAGATACGCGTTTCTTAACTCTTTTATCTGTTTAACTAACGCTAGTTTGCAGGTATCGGCGTTACAAGAATGATTTAGGGTCGCAGAACGTTCTGAATCATTCTCCGTCCCTATCAATACTTTGACTTTCATTTTCGAAACTTGCGTTTCTCCAAACTCACCTAAAGTGGAGGCTTCTGTAGACACCCATTTGTGTCTCCCCAAAACCAAACCCGATGATGAATACCTTTCACGTCGAATCATAATCGAATGAAGTGAAAGTGTGGAAAGTTTAGTGTTGCGGATAGTTTTAATTTCTTTTCTCCTCTCTCTATTTTTAAAAACCTACTTTAAGAAAACAGCCAATCCAGTTTTTTTGGTCCATGATATGGGTCCAATAGAAGTGTAGTTGGATAGGGCTTGAAAAGAGCTTTCCAACAATATATTATAAGCCCAATTCCGATGAATATTGAGGAAGTTATGGCCAAATTACTGAACTGGGCCCGGTTTGAGCCTTATATGCGGCCCAATGATCTAGAGGAGGGCCTAATATGGATTTATCATTCCTAATGCAATTAGGAATGGTTTTATTCTTCTAGATTCTTCTAGAAGGTTCTTTTCATTCCTAATTCAATTAGCATTGATAAATTGACTTTTTGTTGACTTTTTAGAGTTTTATTTAGAATCAAAGAACGTTTTTGAGGAAAATACGATTTTATCCTACTGTACGGCAATTTCTATCTAATTTTAAGAAAACGCGTAGATTTCTGAGTCAGCGCCAAACACCAGCTGTAGCGCTTGACGCTACGCTTGGCGCCTGACGCTAGCCTTAGCGTCTGGCGCTAAGGTCAGCGTTTGGCGCTAACTTGGCTTTTTGCGTCAGAACTCTGTTTTTGATGTTTTATCTTTTTGGCTGATTTTCTCTATAAATAACGTGTTAAAAACTTTGTTTTGATTCACCAACTCTCATCAAGTTTTCTTGATTACTCTCTCTCTCTTTTCTAAGCTAGCCTTCTCTCAAAAATAAAAATTCCGCATTCATTAGATTTAGATACGCCTAGCCATATTCGAAGTTGTCTTCGCCCTAGATGTGAAAGATTTTAATTTCTGAGGGTTTGGTCCCAAATCTCTATTTCAATTATTTAATTTAATTGTTGTTTTTATTTTTTTCCTTGAATTTACTAACGTGTGTATTTTGTTATTAGAAAGAGGTACGAGGCATCAAAGTAAGTTCTTTAATGGTTTTTATTGATGTTGTGATATAGAGTTCATGCTTAGGTTGTTATTATGATTTTCGTATTATCACGTCTAGGGTAAATTTAATACTAAGTATGATTAAAAGTATGATGTCTTTTATTTTCTTCCTAATATTTATGATCGTTAGTATCATGTTAGGGCTATATATTTGATCTTTGATGTTTAGTGACATGCTAGGGTTTGTTATTAATCTTGTTAGTATCATTCCTAGGATCTTGCTATTAATATTATGCTTTAATATGATTTTGATTATTATAATTTATTATGATTATAATTATGATATTTATTATGATTATTATTATTTGTTAATATTATGTTGCTTGATATTTATTGTTATTGCTTGATCACACCTTTTATACATGTTTAAAGGGAATTGGTACTTGTAATCACGCTTAATAAGATAATTAATAATCTTGTTTAGGGTTAATTTGATTATAATTCAAGTGATCGCCAATAATAGTTTTATTTGTGCATTAATATTCAATCAACATAGATAAACAGGTTTAGGGTTAATCCTATTGATTGCATGTTAGTCAGAAAGCGCACATGAATACGATCAGAATAAAGTAGAGGCCTATTATTAGGGCAGGTTCAATCTCTTTTAGGTTGGATTTGTACCTTCATCCCCGAACCCTATTTGGTTCAAGACCTTATGGAGTTGAGGATCTCTTGGATCGTTAAGGGGTGTAACCTTCACCTCGTGAACAGTTTACAAGTTCCTAAAAAAATTTGTTGGCGACTCTTTTGCTCTATCTTCTTTCCCTTTGGACGTCACCGTACTTTAGTGTATGATCACAGTGGGGTTCAAGCTAGGGGATTAACGCTTGAAATATTCCCTACACTTGTTAATCCACAAGTAAATCCTGAAAATTACCTCAGTGGAGCAGGGTAAAAATACATGTATTGTTAGTTATACTTCAATATTTTGTAATTTAGTAGTTTAGAAGTACAAATTGTAACATGTATTTTGGAAATTATAAATAAAAATCATTATTATTACTTGTTTTCTTCATTTTAAATAATAAAAACAAACGTCATTAAGTTTATAAAAATATTATGCAAAATAATAATTATTATTTGCAAAAAAACGATAACTATAATAATAAAATATAATTAATAGTGACAATTACAAAAGTAGGATCAAAATTTGGTGTCTACACCCTTGTTGTCCCTTTTTCAATTGAAATTCCCACTCGGGTTCCCCTCAACCTTGGGTTTCTTTCTCACTCCCATTGAAAGCTCCACTAGGCTTCCTCTTTTCCCCAGAATAGTTTCCCTCTAGCTCTCTCCCTTTGATCCCAAAAAGGTGTGCTGCCCTCCCGTAAACCTCATCTAAGGTCTCAAAAGTCACTCCTCCCAATTTCCCTTGAAGGGTTAAAGTCAAACCTTGCTCAAACCTCTGGGCCTTAAGTGCTTCAGTTGGTACTACCTCAGGTGCAAATCTCATTAACTCAATGAACTTGCTATAATAATCATTAATCTTCATGCTCCCCATCCTAAGGTTTGTAAACTCCATACACTTTTCTTTCCTCAAATAGGCAGGGTAAAACTTCTCTCTCAAAGCTTCCTTAAATTCAGCCCACTCAAAGTTAGGATTACTCAAAAAGTCATCTCTCCTTTGACTTCACCACAAATCGGCTTCCTCTCTAAGGTAATAAACAGCATTATTGACTTTTAATTCCTCAGGGCAATTAATAGCATCAAAAAGTTTATCAAATTCTCTCACCCAATTTTCTAAGCTCGCTGGGTCTACTTTGCCAAGGTAAGTGGGTGGTTTGGCCGCCAGCTATTCTTTTAAAAACTTCCCCAAAAGCATCAAGGTCATATTGGTTTTTCCCTGGTTTGAGACAATACCAGCTATGTTTTCGATTATTTTGGTTAGCTTTTTGATGACAGAGTTGACCTTGGAAATACTCCCTTTCTTAATTCGTTTCCTTAGAGACATGATCCTGAATAATGTGGTAATTAAGCACATGAATTTACAAAAAAAATTATTTATCCATCCAACAAGGACTCAGAGATGTGATAACTTTACTGTTCACAAAATATTTTAGTACTAAACGTTTCATTAAATTAACTTGTAAGTCTAAATTGCCATTAAGAGCAACTCTAGGTAGCATCTAAAAATAAATCGTCACAAGATTTTATCATAATTTGCATGCAATTATAACACACAAATCAACAAAACACTTCACCATATAACACTAGTAGAAAAATACAAAAAGGCAACCCCCAAATGCCACCGGTTCAAGCCAAACTGGTGGCAAAAACCGGCCTAAAAATGGGCGGGTTTTTAGACAAAGAGAAATGGCACCGGTTCGGTTCAAACCAGTGCCAAAAATACAAAGGGCACCGGTTTGAACCGGTACCAATCCTTTAAAAAAAAAACCGGCCTTTTTTTTTTTAAAAAAAAATCCATTTATACTACCCTCAAACCCTATTTCACTCACTTTCTCACTCAAACCCCATTTATCCTAAAACCGCCGCTCCCTCATTCTCTCTCTCATCCCTTTCTCTTTCATCTGCTCTCATGCATTTTCATCTGCTCTTTCTCGATCTCGTTCTCTTTCAATCCCTTTCTTGTTCTCTTTCAATCCCTTTCTTGAAATCCCTTTCTCGTTCCCTTGATTTTTGTGGGTTAGTTCGAATTTTTTTTATGGGTTTTTTGGAATTGTTTCTGGGTTTGTTCGAATCGTTTCTGGGTTTGTTCGATTTTTTTATGGGTTTAATCCACCACAAACATATGCATGAGCAAGGTTAGAGTATAATTTCTTGATTTTAATTCGTTTTGTTTTTATTTTCTGGGTTTTTAACTGATTTTCGAATGTTGTTTTTATTTTAATCGATTTTAATTTTATTTATTTAAGCGATTTTTAATTTTCTGGTTTGGTTAATCGATCTTTAAACCTATTTTAATTCGATTTTTTTTTAATTTCTGGGTTTTTAACTTATTTTAATCGTTTTGGCCCATTTTAATCGATTTTTTTTATTCGATTTAAATTAAAAAAAAATATTTTCTGGGTTTTTTTCCTGATTTTAGATTTTGGTTTTAATTTTCCGGGTTCAATTCTGGGTTTTAACTGATGTTCTGGGTTTTTTTTTTCTTTTCAATAGATTTTCTTTTTTATTTTTCGATTTTTTTTATTTTTATTCGATTTAAATTCGATTTTTTTTCTGGGTTTTTTTTTTCCTGATTTTCAATTTTGGTTTTTATTTTCTGGGTTCAATTCTAGTTTTGTAACTGATGTTCTGGTTTTTTTCTTTTCAACTGATTTTCTTTTTTATTTTTCGATTTTTTTTAATTTTATTCGATTTAAATTCGAAATTTTTTTATTTTCTGGGTTTTTTCCCTGATTTTCGATTTTGGTTTTTATTTTCTGGGTTCGATTTTCTTTTTTATTTTTCGATTTTCTGGGTTTTTTTTAATTTTTTTCGCAGCTTAATTAAATCATTATAATCGATTTATTTTGGTTGTTTTAATTGGTGCAGGTAGATGGATTTAGATCTTAAATCGAAGAATCAAGATGCAAGTATATTGATTTAGATGTTGTATGGGTTTTTTTAATTGTGAAGTTGTAAATTTTTTTTATTTATATTGTAATTTTTTTTTATTTATATGTTGTAATTTTTTTATTTTGATTTATATGTTGTAATTTTTTTATTGATCTATACTGTAAATTTTTTTTATTATATATATATTGAACATATTTGATTATATTGATTGTGTTGTTCGATTTATATTTGTATTCTCATTTAATTTTAGTTTATTTAATTTTTAAGTTTAAAAAAATCAATTTTTTGGCACTTTTGGCATCGGTTAACTGGTGCCAAAAACAGTGAATTAAATTTTTTTTTGTATTTTTTGGCATCGATTAACCGGTGCCAATTCCGAGTTTTGGCACCGTTTTGAACCGGTGCCTTTTTAAACCACTTATTGGCACCCCCCACATTGGCACCAGTTCAAACCGGTGTCTTAGGCCGGGTTTGAACCGGTGCCAATTCCATTTTTTCACGTAGTGTAATTCACATAAGAGTGCAATTCACCTTCCAATCCATTTCCACCTGAATAATTATCGAATAATCCATGAACCTTCGCCAATATACTCATCTTAATCCATTTCGAAATTTAATCCAAACCATTATATTCTAAGACATAGTTTGGACGTTTGATTAGTCCATATGCACATAATTCATGTAAAGTTCGAAATCATTTCATAATACGTTTCAAAATATTATATATTGGTTATAAGTTGAATACTTGATTCATAATGTGGATTAATTGGACCAATGAGATCCCGGGTAGGAGAGGTTAGGGACGACATTACCCTGAGCCCAAGTCCTGCCTAGCCAGAGCTCATGGCCAATCCAATAATCTCCACTATTAATCTTTCTTCATATTAAAATGGAAAGTAGTTTTTACTTAAATATATACTTAATATACACTTTCAGAAAATAAATACGAAACTCTATCCTATATATGCCCTTCTTAGGGTCTACCCATCAGTTTTATATTCCAATTTTTATCTTTTTAAGACCCGAAAACTGATACCACTTTGTAACACCCCCAAAATACTCTCTAATATTAACAATAATAATCCAACTTTAGGGAGTAACTTAGGAGTATTACCGCCACGTGATTACGTAAGGCTTTAACAGAGTTTTGTAGCGGAAAATAATACTTATCTTTTATTAGTAATAATAATAGTAATAGTAATAGTTTTGAAATACTTCCAAAGTAACTGCAACACTAATACTATGTTTACTAAATTAAACTAGGTGATCACCGCACGCCCATCGTTCCCAATGCTGCATATTTTCACGTTGTCTGATCGCCATCATCTATCTACTCAACAAAATGATAAGTAGGGTCAAGCCAAAACAAAACAAATACGTATTAGCCAAAATGCTAAGTACATACAGATGTTGGACATGTAAATCAATGTAATTAATTAAACATGTTATCAAAGAGATTTAACTTTAATAAATCATAATTTATCCAAACCATTCATGAATAGAAATTCAAGTATAAAAGCTTGTCAAAAGGACCAATTTCCGAAATAACCAACTTTCCAAAGATAATTCCGAATAGGATGGATCAATCCATATTTTCATAAATCATTTTCCCATATAAGTGTGCACACCCCTCCAAGCTAGTAACTCCTTTACATAGTGCTGTCAAGGGGAAAGAGTAGGTCATACAAAATCCATAGTTTTCAATTTACTCCGCATAGTAGGAGTTAAAAATCAAAAGATCCAAGGAATAAATCTTGTTAAATAAACTTTCCAATATGCCGTACTCGAGATAATTTAAACAATAAAACTTCCTTTTTAAACATCTTGAATATCAGTACAAGTTTTTAATCAACCATATGAAACATTTAAACATTTGAAATTAAACGATCAAAATATGTTTCACCGATTCGCAATCATTTAAACATGGTTTGAAATCACTTAACATGTAAATCACGTTGCATATAAAAGTCATTTTATGAAAGATCTAGCCACGTGTACGTAACTTGATCCTTGCAAACAAGCACGATGTTCCTAATTACGAACTTGAAATCCCTACAACAATAAACACAAAGTCCTAATAAAAAACTCTTCAACCCATAAACACTAGTACATAAAATGTAGACCCTTGATTTAGTTGTGCACGGTCAATTTGTTTAACTCTTGTAATGCTTATACTTTCATAGTTCAAGAAACCTTTTTAATATTAAGAGAGTTAATTATATTATTAATGACAACAATAATAACAATAAAAATAATAATAATAATAATAATAATAATAATAATAATAATAATAATAATAATAATAATAATAATAATAATAATAATAATAACATGTAGTAGTAGGAGTAGTACGTAGAGTAGCAAAATACCAACAATATAATGATAATAACACTTATAACATCATGAATAGTAGTAGTACTTATTTTAGTGTGTAGTAGTAGTAGTAGTAATATAAATATTGTAGTTGTTTGATATGATTTAATCAAAATAATAATAACAATAATTTATAATGATAGATTATCATTAGTATATATGTAGTACTAGTAGTGTACAGTAGTAGTAGTAGTAGTAGTAGTAGTAGTAGTAGTAGTAGTAGTAGTAGTAGTAGTAGTAGTAGTAGTAGTAGTAGTAGTAGTAGTAGTAGTAGTAGTAGTATGACCCAAAATGAAGAACATCATCAACAACAACAATGTAGTATCAAAACAAGGTTGGAAGCTTAGATAATCAAGCAAGGGAGGAAGGTGGAGGGACTACCTACGGGTGGCAGCAGCGGCAACGGTAGGAGGGCTGCAACAAGGTGGACGGAGTGGTGGTGGCCGTGGTGTTCACGGCCAAAGAGGAAGAAAGATGAATCAAAGGAATAATTAGAAAGGAGAAGATGGAGGATGAAGAGATTAGTTTGGGGAAGATGAATGTGGGAAGTGTGATTGATTTTCATGGCTATTTATAGCCTCAATTAGGCATTATTTCACCTATCTCCATTAATGAAAGAACAAGTGGGAACCTTGGTTCCATTTTTGCCGACATGAAAAGGTTTTAGAAGCAAGAAAACGAGTTTCTATTTGGCAGCTATAACTTTTGATCTATAGCATCAAACAACAATCACACTACTGAAATTGAAGATTGGGATGTCTCAAACAAGCTATCAAAGTTTCAGCCAAATTGGACCACGGATGGACCTTGATCGCAGGTGTTTTCTGAGACTGCTCAAGTTTGGGACGAAAATAAAGATGAATGGTGTAAAAGGGAGCTACGTGGAGCAATTTGGGTGGAAGTTTAGAATTGACTTTAGCAAAGAGGATATTAAATACTTTTGGCACTTTGTAGACTCACTCGAGAACAAAATATTTTGCTCGAGAACTGTAGGGAATATTTCAAGCATTACCCCAAAATTGAACCCCACTGTGATCATACACTAAAGTACGGTGGCGTCCAAAGGGAAGGAAGCTAGAGCAAAAGAGTCGCCAACAAGTTTTAGGAACTTGTAAACCGTTCACGAGGTGAAGGTTACACCCCTTAACGATCCAGGAGATTGTTAACTCCAATAGGTCTGGAACCATGACTGGTAGTTCGGGGATGAAGGTACAAATCCAACCTAAAAGAGATTGAACATGCTCTAATAATAAGCCTGTACTTTATTCTGATCGTATTCATGTGCGCTTCCTGACTAACATGCAATCAATAGATTTAACCCTAAACCTGTTTATCTATGTTGGTTGAATATTAATGCACAAATAAACCTATTATTGGCGATCACTTGAATTATAATCATAATAACCCTAAACAAGATTATTAATTATCTTATTAAGCGTGATTACAAGTACAAATTCCCTTTAAACATTCATAAAAGGCGTGATCAAGCAATAACAATAAATATAATCAAGCAACATAATAATCATAATAACAATAATCATAACCATAATCATAATCATGTTAAAGCATAATAATAGCAAGATCCTAGGCATGATACTAACAAGATTAATAACAAACCCTAGCATGTCAGTAAACATAAAAATCAAATATATAGCCCTAACATGATACTAACATGAATATATATTAAGAAGAGAATAGGAAGCATCGCAGGAATCATAATTGTCATATTTGATATTAGAAATTACAGTTATTACCCTAAACATGACACTAGGAAGATCAAAACGCCCTAACATGATACTAGGAATCATAATAACCTAGACATGATTTCTATATCATAACATCAATAAATCAATTAAAGCACTTACTTGGATGCCTCGTACCTCTTTCTAATAACAAAATACACGCGATAGTAACTTCAAGGAAAATATAAAATCAAAGCATTAAATTAAATAATTGAAATAGAGATTTGGGACCAAACCCTCAGTAATTAAAACCTTTCACGTCTAGGGCAAAGGCAACTTCGAACAATGCTAGGTATTTCTAGATCTTGTGAATGCGGAATTTTGTATGTAAAAGCTAGTTTAGAAAAGAGAGAGAGTATTTAAGAGATTCTTGAAGAGAGTATGGAGAAAGAGAGAATTAGAGAAAATTAATTGTTGTTGATGATTAAAAACAAAGGTTTTAGGAGGCTATTTATAGAGAAAATCAGCCGGATGGATAAAAAACGAATCAGAGTTTCGAAGAGAATAAAACAAATTAGCGCCAGACGCCAAACATTAGCGCCAGACGCCAAGGCTAGCGCCAGACGCCAAGCGCTAATCCTGTCGTCAGACGCTAGAAAACAGTTTCCACGCGTTTTCTTAATTTGATAAAATTTAGCCGTACAGAAGGGAAAAATCGTATTTTCCTTAAAAACACTTCTTTTATGCTGATTAAAACTCTCAAAAGTCAACTAAAGTCAATTTATCAATGCTAATTAAATTAGGAATGAAAAGAACCTTCTAGAAGAATCTAGAAGACTATAATCAATTCTAATTGCATTAGGAATGATAAATCAAATCTTAGGCCCTCCTCTAGATCATTGGGCCGTATATAAACATCAAACCGAGCCTAGTTTAGTAATTTGGCCATAACTTCCTCATTATTCATCGGAATTGGGCTTCTAATATATCGTTGGAAAGCTCTTTTCGAACCCGACCCAACTACACTACTATTGGACCCTTTCCATGGACCAAACCAAACTGGATTGGCTGTTTTCTTAAAATAGGTTTTCAAAAACAGAGAGAAGAGAAAAAAAATAAAAACTATCCGCAACACTAGACTTTCCACACTTTCACTTTATTCGATTATGATTCGACGTGAAAGGTACTCATCACTTGGTTTGGTTTTGGGGAGACACAAACGGGTGTCTACAGGAACAAAGAGCTTAAGGTAGAAAATCCCGTTTTCGAGCAGGATAACTTTAACTTAATTAGTATAATCAAACTTATTATAAAACGTAATTATAAAATTGTCATTTGTATATAATGACTTAAATAAATTATTTTGTATAATAACATAATATTTGAAATATCTCAGAAAAATCCAAATTAGTAAACGGGTTAAAAAAATACGGGGTATTAAAACCATAGCTAGGGATGACAATTATAAATGGATATTCGTGAATCTAATCCACCCGATATAAATAAAAAGACAAAAATCCGCGTTAAATGAATGAAGGGCGGGTGACGGATAGGGTTGAATTTGGGTGGGGCTCCGTTTCATCCATTATCCGTTTATCACCCGATATATATTTATATTTCTTCATTTTTTACACCTTATATATTATATTACTTATTAAATTATTTCTCAAATGTTATTTTGATGTAATGTACTTATTAAAGTATACTCTTTTTTTAAAAAAAAAATTATATTATACTCCTTATTCTGTAGTACTTATTATGGAGCAATTTTTTTTTTCCAAAATTTTCTGAGACCTTATATATTATAGTATTGTACAACTTAAAAATGTTTCCAATGTAAATTATTTCTAAAATTATTAAATTTGATGTTGTTTTATTTTTACAAAATGAACATCGATAATTTTGATGTATTAGTTGAAAATATGGCTATCACTCTCAATATTAACATCAAAATATTTTATGTATTCATAAAATAAGAAATAATAATTGTTTTTTTTAAAAAAAAATCATCACTCGCTAAGCATCTGATCCACCTGTTTCATCTGCAGATGGGATGGATCAGATGCAGGTGATGGGTTTTACGGGCGGCGGGTGAATCGGGTGGAGCGGATGGAGTGAGCAAGTAAATGCGTGTGAAGCTCCCACCCAAATCCGATATGTTGACATTTTTAACAATAGCCTTGCTTTTATATATATATATATATATATATATATATATATATATATATATATAAATCCAATGAGAAGGATGAGAAAGACAAGATCTTAGCCATTCATAGAAACAATCTAACGGAGTAACGGCTAATATTTAAAACAAAAAAACTTCATCTTCCTCACCAAATCTATCGTCAGTTTATAGAACTTTGAGGATTGATTTCCATCTAGCTCCCACTAATTCAAAATCTTCCATTTAATTTAATCAAGCTCAACCAATTTCTTCCCCGAATTTTCACTAATTTACGTGCACTTTTAATTGACATACTCTTGCTCTATTATCTACTATGATGCGCGGAAACATTAAAATTCACCAATGTATCAATTCTGAAACGTTTCAGAAACGTACTGCGTTTTGAAACGCGTTACGAAATGCCTATGAGAGTTTCCTTGCTTCATGAAACGTTTCATACAATTTGGAACTTTGGAAACCTTTGGGAAACTTAATTTAAGGAATAGATAAGAGATTTTCCTTGCTTTTCCAGCTGCCTCGCCCAAACAATGTCAAGGCAAGTACCATCGATCGATTTCACTGATTTGAGGTTAATTTTTGTTTTGATTTGGAGAAATAAAAGAACTCCTCGACCTTATCTTCATTGACCTCTGCTTGACTGCGTAGGAGAAGATTAATTTTGGTTTTTGTTTGCAATTAAAGTGTTTGCATATATTATTGCTTGAGAGGAAGTGAAAGATATTGAAGGTGGGGAGTGGGGACATGTAAGAAAAGAGGAAAATTTGGAAGCATTTTAAATTTTTGTAGTTATTTATTCTGTGAATTTGGTATTTTGTTCTAATTAAAATGTATTTTTTCGTACCCCCGTTTCTTAATATTTTAAAATTTCCGTTTATCCGTTTTCGTTTCCCGTTTCCGTGCAACCTAGATTATCTCTCTCCCTTCTACTTGTTTTCACTATGCAAAAATCATGGCATCTGTAGTCGTTTTTATTAAAAATAAATTTCACCTTAATCTTATGATGATTACAACATTCAATAGCACATATTTAGTGAGTTGCTCTTATTGAGATGCGAGAGTCAATCAAAGAGTAGATTAGGTAGCCTACTAGTTGTAGACATTTTTGATGAAATTAAAACTATGCTTGCTTGTATATCTAATATTCTAATTTGCATATTATGCTCAATATGCTCATCATTTATCATGCCTTTTCCGCCAATCATAATATATGCACAGCATATTGTTTGAATATTATGCATATTCTATGTAAATATTATGCACATTAGACTATGAGAATATGCACATATGAACATTTCATTGCCAAACCAATACTTGTTTTATAGGCGTTGGATTATAATGCCATGGTATATATGATTAGGAAAAAAGAAAATTTAGGCACATTGTATTCAACATTTATGCACAATATACGAGTTTTTTTTTTTTTTTTTTTTTTTTTTTTTTTTTGCACATTTCGTTTTAAAAATATGGACATTCAATACAAAAAATCCTTCTTATTCTTCTCATTTTAAGAAACTTCTCATATGTCCCTAAATCTATATAAGCCATGTAATTGTAAATTTTACAGCTCATCAATATATTCACCACATCACTAGTTTAAATTTCTCATATTTCATAACAAAATCTATATTTTTGTAAGAATGAGAAATCTATATTTTAGATTAGAAAGTCTCAATTTGATACATTATAGATAAACAAATTGTAAAATCGTAAATAAATCAACAAACATGGTTAATCATGACATTTTCGTAACTATATCAATACATGTGGGACTCATTATTAATAAAAAAAGTTATTGATTTATTTATAGTCTTGCTACTTGAAATATTGTTTATCAAGGTTTTTCTCATTTAAGATTGGTAGTCTTCTTTGTTAAATTCAAATCAACTAGCTTAGCATCAAAATCATCTTCCTATGCAAATTATTTCATAGTATATTTTAGGTTAAGTCAATGTTCAATTGTTAGCTTGGAGTGTTTGAGAACAAGAGGAGAGAAAACAAAAGGTTTTTTTTCTTTTTCTTTTTTAAACTTAAAAAAAATGAAGGGAGTGGGGTTGTTCCAAAGTAAAGTCAGGCTGCGTTTAGCACTCCCCTCCCCCCCTTTTTTTTTAATTACTATCTTACATAAGGAGTATATCTAATTTATCAATTAAACCTACTAAAATTATGTGTCAATCTAGTTGTAACATTTATCATCAAATGAGAGTATAACAATTGACATTTCTCAAGAAGATCAAGAAGAGAAGCCCTAATTGACGAATATCATATTGTAATCCCCCATATTTTTAACCTAATTAAAGTATATTTATTTATTATTTATACAAATACTTTTATTTGAATTTTTTAGTATAAATTATTTTGAGGCAAAAGTAATAATGTTTTCATTATTTGTAAGCTAAAATTATTAAGTTTTTAGTCTAAATTATAACCCTCTTTTAGTTAGTAGCCCAATATTTAAATGTTACTCAAGCCCAAGCAACAATCCTACTCCTACTTGGATTAGGAAAATTAAGCACATACCCTTACAAAAACATAAAACCCCAAAAACCCTTACCTTCCCTCACTTCTCTTGCTCCTATTTCACGCATTCACAAGAGAAAAAAAAAATTCGAAACTCCTCACTTTGCTGCCAGCCGATGCCCACCTCTCCGGCCACCACCTGCCGCCTGTCGATAGCCGCATGCCACCAGGCAGCCACCCCCTTTGACTGTTCGCCCTCCTCTCTCTTCTTTCTTCACTTCTCTTTGTTTCATTAATCAATCAATCAATAACTATATACTAAAAGACACACCAGAAATGACACATGTTAATTTCTAGTGTGTCCTTAGTATTTAGTTTTTTTTTTCTTTCCAAATGTTTTTAATCGAAAATTTTATTTAAGGAAATTATGTAAAAAAAAGCTTCTTTTTGTCAACAAAATAAACAAGCAATAATATATACTTTTCTTAGGTTGTTACACAATTAAGTACATAGTAATAAGGAAATAAATAATCTTTTTTTTAAGAAGATGTAATTCTGGTGGAATATAATTGATTCTACAAAGATATTACCTTTATATTTTGTATGCTATAAAATAATTTATCAAAATATGGAGCAATTAAAATAACCGTGCATGGCACAAGACCTAACCTAGTTTGATTAAAGTTTCAATCTTTGATTAAATTTTGCTCTAAATTATCATTATTATGATTTGATTATATACATAAGTTATAAAAGATCATGAATTTATGAATTTTTATATGTTTAAATTATAATACAAAATTTCAGATTTTTTTAAATAAGAAAATAAGGGTTTAAGTATTGTTTTTTCATGTTTTAGGGCTTGAAAACGTGCTAATCAAGTTACCTAATCATACTATGTTTAAATTATGTTAAAGTATAATTATTTTGATTATGTAAAAATTTCAGATTATTAAAGTTTCAATTTTTATGAACAAGTTGTGTTAATTTCATATTTTTATGCTTCTAATCTTATAAAATAATGTTTGTGCGTAGTTCATGATTAAAAAGCCTTAAACTTTAAATTCTAATCTTAACAATAAATTTTTAGATTTTATACTTTTTATTTTGAAGCCTCTAATGGCATCGAATTGGTATATTTTTTGGTTTCTAACACACTAACCTACTATATAATGATTATATCAAGTAATTATGTTTATGGGGTTATTTTATATACTTAAACCAAATTTTTAGATTATTCACTTACTTTAAAGTTGCTGGAATTTTATCTATTTTTGTATGATTTTAGCACATAAACTTATAGTGAACTAATGTATTATTAACTTTGGCTATTGTGAGTAATTTAAAAGCATTATTTTGATAGACAAGGTGGTGGCTAGAGCTAAAGTTTGGACTGCTAAGACTCTTGCTTACTCAGGCAGATTGCAACTAGTCAAAGTTATTCTTCTAAGTTTACAATCTTATTGGTGCCAGATTTTCATAATGCCTAAGAAAGTTATTAAGGAGATTTAGAAGATTTGTAGGTTGTTTCTATGGACTTGCAGCACTGTCTCCTCAAAAAAAGCTCCTGTCTCTTGGAACACTCTTTGTCTTCCTAAAGTTGCTGGGGGCTGGAACATTAAGGATATGGTGTTGTGGAACAAAGCTGCTACTTGCAAGCTTCTTTGGGCTATTTCTTGTAAGAAAGATAGGCTTTGGGTGAAATGGATTGATGCCTATTATACTAAGAATAGAGATATCACTAGTGTTAGCTGCCCTGCTAGCACCTCATGGGCTCTCAGGAAGATCTTTGACTGCTCCCAAACCATTATCTCTGCTGGTGGTTGGGACAAATTTATCAAGAAGGGGTTATTCTCTATTAAGGAAATGTATAAGTACTTACAAGGAGATTTTGAGAAAGTTCCTTGGAGTAGAGTTTTGTGCCAAAATCAGGCTTCTCCTAGAAGCTTATTTATTACCTGGCTTGCTATTAACAATAGGTTTCCTACTAGAGATAAGTTAGCTATTTGGGGGGTTGTGGACAGTGCTGATTGCTGTCTTTGTAATGTTGTCCCTGAAACTATGGAGCACCTCTTTTTCAGTGTGCTTTCTCTTCTTAGGTATGGGCTATGGTCCTTAATCACCTGCAATTTTATAGAGCTCCTTGTCCCTTTACTGTTGAACTAATTTGGGTTATGAAGAGTGCTAAGAAGACAAATGCTAAGCATCAGGTGTTGTTGATGTTCTTTGCTGAGTGCTTATATGCTATCTGGCTGTACAGGAATGACCAGATCTTCAATTAGAGCCATAACACTATCTCTGCTGCTCAGATGTTCAAGGAAATCAGATTCAAGGTTGCTTGCAGATGCAGTGAAGTTATGAGGATTTTTTGTTAGTTTTGTGTTAGTTTTGCTGTTTTTTGTCCTTTTTGGCTGGTCTAGTGCTTGCCAGATTTTTAGTGTTGTGGTGTAATCTTTAAATGTTTCTCTTGGTAATTAATAAAATCTCTCTGAATTGCCAAAAAAAAGCAATATTTTGATGGTTTAAGAGGTTTTAAAGTAGTTTAGTATTGCTGTAAATTTATTTGCTTGGGTGTTGATGTAATCCCCCGTATTTTTTAATATTTTATAAATGAAAATTTATTTTATTTATAATATTTAATTGTACTTTTCCGGAATTTAATTTCAAAAATTTTAAATTATTAATATATATAGGTCGAAAATTATTTTAGCACAAACTATTATATGAATATATATCTAAAATTCATGATCATACAAACAAAGCCTACCATTTCATTTACCTAATTGGCCCATTAATTTTATGATGCCCAATTTTCTAACTTACCCTACAACATTCTCTCCTATAAATACCCCATCAATCCCCAAAAAATTTCCCCACACAAAAGGTTAGTCTTACTTTCTTTTCTCTTTATTTTATTTTTATTTATTTTCCTTTATTTACTTTTTCTTTCTTTTTTTTTCTTTTCTATTCTTCCTCCTTTACGTGAGCTACTCCTCACTTTACTGCAACCAATTGTGCTCGCCGGAAACTGACGCCGACACCCCTGACTGCCGGTGATCAACCACCAGCCCGACCTCCCACCGTGGCTGGTCTTCCTCTCCTTCTTTTCCCTTTATTTCTGTTTCTATTTGCATAATTATATAAGTATTGTTTTGGGTTCTTGATTTAATTGTTTGAAATTGATATAATTAGTATCAAATCTATATTTTGATGGTAAAAGGTTATAATTTGAGATTATATACATGTTTTAATTTTTTAGATTTTTGTTCATTAATATTAATCCCGATCAGGTTCTGAACTCATCCGATTTTGATAAAAAAATTCAGCCTCTAAATATGATTTTCGGGCAGTATTTGATTTTTAACAAAGTTTTTATATGCTTTAAATTTTATCCTTGAGTTTAAAGGGTAAGAGATAATTTAATGTTTCTATGGATAATTTAAGTATAAAGATGTATTTTGATGAAGTTTTAAAGGATTTTCGATTGGTTTAAAATGCTGGGATTTTATTTAAAGTAGTATAATTGTGATTTTAATAAAAGGGTGTGATTACCCATTAAAAAGGGAGATTATTAGGGGTTTTTAAATAATTTTCAGATTTTTATTAAACTTTAAAATTGCTGTAATTTCATGTATAAGAGTGTATTTTAAGGTTTTTATGAAGAAAATTTAAAGAACTATATATAAGCCTTTAATTTTAACTAAAGGGAAGGTTTTAAAGTGTTGTTTGATTTGGATTTTGAAGGTTTTAAAGTAAGTTAGTATTGCTGTAAATTTGATTGATTGAGTATTGATTGAGATGTTATTGTTTGGTTTAGGAGAGGAGTTTATTGAAGGTGATTTCTAGATAGTAAAGTGGCATACCAATTCGTTTATTCAAGGTACGTACGAGTTACAAAACCTTGCTTTTAGATGCATGTTTAGGGATGTATCGAGAACTTGGTATCATGTATAGAGAAGACTGGGCTAAATTGTTTGGTTATACATTGTGATTTCCGTATATTGTGTATGAGGCATGTTTGAGATATAAGTATATGACTACGGTTATGGGTGATGTATAAGTGATTGTCTTATCAATTAGATATGTTATGATTAACTAAAGGTTATGGATTCTTGGTTGTCTATAAGTGGAATTAATTTTGATAATGGTTCCATGAGGTTAATTTGTAATACTCTTTCATGAATTAATTATGATTTGAGTACGTAGAGGAAGTTCATTAAAGTCTTTTAAGACGAAGTTCAGGATTTGATGAATACTAAATATTGTTTGCCACTAATAAATCAAGAATTGAATTGGAACTTTGGATTGCTTAGAATGATGTGATATTTGATTGATTATATTGTTTTGCATATGAGTCATCACCAATTCTAAACTTGTAAATCACGTAAAGTGCAAGATGAATGATCAATAAAACTCTAGATTTGTGCACATCTGGAGTAATGACAATCAGGGGTTGGGGTACACGGGGTATTAACCGTGCACTTTTTTCGAGGCCATCTGATCTGCGAGTCTCTTTTTTCAAATACTTTTCAAAACTAGGAGTTAGATAAGATCTCATACTAACTATGGTCACGGAGTCGTGCCTGTGGTCGTTGGATGTTTATTGATGTTTCCGAAAGGAGGCATGGGGTTTTTCTTTTATTGATGTTCCAAATGGAGCATGGGTTGGACAACCTTGTCTATTGCGTAATCCAATAAATAAAAATAATGATTTACTTATTATTAATTAATGGAGTCTTAGTAATATAAATAGTTAAGTCATGTGTCGAGTCTATAAACTAATAATGCGTGATGATTGATTATTAGCATGTTAGGGATTTCTTTTATGTTTTGCAGTTTATATGTACTCAGCTTTGGTGATTGCGTGCTTTGTGTGTCTTTCTTTGGTCATGGCCTTCGCCTTTCAATGACCCTGTGACGATCCAATTTTTACACTTGTAATATTGGGGAGCAGATTAACCACAAGTTCTTACACATGCAGCATCCGTATCTAGGTGGTGGGATCTTGAGTGATGTTTTGGTTGCTTTTCTTATTTTTATTGTTATTTACTTTTGAAGTTATTTAAACTCAATTTTACTTTCATACTACTTCTATTGGTTTGAGTTTTGAATAAGGGTCTTAATGGTTCCAGCTTGTATCACTTAATTTGGTTTTATTTAATTTATTGGTTTTGAAAACTTATTTACAACTTATTTAGTTTTTCCGCTGTTAATATCTGATATAGCCTTAACGTTTGAACATGTGCGCGGTAGCACGCCAGTAATTCTCTTGAATATTATTCAGGGTCTTCACAGATTTAAAGAGAGAATTATTGGGGTTTTTCAATTGATTTAATTCTTGTTGTTTGGTTTAGAAGAGGACTTTGTAGAAGGCGACTTCTAGTTCCTAAAGTGGCCAACCGAATTGTTTATACAAGGATACATACGAGTTACGAAACCTTGCCTTTAAATGCATGTTTAGGGATGTATCGAGAACTTAGTATCATGTATAGAGAAGACTGGGCTAAATTGTTTGGTTATACATTGTGATTTCCGTATGCTGTGCACTATTCTATATTGCAAGTATTATTTATGCTTTAATTATGCAAGATGCGCTTAGAGGCAAAGGTATGTGATTTGGTAAAATGATTCATTTATTACTCGTTCATGATCATGGAGATAGAATGAGTAAAGGAAGATTTTAAGTCTTATAAGATAAAGTTAAGGTTTTGGGGTGCCTTATGCACTCAAGGTGTTTATACACCGAGGTAGTTAAAGGAATAAATAATAAATGTTGTTTGTCACTGATAAATTAAGAATTGAAACTGGAAACTTGCTTTACTTGATTGAATTGATATTGGGTTGATTGTGTTGTTTTGCAATGAGCCATCACCCAGTCTAAACTTGTAAATCACGTAAAGTGCAAGACGGATGAACAATAAAATTCTGGATTTGTACACATCTGGAGTAATGACAATCAGGGGTTGGGGTACACGAGGTATTATCCATGCACTTTTCTAGAGGTCGTTTGATCTACGAGTCTCTTATTTCAAATACTTTTCAAAAACTAGGAGTTAGATGAGATCTCATACTAGCTACGATCACGGAGTCGCGCCCGTGGTTGTTGGATGTTTTATTGATGTTTCCGAAAGGAGGCATGGGGTTTTTCTTTTATTGATGTTCCAAATGGAGCATGCATGGGATGAACAACCTTGTCTATTGCTTAATCCAATGAATAAAATAAAATGAGTTAGCTACTATTAACTAGTGAAGTCTTAATAAAACTGATAGTTGAGTCGTGTGTTGAGTCTATAATTGATGATGCGTGATGATTGATTATTAGTAGCATGCTAGGGATTTCTTATTATATTTCGCAGCTTGTATGTATTCAGCTTTGCTGATTGCGTGCTTTGTGTGTCTTTCTTTGGTCATGGACTTCGCCCTTCAATGACCCTGTGACGATCCAATTTTTACACTTGTAATATTGGGGAGCAGATTAACCACAGGTTCTTACACATGCAACATTCGTATCTAGGTGGTGGGATCTTGAGTGGAGTGTTTCTTTTCTCAATTTATTTTGATTGTTACTTTTGAAGTTATTTAAACTCGATTTCATTTTTATACTAATTCTATTGGTTTGGGTTTTGAATAAGGGCCTTAATGGTTCCAAGTTGTAAGACTTAATTTAGTTTTGTTTGTTGGTTTTGAAACTTATTTATAAATGATTTAGTTTTTCAGCTGCTAATTTCTGATATAGCCTTAATGGTTGAACACGTGGCGGTAGCACGTCAGTAATTCTCTTGGATATTGTTTAGGGTACTCACAGGTTTAAAGAGAGAATTATTGGGGTGTTACACATATACAAGACGTTTTATCAAGGTGCCAATTGATAATGATCACACAAGTTGATTAAAAAAATTCTTATGACTAGATCAAATCTATTATAGGTAAGAAGAATACACCATTTTCTAGACTTTCACGCAAAGTGGGTACTCGTCAAAATTTAAGAAATAGGACTTGAAATTGGTTAGGATCGGTCCAAAAATTTGGAACCAAAATTAGAACAATTACAACCGATTTCTAAACTTTGGAATTGAAATTGTAATCATCGGGTACCAGTTCCGATTTCGGATACCCGATTATATACAAAATTGTTGAAATTTAATACAAGTATTCCCTCCGTCCCTATTTTTTTGCCCCATTTCCAAAATATGGGTCAAGCTTTAAAAACTTTGACATTAAATTCTCGTTGTTTTATAAAAGGAAATATAGTCATGTAAGATCTTATTTGGTTTGTCTCATTGTAAACTTAATTAATATTGACTTAATATAATTAAAACGTTTAGAAATGGAAATATAAACGTTTTAACACGTGTTTAGAGACCGCACAAAGTCAAATGAAGTGAACATAAAGAGACATTTTTTTTTTTTGACGCGAAGAACATAAAGAGACATTGGGGGTGAAATGGAGTATAATTTTTGTTCACAATGTCCTAAAATTTGGAACCATAATTAGTTTAGTTACAACCAATTTCTATACTTTTGGAATTCCAAATACCCAGATTAGGCAATTATATACAAAATTGTTGAAAAATAATACAAGTACAAATTATAATACAAGTAGTAGTACGGAGTATAATTTTTGTTCACCTCTACTCACTACATGTGTGTTATTCACTCATTTAATTAATCTTGCTCCTACGTTCTCATTATTTTTCCTCATTTAGAGCTTCTCACTTTTACGCTGCACCTCGCTTTCACTCTCTATCTCTCTCTCCTCCATTGAAGCAGCTTTTCAGGTAAAATGTTTCATTTCTTCTTTTTCAAATCATCGATTATCAATTTCACAATCTAGGATTCATCGTTAATTTCGTTGCCAGTATAATCAATTTAGGGTTCTTTAGAGGTGAATTATTCAACTTTTGGTTATAATTACTCAAGTTTTTTTTTTGCAATTTACGATCGATTTTGTTTCTAGAGGTTCTCAGTGTGCAATTTACGTTGATATTATTAACCGAGATGAATCTGATGTGATTTTTGGAGCCTAATTTGATAATTGAGCCAAATTTTGTTGATAATGTGTTTCAGGTTGTTGTTTATTATCCTTTATTGTTGGAAGGAACCATGAAAATGGACCTTTTCTTTCTTGTTCGAGTGCGGCCGTCGCTCCTTCCCTGGCTCGGCGACCGGCTTGCTTATTAGTTTAGTCTTTAGAGGATCGTTGTGTAATACAAGTATCGTATTCATTATCTATAATGTAAGGCAAGTCATTTTGTTTATCCAAGACTGTTTTCGATATAACGAAATTTCGTAGAATTTGACATTTCTGGCTTAATATCTGTTCTGTATCGACTTTTCCTAGCAGTCTTTCTGTTGTTTCGGAGGTATCTATCAGATTGACATCCCCAAATGAATGGGTTTTCCTGGCTTGGTGTGGCAAAGTTAGCTACATTTGTTTTTGCTTATCGTTCATCGTTGTTAAACTAATAGAGGAAAAGGAGGTTGGAAAGGATTAAAAGTATGTCCTGGAGAGTTTCAGGTTCTTTATATTGAGTCAAAGGTGATGCCGGCTACCAGTTAGGAGTTTGCATACCATTTGCATCCTCTTTGTCCAAAATTGCTCAAGGTTCTTGTACTTGTTTGTGTACCATTTGCATCATAACAACCTACTGAAGGGTATTAGTTGCCCTTCACGGGTGGTATCTAGAAGGAGAAAAATAGGATTTGGGAGAAAGTTTTGAATTAGGAATAATTTCACCACTTGACTTGGCTTACCTTTTGCATCTCATTTCTATTGGTGTTTCTGGACATTAGCGAGCTTTCTACCATTACATTCTTGGAAAGTAATTAACACCCAACCAAACAATCCTATTGTGAAGATAAATTAATTATGATCTACACACATAATGTATAAATTAATATTATTGGTTGTTGGTGCAGTGGTGATTGGGACTGGACTTGGTAGGGAGAACCTGTGTTTGATCCCCCGCAACAACAGTTGGGAGGGGATTGGAATTTAACCATTCAGATCCCTGAATCCGGATTAGCCCAAAAGGTGAACCGGCTGGAACACCAAAAAACACTCCCATCGTGCTTAGTCTGTTGCGTTTCTGCAACATTGAGATTCAAATTTAGTGAATGAACAGCTATTTCTCCTCAATAGGTTTGGTTTGTTGAGATGATGTTGGTGCTAAGAGTTGTTGTTAGTTAATAATTTTAGTATCCTTCTCTGTAGGAAGTTCTAGAAATACTTTATCTTGAAGAAAGAGTCGCCGCTGAAATAAATATGAAAAGGCTTGCATTTTGAGTGAGCTCTGTGAAATTCATTTCATTTTTGGGTATCTCTGTAGAATTGTTTGAGAGTCCTGGCTTCAGCCTGTGAAGGTCTGTATTGACTGAATTGCACCCTCTCTTAATTGTAAATAAATCATGAAGTGCTTAGGTCAGCTGCAAGAGACAAAGAAAGAGAGATATTTAGTTCATGTGAGTCTAGTGCGAGAAAATTGAGTATAGGATAAGACAATTTCTCACCAATTCCTGTTTTATAAAAAAATCCCAATATACTTCATATATAAATTTGGGAACAACCCCAACTCTTCGATAATATATCTTCCTCCTGTGAAACACACTATTTCTTTCCATCTCAAACTCTCCCTCACTTACCCCCCCCCCCCCCCCCTTGTTTTCTTCCATTGTGTTAAATATTGTATGCTATAGCAATGAGGCCCATTTAATAAATATGCAAGTTATTGAGCAATTGTTTCTTATACATAATCAGATTAAATCCTGTAGTATATAATTTCAATACTTTAGATTTTAGACTATTTACCTATTGGGTTTGTTAAATATTGAATTTGAGAAATGCAGTCAAATTTAAGAAGGTAGTAGATACCTTAGAAAAGTATTGCTTATTGTTGAGTTGGTTGATAAATATAGAAGACAAGTTTAAATCAAGATGCAAAAGTCACTAAAGGTGTGTTCTGCTTAACCTTATAAGGTGGGTTGATTGAGAATTAGAAATCATGGACACAAGACAAAGAAGGGATGTGGTACTGAAGGTGAAATCTGGAAGGGATAAATAATAAGAAGAATGGATATTCTTGGATTTGAAGAGAGGGATGACGAGTTTAGTGGAGGTAAGGTGATCAGAAAGGGGAGTTGGTGTGAGGAAATGAAAGGGAAGCTAAGTTCTTTTTTGAGTTTAGAGAGTGTAAAAAAAGACAGAAACTACCATATAGCATGCCATGCAAGTCTGGTATACTATAATATATATCTTTAATAATTGGGATTATTATTGGACAAATGCTAAGTTCAGTATCTTTTCAAAATACAGCTATTAGATGAGATTTTTCCTGTCAAGTTTCTTGGCCAAATTCAGAATATCCTAAATACTCTTAGCAGTCTTAGGTTTCCATACACAATTGATTTCTAGCTCTGCTTTGCACAAGTGTGCATATGAATTATATTATATGCATACATCTCCAGATTCTCCACATGCTGGCATGTATACCTTCTTTTTCAGTTCTCTCGAATGCTTTTAGTAATGTAGTATTCTTAAGATGGCTGTTTCTGATTTCTGTATTTTCTTTGAAATCTTCCAGATTATAGGATCACTAGAATAAGCATATATGTTGAAACTTCTTTGAAAGAGTTGAAATTAGAAAGCTGAAAATTTTTTGGAATCATGGGAAGCTTGTATTTTGTATTTGGATGACTTAAAATCCGAGTACAATATCAATATCATCCAATTATGTCCGAGAAATGCTCTCTGCCTTTCAGGAGGTATGGTAATTGTTATTTTGGCAATTAGGTTTGCCACCAGCTGGTGCTACATAATTAAAATAGTTTTCATTCTTGCTTGGTATCTTCCTTAGTTGTGTGTGATTTAGTGATCCTTAGTGTCTTCTGAACAGAAGTCCCTTCTGCAATGGTTCTGCTTGCTTATTTTCGTTCCTTGGGAGTGTTTTTTTTTACTGGCACGCTAACTTTTATTTTTTCGGAATATTCTGTTTTAGGTAATTTCCCTTTATGGTTTATTTTTCAAACTTCTGCTTTAAGAATGAAATCAAGAGTCAGTAGTGAAGCTAGGACTCAGAGGCCTAAGAATGTTCAAGGAGAGGGACCGAATTGGGTGCTCGTTGTAGGTGGTGCCTTATTAAGTACATTATCTGTACGTCTCGGATTCAAATTGAAACAGGCACTTGATTCTAAACAGCAAGACAATTCTGTCTTGAAAGGTTTGGATTTATGGAAGGTTTTGTGCTTTTTTTTTTTTTTTTTTTTTCCTATTCTGTAGCTCACTTAGATGCTAAAATTTTAGGTAATGAAAGAACTGCTGGACGGAGGTTGGGAAATTGTCGCTCAAATTCAAGCTTGCATTCTTATGGATTGGATGAGAATAACTGCTATAATTGTGCTTCAGGTAGCGATTACCACAAGATTACTACCTTTGGTAGGTTCAAAAATTTTCTGATATAGGTATTGTTGTTTTCAATGTCTTAGTGGTAGATGGAAATTTTGAAGATGCTGCGGAGTAAATGTTTCCCTTTTTTCTTTTAACTTTCTAATGACAGTCAATTCTAAACATGTCTTGCATTTTTTACATTGATGGTCTGAGAATTTTTCAAAGGTTGCTAAAGTTTTAGAATACATAGTAAGAATATAATAAGTTATGTAACAGTCATTTAAAGTTCTTTGACTAAAAGAAATTTTTACTTTGCATAGTGGTCATATACTAATACTTCAATTACAAATTTGCAATACAAAGGATGGATGCAAGAGCTGGTTTGGTTTGCTAAATGAGGTCAACCTTGGCAATGATCTATTGAACCTCATATAACCAATGACTACATTAATAATCAATATTGACTTTTGTTTCACCTTGATGAGGTCTATGTAACCTTAAAAGAGATATAGGAAATCAACTTTAACTATCAAACTTAAAACATTTGTGTATAGCTCCATTCTGTTGGTTCAGATTAGAGAAGAGAGGCATTATAATTACAGTTATGGGTGTCAATGACAAATGATAAGTCGAGCATATGATGCATTACTTCATAACTTGTTGACCTGTCAATACTTGACTCAAAACTAGAGCCAGATATTAACTGACTTGAAAGTTTGGGAGTAGGGATGATTATTCTCTATTTGAACCCTAAACTGCCCATGTACAAATATTAATTTTGCTGTTTTTGGATTGCTGTGAGTTGATATTACATGATAGTAAAAGATATAATACTTATAAGGCTATACAGATCTCTAAAAGCACCATATATATCTAACTGATTGTACATGGATATGGTTCAGTTCTCTCCATTTTAATTTGCTTCCTTTGTGAACCCATCACCTTTTTTTGATTTTATTTTCTGTACCATCTATTTTCATAGTATTGCTACTTTTAGATCTTATTCGTCTCTACGTAGATTATTAATAATTCTGTCCCAATTTAGCTGCCCTATTTTCCATGTCCCTCACTTGCACCATTTCCTCTCTAAGAAATTTTAAGTCCCTGAGTTCTTTCTTGAGTTAAGTCCCATGCTTAACCAACCTTTTTATTTTTCTCTATTTTTTCACTTGCATAAAATCTTGTGCTGAAGGATATGGGGCAAGTATGGGACAGAAGGGGAGTAGAAGTATTTGATAAGTGGCAAAGCCATAGTCGTAGAGAAAAAGAATATAAAACAAAGGAGCATTATATATCACTGCATGTGATTAGATTAAATAAAGGAGCTGTATTTTATTATAAAAATTTCATTTGGGTTGTTGATGTAGGAGAACGTGTTACAGAGGTTAAGAGCTCTTCAAACGGCCCTATTATGACAGAACCTGAGGTGTCACTACCTTTAGTGACTGTTCCGGCACCTGAATACAGCATGGTTTGGGTATCGTCTCCAGAGCGTGGTGACCCACCTCCAAAACCGTTTCAACATTCAAGTAATTCTGACTCACCATGTGTCTCTGAATCTGGCTCTGACATGTTTAGTAAGCGGGATGTAATACAGAAACTCAGGCAGCAGTTGAAGCGTAGAGATGATTTGATAGTGGAGATGCAGGATCAGATTGCCGAACTACAGAATGCCCTTAATGCGCAGATGTCTCATTCTGATAACTTACAGTCACAACTTGATGCTACAAACAAGGAACTCTTTGATTCCGAGAGAGAGATCCAACGACTGAGGAAAGCTATTGCAGATCATTGCTTGGCACATGGGGACCCTAACGAAAAGCTTTCAACCACAACTTCACCGGCAGAGAAAAGAAATGGTCATGCCAATGGGTACCTTAATGGGGATGCCAATTTTGGGTTCCATGAGAAAAGCGGGGATGATGAAAGAATTCAAATGCTAAAAAAAGAAATCAGAGGGTTGAAAGAAATAATTGAAGGGAAAGACTATCTAATAGAAGGGTTCAAGGAGCAGAAGGATGAGCTCTCTTCCAAAATGAAGGAACTGCAACAGAGATTAGATTCTCAGCTTCCACATATATTGTAGACGAATCCTTTTTCTTAATACTGCCCCTGCATCCCCCTTTCTCATTTCTTTTTATTTAGCGAGGAATTTAGGATTATAGTGTTGGGGGAACTTTTGTTCCTCTTTCCCAAATTCGTTTGTGTGCTAAGGCTTTGAGCTGTATATATATCTTGCACGCGCTAGTGAATGTTGTCAGGTAATTTTTTTATTTATTTTGAACCATGCTGTAATTTGGCAAGAGTGGTGTTCATAATTTTTCCAAGGAAATTCTATTTGACGAGTTGCCACAACAGAAAGAAACTCTGAATATAATCCTGTGGATTATATGTGGATCGCGATCTTTGTGTGAGTTTGGAAAATCAAAAACTTTTGTATACATCCGGTTTACACTAATATTAGTGTACATCGAGCAGTATAAGGGTAACTTTTAGTTAATTTTAGGGTAATTTTTTGCCTTTCTTTGGGTAACTTTAAACATAATACAATTTTTATATAAATAGATAACAAGAAAAGTTTTATAGAGGTAATTTGATTACATTGAATCACTAATAATTGATTTTTAGTCAATTAAAATGTGATTCTTTACTAATAAAGCGTAGATAATTTTTATTTAAATTGGGTTACTTTTACGCATATTGGGGTAACTTTTATTCATTTTAGGGGTAACTTATAATCATTTTATGCTATCTGGATGTACAAGTACACCCGATTTTTTTTAAAAATTTTGTGTTGGAAAATTGTGTTACTTTATTTAGTTAGAGAAACCCAAAATTCTGATTTGACATATGGGGTTTTAAGAGTAAATTTGTTAAATACAATAATTAAAAGTACTCACTTTAGTAATTGCAAATGATAACAGAAAATTTGTTGCCTAAAAAGTATATATATATTAACTACTGTAACTTGTTAATTGACATTCAATTCCATTTTCAACCAGCTTGAGAATGACGTCACAATTTATTTTGTTCCTCTTGGATTTTGTTGGGTCATTTGACTTGGCACATATGCCCATGCACAATTTTACCAATAATATCTTTAATTATTAGTACTATAATTTAGAGTTAAGCATACAATAATGGACTCAATTTTAGCAAAATGTGGGGAAAGGGGACTATTTATTTTACAGAGGAAAAGGGAATAGACTAGAATGGGTTCAGATTTTCAGTGGGTTTTAATAATTAAATAAGGGATAGAATTGAGTCCCCCTTTTTTTTTTTAATAGCAAAAATATTTCATTAAATAAAAGTCATACGACATATACAATATAGATTCGACGTTAACAAATACACAAGATATTGAATAAAAAAAAAATTTCCTTCATAAAAACTACGATCGTCGAGTAGATCTTGCACTGTGGAACAACTCCCGCTTATATCGTTGGAAAATACAGCCTTGTTGGAGAGACAATCTAGCGATCCTTTGTAGCCGTGATGATGTTTTTCTTTTGATTCATCTGTCTGCATTCGAAAACTTGATAACTTTTTCACCAATGAAATAATTTCACGACAATCCATTAGATCTAATATCATGGATTCAAAACTAAGAAGTTTCTCCCCTGAAAAGAGGAGATAAACCTTGTCTTCGAAGGAGATCGAAAAACCCTTGTCTTTCGAAGGAGGTCGGAAACCCTTTCTTTCGAGGGAGAAAAATTCCTCCCAAAAGGAGGAAACATTATTAGAAAACCTAAAAAAGCTTTTAAAAAAAACTAGGATTGGGGCTTTCCACCGGTTAAAACCGATGGAAGCCTCTTTAAAATTCCCCTTGGTTAAGAAATTGAGTCCCTTCGGTTTTTTATTTATTTATTTATTTATTTTTATTTAAATTATTTAAAATTAAGACCAATCAAAAATAGAATCCCTTCCACTTTTTGAAACTAAAATAAGGCATAGAAATACAATACTTTGAATGTTTGTTTTCTTCACATCTTCATTACATCCTCGACCTTCCAACTCTATATTTCTCTTTAAAATCACAACCATCTCACAAGCTAACTCTGACTCACATGGACTGTCAACCCACCTATCACCTTCAACATCAGTCTGGCCCACACCCGGATTGATCCGGCCCAAAAATAAGACACGTTTAGGCAAGCCTTAAAACATATTTTTGGTTACAAACCCGAACCTAGCTTGGAAAACTCGACAAGCCCACTACTTTTTTTGTGGGTTTGGGCACGAGGAGTTTTGTCTAGACCCGGTCCGATTTGATCACCTCTACTACCAACTAATATAATCACATAATTAAACAAATGCAAGACAAATAAGCTACAATAAACCACAGAGATGAAGAACATGTTTTGACTTTTTTTTTTGTTATTTTATTATTATTATTGTTGTTGAAAGAATAATTTTTTTTTTTGGACAACAAACATTAAAAAAATTTCAAGAACAAAACTTTTGTACTGATGATGCACTTTCTTAATTTCGAACAGTTATATTTTTGAACTAATCAGCAGGAATGATTAATGATGGAATTGAATTTGTCTGGTTTAATCAAAGCAATAATGAGGGGACTCAATTCTTTACAAGGGACTTAATTCTTCTTGGGGTAAAGGTGATTTAAGTCACCTGAAAATACCCCCTAACACCGGAGATTTAACCTCAATCCCCATTTCCTCTATAAAATAAATAGAGTCCCTTTACCCCACATTTTGCAAGAATTAAGTCCCCTGTTTTATACTATAAATTATATAAATAAGAGCGGATTGAAAGAAGACATCTGATTCGATGGCATCTGTCCGCTTTCAACCCTTTGCTAATTCTTCTAATTGATATTTAAAAACTATAGATTGAAATAATTCTAACAAGTACCCATCTTAACTATAATTTTATAAAGGAAATTTTGACAATTACCACCTTCTATTATGTCCATTTTAGCAATTACCACCTTCTTTTTTTTTTTTTTTTTTTTTTTTTTTTTGAAAATTACCACCTTTTATTTTCAAAAACATCAAAAGTTACCACCTTCTTATCTCCCAACTACCACATGACGTCATTTTGGGCCCAATCTTTCCCTTCCCTCCCTATTTGCCTCCCATTTCTCATTCCTAACCCGATCTCATCTCCCCTTTCACTTTTTTTCTTGTGGTAATCGCTACCTGAAGCACTCTAAGAGATTAAATACTCAACCCGACCAATAATGGCGGTGAAATGTTGTTCATCATCGGGTTTGGTTTGGGGAGACATTTTTAGGTGTCTACGGATATCACTTGTAATGACTCAAAACTTCCCTTCAGTTCAAGTTATGACACAAAAGCATACTTCTTCTGTTCTTTTTTACTTGATCTGTTTTTTTTATCACGCTTGTCAATATAAAACTTTAATGATCAATAACTTTAATTCTCCGTAAGTAAAAAATATGAAAGTTATATACTATGATAGTACTTATTGAGACGAATCCAAAAACATTCAACATGAATATGTTTTTCCTTCACAAAAGACGGATAAAGAAAGGGTGGTGATCTGAATAGTGTAAAAGTCAAAGTGGGTCAAGTAAAAAAAAAAAAACGTATGAAGTAATATAGAAAAGGCAAAACATTTTGAAAAATTGGAATAGTGGTGCAAATAGAGGTGTCAAAAGCACACCTGACCCAACTTGATCCGAAACCGATCCGAAAAATATCCGATTCAAATTTAGACTCGCGTGGACATAACAATTTAGTATGACTTAACTTTAAAAATTTACCCGACCCGACTATATCAAACTCGATCCGATCATCCGAATTGAAACCCTTAGGCGCAAAGACCATGTTACACTTCTCAATGCCTTTCCCATTCTTCTAATTTCCTCCCTAAATTAGTATACAAATCCCTAATAAGCTAGACATACCCTCGCATTCTTACATCCCCTACCAACTCAGCTAGATGAAGCCCGTGCGATGCATGATTTGTTTGAATTTTTTAAAATGATTTTTAATATATATATATATATATATATATATATATATATATATATATATGCTAAAATGTGTTATATATTTAGATAAAATTCCTAATATCAAAAGATAATATTTTATATTTAATTAATTCAAATTGAGAAATAATCTCATTCGCCAATTTTACTTACTTGTTATTTAAATTATTTAATTCTAAAAGAATTTAATATTCTCGTATTTAGGGCTTGTTCATATTTACTGAACTAAGCTGAATTGAAATGAACTGAACTGAACTGATTGGAGCTGAATTGAACTTTACTGAACTGAGCTGAAATGAATATTTTATAAGAGAGGGAAATTAAGAGTAGAACTGAATTGAACTGAACTGATTAGAGCTGAACTGAATAGAACTGAACTGAAATTAAGTTAATGTGAACAGGCTCTTAATTGGCTACCACTAAAATTTATTATACTACATGGCGCGTTGAAAAAAAAATTAAATCCTACCTGACTCTCTAAAAACTCGGGAAAAAGCTCTCCTTATATATATATATATATATATTCGTATTAGATTGTCTTTCTTATTCACAATTTCCTTCCCATCAACTTGTATGTATTGATACCTCGTATACTCCAACATTTTTGGCACTTGGCAGCAATATATTGTCTCTAGACTGGCAAACGAGTTGTTCGGGTCGGGTCGGGTTGAGTCAGCAAATATTCGGGTCGGGTCGGCAAATATTCGAGTCGGCAAATATTTGGGTCGGGTTGGGTCACCAAATTAAATTCATTTTAAAAGATAGTAGGAAAAATAAAGTAAAATCGTGAGTACATATTGCTTAGGAAAGAAGATAAGCCCTAATATAAGTATTTCACCCTATTCACTTCAGGAATTAGGTCATTTTGGGTCATGTGAATTCGGGTAGGTCGATTCGGGTCAATCAATACGAGGTTAAATCGGGTCAGGTCACTTCGGGTTTCAAGTCACTTTAGATCGGGTCAAGTTCGAGTTTCAATTCATGTTCAGGTCAACTCCATTATGAGTATTTCATCGAACAATTACACGTTTATGGTTGATGTGAAAGTTTCTGGACATTTTATTTGGAACTGCTAACAGCTACCTTTGGTCTCTACACATTATGCTCAAATCGTAAGAGTTTCTTACAACTTTACATTGTACCAGGGATGAGAAAAACACGACAACCACAAGCCGGCAGTACCGCAGTACCCTTGTAAGTTGTAACTTTCCCAAACAAGGGACTTAACATGCATAAATGTATCTATTGGTTATAGCAGTTCAATTGTTTGCTTCATCCAAATATCAAACAATGCAACAGTAATTCTGCAATGAACAAACGCTTCGCGCATACTGCTCATAATGTATACAAGCATATTGCTAGAACCAAATTGTCAGGTAAATCAAATAATGAAGATTTTATACTTACAACAAAATATTCACTCATTTTAAAAATATCTACAACAGACCATAAAATATCAATCTCTTCCTTGATAAATAACAAACACATACAAAATACATTTTAAAAAGAACTCGACTTATCGAACAAATATCCTTCTACCTTTTTGTATGTTCCCCTCTCCGTTCTTCTAGGGCTGAAAGCATAGGTGAAATAATCAGATTATCGGAATCATTGGGGGGCAAAAATTAAGCTATGGATACAAGGTGATCACTGAAAGCAATCACCATGATGATCAAAAGTGAATTGGTTTATGCATCTCCGCTCAAAGCAATCACCCAAGCTTCTTATCAGACCCCTTGAGATTGAGATTGAACCACCTCTTCCGAGATGATTTGTCTTTTCCATCAGAGCCTCCATCTTCCACTGGGCTTTCACCCCTGGCTTCATCAGCAGAAGTCTTACTTGTACTTCCATTTGACAAATTGCTAGCATTTCCAGTACTGAGTGTTCTGACCACAGTGAAGGCAGAGTGAATACTGTCTCGTTGCTTTAGTAGCTCATCAACCTATAGCAAGGACATAAGAATAAAATAATGATATGGTTAGTTTTGACATAGTGTGATGCAGGCATCATGGTGTTAACCAGGAATCAATTCAGTTTTTTTTGCACTTAAGATGCCATGATAGGCCTCATTTTTGCAGACCAGGGCCTAACTCACAAGAAATAAATAGTTCAATGGGTGATTTTAATCTTTTTGTATACAAATGAATCTTGAGAGAAGACGGGCCTAAATGTATTTGTTTATATTCTATTAGTAAAAATAAATACGGAAATAAATAAATAAAATGGGAATAATAAAGAGGTACGGAGGCACTCAAGTAATGCTATACAGTCTGCACCAGTCAATAGGCAGCCTTCCAGACAAAGGGTTCCAATGATACATCTAAGATGAATGAGATTCTGGTACAAAAAATGAGTAATTTGACACTTCTCAAAACAAGATATATCAACCACAATAACATCGGGTCTATAACAATTATGTACCCCAACAGTCAAATTTAGGGTGCTAGGGTTTTTTTTTTTTTTTTTTTTTTTTTTTTTTTTTTTTTTTTTTTTTTGTGGACAAAATCCCATGTTCTACCCCAACTGAATTTTGACCAAGTGTTAATCTAAGACCACACTGATAAATCTACATTTGATAACGATATCACTGTTTTGGGTTACATTTGGAAATTAAAATTCAACAGACTCATTTGGATAACCAAAACTTATGCACAAGTTTAGATATCGGTCATTTTATGGTTTATATTTGGACCTGGTTGATGGTTGAAGGGCTCATCTTGGTGTAAGTGTGAAAAAGGGTTAGTTATATATATGGACCTTACACAAATTGATTTTAGACTCACAGCTCAAATACCCATTATACGGATTAAAATCCAACTCAGGGAGCCAACTAAATACCCAAGTCAAAATAAATTGATATTCCGTACCTCTTAACTAAAACTATGAACCAAAATGATCATACTTACAGATTGTTTTTCTTGGTTGTATCTGTTTGTCACTTCTTGAAAACGAGCTAACGCCTGCCATTAACACAAGTCACAAATAAATATTGCACAATAAAGCACCAAATACACAGATTTTACAGAAACGAAGAGCATAAAATTATTATCTCCTCCGTTCCCCTAATATTGCAACAAGGGGGATGACACGTTTAAGATGAGGAAAGAGATAGAGAGAAACAAATATAGGGACCCATGTGATGGGGAGAGAGGGAGAGAAAACATGTGCATATATGGTAATATTGTTGTGAAACTTCCTAAAATGGTAATTGTTGCAATATTAGGGGGAATGGAGGAAGTATTTGTTAAGAATACAAGCAGTTGTACCTTCCTGTACTCTGATTCAAATTGACGGAGTTCATTTCTTTTTCTCAAAATCTGTGCCTCAATGTCCATCAATTTTTCTGTCGTTTCTTCATAAGATTTTACACAAAGTGCCTCTATTGTGTAAGATGCAGGTTTGAAAAAGTTATCACCTACAATATAAATATTGGTTAGCTACATCATAAATCAATGCAACCTATGTTACTTGGACTCGGATGAAGTGTCAAATTAGACACGGGTGTCCAAGCATCGGACTCGCCCATTTTCTTGAAATAAGTTGTGTTTTTAGTTAAAAATGAAGTGTCCAAGTGTCGGTGTCGGTGTCCGACACGAGTCGTGTCGACACGGACACGTGAGGTAAATGAAAGAGTCCGAGTAACATAGAATGCAACCATATAAAAGTTGAACATCAGTGAAACGTGACAGCTTGATGGAGTTATTCTGACCGTAGACAGCAAATATGTGAGTGCCTGGCTTCAATTCTGAGACTTCACAAGGTTGTAGACCCTCCAACCTTTTAAAGAAAGCAGCTTCAGGATCCTTGGCCATTGCTAACTGAAGAACCACAGATTAAATAATTAGGATCACGTACAGCCATGAACAACAATAGCTCGATTTCAGAAATGACATTGCATTCCCAATTCTTACCGCATTTACAGTTGAATCCAACCTATAAACTTGAAAATGCAGGAAGTACATGCCAGCAGATGTCACCTTGCCTGTCTTTTCACTATCTTCCTGCAAACAAATGTATTTATTGGAGTCTGTGTTAATTAATTAGAAGAAACAATTCCATTCAGCTAAGTGATTTTTCTCAAAGCATAGCATGGATACTGGAAACTATATGCAACAAAGCAACCTAATAAGAAACCATAGAGCTGCATCCCTAAAGAGAAACATCAGACCCATAGTCTAAACTAGATGCAGCATTCTCTTCTGAAAGAACGAAAAAGAACTTCTATCACTTGGACCACATGGTCAATAGCCAGTACTATTCAGACACCTCATTTTATATCGTGTTAGACCGTTAGGTACTTGACACTTAAATAAGGGTATGGACAATTTATTATCACATTTTGGACAAAAATCATCCAAAATCTTTCATAAAGCAGCTAAGTCTGACACTTAGACAAGATCTCCTATCCAATACTAATAGCCAAGTCTGCGTAACATAGCTTCTTATCATCCATCTGTTTCCCTTTATTCTTCTCAGAAACAGTGTATTAGGACTGCCAGTTCATAAATCTAAAGGTGTGGCCAAAGCCAATTAAGGTCAGAGCCCATACGCTACAAGTAACAGTTAAAAGTGGTACGAAAATCCAAGATAGAAAAACAGATAAGGTCAGAGTGAGGGTTGAATATATTTCAAAGGAAAAGGAATACTTGGATAAGAGAGAATGTGTGGTCCAAAAAATCTAAATTACATGCGATTTACCGAGAAAGAAAAGATGCCAAGTGAGTAAGAAATTCATGAAATGTATCAAAACAGAAAGTGGATAGCAATTCATGGAACGAAGGTAGTTAATAATAAAATGGCACTCTGTATCATGATAGCAATAGAAAATGAAATGTTTGTGAAATAAGACAACGGAAAATATCCATATAATAGAAGAAAAGACTGCTTCATCATCAAAAACACCACATACAATCCTAATAAGACAAAGGAAGATATCCATATAATAGAAGAAAAGACTGCTTTATTATGAAAAACATCAAATACAATCCCCGAAAATAAAATTGCTAATATGATATGAAGTCGGCAAGGAATTTGTTCGACAAAAATTTGTTGGCTAGTTAGCAAGGCATACACTGAATCAACTCATTGCATGTTTATTAAAAGAAATAACCCAAGCTACCGAACTGAAGGAAATGCTTAGAAGTCTTAGACCTCAACTCGCTTGGGAAACCCCCCTTCCCCCCCCCCCCCCCAACACACACACACACACCGTAGGATTTAAAAAGATTTATTTTGATGCTTCAAGATATGTAAATGCGAAAGCTGCAATTAAGTTCAATAAGGTTTCTACTAAGATATTGGAGTGCTTAATTGATTGGGGAGACTAGTATTATATTTGCGGAAGCAATGACGTTTGAGAATTTGCTATTGTCAAGAATTAAGTGATATGTTGTTGAAGGAGACAATAAAATGTGTGACTAAAGCAGTTCAAAAAAAAATGGAAAGATTATTAATAAATAAATAAATGGAAAGCATGTTGGGTTGTTGGGCATTTCACGCTTGTCAATGCATATCTTATATAATCAATATCTTTAAATATAATTTAGTTAACATTAATGAAAGCTACTCCCTCTATTGTTTATTATTAGTTACATTTCGAATCTCTTTGTGAGAGAAAAACAGCCAAATCGTAACATATTATAACAAAGGAAGTAATATTTTGACATTATAAATCAAGAAAAATCTAACAAGATCCCTCATACTATATTTTTCCTAATGTGTAAATCACTAAAAATGGTAAAAGGAGTGTGTGTGAGTCAAATGTTGCGATCAAAAGAGAACGGAGGAAATATCATTTACGATTGTCTACAAGACCTTTCTAAAGGTAAATGACTTTTCAATAACTCATTGTTTTAGAGAAACTGATAACTAATTATTTTAAGGCCATATATGGGCACAAATGTCTGTCCTTTTGTGAGATTTGACCGTTTGAGTTTAATTATACAGTATTTTGTATGGTTAAACGTAAGGATGCATTACGTGGTCCTCTACAACAAAGATCTAGGAATCCTCCTTGAAAAAAAAAATGTACATGATATAAAGTTTTAAAAGAACGGTGCAATAGTCATTAGACTATGGGGAGGGTTGCAATAAAATTCTGTTATGAGTTAGTTTGGAAAGGTCGAGAAGCAATTAGTGTACACACTACATGTAAGAGAGCTACGTGAGTAAATAACCATTGATTTAAGACATTTGATTTGCTTTGTTTTTAGCTTGTAGTTTGGCAGGCCATTCAAAGGTAGGATTGTATTTTCCTTGGTGTATGATTATTTGCATCACTAATGAAAGCAGTTTTTTCACCAAAATCTCCTCTTCATAATCTTCATCTTCCTAATGTTACATTTAATTTCCAGTTAATTACCAATAATAACCATCTTCTAGCCTTAGCTTCAGATTCACAAACCTTGTGTCAGCCTCATAATTTTCATTTAATTGAATCTTGCTACACCTAGCCCTAATTTCTCCAAGAGGTATTTTAGTGATGTGCTACATAGGGACTGATCAATTTTATTTGATTAAATACATAACAATGATCTCCTGTGTCCTTTACGATACACCAAATTTTTATTCATAATTATTTTTTGTAACACTTTCACTAGTTACTTTCATCAAAATACTACCTACACAAAAGATGCCTAATAAAAAAACCTACTCTTTTCCCCTTCAGTCTACGCCTGTGCTCTTTAATTTCCAATTTCCCTTCAATTTTTTTTTTTAATAAATCATTTTTGTCAGATTTGTGTTCAGATGAAAAGACAATAGTGATAATGAAAAATAAAGATCACATCCCTATACAGATTTTTTTTTGTTGAAACCCCATTGATATGTGTCAAGGCTCCAAACAGTTGACAGCTTTTTTTGCTATTTTTTAATATTGTCAATACTGCCAAATTCAAATTAATAGTAGCAGTTGTTCTTGTTATTAAATCTTGCAATCATAAACAACGTAATAGAAAGAAAAACAAAATACCTGTAATGCTAGTCCATATCCTCCATTTGCATCTTGTTCAAAGTAAAGAAGCTGAAAAATACACCAGAGTGGAGATACAATATATGAAACCAAATTTGATTCTCTGCAACTGCAATCATACACCATATGATAGATATCAACTATACCTTAAATTTGCTTTGTGCAGCGGAAGTAACACGGACTACAATACCCGCCTGCGCTTGCTCCTCACTTATTGTCACGCCAAAAAAGTGGGCACACTGCTTCTCTACCTGCAAGAAAATGTAACCAAATCAGGAATTTACACATACACAAGTATATTTTTACCAAATTGGATTAGTTTGTATTGAATCTACTATGGATAAATCAAATGAGATCAAAGATCTAAGTTGACTTCTACATCTAATTTATAGGAGTTAGTAGCATGCTAGTCTATGACTTTTCAATCAATAATCCAACAGCAATAACCATATATGATCACAAGGATAAGCTGTGTAAGTTTGGACTACTTGAAACCTCTAGCATAGCTTAAAATACAGCATAGAGTATTTCAAGTTGGAATAAACAGATTTAAGCATTCATCAAGCAATCACCTTTCCATGAACTGATGATCCAACAGGAAGGGGTCGGACAGTCACAGTTCCATTTAATGCTTCTTCAAGAACATTAGCGGAGATGGTTGTCTTGATAGGAACTCCCAGCTTACTGAGAAAAACAAAGTATGAAAATTGCTAGGCGACATAGGAAAAAATAACTGGACCAGAAAACCAAAACTCAAAGTATATTTTACCTGAATAAGGCAGCAAACACTGTGTTGACAGTCCCAAGGTTTGATAAGTCAATTTCCATATCCATGCCTTCAGCATCCAGAGCCTGATAAATTATTACAGCAAATATCTATAACCCCGCCAATGTAGAATTTAAAAGCATAATATAAATTAAAAGTAGAATCTTCAGGAACATGCTATACCTGGTTTTATGCACAGATATTTACAATTAAAATAGAAATTTTGTAGCTAATTATTAATAGCTCTTTATAGATGCTGTAACAATAATTATCAGCCTTTGATTGTAAAAGAAGGGCAATATCCCCAAGCCTCAATAATCAATCCACCAGTCAACATTATACACAAAATTAGCACTCATCAAACCTTGACTCACCAGTCGCCACTTAACATACTAACCATAAGCTACCTCCTTTGATACAAACTTCCTTTGTGGGAAGAGTGTATTATATATATTAACCAAACCTTTGGCAATAACACTAATCCATGGTGCACACAATATGATATGGAGAGTACAAAAATTGAGACCTTAACTAAGAACAGTGTATTTCAGGAGTTTATATTTAGGAGAGTAATCCCCAAGAGGAGTCATACGGGCCTATTATTAGCCCGATATGTTGGGAACTTGTTTTTCTTTACTCTGTTGAAACAAAAGTGGATGGGATGTATCAAGACTTTCCATTTTTCCAACATCCTGAGATTATCGCTTCTGTGTGGGCAGTTGGTTGGCGTTGGTTGATATATATATATATATATATATATATATATATATATATATATATATATATATATATATATATATATATCTTTCTCTGTTTTCTAATAAGTACAACGTTTTATTTTTGAGAAGGACAATTGTGGGTGAAAATGATCAAATTAATAATAATAATAATAATAATAATAACTTAAACACTGGTAACATATAATTTCCATCTTGCTTGTGTTTCAATTATTTTGATTATTTTGCTTGATTACACCCTGAAATCTTTTCCTCAAAATGTGTGCCAAAAGTGGTATGAAGCAAGTAAAATGGAACGGAGGAAGTACTATTTTAGGCATACCCTTTTAACCATTTTTCCCTTATCCCACAATAATTACACATTTCCTCACAACATGAGGCTGCGACATATCATATCAGCCGAGTTGTATTGGTTTTCAAATCTACGATATCGATATTTCCCACATTGTAACGATCTTTTAAATAGACAAAGTTTAAGGCCGAGTCAACCGATAATCTATGGTCTCAGTTGAGCTGGCACTCCAGTACCTACTTTTTAAGACTATTATTCAACTTTTCTCTACTCATTACTCTAACAATGGCTATATATCTATAACATATTCAAAATTATACTAGATTTTTGTCACTATTCTACTACTATTGGTTCTTGAATGATGATTATTATGCAAAATAAATTCCAAAAACTACTTTTAAACCACATTCATGATGCAACAATCAAGATCCGGTTCGCAATAACCGCATAATCTTCAATGCTGAGATACTGCGATCACATCCATTACCTTAATTTGAACCACACTATTACTTTATTCAACTTTTCTTAAACTCAACCACCTTTTCACATTCTTTGTTTTTTCTTACTTTATCCTAATTTCTCTAACAAATGTAAGCAATGCATTTAGACAATCCAAAATTGTAAGTATAAATTAAAGTTTTGGTTAAATGAACCATACATAAATTCCATCGATAAAAATATTTTGAAGCGTGTTGTCACGTGCCGACTACTTTGCCCTAGTCACGCACCGTGCGCCACCCGCTTACAGTCCGTCGTAAGACGAGTCAGGCTTTCTCCTTGGCACTTACTCCTTATGCCCACGTAGCACAACCCCTTGTGCTGCTAGTATAAGTTTGCTAGCACGATCCCTTTGTGCTAACAAGTCCCCTTTGGTTGAACTAAGCACTCACCCTTAGTGCCTTAGTCCGAATTTACGACTAAGTGTCGTAGACAATTGAGCACCCAAGCTATCACCCTTGCTGGTATGCCCGATCACTCACTTGGCACCCTCGTGCCTTAGTTTTCCTCACACTCTCTAAGTGTTGGAAGGAAAGGATTGAGTTGCAAGAGAACACAAGTGCTTAAGAAAGGCTTTTTGTATTGCTCTCAACTTATAGCTCTTAACTTGTTGATCTCCCAACTTGAATGTACAAATGAGCCTTGGAGCCTATTTATAGTGCTCCATCCTACTTACATGCTTCTCTAGAACATTCCTAACCTCCTCAAATGGAGGGTTCTAGACTACAAAAATCTAGAGTGTTCCCACCTCCAAAGGAACATACATACAAGGAGGTTTCTACATACTTCCTACCTAGAATGTTAAGGACTACCCTAGAACATTCTAGAACTTTACAAGAATTATGTACATATGTAGAGAGACCTAAAAGACTCCTAATATGTACCAGACCTTCCTTGATTATTCTAGAGTCATCCACTCTAGAATAGTCTTCAAAAGAACCTCGTAGATAGCTCCGGAACCTTCTAGAAGCATCTCGCGTTTTCCGGACTACCTGCTGCCAAAACTCGTATTTCGGGACCTTGTCTCGGAAAACTGACACCACCATCGTCTTCCTTGGCCCAAAATACTGTGGACCCCCGAATTTGGGCCCATTTGGACTTCATTTGGGTCTCCAAACGACCCATTATTGTGTTACTGTCAAGTGGGTGTTCACTAGGATTCTAAGCAAGGTGCAATATAAAGCTCTTTAGGGGGAAGTGCTTACCTGAGCACCAAGGCAAGCCCCCTAGCCCCGATTGTTGCCTTGCTGCCTAGTGACCCTCTTGACGCCCATCCTTGGTGTGGGAGATGACCCGTGACAGTGTGCTGTCTTATAGATAATGTGGGTATCTGGGTACTAAATTATAGGAGTACATGACAAAAAATATTAATGAAGTTCTTGAGAGAGAGAGAGATCGTGACTGAAACTAACATTTATTGGATAACAAACTACATTTTACGAAGTAGATAAACAAATGATTATAAAGTCCTTATAAAGTAGAGCTACAAACCTCAAATCCTGCGGCATCATATTGCCTTCTCTTTTCAGGGTCAGACAATATTGTATAAGAGTACGCAACCTCCTTAAAAAGCTCCGCAGCTTCAGGATTATTAGCATTTTTGTCAGGGTGATACCTATATTTAACCAAATTAAGTGCATTACTCTCAAGGTAGGAACTTGAATTAATCACTATACAATAAAGGAATGGTATCTCCCAAAGCACTATACAATAAATTACTCCAACAACATTAACAAGAACAACTCAGCCCATTCAAGAGAAGCCGAAAGATTTACTTTTCTTATGCTTTATTATCAACTAAATGGGAATGCCACGTCAACTAAACAATATTAGCCAAGGACCATTTGTTTTAATTCAAGAGTACATTGAAAGCAATCTCTCCACTTAACCAGAATACAAAGGTCCTCCCACAACTGCATTAGACATAGGGGAGGGCAGCACAGATCGAAAACCCACATATCTTGCCTTAGCAGGGAGCATTTTTCAAAGCACCAAGGTAATGTATATAGATTTATTGCCAAAAAATTTTGGACCGTGAAATGAAATATTACCTGGTGTAAATATAATTAGAATAAATTAGTGATTATTCAATGCTTCTACTTTGGACATAGTGTAGGTGCTATAAAGAAAGAAATTTGTGGTTCCTATGGCCCTTCTTGCTTTTGCATTGAATCAAATGCTCATGCATGATGAAAGAAGCAAAAAGTCCCCAATTTTCAACGGAAGCATTAGTACATACATGGCAGTAGCTTTCATCTCATAAAATAAGGTAGACCTACAATGGCCTTTCATTGAGTTCAAAATTCGACAAACATCAAAAATCTCGAACCAGCTAATAATCTTAAATTTGATCCAAAACAAGCTAAACAGTAACCACCATCAGCATTGTTTCTTGTTAATAACTACTGACTATTTAAATTCTTCTTGATCAAATGGCAACAAAAAGCAGGAATCATTTCCAACATTAAATAAATTCATATCACAAACAGCTCCGAAATCACAATTTACAGCTCAAATTACACCAATTAAAGCAAAGATACACAACAATAAGCTCAATAACCAAAACTTACTTGAGGGCAAGTTTCCGGTACGCCGTCTTAATTTCCTGATCAGTAGAATCCTTAGTAACACTCAAAACCTCATACGGATCTCTCCGAAGGAGAACCGGGGCCGACGGTCCACCGTTCTTGGAACTCATTCTACCCTAATACACTCCTCAACACCAACACCACTCTTTCTCTCTCCTCCTCACTTTCCCCTCTTTCTTCAGATGTATCTTCACTTAGTACCTCAAATTCCCTTCATTAGCCCCCCAAAAAGGCCACAAATCTTGCACCAAGAAAATGTCTGTCGGCAAAATACACAGCTAAATCATTGAACAAAACATACGAATTCGAGAAAATTCAAAGCATCATTGCAATTAACAAAAAAACACACAAATTTCTGCAATTGTGAAGCGAAATTCGAAACATTGGATCGCACCCAATTCACATAAATAATTGCAACAATCAATTAAATACATAAAATTAAAAAAAAAAAAAATTATATGAAATTAATCAACGCGAGAAGCTGGAAAGTCAAATTCTAATTATGGGAAGTATAGAAAAAAGTTGAGATCTAAAATGAGAAGAAGAATACCTGCGAAAAAGACGTGAGAATTGAAATTTTGTTTGGTAGAAAAAATTGTTGGCTGTGAAAAATAATTTGTTTGTTTGATTGTTTTTCTCTCTCTTTGTTTCTCTGTTGTTGAGCTTTGGGGCGTTTGGCTGGCAGAGAGAGAAAGAAGAGAAAACTTGTAGAATTGAAAATTTTCAAATGACTGGGCCTTGGGCTGTACTAGGAATTTGGGAAATGGGAATTGAAGAGGTTTTTGTTCAAATGATTCAATTACTAGTATTTGACTTGGGTTGTGGGTCCTTCATGCATATCTTAATCTGATAAGATGTATTGAGTCTGGTTTGAGTTGAGTCATGTTTGGATTTGATTTTAGTTGAGGTTTTGTTCGAGTTTGATCATATTGTTTTAGATCATCACTATAGTGAGTGAAACTATTTTTCACTTTAATTAGGATGGGTCAAATTTGATGTTCGTGGTATTTTGGATTAGAATGGGTCATATACTCGTGCCTTTTGGGTTAAATTCTGTTTCAGCTTGATATGTTTTTTTATATTTTTTTAGTATGGTTTTGGTTGTTGAATTAGGTTGGATTTGAAATGGTTTTGCGGTGAATTGATTCAAGACATAATCAAGTTTGCTAGGATCAATTTGGCTTGTTAATTATTAGGTTCCAGTGAAGCTCTAATCAAATAATCTTCAAGTCAAATTAGCAAAAATCAGTTAAATCAAGTTTGGGTGTAATAAATTTTATTTTTAGTTAAGTTTCTATTCAAAACATGTCATCAAAAGATTTGTTCTACTTATTTATAATTCTAGTTTTACACTAAACAAACCAACTCTAGCCTCATCATGTTATGCTTAATTTGGGTTAGATTTGTTCGAGTTCAAGTTAATATTAATTTAATAAGGTACAAATGTCATTACTTAAGATTAATAAATAAAAAAATAAAAAAGGTTACTTTTAGGTATAAATGTGATTATTTAAAATAATCAAAAGCATACCTGAAATGAATGTGAATTCAAACATAAGTGATTATCCTTTTAAGATACATCTTTTCTTAGATTTTAAGCAATATTTCTCTTCGAGTTTATCAGGCTAGAATTTGGTTAGATTTTAAATACTCCCAATCATGGGACTCTAGCTTAATGAATAATAAGATGTTATAACTATACTCTGTACTTCTTATTAGTGGTTTGGATAGCGATAAGTAAAATTTACGATTATAGTCCTAGATCGAATCTCTAGTCTCTGGTTTTTAAAATGTGATCCTGAATTCTGGTCAAATATAGGTAAAAAAGTGGAATTTTTTAGTCCGAACATTTTTTTCATTTCCAGAACAGTCTGGACATTTTCAAAACAGCCTGGACATTTTCAAATTCACCATACACCCTTCATTTTCCATATATATATATGCTCCTAAGTTATCACTTAATTCACCATATTCCCTCCAACGTTTTTAAATTAACCATACACCCTTCAGTTTCCGTACAATACATTAAAATATCCTTCTTTTTTTTATATAACAAACGTCTACCTGTCATTAGTGTGAAACTTAATTCTAAAATATCATCCTCTTCCTATGAATCTGCCTACATGAGAGTCCAAAATAAACCATGTTCATATGGTAGGAAATTTGCGATAAAGAGCACTGATATGGCTAAAAAAAACCTCAAAGGTTGTACTAAAAGTGTGATGCCCGTAAATATCTCAATGGTGTAATGCCTGTGAAAATTATGAAGCTTGATTATAACTTTTCTTGTCTTTTCTCTTTTTAGGGGCATGCTCAAAAATACTTGAATTATTAGTTGATGCATTTCTTTTCCTTCCCCTATCTTGAGTTTATTCAGTTGATTTGGTGCTAGCTTGCCGTTTCTTTTTTGCAACATCCTTTCTTGCTTTGCATCCCAACTCCTTGCATATATTGCACTTGTTATTTTGTCATCTTTCATTTATAGCTTCATTAGGGCCTCTTCGTTATTATATGTTTTGGAGGTCTACCTGCACTTCTTTTAAAAGTTAGGGATTAATGTCAGACATATTTAATCTATTGTGTAGGGTTAGCCATGGGGTTAATATGGTCAACATATATATGTTTTTTAATCAGACCTTTTAAAGTATGGAGACACAATATCAACACGCTCCAAGCTGTAAATCACTCATAGGCCATGCTTACAAGGTATCCCACACCAACCATTTTTCCCATCCATAAGTCACATTCCCAAGTGTGATGAAAAACTTCAGATAGCCATCCTTAACTTCAAACTCCTCACCTCCACAAGAAGTGACATGACAAAACCTAGACTAATCACTCCTACTCTCCAAAATATTCTTTACAAATTGAGTGACTTGACTAGGGTCCATGCCAATTGCTTTATCAAATCTTGCTCTTACCCTCTTCATACACTTGTGTGTAACAGCTAATAACATGAAAGAAAGTTGTTGTTACCTCATATGTCAATTATAGTGCAAATAAGAATTGAATAATAATACATGGTAATTACACATTACCTTGTAATAGTGTTAGTACATGCATATCTTTATGTGACTTTGTGGATATATTGAATGATTTAGCAAAGTTGGTTGTGTTATGATCACAACAAACTTTGTATCAAATTCATGTCATAACCACTATTCATCCACAACCCTCATATACTGATGTGCTGCTGCATCATGTATACACTTTTATTTTAAACATTGCTTTCCCAAATACATAATATTGTATATATATGTGCAATAGCAGCAATCCAAAACAACTTGTGAAAGATTGTTCCACTCCAACTTACAATCTTGCAATTGGCTGGGGTACAAATGTTGGCAGTATACTCTTCTTATTACTTTAGGGAAACACTACTATAAAAAAATGGCAAAGAGAGCCATTAAAATATGCCTGAGAGACAGCCTCACAACGGGTCTTTATCTCAGGGGTCTGTTTGATAAAGAGACTCATTCCTTAGAAGGGGTCTGTTTGTGAGGACAAAGAGACCCGTCGTTAGTTATATTGGGTCTATTGCATAAGTTAGGAAATTGATAATTTAGAAGGAAAAAAGACAAGTTATTTTAGATAAGGGGTCTGTTTGGTGGTATCAAATAGACATGTCATGTCAATTAACGGGTCTCTTTGTTCTTTGTTTTTGTGTGTGTGTATATATATATATATATTGTTTGGGTCCAATTTAGTCCAATTGGGCTTAGGCATTAAATGATCCAATTAAAAGCCCAAGGTCAAGGTTCATCTCTCCAATTGTGCTAAAGTCAAAGATCAGTCCTCAAGGCAAGCCAATGGGGCTAAGGACCAACTTCTCCATGTATGCAGAGGTATAAAAGCCATCAATATTACATTTGTAAATTAATTCAAGCAAAGCCTCAAGCAACTAATTCTCTTGCATAGTGTTCTCTTTCTACGCACTGTACTGACTTTAGCATCGGAGGGGCCTTCCTCGGCAACACCCCCGAGGCTAGTTTACGTGTGTTTACTGTGCAGGAAACCTTCGGCCTAACATTACTTGGATCGAATCTAGTCTTCTCCACTTCATCGGATCTTCGACAAGGTCCCATTGTTTTCACCCGAAACAATTTGGCGCCGTCTGTGGGGAAGACTTTCAAAAATCTTTAAGCCAAATTTCTAACCAAGATCATCTTGCAATTATCTTAGTAGCAATGGCTAAGAACCGCAAGAGCAAAGGCCTCCGTCAAGGAGCGGGCGAAAAGCCTAAAACCCCTACACCATCACCCTCGCCGGACCGGAACTCTCCCAAGGGTGCCAGCTCGGGGGGAGGATCATACAGGGAGGATTCCCTTTCTCCCGTAATTCATAATTCTCATCATAGGCCGAGTCACTCTCGGTCTAGCAGGGGTGAGTCCGATCATAGGACACATTCAGTGCCCCAAAGCCAACCATCGACTGTGCGCCCTCATTCCCATACTCGGCCGAGGACCCCTTTGACGGGGCCCAGCTCGGAGGAGGTGGCAAGAGCGCTGGCAGTGCTCATGGAGGCAATGAGGGCACAAAATATGCCACCACCTCGTGATCGAACTCCTCCGCATACCCGACATCAGCGGAGGAAGCTAGACCATGATGGTGGGAAGCTTCCTTCCTTCCGGGAACTGGAAGAGTGGGAAGAGGATACCTGGAAAAATGAAAAAGAGAGGAAAAAGAACCCTCAATTTTTCAAAGGATCCTCATCCTCCCGACCAGAAACGCATAAGAGCAGCAGCTCAGCTTCTCGGCCAGAATCTACTCACCGAGAACAACCTGAGACTGTTCGCCGAAGCGTCCTTGACCGACTCGGCGGCAAGGAACCGAGCGTGCACAGTCGCCTCTCGTTCCCTGCGGCCGAGGCCCAGACTTCCCAGCCTGGGACGAAAACCACTCCTACCTCTCTAAGAGGGCGGAGCGCGGTCCCTTCGGCCAGGAACAAGGGCAAGGCCGTTATGCTACCCGCCAGTTCGCCATTCAAGCAATGGATACTGGAAGAGCACGTGCCCACGGTTAAAATACCGTCGCACATCACATATGATGGGACCTCGGATCCGAAGGACCACGTGGCCTCGTATGAGACTCATATGCATCTTTACCCCAGATCCGAAGCGACTTGGTGCAAATATTTCCCAACCACTCTCAAGGGGGTCGCGCAAGCGTGGATCTCAAAGGGAGTAAAGCAAGGCTCCATAACAGGGTGGGATGATCTGTCCTCCAAGTTTAGGAGCAAGTTTTCCACGGCAAACCGCCGAGAGAAGACTACTGCAGAACTCATGAGTCTGCAACAGGGGGAAACCAAAAGCCTCCGAGACTATCTGACCCGTTTCAGTAACGAGTCATCCAGCGTCTCTCAGATGGACCAGGGGCTAGCCGTTTTTGCAATGCAGAATGGCCTGCAGCCCGGGAAGTTCCTAAACTTCATGGTCATGCATACCCCGCAGACCTTGGAGGAAGCTCTGAATGCCTCGGATAAGTTCATCCGAGCCGAAGAATGGAACAAAGCGAAAACCCAACCTCAATTTGGGGGAGGGAAACAAAGACAAATACCCTTGTCTGAAGGCCAAGGCCATAAGGCAAAGGGAAAGTCAAAGGCCTCGGAGCAATATTCGGCCAGCGACCCAAAGAAGGAAAAATCTGCCTCATACACAGGCAGATACGAGTCCTACACTCCGCTCTCTCTTCCACACGCCAAAATTTACAGCGTAACGAAGGAGGAGCAGAGTTACCAAAAGCCGAGACCACTCCCAGAGTGGTATCAGCGAAAAAATAAAAATCAGTGGTGCGAGTTCCACGAGTCTCCGGGACACAACACTGAGGAGTGTATCCAACTGAAGGACCAGATAGAGGACATGGTCCGGAAGGGATACTTGAAAAAATACATCGCGGATCACCGCGAGAAAAAAGAGTCCGAGAAGTCAGCAAAGGACTCTCGGCAAGACCTCGATTTCCCCCGGAAGAATAGTAAAAAGCCGGAGGGGAAATTCTCTCCGATCAATGTTATCTCGGGAGGAATATGCTCTCGGAGGGAGCACAAGCGACACCTTAGGGCTTTGACTCACCAGGTGAACAACGCTGACATTCAGTCTCCCCAATCGCCGGTGCCGAACATGACGTTCACAGTCGCCGACTGCCGGGGGATAACGTTCCCTCACGAGGATCCGTTGGTGATCATCGCCACGGTGGCCAACCACGACGTCAGTAAGGTCCTTGTTGACGGTGGCAGCGGAGCAAACATTCTGTTCCGAAAGGCCTACAATCAAATCAAGCTGAAGCCCAAGCACCTTACGCCGGTACCCTACCCGGTATCCGGGTTCAACGGGGCTTCAACTTATCCAGATGGGAAAGTGACACTTCCTATCACCATCGGCTACGATGAGGCAGCCAGGAACGTCATGATTGAATTTTTGGTCATTGACGCTCCTTCAGTGTACAACGTGATTTTGGGGAGACCCATAATTCATGAGATCCAAGGGGTCGTCTCAACTTATCATCAGCTGATGATTTACGTCTCAGACGCCGACTTCCCCGAAAGGATACAGGGCAACCAAAAGGACGCCCGAAGATGCAACTACCTCAAGCCATCCAGTAGTCGCCCAAATGACGACAAGGATGAGGAGGAGAAAGAAAAAGAAAGAGAGCCAAGCACAAAAAAGCCGAAAGGCCTAAGTGCTTCGGTCCAAGGATCTGTACCCAGAGGTAAAGGGCTCGAAAGGGAAAAGGCTAGCTCTTCAGCTGAACAGCAGGACTCAGAGAGCCAGCCGAAGAATAAAAAGACTGGGACACCTGCTGACATAGGCAGCAGGCCAGATTATGAAGAGTCCAGTCCATCAGCAATGGACATGGACCAACACACTGAAACAGTTGAGTTGGCCGAAGGAGACGTTGAGAAATGTGTAACAATCGGGATGGACCTTGATCCGAACACCCGTTGTGAACTTATTTAGCTCCTTCGGGACAACAGAGATGTGTTTGCTTTCTCGGCAGCTGATATGCCCGGGATAAGTCCAGACCTCATCTCCCATAAGCTTAATGTTGACCCAACGTGTCGACCAGTTAAGCAAAAGAAGCGGAATTACTCTGCTAATAAGAACCGAGACATCGCAGCCGAGGTCAAAAAATTGCTGGAGACAGGCTTCATCGAACCTTGCCAATATCCAGAATGGCTGGCAAATGTGGTGATGGTTCATAAGGCCAATGGTACCTGGAGGATGTGCGTTGACTTCACGGACCTAAATAAGGCTTGTCCGAAGGATTTCTATCCCTTGCCGAGGATCGATCAGCTAGTCGATTCGACAAGTGGCCATGCCTTGCTTAGTTTCATGGACGCATTCTCGGGGTATCATCAGATCTTCATGCACCCCGACGATCGAGCAAAGACAGCATTCGTCACGAACGCTGGGGTGTACAATTACAAAATGATGCCCTTCGGGTTGAAAAATGCGGGGGCAACCTATCAAAGGCTGGTGGATCAAGTTTTTGCCGATCAAAAGGGCCGAAACATGGAAGTCTATGTCGACGATTCGATCGTCAAAAGCAAAAAACCTGAGGACCATGTTAAGGACCTGGCTGAAACTTTCGCCACCTTAAGAAAGCATCAAATGAAGCTGAATCTGAAGAAGTGTGTCTTCGGCGTGAAGTCAGGGAAATTCTTTGGGTTCATAGTCAGTAAAAGGGGGATTGATGCCAATCCCTCCAAAGTCAAAGCAGCGCTCGACCTTCCTGAGCCGAAAACAAAGCGGGATGTTCAGCGGCTCACCGGAAGAATGGCAGCCCTCTCGAGGTTCATTTCCAGAGCTTCGGATAAGGGGTTACCTTTCTTCAAAGCCCTGAAACTCCCGAAAACAAAAGAGCTCGTTTGGGAGGAAGAGCAAAAAGACGCCTTTAAACAGCTTCGGGAGCATCTGGCTCAACTCCCAACGCTGGCTAGCCCAGCAGAAGGAGAAACTTTGTACCTGTATGTGGCCATTAGCCCAGCCACCATCAGTGCAGTACTGCTGAAGGAAGAAAGTAAAAGTCAACAACCGATCTACTTTGTCAGTCATACACTGACGGATGCCGAGACTCGCTACCCTCTACTCGAGAAAGTCGCTTTCGCGGTAGTAGTGGCTGCTCGGAAGCTGAGGCCCTATTTTGATTGCCATCAGATAGTGGTCTTAACTGATCAGCCGTTGGAAAAAGTTCTCGGCAAGGTTGAAAAATCTGGTAGGCTAGCCAAGTGGGCTTTTGAGCTCACCGAATTCAGCATTAGCTACCGTCCGAGGGCTGCCATTAAGGCTCAAGCTCTAGCGGATTTCTTGGCCGAATGCTCATACCAAGAAGCGCTAGACAATGAAAAGAAAGTCTGGACCGTGTTTACGGATGGATCTTCCACCGAAAACGGTTCGGGGGCAGGAGTAGTGATAACTTCTCCCGAAGGCAAATCCTTTGAGTATGCACTAAAATTTTCTTTTAAGGCCTCAAACAACGAAGCCGAATATGAGGCAGCAATCGCCGGCCTAGAATTGTGCATCTCCTTGGAAGCCGATCATGTCTGCCTGAAAACAGACTCTCAGCTAGTTGCATATCAGATTAGCGGCAGCTAAGAGGCCAAAGAGCCCTCTATGATAGCTTATCTTGCCAAGACCAAGTCAGTCATTGCAGAGCTGAAAACTTTTGAGGTTCAGCTGATCCCAAGGGGCCAGAATACTCAAGCCGATGCACTCTCCAAACTTGCCAGTTCATCTCTTACCGAGCTGAACAGATCTGTATATGTAGAAGTGCGTCGAGAGAGAAGTGTCGACGAAGCACCTGAAGTGTGCTGCGCTGACCCAGAGCCTAGTTGGATGGACCCCATCCTAGCTTTCAAGCTTCGGGGAGAAACTCCCGAAGATAAAGCTTTGGCCTCCAAGATGAAGAGAACCAGCTCAAGGTTCATTGTCTTCAGGGGGGAACTTCTGAAAAAGTCCTTCTCAGCCCCATTGCTGAAATGCGTGGGACCAACAGATGCAGATTATATCCTACGGGAGATTCACCTCGGCATCTGTGGGAACCACATTGGGGGAAGGACCTTAGCCCACAAGGCATTGAGGGCTGGATATTACTAGCCCACCATGATCGCAGATGCTAAGGAGCTGGTCCAGAAATGCGAAAAAATGTCAAAAATACGCTCCAGTTATCCACCAGCCAGCAAGGGATCTTCAGCCGATCCTTAATCCACTCCCGTTTGCCCAATGGGGACTGGATATACTAGGACCATTTCCAGAGGCTGTGTACCAAAAAAATGGCTGATAGTTGGTGTTGACTACTTCAGTAAATGGATCGAGGCCGAAGCAGCTTCGAACATTACAGAGCAAACTGTCAGAAAATTTATCTGGCAGAATATCATTACTCGTTTTGGCATCCCGAGAGTATTTGTCTTCGATCATGGGAGGCAATTTGATAACTTACCATTGAAGCGGTATACAGATCAGTTCGGCATCAAACTGGCATATTCAGCGGTATGCCACCCGCAAAGTAACGGACAAGCCGAAGCTGCAAATAAACAGATCCTAAATGCCCTCAAGAAGAGGGTGGAAGATCAAAAGTCCAAGTGGCTGGAGGAGCTCCCTGGAACCCTTTGGTCCCTTCGGACAACTGAAAAAGAGGCAACGGGCTATTCACCTTTTGAATTGGTGTATGGTGCCGAAGCCGTTCTTCCAGTGGAAATTGGCTCTGAGAGCCTACGAGTGCACCACTTCTCGGCTGAGAATGAGCGACTGATGAGGGAATCTCTCGATTTCCTCGATGAAGTAAGAGACTCAGCCCGAGACAGGATGGCCGCTTATAAGCAGAGAATCAGCAAATTTTATAACCGAAGGGTCCATGCAAGGCCTCTTAAAAGTGGAGACCTTGTCCTTCGGAATGCTGCTGCAGTTCAGAAAGGCCGAATCCATGGGAAACTCTCAGCTGCATGGGAAGGGCCTTATGAAATCTGTGATGAGCTTCAGCCAGGGACATACCGACTTCGGCAGTTGGATGGAACTGAGTTGAAAAATCACTGGAACGCTGATGTACTGAAAAAATATCATGTGTAAACCCTTCGGGGCAGGACAATCTTTGTAAGTACATTTTGAACTAATGAAAGGCCTTGGAGCCACCATTTATATAAATGTGTGCAACTTTTTATCCTTTCAAAGTTTTCTCGGTTCTATCTACTCTTTAAGGGTTTTTTATTCAGCCTCGTTTGAAACCTTCGCCTTCGGGTAACTGGGTTTCAGATTGCTGACAAAACTCGTCTTTTTAAAGAACACTGGTCTTTCAGCTGAAGTCAAACTTTAGTAAGACTTGTTCTCCAAAGACATGAGTCCATGGACAATTCTGGGATATTGCCTTAACTGAGCCTTGTATCCCAGAAAGCCATTATCCGAAACATTGCCTTCAGTAGGCCCTGTGTTTCGGATATCCATTTTTCAATGATAGACAGAAAATCAAGGATAACAGCAACAGTTGGAAATTGTTTATTCAGCCTCGTCTGAAACCTTCGCCTTCGGGTAACTGGGTTTCTGATTGCTGGCAAACTCGTCTTTTTAAAGAACTCTAGTCTTTCAGCTGAAGTCAAGCTTCAGTAAGATTTGTTCTCCAAAGGCGTGAGTCCATGGACAATTCTGGGATATTGCCTATCCCAGAAAGCCATTATCCGAAGCATTGCCTTCAGTTGGCCCTGTGTTTCGAATACCCATTTTTAAGAAATAAAGAAATTGTTTATTCAGCTGAAGCCATACATCAATTTCTGGGGGGGCAAGAAGCACTACCAGTGCAAGTTTATGTTCAGCAGAATTGAAGAAACAGTAAAGCACTCAAAAACAAAGCAGCTGAAGAAAAGAACATCAAATTAATAATTTATGCTCAGAAATTGAGCTCAGAAACTATATCGGCAGCCGCCCACAAGTGGAAAATAACAGCTGCCGAAATACGTACAGAAGCAAAAAATTAAACTGTTTTGTACGACAAGGCAAGCTGAAGCAAAAAAACAAACAAGGCAAAAAATTCAGAAAGGGGCAAGTCTAAAGTTGAGCGCATGATGAACCGCAAGATTCTGAAGACGACTGCCCGAGTTCCTATGCTTCAGCCCGAGGATCAGACTGGTTAGCATTGTTGGGCCTCATGGTGGTCTCAGCCCCAGCAGCAGAAGAAGCAGGCTTTGCACTCTGCCGAGCCTCCCTTTCCCTCTGTTCAGCCTCCAACTCCATTCTCTCAACTTCTTCTTCGGCTTCCTCAGCCTTAAGGATTTCAGCTTCGACTGGAGTTGCATACTTCATATGAGGGTCTTCGGGATTCTGGACCCATTCAGCACATTTGGACCAGTCCAACTTCGCTTCAGCATGAAGGCAGACTCTTCGGCACACTCTGAACCCGTTTCTGAAACCCATTTCATATTCTTCCTGGGTATAGACACGGACTTTGAGTAAAGCCTCAGCATCAGCCAACTTCTTCTGGGTCTCCTCCAAGTCTTCCTTGGATTTCTTCAGCTCATCGGCGAGCTTGAAGGAGGAACCTTTTAGCTCATTCAGCTTCTGCTGAACTTGGGAAGCCTCTGTCTGGGCCTGGGCCACTTCTTCCTTTTTGGCCATCAGCTGATCCTCAGCTTCTTGGAGCTTAGCTCTCTGAGCTTCAGCGGCAGCAGCAACCTCTGAGAGTTGGACATCCCTGGCTTGGAGCATCTCTTCAGCAGCCATTCTGCTGGCTTCAAGAGCTTCTAGCCGTTGCTGCACTTCAGCTTGTGCAGCAGCTCCTTCCTGGATTCGGCTCTCAATGGTAGCCTTGAATTTGGAGATGTCCACTCCCATGTGCTCTTGGAGGAATTTTTCCCCTTCCATCAGTGGGGGAAAAACTTCCTTCTCCATAGCATCGCAGAAGGTTTTGAAGGCTTCAGCAGCTTTTTTCTCGTATTCTTCACCCTTTTGCTGCTTCTCTTCAGCTGCTGCTTGCTTCAGCTTAGCAAGCTTTAACTCCTCTTCGGCTACCTTTTTGTCGTGCTCGGCAGCGTCTACCCTATCTTGTAGGGTATCTATCAGCTCTACAGTGAGAGTCTTATTGTGCACGAACTGAAAACAGGAGCACAAGTTAAAATAAAAAATAGAGCTGAATTTTAGAGGAGATAAAGGCAAGGAAAATCACCTGCATCATCAGCAGTTGGTTAGACCTGGCTGGGTCAGGAACTGATCTGCTGGATTCGCCCATCCCAGCAGTGGCCTTCAGCGACCAGATTCTTGCCCTATCTACTTCGGACGTGCCAGCAAAATCGCCGAAGTAGGCTGCAGCACCTTCTCGGTTCTGACCCCATATGAGGTCCCAGATATGATCTGGGATTGGAATTCGGGGGGCTGAGAAACCCATTTCTCCAGATTGCAGAGTCTGGAAGGAAGGAAAGGATGACGACGGAGCTTCTTTAACTTTGGATGGCTCAGCATCCTCCTTCTCAGAAGAGTCAATTATTATGACCTCTTCTTCTTCAGGGGTGAGGACCAAAGCCTCAACCTCTCTTGCAATGTCTGCCGTGAAACCCTCAGCATTGGGCATCACGGCATCCTCATTCTTGTGCTCAGCAGCACTCTCTTGAACTTCTTCCTGGACCCCTCCCTTAGGTTCGGGAGTTTTCTGATCCACCTCCATCTCGGGAGGTGGCAGAGGGGTCTTTGGAGGTAATTGAGGTGGTGGCCGGGGAACCCTCGGCGATCCATTGCCTTCCTCAGGTTCCCTTATTTCGACGCCGATGGTCATCGGCCTCCGCTGAAAGTCATGGGGGCCGATGATGGCCATTCTTCGGCGCCTTTTCTGAAGCGGCTGCTCGTCTATGTCTGAGTCTGAGGACTTTTTTTGTATCTGGTCTTCGGAAGAATAGGGGCTTTCCCTTCTCTGTGTCTATTACTCTCTTCAGACTGTAAAAGACAAGGGGGAGGAAGAATGTGAGTAAAAACAAAACAACAAACAAAAACAGATAAAATTAAGTCTGAAAGCTCACCGAGGTCTTCAGCAAAGCCTCGTCTTCTTCAGCTGCCCTAGCTGCAGCTTCTTCTTCAGCAGCCATGGAGGACCCTTCTCCTCCTTCACAAGCTTCAATAACCCGTGCAACCTCTTCGGCCGTACGGGCAGCTTCAGCTTCTTCGTCCAGCAGCTGAAACCAGGGATCTCTCTTCTTCCACCAAGGCTTCTGCCTTTGATACAGAGCAACAGCCTCAATTTGGAAGTGGGAAGAGTCTATATGAACCTCTCTATGTCGCGGTTCAGTGATAGAGGGGGCCCGATCAGTTACAACTCGTTCTCGGTTGACGCCAAGACGAGCGTAGTTAATGCCGACGTTGGTCTCGTCCCGCTCTGAAAAAGAAAAGGGGAAAGGTCAGTTCAGTTAGGTTGGCACAGCATAAAAAAGCGAAGTGAGAGGAGAAAAAGAGATAATTAAAAAGCCTCGGCCCCAGCCGAAGAAGCTTACCATCCTTAAACTTTCGGCTGAGGCCGACAGCTGCTAGCATGTTCTCTTGGAAAACATAATGCGTATCGGGGAGCCAAGTCTCCGGGATATGCTGCATTCGGCCGCTGCCCCCCCGGTTCGGCAGCTTGCCGAAGATATTCTGTTGATTAAGGTTTGGATCTGGGCCGTTATCTGCGGGGGGACCTAAACTTCTCATGTCGGGATCAGGCTCAGCAAGGTACTGGGGAGCGCTGAAGACGCAAGGGTGGCCAGGGTCCGTGGGTGCCCTAACCCAAATCCATTGACCTCTCCAGTCCTTGTCTGAAGAGTCGTTCGGCCACATGGTTAGGTACTGGGGCCGAGACTCAATCCGGTACCACCCAGAACCATGACTTCCGTGCCCACTTTGAATATTTGGCACTAGCCGATGAAGCTTTTTGAAGCAGTGCAGGTTCGGCACATACCTGAAGAACTTGCAGACCCATAAGTATGTCATCACTCTTCGGATGCTAGTAGGAGTTAGCTGACATAGGGAAATATTGTAATGGATCAGCAAGTCTCGGACGAATACGTCCAAAGGGAACCTCAGCCCATACTGAAGTTGTCTTGTGTACACCCCCACATACCCCGGGGGTGGACGATGGATTCTATCGGATGCCACGGGCATTCGGCACCAATACCCATCAACTTCAAGGATGCCATAATGCAACTCAATTTGTTCGGCAAACCGATACTGTTCGGCATTCTCCACCCACCATGAGTAGGGGCGGTTCTTTATCATGGCCGAAGCTACTTCGGCATCCTCCCTCTCTGAAAACCCGGGAAGGATATCCCAAAGGACAGCGGGAACTTCATCGTCCCGCCCAGAAGCGCTCGGCCCCTCCGTTCTTTGAGGAGGAGCCGAGGAAACTGGAGTCGCCCTGATCCCTTCAGCAGGGTCAGACTCTGCTCTTCGTCCATTCCAGGTCCCAATCCTGTTCCTGGGAACGGGAATTGGCCTTGCTCTTCTTGGAGCACGGGCTCTACCCCTAACTCCTCTTGCCATTGAGAATTTCGAAGAAAAAAGTCGAAAAAAAGGGAAGGAGTTCAAATTCGAAGAAAAATAAACTAAAATCAAAGGAATTTACCTTAATCTGAAGCGAAAGTTGCCGATTTACGAATTGGTAGTGGCAAGTCTCAGTTTCTAAGCTTAATGCTCGGGGAATTTGCGAAGTTTTGATGCGGGTTCTTGGGTTCTCTCGAGGATTCTGGGTTTGTGTTGGTGAATAAGTGAGGAGAGATGACGCGCCTCTGATTATATCTCCAGAAATGGGAATACGGGGAGTCCGCGTTTCAATTTCTCTTAAATACCCCACTAAGTAACCGTTAAACACACGACCTTGCGATTAAACTGCCCATTATCCGTCCAACTTCCACAATTATCCGCCTTAACTGTTGTTATCTCATTAATTACGGTTTAATTACGGTTTAAATTCAAATTTTTGGATTAATTAAATCATTCACTTCCCTTCTTTTCTGATTAAATCAAACCCGACCCGTCATCCTTCCAAATCGGGCCTGGGGGGCAAGTTGTTTGGGTCCAATTTAGTCCAATTGGGCTTAGGCATTAAATGATCCAATTAAAAGCTCAAGGTCAAGGTTCATCTCTCCAATTGTGCTAAAGTCAAAGATCAGTCCTCAAGGCAAGCCAATGGGGCTAAGGCCCAACTTCTCCATGTATGCAGAGGTATAAAAGCCATCAATATTACATTTGTACATTAATTCAAGCAAAGCCTCAAGCAACTAATTCTCTTGCATAGTGTTCTCTTTCTACGCACTGTAATGACTTTAGCATCGGAGGGGCCTTCCTCGGCAACACCCCCGAGGCTAGTTTACGTGTGTTTACTGTGCAGGAAACCTTCGGCCCAACATTACTTGGATCGAATCTAGTCTTCTCCACTTCATCGGACCTTCGACAAGGTCCCATTGTTTTCACCCGAAACATATATATATATATATATATATATATATATATATATATATATATATATATATATATATATATATATATAAATTTGCTTAATTCAGAAAAAATTAAAAATATATATATTTAAAGTCACTAAAATTTACAACTATAATTACATCAATAAGGCTTGAGTACTACTCCATCTTTTATAATATTGATGAGATATGGTACTCTTGGTCTCTCTGAATTTTCTGGGTTAGGAATTTCTGCAAGGGTAATCCCATTGCTTATTAGACAATGAAGCGAAACGAAATAAATCATAAGACTTAAAAACTAAATTGATTTGAGAAATAATTACATTATCAAACAATCATATCAGAAAAATAAGAATTCTTCAAATGAACACTTACCAAATCAATTGAAACTCTTGTTAAAATTGGGTATTTCGAAATTCCCACTAAATATTGTCAATTTAGTCAATTTTAATATTTCCAAGATGTGAAATTCAAACTTAAGGGTAACTAAAGTAAATAAAAAAAAAGGGATTAGTAAAGAAAATTATTAGGCAATTCAAAAGAAGGTTAGAGGATGAAATTAAGAATAGGGTATTAAATAGAAATTCAAAAACTTGAAATATGAAAACGTGGAAAAAAATAGGCCAAAACATTTTTAGAATTTACCTTGAATGCTTAAATCTAGATCTTATTACACTGAAGCACTTCACAACTGTCGTCGGTGGCTAAGAAAAGAGGGATCTCGAAGGCAAAGACTTCTTAAAATACAAGGAGCGTGCTTATATATGTTCGAAAAAGTCGTTGATGAAGGTGGAAAAAGAAGGAGAAGAAGCCATTGATGAGAGGGAAAAAACTAGAGGTGAATGAGGAATGAGTTTTTGAGGAAAAAGTTTGCAAAGGAATGTCGGTGAGAAACAAAGAGATGCAAAGGAAAGAGTGTAACACCCCCAATTTACTAACAAATTATAAACAAGAATTAAAGGAAAAATAATCAACCTTTGAATAAAATTGCAGAAGCATACACCTAAATCGGAGGTATCACCGCCACACTTGACAATTTGTCAAGTGCCAAGGCTTACAAAATCCCAATAATTACAACCCAATAAATCTAGGTGAGCTATTTATACAACTTTGCAAACTCGTCATAGAAATCTAATCGAAACACTTGAGCTCCTTTAGTTACGATCATCACTTGATTAACCTGTCACAACCTTGACTGCTCACCATTAAGGACAAATTCCAAAATAGATCGTCGCAGGGCCACCATAAGAAAAAGACATGGATGCAAACACAAAAGGCACAACAAAACAACACACACACACACGTTAGCAAAAAGCTAAGTAATCATCACATATTAGAGTACAGAGTATAATAGGATAATTAACATTACTAGCTCAATTAAATAATGTAGTTTAAAACTGCAAGACACATTTTACTCTAGAAGTAACCTTTGTCAACTCAACCTTGAATGATAATACAATCCTTTACTCAATTAACTCATAACCAATAAGTGTGCCATGGTCTTTGTTTTATACCTAGCCTTGGACATGGGTAATTCGAATAAATAAACCAACAAGTATAAAAACTTGAATAACCTCAATAACCAGAAAAAACACCTTGAACTAGACCACATATGGGTCAATTCCCGCTGTAGGAGACCATAGAAAAATAAATAATAAAGATTGTACCTTATTCTTAACTCATGATTATCATCCTCTTACCAACATGCCAAGGACTGAGGTATATAATGCCAAGCCTCAAACCAAGAACAAAATAATAATTCTCAACCTTTTGATCTCATACATCGATCAAATAATCATTCATAAACAATCTCAACAATGGCACATGTTCCCAAATAATATAACACAACATACTCAATTCATAAAATGTATGTCTCAACTCTTACAAGCAATAAAACTGATACCCAAAAATAATCAATTCTCAACCCAAAAATAACACTCTGCATTAACAATCCTAAAACCTCGATAAAACAATACTCCCTATAGAAACAACATTAGAAACCCTAAAAAAACACAATAAATCAATACAACAATAATAACAAGAGAATTAAATCAGACCATATCATAAAAATATATACATCAATCACATATATAAACTCAAATATACAAATATCAAATCATACAATAATAATCACTACAACAAAATAAAGCAAAGGTAACAATGCAAAACCATTGCCTAATATAAAAAAAGTGTTGCCTTGTAGCTAAGACAACACATATAAGGCGTAAGTTATGCCCCCGTTGTCTATTCATAAGGCAACACATTGTTATTCAAAGGCAACAATTTTGAAAGCTTAGGTAAAATGATACATAAGGCAACACTTTAACATAGACAACAAATGAAAAATGTTGCCATATAAGAAGATAATTCAAAAATGTTGTAACTCCCAAACATTTAGTAGTTGGTAGGGCTCGAACTTGTGACCTCAGAGTCACAAGGTGAGTTCCCCACCAACTCTACCAAACTTGCTCATATATATATATATATGTATATGTTGTCATTTTAATATAAATGTTGCTATAGATGGCAACATAGATATTAATGTTACATTTTTCAAACAATAGTTTTGTTATTGTTATCTTTTCATGCAACAATTATTATATTTGTTGTCTTAGACAAGAAAAAGGTAACACTTTAAGCGACTGTTGGCTTATATAGTCTAGAGCAACACTTTTTTTTCTGTTACTTTAGTTCAAGGTAACAAATAAGTATTGTTGCGTTAGATTATTAAGAGTAACATTTATGTAAGTATTGCAATCTTAAGTGTTGCCTATTCTCATTTTTTTTGTAGTGAATATAAAGCAATAATTGTACAAACAATCCCAAAGTAAATCCGTGTGATTACACATAATAAATAATACAATCAAACATCTCCAAATTGATAAAGTGTGATTATCGTCGGCTAAAAAAAAACAAAACAAAGGGCTGCCGATCTTCTTGTGTATAGCGACCCAAGACTTCACGCATAGTGCTCCAAATTAATCAGTAAAGATCCAAAATTGTGATATCATATATATAGTGATAATTACCCATAATTAAAGGGGTGGAGGTATTTGGTGAATTGATTATCATGCACCAACAAAATAAACAATATCAGTAAAAACCCAAGAGGCAAAGTCACGGGCTCACGACTGCACGCACGCGCGTGCGCCACACACACACACATATATATATATAAGGTTTAAGATAATTTATATAGGATAACAAAAAAAAAGTATAAAATATAATTCATAAAATAATTTAAAATATCTTATTTTAGCCATAAAATATTCACGTATCTGATTTTAGCCATAAAATATTTCTGATAAAATCTTAAAATATTCACGTATTAAAATCTACCCTCTTTAAAAAAGTTGCGTCCCCGAAACTTAAAATAGAAAAATTTAGGGTATTACAGAGAGATTGAGCCAAAAGGATGGCACTACACGCGTAAAAAATGAGCAGTGAAAAAGAAGGTAAGAGACCCGTTGCTCTTACAATGGGTTTCTTATCTCACTCCTCTCAATAAAGTTGTGGGCGCAAGGGTTTATAAGCAGGGCGTAGCAATGATTTTGGGGGCCCTGTTCCAATTCGAAAAGGGGCCCTTAATTAAAAATTAACAATGAAAAACGAATTATACCGAACACAGAAGATGGTATTATTACAGAACTGCAGATACACGAAGCATTCAAACAGACCTGGGCACCGTGCCGGGCCGTGCCTGGCGGGCCACGGGCTGGTTCGTGCCGTGCCGGTCGTGCCGGCGGGCCCAGGATTTCGTGCCGTACCGTGCCGGCCATTTTCACAGGCCAGCCCACGGCACGACCCTCGTGCCTGGCGGGCTCGCGCCGTGCCGGCCACGTGCCGGCCTGCGGGCTGGTGCAGTTTTCAAATAATATTTTTTTTTTTTATATATATGACAACATTATAAATTAATAAGTTTATAATGTATATAAGTTATAAAATTATAATTATAAGTTTTATAAGGTTATAACTTATAAGTTTATAACTTATAAGTTATAAGTTATTAAGTTATGAATTTTATAATTATAAGTTGAATATTTATGTTTTATAATTTGTATATTCAATATTTATATTTATATATTTACTTTATACTATTACTTTAAAATTTAATGTTTATGATTTATTAGTAATTGGTATAAATTTTTTTTTTTTTAATATGAATTTACAAATTGTAACAAAACGGGGAAAAAAGGCAAATTGGACTTTGGATGTGAATAATGCGTACTTTATATTATTATTACTTGAGTTGAGAAAATTGTACAATGATAACAATGATAAAAATCATACAATGATGGTATTAAACAAAAATTGGAAAATGATAAAATTGATATTTTTAAAATCGTACAATATACAATAATTGTCTATTCTTCTTCTCCTTCTTCTTGCTCGTCTTCGTCTTCGTCTTCGCCTTCGCCTTCAAGGTCATCGGCTAGTTGCATAGATTGGGAACTAGCCGAACCCGAACCAGAAGCGGAGGTTCCTTCTTCGTTGTCGTTGTGGTCGTAAAAACGGTCTTGTGAGCGATTTTCCCCATCCAACCAATATTTTAAACACACGCACATTTCTAGTGTTTCGGGTTTTAGACTTGTTCTTCTATCGTCTAAAACCCTTCCGGATGCGCTGAAAGCTCGTTCGGAGGCGACGGAGGAAACTTGGATAGCAAGAATGTCTCGTGCCATTGCCGCCAAAGTTGGATGCTTCGAGCTTTGTTGTTTCCACCATGCAAGGAGGTCGAGGCTGTTTATCTCATCGTCGTCCATGCCTTTGGTGAAGTCGTAACTCAGGTACATCTGCAACTCCGAGACGTCGCTTTGCGTTCTCCTGATTGATGAATCACCTGAAAACCTTGAAATCAAGTTAGTAGCTTGTGAAAATAAATGTTTGGCCTTCTTACTTACGTTTTTGGATGGTTGGGAAGGCCCTGAGCGAGGAACGGTGCCATATTTGGCTTCATAGACTCTATATAAAGCAAAAAACTGATCCTTCACATTAGTCTTATAGTTTTCTACATCATCGTCAACTAACATAAATGTGTTTTCATACTTTTGCCTAGGATCTAATATGGAAGCAAAAATATAAATCAAAGGAATCTCACTATAATATTTACGCCACTTTTTTTCCATTGCTGGAAGATACTGATCATAATCACTTTGATGGCGATGATCAGCGAAAAGTTGGGCGAGTAAGCATGCATTAGAAAGAAAGTTTTGAGCACAAGGATTGTAAACAGTAGAAAAACAATACGTCATGTTATATAATAACTGTAAAAATTGCATATATCTTTCACAGTTATTCCAATCATCATCATACAAAGCATTTTGTGGAAATTTTTGGTTGTAAAATAATGTTAACGGGCCCTTGTACTCAATTGCCTTTGTTAACATGTCATAGGTGGAATTCCACCTAGTTGGGCAATCGGTTCTAATTTTTATTACCCTTATCTTTTGTTGTTTTAGAAAACTCTTCCATTCTTGGTATCTCATGTTAGAGCTATTAATAGACATAATAGCATCTCTGATTTTGCTGTAGTATGGGCCAATTGCCCGAACTCCATCCTGTACACATAAGTTAAGTACATGGCAAACACATCTAGTATGAAGAGCTTCACTGTCTAATAGTACATCAGTTAAGTTTTGTTTGATAAGATTAGCTGTGTATGTCATAGAGGTTGCATTATCAAAAGTCATAGACATCATTTTATCTCGAAGGTTGTATTCGTCTATTGCTTGCATTAAATGGTGAGCAATGTTAATGCCGGTGTGTGGGTATTCCAGCATTTTGAAATGTATTATTCTTTTTTGTAACATCCATTGATCATCTACCCAATGGCAAGTCACACATAAATAGTTATATTTATAACCACTATCCCAAGAATCGGCTGTTAAAGATACTCTACAGTTAAGGTTACTCAATTCGGCTTGTAACCGGACTTTGTACTCTAGGAAATTTTTCATTGCGGCGGAACGAACGGTTTTCCTAGAGATTCTTTTATGTTGGGGTTGTAGTGCTTTGTTAATGTAGGTGTTGAATGCGTCACTTTCCGAGAAAAGAAAAGGTTGTTCGGCGTGTACTATCATTTTTCCTAGTTCATCCCTATCCCTCTCATAGTTGTATGTAAAGCCGTATGGATGGAATTGGGAAATTTTGGGCTGGGTTGGATCACTAGCTGGTTTTGCACAAGCTTTCATGTGTCTAGATAAGTGTCCCGTCCCGTTTTTAGTAACTGCCGTGAATACACTATTACATGTTTTACATTTTGCCCATTGTTCACCATCTTTACTTAGGACAAAATAACGTCATACCTCACTCCTTCGGTTTTTCAAAAGTAGCATCTCAGTTTCGGTTAACCATTCATGATGTGTGTGATGGTTAGTAGTGGGACTAGTGGGAGTGGCAGTAGAAGGGGTAGAACCGGAGGGAATTCGGGTACTTTCTTGGCTACCTTGGATAGAACAATAGTTTTGTTGATCACCGATATAATTAGGTGGAAATTGGTATGGTGGTAGTGGAAATTGGTTTAGTGGTGGTGCTGGAAATCCCGACGTATTATATGGCTCATAGCCCGGGGGGAAGTAAATGGGGTCATTGGTTTGACTCGTAATTTGGGGGCTCGTTGTATTTGGTGGTTCCCTAGAACTACTACTACGGATAAGTCGGCCTTTCCCCCTAGACCTAGATGATGGGTTGTTCGATGCCATAATTAACAATTAATTTTTTAATAAAAAGTGGTTAACTATAATAATAATAATTAATAACAACAATTTTAACAATAAAAATATCAATAATAATAATTAATAACAACAACTATAACAATAACAATAACAACAAAAATAAATAATAACAACAATTGTAACAATAATAATAATTAATAACAACAATTATAACAACAACAATAACAATTAACAACAATAATAATTAAACAAGATTATTCTAATAATAACAATAAAACAATAATAAATTTAAGATTAGTTTAGATCTTACAACCGTGCTTCAACGCTCCACTAATTACGATTACGAACTTTTTAATTTTTTCCGATATTAGGAAAATAATTAGAGAATTTAAGAGAATAATTAGAGAATTTAAGAAAATAAGGATTATTAGAGATTTAGAGAATATAAGAGATAAGAAGAAGAGATTGTGATTTTGTGATTTGGGAATGAAATGGAGGTGAGTATTTATAGAATTTTTGGGGAGCAAATTGGCAAAAAACTAGCCGTTTTTTAGCCGTTTTTGGCTTATTAAGGAGCTAGAATAAACGGTAACATTACCGTTGGCCCGCGGGCCGTTCCGGGCCGTGCCTGCGGGCCAGCACGGCGGTCCATGGCCGTGCTCGTGCCGGGCCGTGCCTGGGAATTCTCAACCCTGTCCGTGGCACGGCCCGTGGCACGGGAGTTGAACTTCGTGCCGTGTCGTGCTTGAACGGCGGGCCGTGCCGGGCGGCACGCGGGCCAACCCGGCCCGTGCCCAGGTTTACATTCAAAGCAGGGCCGAAAAATTCAAAATAAAAAATGAAATAAAAATTGCTTCAATTGAAATTATCAAACCCAGAAATAATTAAAAACAAAAATAAAAAATTTACCTAAAATCGATTGCTTCAACTCGTTCCCTCAAAAAGAAAAAAAAATTGCTTCAACCCTTCAATTCGTTTTTTATTTTGTATAATTGTATCAATTGAGAATAGATAGATGAAGATGATTGAATGGAAGATAACCCATATATATGGGAAAATAATTACCGTTTGATAACAAGAAATTCAGAAGCTTGAAATTGATTTCTTGGCTGAGTTTATTTTTTTTCCTGTTGAAATTCCTTGAATGGGAAAATATGCAATACAATTTTCCATAGTATTGAGTTGATTGATGTAATTATGGAGGAATTTGGAAACTTGGAGAAATTAATATGGAAGGTTGAATTGATTGAATGGGAATTGGGAAATTTGATTGAATTGGATGCGTGAATGTTGCTTGCTCCTTCCTCCTTGCTGTCTGATTTTGCGATATTAACTAGATTTAATTTTTTTTAATGGAAAAAAATTGGGCCCCTTTAAATTGGGGCCCTGTGCTAAGGGGCACCTTGCACATGGTCTTCTACGGGCCTGTTTATAAGAGACCCGTTATCTCAATTAAAGGATCTCTTTCATCAAGCATACCCGTTGATTAAGATAATGGGTCTCTAATTAGGGGTCCTTTTTCCAATTTTTGTAGAAGTGAAAATCTCATATAATGTTGATTCAACACCCTACCTTGCAAATAAAGTAGAAAAACATTTAGTTATTTTTAAGTAAATGAGATGATAAAATATTAAGCAATAAATTCATTCCCTTAATCAACTATACACTACCCAAGCAATTAATTCGAAGCTAATTTATTAAAGTAACAAATCGCAATTCATCACATTAAACTACCACATTCAAATGATCATTTCTAAAAACCCTAAACCTAGATCACTTTCGCAAATAAAAAAATAATTAAAAAAAAATCCTAACTCAGATTTAAGATCAATTGAGATTATATTACCTTATGTAATTGTATAATAGCCCAAGTCCAACGTTTGTTCTAATTTCGCTCACCTACAACAACTCCTTGCGCCAAATATATAGATGCTTCTGTTTTTATCAATTCAAAATGCTTAAGTACTTCACTACTTCAAAGCTTAAATTGTGCACTAGATCATCAAAAAGACTGAAGATTCAAGATGGATCTGTAGGGTTAAACTTTCATGGTGGAACCACAAAGAGCAGAGGAGATGAATGAGAGAGATGGTTGAATTTTGGGCAATCTATTGTTCTTCCGAGGAAGTCTAAAAGGGGTAAATGGTACCATTTAATGCACCAAAGGCAAAATGGTAAATATACAAAATGGTAAGAATCCGGTGACTCTGATGATGTTCAAGAAGATGAAGCCCGCAACATTGCCATCCAACCTTGTGTTGCACCAAGTGACTCAAAAAAGTGTAAATGCATTGACAGCCAGCCCTCTAGGATATCTAGTAAAAGGTCTAGAGAAGAGGATATTGATGCGTGTCTTGATGTATTGAGGCGATCCTATGTGAGTTAATCTTTTAATTTGATTTGGAATATAAAAAGGGAATTTTATTATGGTTCATATAATTCTTATTAATGTCATAAGCATGAGAAATGAGCTAGGTAAGTGTCTATGTACACGAGGAATAAATTGTATGTTGGTGTCTTAGTGCACTTAAGGTGTTTTTAACACCGAGAGACAGGATTTTTGGCGCATTAAGCGTTTAAGGTATCTTTCATACCGAGGTAGATTTAAAAAGGATTCAATATTAAATATTATGTGGTCACTAATTATTCGATCAAGAAATAAATCAAAGTGTTCAATTGTTTGAATAATCATGATGTTTGATGTTGTTATAATCTGAGAGTCATCACCAAGTTTAATAAATTGTAAAGAACGTTAAGTGAAAGAGATTACTTACCAAAACTATTGGAACGTATATACCCTGAGTATGAACATATGGGGGAGTTATGCGACTTCATATTTGACCATAACTTCTACTGGGAGTACAGGACGCTGTATTTTCCTTTTATTATTATGCGCAGGAATTCCGCCACTTACGAGTGGTTCTTTTAGCTTTTTTAAAAAAAATCAAATAAAAATTAAAAAAAAAAAAACTTACAACTGGGAAAATAAGTGACCGGTTTTTTGTTTCATTTTTGGCAAATGCATGTGAAAGGTGGTGTTATATTGGAATAATCAAAAGGTCGTTCTATTCTTGGAAAACCGGTGAATGGTGATGTTATTTTTATCAAATTTTCCTTTTATGTATTACTAATTGTTTTCCATACGTTCCCTAAAAAAATTGTTTTTCATATGTTCCCAAAAAGAAATTGTTTTCCATACATTCCCTACAAAAAACAATTTGTTTTCCATACGTAAAATCTAATTCGATTTTTTGTTTTGTTTTGCTTTTTTACTCCATTTATGAGATATAATATTTAATTCAGCTTTTTCTAAAAGAAAAAAATGTGACAATTAAAATAACACAGCCGCATTTGACAAGTGTAACACTTTAAAAAAATGAAGAAAGTACTACCTCCGTTAATGGTTACTCATTCCGTGTTTTAATAAGTGTTACACTTTGACTTTTTGCACTATTTTACATAATGACTTTATTAATTTACTAATATATAAAAAACAAATGTTATTGTATAATACATTGTGAGAGTGAGGGATAGCTCAAGTGGTTCGAGCTTCCATCCCAGTTTCAGGAAATCCTGGGATCGATTCTCACCCCCACCATTATGGCTATCTAAACACAAAAAAAGTAATACATTGTTGGATTTGTTATAATGTATACTTTCATAATATCGATTTCCTATGATTTAATTAACATATAATTAGATAAATTGGGGCAGGTTAGGGGAAAACCCGTTCGATGCGTAATCAAAACTAAATAAATTATTTAGTCACTTAGTTGAGAAGTTTTGTTGTATGTTGTGTGCTTGAAAATAGGTGCAACAAGGTAAAATCTATGTTGATAGGTACAAGCATGTTTGTGTGTTCAAATACGCTTATGTACTCAGCTTGCCGATTGTGTGATTTTGTGTTTGTTGGCCTTGTCTTTACCTTGGCCCAATGATGACCCATTTTTGATAGAGAGTAGTGGAAATAAGTAGAGAGAAGCTTTTCAGGTGATGAAGCATATTCATGATGGGCATGAGTGAAGAGCGAATCATGCTAGTTTCCATAAGTTTATGATGTGTTATTGCTTTATTTATGTTATGATATTTCTATTGCGAGACTGATATAAAAGTTTTTAAATTGATGGAATTGGTTTTGGTTAAGGGCAATGGTTCCAAGTTGTAGGTTCAACTTTATTTTTACTTTGGTTTGACTTTACTTTTGTGAGTTGACTTTTTAAGTTGAGTCATTTTAAAATATTTTAAAGGAGAGTCTTCCGCTTGGTGTCTTTGATAGTATCCATAGTCGTTTCCACGGTGGCGGTAATATCTTGGATTTTCCTATTTAAAGTTTTAAACAGGGCAAAACAGGTATTATAAAAGAAAGGAATTTCTAGGGTGTTACACACACCTTATGGAAGTCGGTGTAATCCACTCACATTGTCCGTGTTCCATTCGTCTTTTTCACCAAGAATACATTTGTTACTCAATCAGGGTTATAACATTGCCGAATGAAATCGGCGTCCAACAACTTCTTCACTTTTGCTGCGGCTGCCAGATTCCTTTCTTCATCGTGATTCCTTTTTTCTGTCGGAAAGTCTTCATTGTCGGGTTCACTGGCAACTTGTGGACAACCAGATTTAGATCTATGCTCGGTATCTCGTGTACCTCAAACGAAAAAACATCCTTGAATTCTATCAGCAGCTTTACCAAGTCATCCCCAAGCAAGCCCATAGCCATAGTACCCACCTTGATTGTCCGATCAGGCTAGTCCCAGTCAAGCACTATGTCCATATGATCGCCAGCCGACTACGACCTTAACTCTTCTAGCCGGCCAACGACCATTAGCTGCTAAGCCTGCTCTTTTTTTATCGACCTGCGCTTCTGGCCGACCTAGTATGCTTGGAGCGATCCTTCATCTAATTTTGGCTCGAACGATCGTGTAGGACTTTAGATACTATAAGCGGAATTGCATGAATCATATTCATAAGCATCTAAACACCAAGATCAATGCATAACACATAAAGAACAATTAATAATACCTTTGAAGCGGGAATCCACTAGCAATCGAGCAAGAACAAACGGGAGACAAAGTACCCAAAACGTGATTCCTCTACTTGGTCCACGGACACTGATTAAATCTCCACTAATGCTAGTTAGTTGTAATTGAACCCTTTCAATTAATCTTATACGGAGATAAGAGGAATAAACTAAATAAATTAACCACCACGAAACACCACACGCTACCTTAGGGTGGCCGGCCGTACGGAGGGGTGAGAGAGAGGGGAGGGCCGTGAGAGAGTGAGAGAGAGAGAGAGAGAGCTTAGGGTTTTGGGATTAGGTTACTTGGTTCACAATTTACTGACTTGTAAATTATGACTTAATCAACTTGTTGTCATGGACTTTATTTATAGATCATATCTAAAATAAGAGTCCTTATCAAGCCCAAAATCCTAACTCTAATCTAACTTTAGCCCAACTCCAATCATGATCTGTTATATCCTCATAAAACCCATTAATGGGCCTCTAACTTGTTTAACCCAATACCCTTGTTGCGTGACCTTATAGGATCCATTGTATTGGGCTTTGGATTATTTGACTTTCCCAAAGATAATTTATCATATCTAGCAACAGACAATGACGACCAAAAAAGAATGAACTTATTATCTCCATAATAGTGATCCTTAATTGTAGACACCCATTTGTGTCTCCCCAAAACCAACCCCGGTGATGAGTACCTTTCACGTCGAATCGTAATCAAATGAAGTGAAAGTGTGGAGAGGCTAGTGTTGCGGATAGTTTTAATTTCTTTTCTTTTCTCTTTGTTTTTGAAAACCTATTTTAAGAAAACAGCCAATCCAATTTGGTTGGACCATGATATGAGTCCAATAATAGTGTAGTTGGATAGGGCTTGAAAAGAGCTTTCCAATGATATATTATAAGCCCAATTCAAATGAATATTAAGGAAGTTATGGCCAAATTACTAAATTAGGCTTGGTTTGAGCCTTATATGCGGCCCAATGATCTAGGGGAGGGCCTAATATAGATTTATCATTCCTAATGCAATTAGGAATGGTTTTAGTCTTCTATATTCTTCTAGAAGGTTCTTTTCATTCCTAATTCAATTAGCATTGATAAATTGTCTTTTGTTGACTTTTTAGAGTTTTAATCAGAATAAAAGAATGTTTTAGAGGAAAATACGATTTTATCTTCCTGTACGGTTAATTTCTATATGATTTTAGAAAACGCGTCAATAATTTAATTAGCGCCAAACGCCAGCATTAGCGCTTGACGCTAAGCTTGACGCCTGGCGCTAATGTCAGCGTCTGGCGCTAACCTCGTTTTTGCGCGTCAGAACTCTGTTTCGATTTTTTATCTTTTTGGCTGATTTTCTCTATAAAGTGCCTTCTAAAAACTCCGTTTTCATTCACCAACTCTCATCAAGAAATTCTTGATATCCTCTCTCTCTTTTCTAATCTAGCCTTTTCTCAAATACAAAATTCCGCACTCACAAGACTTAGATACTCCTAGCCAAGTTCGAAGTTGCCTTCGCCCTAGACGTGAAAGGTTTAATATTTCTAAGGGTTTGGTCCCAAATCTCTATTTCAATTATTTAATTTAATTGTTTGATTATTATTTTCCTTGAAGTTACTAACGTGTGTATTTTGTTATTAGAAAGAGATACGAGGCATCCAAGTAAGTGCTTTAATTTATTAATTGATATTTTGATATAGAAATCATGTCTAGGTTGTTATTTTGATTCCTAGCGTCATGTTAGGCTGTTTTGATCTTCCTAGTATCATGTTTAGGGTAATTTATAATATCAAATATGACAATTGTGTTTCCTTCCTATTCTTATCCTAATATTCATGTTAGTATCATGTTAGGGCTAAAACTTTGATTTTTATTGTTTAGTGACATCCTAGGGTTTGTTATTAATCTTGTTGGTATCATGCCTAGGATCTTGCTATTATTATGCTTTAGCGTTGATATGATTATGATTATTTTCATAATTATTATGATGATTATAATTTTGTATATTATTTATGATGATTATGTTGCTTGATGTATTTTTATTGTTATTGCTTGATCACACCTTTTATGCATGTTTAAAGGGAATTTTTGTACTTGTAATCACGCTTAATAAGATAATTAATAATCTTGTTTAAGGTTAATTTGATTATAATTCAAGTGATCGCCAATAATAGCTTTATTTGTGCATTAATATTCAACCAAAATAGATTAAACAGGTTTAGGGTTAAACCTATTGATTGCATGTTAGTCAGAAAGCGTACATGAGTACGATCAGAATAAAGTAGAGGCCTATTATTAGGGCAGGTTCAATCTCTTTTAGGTTGGATTTGTACCTTCAACCCTGAACTACTAGTCATGGTTCCAAACCTATTGGAGTTAATGATCTCCTGGATCGTTAAGGGGTGTAACCTTCACCTCGTGAACGGTTTACAAGTTCCTAAAACTTGTTGGCGACTCTTTTGCTCTATCTTATTTCCCTTTGGACGCCACCGTACTTTAGTGTATGATCACAACGGGGTTCAAGTCTGGGGTAATGCATGCTTGAAATATTCCCTACATTAATATATCTAGTAATTGCACTTATCAAAGACATAATTCCTTCAGATCATGGTCGTCCTTGAGCTGTTGGCTTTACAGCCAGCTGGTTACATTCCTTAGCCATTTTTTGGTTACCTGAATGGTACCAATCTTTCCGTACGTCCGCTCAAACTTCATCAGCATCAAAGGAGGGTCGATACTGCCTTTGGTTGCTATTAAAGTCGGGCGACCGAGTATAACGTTGTAGCCTGTAAGCTCCTTGACTACTAGGAAGCGGACGGCCATGTCCCTTCCGTCTTCCTTCTTCCCGAATCGGACAGGCAAGTCAATTCATTCGACCGGGTGAGTGATACTCCCACCAAATCCAACAAGCTTATGGGAAATATCCTGGAGGGCATCTTTTGGAAACTTCAAGTTTTTCAAACATCCTAGACTAATTATGTCGGACGAGTTGCCAATATCTACTAACACTCGGCTAACCTTTAGGTTGGAAACCTTCATGATGAATACCATAGGGTCATTTTGAGGGGCTTTAATCTCGCCTCGGTCCGATTTACAAACTGTCACTTCAAAGAAAGGTTCGTCTTTCATCCCTTCAGCGTGCATCACTTTTCCTAACTTCCAAGCATCTTTATTAATTCTGTTCATGGTCGGGCCATGACAGGGTAAAGTCGTATCCCCTAATCAAAAGTAATTCCTAAATCCTCTAACTAATGTAGATAGGGAAGTAGGGTCGAATCCACAGAGAAACGAGTCTTTCTATTCCTAATTAACTAATATAATCTAGATTATGAAGTAACCAATGTATTATAATCAAAAGGAACTAAACTACGAAGATTAAGAATAAGGAGAAAACAATGAATAAAAGGATCTAGGGCATAGGTTCACCAATAAATAATATTCCAAGGTAGAATATAATAATCATTCATCAATGCATACATTAATTATATCATAAAGAGCTTTCGCTACGTATTACAACCACACAATTAATTTACCGGTATTAAATCTCATCTTTCGAATCTCGACTTAACCATTTATAAATTAACCCGCCTATTGAAACTAGACCTAAACATCAATTCTCATCTGTCGAATCTCGAATCAATATTGTTAAACTCATGCATAAAAGATCTGCGCAAATCTAGTCACAGAGCATTAAATCAATCAATAGGAAATTAATCTTAGCATTGACATTCAACAACAATAAATTACCCCTTCATATTATTTATGGATCCCCACAAACCCTAGAAATAGAACTACTTACACATAATAGAAACTAAACTAATCAAAGCAATAAAACAAGACATGATCTAAGGAACAAAATAACAACTAAGATTAAGAGAAGAGAAATAGTTACCAAAGGAAATCTGTATTAATGAAAATAATTAAGAACAAGAGTTTAGAGAGAAATTAAGAGAGAGAAAAAATCCTAAGTAGAGAGAGAAAATCTAAGAAAGAAGGTCCACCAAAATTACGTACATAATCCGTACTTAAACATTCCTCAAAACAAAATTTAAACTAAACTAATCAGGTCTGGTAAAAACACGCGCCCGATCGAGCTAGAGGCCGCCCGATCGGGCGCCTTTTTTCTTGCGCTCCTTCTCAGCAGCGTCGCCCGATCGAGCTAGATGCTCGCACGATCGGGCGCGCTATAGGCCACACACTAGGACCATACATGCCGCGCCCGATCGTGCTAGCTTGCCCGATCGGGCCCTTGCTTCTCTCCGAGGCTTGGACTTCGATTGGGCTTGATTTCTCGACCCAATCCGACTTTCCTCTTCGGGTCTTGAATACTCGGTCCAAGTACCTCGGTATCCCGATTACTGAGCTCTTAATCACCGGCTCGATGACTCTAACCGGCCTTGGGCTTCAAAGATGGTCGTGCTCTTCTAATTCCCGTAGTCGCTCCATGAAAAATCCCGAGAAAATGCTCCAAAGGTGCAATTCCCTACAAAATTCAACAAAGACTACGAAAACACTAGAAAACACCAATTAGTAATAAAAGTGGCTCGAAAGAGCCAAAAACACTACTAATTATGACCAAGGGACGGGGGTAAATTACTATATAAAATGGACATATCAAACTCCCCCAAGCCAAACCTTTGCTTGTCCCTAAGAAAAGAGCTCATCAATGAAATATAAAGCATGCCTCACCCCAATAATCAAATCAAGCATAAACGATTCAAGGAAAATCTAATGAACATGCTTTAACATCAATCAATCTTATTCATCTAATCACCTTTCCTCCCCAACAATTGTCAAATAGAGCAAACCACAAGAGCATATAGAATTCATGACTAGTGCTCACACACTCAACTCTCATTTAATGTGGCAAATAAATGATGTACTCGATCGCTCTCCAACCAACCCCTTTACTTGTGAACAATGCCCACCCATCTCACACTCTCGTGTGTTTAAAACAATGATCTCTCAACCTACTAGTCGACTCGAAATATGTCAAGTCATAACTTGCATTGATAAACAACACTTTCACATTTACACAACTCTATGCACAAGGTCGGAAGGTCTTTAAAGCTTGTAATGTAAGGCTAGGGTAAAGGGTAGGATAAATTTGGGAGTATGTGAGAGAAAATCTATGCATTAAGGGAGCCAAATCCTAACAAACCCATGATCAAAAATAAATGATGATCATACATCTCCAACAACATAACTAACTCCAACAAAAACCACCAAATACAACTCCAATCAACATAAACAAACCCATTACTTACAAAATTCACTCATAAGAATATGATAATGTAGAACTTGAGTGAAATACAAACTTTGAACTCATTCCTCTTTTTTTTTTCAAACTTGAATTTTTTTATTTATTTTTTTTCTTCTTGAACAACCTTCAAATAGAACATTTGAGCATTAAAAATTTTTCTTTTGCTCCTTTTTTTTTAACTCATATTGGAAATTTCAACTTTGAAACACAAAACATCATTTCCAATCATAATATCAAAGAACAATCACTCTTCTTTTATTCCCACATAGTGCAAATAATGTGCACACCACAACTCCCTCACCTCACCAACTAATAGCCCCCCCAAGCCAAGCTTGGGACTAGTAACCAATGAGGCTCATATAGGTTTGTAATGTGGCTAAATAAACAATAAAAGGGCACAAGCAACAACATGGGTAACAAGAAGGGAACAAATGTATCTAAATACTCTGAAGGCTACCTAAAAGAATGAACGCCTTCGTCTTCCTCATGTGCATAATAATAAGTCATGAAACACTACTTATAGTTGCAAACCAATACTCAAATTCATTGACATACCAGGAACTATGGAACTATCACACATTCCTAACCAAATCAACTAGTCAAGCACTATATTCACAAATAGTTGGCAAGATTGAAGCATGTTTAGGAATCCAAACAATTAAACTTCAAATCATGACCAACAAATCCACAATGCTCATTATCAATAACCAAGAATCAAAACAAATTTTCTCAAGTAAGGGGCACAGGGAAGCATGATTTACAATTCATTGGAACATATTTTTGGATTTTTTATTTTTCAAATTTTTTTGTATTTTTAATATATAAGAAAGCAATAAAAACTACACTAGGAAAGCAATAAATAGAGAAGAGAGAAAGAAAGTTACCATATATACAAGAAATCTCCCCCCAAGCCAAATCAAGCAATGCCCTCATTGACTTGGGAGGGTAGCTATGAGGAGCTACTCCTCATCGTCATCCATCCTCTCAAATCCTCCTCCATGGCTCGAGCCAGCACCACCCTGGCTCGGTCCAGCACCACCATAACCCGAACCACCTGCAAAGTAGTTAGGGTTCACATTCCCCCCATACCCCCAAAAGGAGCGTCACCCCCATATCCATGGACTGAAGAGTAGTCCACATATGCACCATACGCACCGGGGTGAGAATACCCTCCTTGGGGGTATTGGAACCAATCGGGAACTAATGCCTCGGGGGGAATAGCCCCTCGGCGTGCATAATCATCGTACATGGGGTATAGACCCCTCCCAAGGTTCCTCTCTATGTGTCCTACCCGCCCATCCAAGGTGCTTAACCTAGAATCTAGGTTTTGCATCATACCCTCAACTTTCCCTTGCCCCATCTCGATACGTTCTAGTTGGCTCCTAAAAGCCGAAAAGTCATAAGGGCATTGGGGTCGACGTTATAGTCGAACGAGGAAGTGGGTATGCCATAGGTGAAGGGTGGAGGTGGTGGGTAGTGTGGTGAATGGTGAGTGGGGGAGTGGTCTAGGGGAGATTGGCGGGGTTGTGGTGAAGGGTGAGGTGGTTGAACCTCACCTTGACCGTTAATCTCTAAAGTATAAGAAGGCTTCCCCTTCTCAAATTTGGTCAAGGCGGGGTTGGGTAAGGTGAAGGCTTGGTCCCTCCTACCCGATTGTCGATGGACTATCCACCAAGTGTCACCCCCCACAGGTTGCACCCATTTCAGACTCCCTAAATAGGCTAGGTTCATGAGGTTTGATCCTACAACCTTCCTATGTCCATCCGGGTTCCAACCTTGATGTTTTTTGGCAATGTGGGTCATTAACCCCCCAAAATAAATAGCTGCCCTAGACCTACTAGCCTCGGCCGCATTGGCCGCCCTTTGGAAGTGATTGGCTATCCTATGAGGTATGTTCAATTTTTCAGCGTTAGGAATTACATAGGATGCTAAAAGTTCCAATTCATCTCTCCTCACATTTTCCGGTTCATGCCTCCCAAAAATAGTGAGGCCGGCAAATCTTTGCCAAAATTTTGGACGGGATGTTGAATCCACTTCCCTTTGGCATGTTGGAGGTTAACCAAATCCTCCCCATTTAGCCTCTTGTAGACCACGGCGGTGTGGTCTTGAGAGGGTTCAATCGTTTATCCGATTTCAAATTAAAAAAAATTCTGAATTCTTTAAGAGTTAGTCTCACATCATTGTTTAATAATCGGAATTGTACATGAGTGATTAGTGCATTCATTTTAATAACATTAAAACTTGAAATAAATTCTAATGTTAAATAGTCATACGTATCATGGCACATTTGAAAGAAACCACTCATGCATATACCTTTAAACAATTTTTCCACATATCTATCTAAACCTAATCTAGCTAGTGTGGGATGATGAATAAAACGGGTTGAGATTACCTGTCGATCAATGAGGTTTAACATCCTAGCCCGTTGCTCCTCCGAGGTGATGACAACCTCCTCCCATCCCGGTATTTGAAGGTCCGGGTTGACCGTTGGTTGTGGTGCCCTCGAACTTTCACCCCTTTATGTCCTTGAACGTTTTGAAGCCATTATATGTGGAAAATTTGGTGTTTGGAGCTTTCTCTCTCTAAGGGTTTGAAGGAAGTATGAGAGAAAGTGGGAGAAAATAAGTGGAAAATGTAGAGGAAGGTGTGAGGATTAAGAATATGTAAGAAATTTGAGGTTTTGATGGGTGAATTTGAGGAGATCTTGGATTGAAGGTGTAGTTGAAGGTGTGAAAATGGAGGTTTTAGAGAGAGAAAGTGTGAAGGAGAAGGAAGAAGTAAGAAAGAAAAATAAAAGAGAAAGGGAGAAAGGGGTTTAAAACCCCGGATTAAAGATCGGGCGAAGGTGGTTTATGCCAATTTGCAAAGTGCGCGCCCGATCGGGCGCGAACTCGAACCTGGAAATCGCCCTTTGCTCGCCCGATATTTCTTTTTGTGGCACTCGATTTCTCCAAAATTCTGCCCGATCGGGCGAAATTTCCCTCGATTTCTTCCCTGACTTGCGCGCCCGATCGGGCGAAATTAAGCTCCGATAAAATCAATATTGCTCACCCGATCGGCCGTCTTTGCCCGATCGGGCGAAATTAACTCGATCTTTGGACCTTAGGTGCGCGCCTGATCGGGCGAGCCTTGCCCGATCGGGCCCGTACCCAGACCTGGAGCTTCTATTTCTTTGCCTAATTTTTTTCTCTTGAAACCTCCGTACTTTGTGATCTAAACCTGTACAAAAACACTCATGAAAGGTAAATTTCACTCTCCTCACCTCTCTATGAAAAAGTAAAAATAAAAATAAAATAAAGTATTAGTCTAGAAAGCAATAAATACGGGTTGCCTCCCGTAAAGCGATGGTTTATCTAGGTCCCGCACGACCCTCTTACCACAGTATAATAGCTAGGACCCTTGGCCTAACGCTTGATCGGGTGGTTTCTCACCCGGTCTAGTGGTGTTTAGGCTACGACGCGGCTTCCTGAAATACCCTGTGGGACGCCAATTCACCTTATCGGGTGGATCCTCCTTGACTTGGGTAAGGGGTTCTTCAATGCTACGCACCAAAGATCCTTCTTTGATCGAGGGTTGCTTCAAATTGTCATTGCATTCAACACTTGCAACTCGATATAGCGGAACACTTACCGTAGGCTCAAATCGCACAACTTGCTTGATCGGTTCCACCTTTTCATCCTCGAAACCAAGACCAACAATGTAAAGTGCTCTTTCTATTGCATCGACTTCCCTCTGCCATTTGTCTTTCTCATCTGAAAGGGATGCAACACAAGATACCGCCTCCAAGGGATATTTTTCAAGAGCTTGGGGCTTGTTAGAATAATTCTCAACCACATTAACACTGAAACATTTCTCCTCAATCATGGAGCTTTTAGGGGCATTGTTAAGATTAAAAATAACTTTATCATCCCTTACTGATAGTGTTAACTTACCACTTCTCACATCTATGATTGCTCCTGCAGTGTTAAGGAACGGTCTACCCAAAATAATTGGGGTTTGCACATCCTCAGCCATATCAAGACAACAAAATCAACAGGTATATAAAATTTACCTACTCTAACGGGGACATCCTGTAAAACACCTAAGGGGTATTTGAAAGAACGATCGTCCATTTGTAGAGTTATATTGGTAGCTTTTAATTTATCCATATTTAACTTGGAACACACAGATAATGGCATGACGCTAATGCTAGCACCCAGATCACACAATGCATTATCAATCATTAGATTGCCTATATGACAAGGGATAGAAAAACTGCCCGGATCTTTTAATTTAGGTGGAGACTTATTTTGAAGTACGACACTACACTCTGCAGTGAAAGCTACTGTCTCTACCTCACTAATAGACCTTTTCCTTGTCAATATTTCTTTCATAAATTTTGCATATGAAGGAATTTGTGTGATTAATTCAGTGAAGGGAACTGTTACCTTCAAATCTTTTACCATCTCCAGGAACTTACCAAACTCCTTATCCAAGTTTGTCTTCAATTAACGATTGGGGAATGGAAGTTTGAAAATTGGCTTTGGGGCATTATTGCTCTTATCTGGAGTAGCCACGTTCTCTGGAGTCGTACCCTGCAATGTAGAATTAGATATGTTATTATTATCCTTTAGCCCTGCAGGGCTATTAACTACATTGTTTGGTTTAACGGAATCAAGATTAACATTATTTAATAAAATAGGTTCATCAACTCTGGGCATAGAGGGCCCTTCATAGTTTGAACCACTCCTTAGAGTAATTGCATAGGCTTGATCCGTAGGCCTGGTCGGCTGTGCCGGCAGAGCTCCCTGTTGGCGGGCTTGTAGAGTAGCGGAAAGTTGCGCAATTTGATTATCTACAATTTTGTTTTGTGCTAGAATTTGATCAATTGTCGCATCTCTACTCTCTATGTGCTTTTGCATATTAACCAAAATTGCTCTAATTTCCACCAGAGAAGGGTCAGAAGGTGAGGAGGGTTGTTGTGGTTGGTTCTTCTGGCCAACATTGGGATGATAATATTTCTGCTGCTGTTGCTGTGGCGCCTGTGGTTCTTGTGGTGGTGGATTTTGAACATTAGTACTCTGGTAGGAAAGGTACGGATGATTCCGATACCCATGATTGTAGGTGTTGGAGTATGGGTTATTTTGCCTATACGCTTGAAAGGCATTAACTTGCTCCACGGAACTCCTGCAATCTTGTTCCCAATGACCTATAATACCACAATTTTCATAGAAAGCCTCATTAGAATTATTATTAATTGCAGAAACATTAGCTACATTGGCAGTGCTCAGATTATCTAATTTTTGGCAGATAGAGGTCGGTTGAGCTTGCAAAAAGGATACAGAGTCAACACTATGTTTCCCCTTGTTAGCAAATCCTCTAGGATTCTGTAGACACCCATTTGTGTCTCCCCAAAACCAAACCCAGTGATGAGTACCTTTCACGTCGAATCATAATCGAATGAAACAAAAGTGTGGAAAGGTCTAGTGTTGCGGAAAGTTTTTATTTCTTTTCTTTTCTCTCTGTTTTTGAAAACTTTATTTTAAGAAAAAAGCCAATCCAGTTTGGTTGGTCCATGATATGGGTCCAATAGTGGTGTAGTTGGATGGGGCTTGCAAAGACCTTTCCAACGATATATTACAAGCCCAATTCCGATGAATATTGAGGAATTTATGGCCAATTTACTAAACTGGGCCCGGTTTGAGCTTTAAGTACGGTCCAATGATCTAGGGGAGGGTCTAATATGATTTATCATTCCTAATGCAATTAGGAATGGTTTTGGTCTTCTAGAACATTCTAGAAGGTCTTATCATTCTTAATTCAATTAGGATTCTTCAGAGTTTTAATTAGATCAAATAGCATTTTCGACTGAAATTATATTATTTTATCTTCCAGTACGGTAAAATTATCAGATTTTCGAAAACGTGTTAAAATTTGTTTTGGTGTCCAACCCCAGGCCTTGGCGCCTGGAACCAGGATTGGCGCCAGACGCCAGCCATTGGCGCCAATGAGCCAGGGCTGGCGCCAAGTTGGTTTTTCGATCTTCAGACTCTGTTTTGATAAATTATCTTTTTTGGATGTTTTTCTCTATAAATATCGTATTAAAAACTCCGTTTTAATTCATCAACAATCAGTTTTCTTTCGCAATCATTAATTCTCTAATTCTCTCTTAATCATTCACCAACTCTCATCAAGATTTTCTTGATTATTCTCTTTCTTTTCTATACTTCACTTTTTCACACAAAATTCCGCATTCACAAGATCTAGAAACACCTAGCCATATTCGAAGTTGCCTTCGCCCTAGACGTGAAAGGTTTTAATTTCTGAGGGTTTGGTCCCAAATCTCTATTTCAATTATTTAATTTAATTGTTTTGATTATTATTTTCCTTGAAGTTACTAACGTGTGTATTTTGTTATTAGAAAGAGGCACGAGGCATCCAAGTAAGTATTTTATTTAATTAATTTATGATGTAGATATCACGCTTAGATTGTTATTTCTGGTTCCTAGTATCATGTCTAGGGTATCTTTAATATCAAGTATGATTTAAAAGTATGATGCTTCCTATGTTCTTCCTAATATTTATTATTATGATTGATTATTATTATTATTGATTATGTTGCTTGATGCATATTATTTTATATTGTTATTGCTTAATCACCTTTTATTGCAAGTTAAAGGGAATTGGTATTTGCAATCACGCTTAATAAAATTATTAATAATCTTGTTAGGGTAATTGTGATTATAATTCAAGTGATCGCCAATAATAGATTTGTTTGTGCATTAAATTCAACCAACATAGATTAAACAGATTTATGGTTAAATCTATTGATTGTATGTTAGTCAGAAAGCGCACATGAATACGAGCAGAATAAAGTAGAGGCCTATTATTAGGGCAGGTTCAATCTCTTTTAGGTTGGATTTGTACCTTCATCCCCGGACCCTTATTTGGTTCATGACCTTATGGAGTTGACGATCTCTTAGATCATTAAGGGGTGTAACCTTCACCTCGTGAACGGTTTACAAGTTCCTTAAAAACTTGTTGGCGACTCTTTTGCTATATCTTCTTCCCTTTTGGACGCCACCGTACTTTAGTGTATGATCACAATGGGATTCAAGCTAGTGGAATTTTTAAGGCTTGAAATTATTCCCTACAGATTCCCATATTGGGAATTGTGTATCGACATATCTTCAATAAACTGACCTGCATCATCCACATTAAGATTCATAAATCTCCCACTAGCTGCAGAATCTAAAATTATTCTAGAAGAATTTCCAATGCCATTATCAAAGGCTTGGATTAACTGCCATTGTGCTAATTTATGGTGGGGGCATTCTCTTTGTAGGTCCTTGAACCTCTCCCAAGCCTCATATAAGGATTCATCGGCTTCTTGGGCAAAGTTCTGAATCGCACTCCGTAGTACGGTTGTTCTCTCTGCAAGATAATACTTGTTATAAAAATTCTGAACAAGAGTTTCCCAGTCAGTTATACCAAGTGAAGTTCTATTTAAGCCATTAAACCACAATTTAGCTTTTCTAGTTAAGGAGAAAGGAAAGAGAATCTCCCTGATTTGGTCTTGAGTGACCCCGACTTGCCTGATGGTATTACAATATTGACAATAGTCGGCAACGTGAAGATTCGGGTCTTCACCCTTAGCTCCACTAAATTGCTTCCTCTCTATCATCGTTATAAATTCAAGTTTAATTTCGAATTGAACCCCATCAAGAGCCGGAGTAGGGGTAAGATGTGGAAAATATGTAAACTTTGGTTGTGAGTAATCACTAAGCTTCTTTGGAGCCGTCATCTCTGATTCTGGATCTGATGATACCTCTGAATCGCTAGAACCAGTTGGAGGGTCTCGGTGATTATTATTATCACCAGAATCCGCAAGGATTTGCTTGTAGAGATTTTTCTGTCTATGGAAGGAACGTTCGATCTCAGGATTGTAGACACCCATTTGTGTCTCCCCAAAACCAAACCCAGTGATGAGTGCCTTTCGCGTCGAATCATAATCAAATGAAACGGAAGTGTGGAAAGGTCTAGTGTTGCGGAAAGTTTTATTTCTTTTCTCTTCTCCCTGATTTTGAAAAACTTTATTTTAAAAAAACAGCCAATCAAGTTTTGTTGGTCCATGATATGGGTCCAATAGTGGTGTAGTTGGATGGGGCTTGCAAAGACCTTTCCAACGATATATTATAAGCCCAATTCCGATGAATATTGAGGAAATTATGGCCAATTTACTAAACTGGGTCCGGTTTGAGCTTTATGTACGGCCTAATGATCTAGGGGAGGGCCTAATATAATTTATCATTCCTAATGCAATTAGGAATGGTTTTAGTCTTCTAGAACATTCTAGAAGGTTCTTTTCATTCCTAATTCAATTAGGACTTTTCAGAGTTTTAATCAAGATCAAATAGCATTTTCGATGGAATTATATTATTTTATCTTACAGTACGGGAAATTTATTAGATTTTCGAAAACGCGTTGAAAAACAGTTTGGCGTCCAACCCCAGGCCTTGGCGCCTAGAACCAGGATTGGCGCTAGGCGCTAGCCATTGGCGCCTGCACTAGCCACTGGTCCTGGCGCCAAGGTTGTTTTTCGATCTTCAAACTTTGTTTTGTTAAATTATCTTTTTTGGATGATTTTCTCTATAAATATCGTATCAAAAACTCCGTTTTCGATGATCAAATCTCTTTATTCACCAACTATCTTCATCATTCATCAACAAGTATCAATCATTCATCAATTCTTTTCATTCTTTTCATTCATTCATTCATCAACTTTCAATAATATTCATTCTTTAGCATTCTTCTTTCTTTAATTCTTTAGAATAAAGATTATTTCTTGCTTTTTAATACAAAATTCCGCATTCGCAAGATCTAGAAACACCTAGCCATATTCGAAGTTGCCTTCGCCCTAGACGTGAAAGGTTTTAATTTCTGAGGGTTTGGTCCCAAATCTCTCTTTCAATTATTTAATTTAATTGTTTTGGTTATTATTTTTCTTTGAAGTTACTAACGTGTGTATTTTGTTATTATAAAGAGGTACGAGGCATCCAAGTAAGTACTTTAATGGTTTTATTGATATTATGATGTAGAAATCATGTTTATATTGTTATTATGATATTCCTAGTATCATGTCTAGGGTAACTTTAATATTAAATATGATTGTTACGATGCTTCCTATATTCTTCCTAATATTTATGATTGTTAGTATCATGTTAGGGTTAAAGATTTGATCTTGATTGCTTAGTGACATGCTAGGGTTTGTTATTAATCTTGTTAGTATCATGCCTAAGATCTTGCTATTTTTATTATGCTTTAATATTAACATGAACATGATTATGATTATAATTGTTATAATTTATTATTATTTTGATGATGATTATTTTATTTATGATTATTATTATTATGATGATTATTTTATTTATTATTATTATTATTATTATTATTATTATTATTATTATTATTATTATTATTATTATTATTATATGATTATTATTATTCTTCATGATTATTATTGATTATGTTACTTGATACATTATTTATTCTTTATTGCTTGATCACACCTTTGATGCATGTTTAAAGGGAATTGGTACTTGTAATCATGCTTAATAAGATATTTAATAATCTTGTTAGGTTAATTGTGATTATAATTCAAGTGATCGCCAATAATAGTTTATTTGTGCATTAATATTCAACCAACATAGATTAAATAGGTTTAGGGTTAATCCTATTGATTGCATGTTAGTCAGAAAGCGCACATGAATACGAGCATAATGAAGTAGAGGCCTATTATTAGGGCAGGTTCAATCTCTTATAGGTTGGATTTGTACCATCATCCCCGAACCCTTATTTGGTTCATGACCTTATGGAGTTGACGATCTCTTGGATCGTTAAGGGGTGTAACCTTCACCTCGTGAACGGTTTACAAGTTCCTTAAAAACTTGTTGGCGACTCTTTTGCTCTATCTTCTTCCCTTTTGGACACCACCGTACTTTAGTGTATGATCACAGTGGGGTTCGAGCTAGTGGAATTTTAAAGGCTTGAAATTATTCCCTACAGTTTTTGGCAACTCCACTGGGGAGCATTTCTATTGTAATTCCTGAATTTGTTTCGGCAATGATTTAGAATGAGTGGATGAGACTCGAAAATTTCTAAGTATTTCATGTGCGTAATTTTGATTAACATTATTGTCATATGCATAAAAAAGGTTCTCATTGGAAAGACCATCCGTAATGAGTCAAAAACATAGGATTTTACACGTAGGAAATTTGAGAAATGTCTTTCACAACTAGGACTGAAATAACACAGCGCGAAACTGGATGATTTTATTGAGCATAGAAAGCTGCTGAGGCATGTGGGAAGTAGCGTCAGGGGCCAGAGCTTGGCGCCAAACTTTAAGCCGTAGCGCCAGACGCCAGTATTGGCGCCAGGAGCTACAGTTAAAAGTTGGCGCCAGTCTCTGTTTGCTGGCGCCAATTTCCCCTAATACCGAGCCAGAAATATGCGTTCTAATTTCGATCGGTTTTTCGTATTGTTTGCTCGATCCTGCTTCCTGATTGAATTTTTTCTCACTTTTCTAAAACCCAAATGTGTTCTATATATGGACATAACCCTCTGGGAATTCATGCTCTATCTACCCGATTGAACGCTCCTGGCAACAAAGGGTACATCTGAGAGGTTGAATTCACCAAACCATGGAAGTGAGTTTTTTCTAAAAACTCGCGGTGTCCTATCCACACGCGTTAACCCTTCACGGTTAGGCTTCTACGCGGTGCATCTGGACAATTAACCATGGACCCTATTTGACTAAACCATATCCCGAACTTTAGAGAACTAGAGCCATGGTTAGGTTGCGAACTCATTGCATCATATTGTGCCTACTTGACTAATTGTGCATTATTTGTTGTGCATATATATTCTATGTTTCTCCTAACCGTTTGTTGATTTGTGTTGAGACTAAAATTAATGACTTAAAGAACTTTTGCCTAATTAATTAATTAATTAATTAATTTGAGTCAATAAAGTTTTTTTTAATCGGAATTGACCTAGTACGACTTTAGGCATACCCTAGTTGACTAATAATACCGAAAATAGTCCCATACCGAAGCTCCAATATTGGCGCCAAAGTCTGAGCTGTAGCGCCACTGTATAGTGTGTAGCGCCAGACATTAACTAAGTTGTCTGGCGCCAATCACCATATTGTGACGCCAGTCCTGTCGCTTGGCCGACATTTCGGATTATTTGTCGAGTCATCACCTAATGTCTAATTAGTCAGTTTTCTGTTTAATTCGGTTAATTTTGCTGACTATAATGTTTAATTAAATTAATGTTCGAGTTTAGGCACTAAGTCCCATGGTCTTACACAAGAGTCCAAGCATGTCACTTACACTCAATCCACACACCAATACACATGTCTTGACCATGATTAAGAGAGTCTTGTGCGTGCCTTTTTTCGTCATTTTTTTTAGGGGGGTAAGTCGGATATTAATCCTCCAATAAATAATAATACTTAGTTCCCTAAAAATATGTACATTATTGTTGCCAAAAATATGCATATACTTTTTTTTTAAAATAAAAAAAAAACATAAAGTCAAGTTGATTCGAGTCAAATAGTTAAAACGCAAATTGGCTTAATTTACAGCGCGTGGTCAAGAAAGGAAGGACTATTAATCAAAGATAACCTCTTCGTACAAGTCCAACTTTTCGACAAACCTATAGCCCGCAAGAGGAAAGCAAGAGTCATAATGGAAACTCAAGAAGAAGTCAATGACCTCAAGAATCAACTGAGACACTGAAGCTTCTCGCACTTAAGATCGATGATCCCGTGAAACAACAACAAATGGACCTCATGCAAGAAAGCCTAAGCAAGTTGTCCAGCGACTATAAGTTTCAAGAACTCACATCCCAAGGGGTCTCGGTGGATAAAGATCTTCTTCCACAGAAGTTCAGTGCCAACGACATCCCAAAATTTAGGGCAATCGACAACCCCTACTTCCATCTAAGAGCATTTGAAACAATAATGAGTATCAAGTGCCAACAATGGTTCTTTTCTCTTGAAAAAGAAAAGATCTCTACCTGGGAATCCATAGCAAACACTTTCGTTGATAGGTACAAATGCAACATTCAAGTCGAAACTGACCATAGAGAACTTGAAATCCTCAAACAGAAGGAGAATGAAGGCTTCAATGCTTTCTTTAACAAGTGGAGAGAAACCTCAGCTAAAATGATCGAGGTACCAAGTGAAAAAGAGTCCATGAGACTGTTCATTAAAAACCTCCAAGAAAAATATTCAAAACATCTTAAATATCAAAATAACCTTCATACCTTTAAGGCTGTTTATGATATTGGGATCAATATTGAAGATGAATTGGCTAAATATAAAGCTGCCAACAATAACTCCAACAGTGGCTGGAAAGGAAAGAAGAGCGACAATCCTTCTTCTTCCAAAACTGCCCACTCAAATGATGTTAGCACCTTTAATTTAGGAGAAGTCCTCTCCATGAACAACCAAGGACAAAAGAAACCATTTAGGAGAAACTTCACTCCTATTGGCATGAGTTATGACACCGCATTTGATCGATTAAATGCAAAAGGTCTTATAACTCCCATTGGACCATTTGGAGATCCACCAGTTGAGAAGAGGTCGCCTAACTGGAACCCCAACGCACATTGCAAATATCATCAAGGAAGGGGCCATTCTACTGAAAACTGTTGGAAGCTTAAGGAAGCTATCCAAGACCTAATTGACAATAACAAGCTACCATTGCCCCTTGCCAGTAAGAAGCCAAGCATTGACAATGCACCTCTAGCTCATGCTTTGGTTATCTCCGATGAAGAAAGAGAAGTTGACCCCTCATCTCTCATTAAGCCTGTCAAAGCAACCAATGTCGAAAAAGGAGAAGAAGAGATCTTTTTCGACGTCAAAGATAACCTTCCAGAACCAGTAAACGAGGAAGACATACGATTGCTCACACTGTTTATGAGGGAGACATCGCAACTGTTACGTGAAACTCTTAAAATTATGAACGAACTTCACAAGAAATATGATGAACTTCCATGTCCAAAGGAAGAACCTAAGAGAGAGTTCACGCCAGTGAAAACGACTTATGAGGCAAAGTATTTTCCCTTACAAGTCACCGAAAGACCCAAGAAGAGCAATAAAGTTTATACTCCAATTGGGATCCTGTATGCACAAATGTTCGAAATGCTCTCCGAGAGTGGAAAGGTCAAACCTCTCGAACCGAGACCATTTGAATAATTGAAAAGGACAGATAGATATTACTGTCAGTACCATCAATCAGGGGGGCACACCCTAGAAAACTGCTTCAAATTCAAGGATTTGGTGCAGAAAATGATTGATAAAAAGGAATTAGTCCAAGTTCAACAAGAAGAGGACATAACTGTTAATGCAGTATGGGACAGTGATGAAGAAGATGTTTACCTAAAAGACATAGTAGGACCTTCACCTTCTGTATCATACACCACGAACGACATTTGGGCGGAAGAAGATTCAGCAATAGACGTCCTCACAAGATCCGGGAGAATACAACCTCCCGTTTCAACACAACCTATGCCTACTGTACAATAAGTTCCCATACCAATCATTGAAGATAATGACATCGTTAAAAAATTCAAGAAGACAAAAGTTGAGATGAATGTATGGAAGCTTCTGGCAACATCTCGAGAACATAGGTTGGTTGTGATGAATGCCTTGGATAAAATCGGGATAGATTCTGACACCACTCTTGAGGGACTAGCTAACTTCCTCACGAGTGACCTCCCTAGTCCTATTAATCTAATCACCTTCTTTGATAAAGATCTACCCCCAGAAGGTGACAAACACTACAAGGCGTTAATTCTCACGGTAGTCTGCGAAAGGATGAATGTTCCCATGACTCTTGTAGACAATGGATCGGCTATTAATGTCTGTCCACTTAGGACCACGAGGATGCTCGGCATAAGGGATGAGGATTTAACTCCGTCTACACAAGGAATAAGAGCTTACGATAATACTCGACGTCAAGCTCTTGGCAAAATAACCCTAAATGTGACGGCAGGAGCAATAGAACATGCTACTACTTTTCAAGTGGTAGACATCAAAGCTACATTCAATATGTTGTTAGGACGCCCTTGGCTCCATGATCTAAAGGCCGTCCCTTCATCTCTCCACCAACAAGTGAAAGCCATAGTTGGAGGAATCCCCATCACTATTGACGCTTCGCCGATGAGGATCAAATCAATAGAAAACCCAATCATCAACGTGGAACACGACGAAGATGACGAAGACTTATGGGGCTTTAACGAAGAAGTCTCCTTAATTCAAGAGGATGAAAGGACATCTCTTTGCCACGACCCCCATTCCAACATGATTATCAACACTATGTTGAAGAAACAAGGACACTTCCCTGGGATGACCTTAGGAAAGAAGAAAGGGATAGCAAAATCGATAGAGTCACCTAGCCTCCCTAAACTAGATACTTTCGGACTTGGTTTCGAACCGACTCGGAAAGATCTCAAGCGAGCCCAGGACAAGTTGAAAGCACGTAGGGACGCTCGCATTCAAAAGAAAGCAATTCCAATGGATCAGTACCCTCTTACGCTTAATGGTCAGTTTATAAAAGAAGGAGAGGACTATCCATGTCATGAATTTCCCGAGCCATTTGTTGTAAATGGCATACAACGACCAGGATTCGAGATTTTCTTGGATTGCTACTTCACTGACGAAATCCCAACTCCCGTCCATAAGAAGAAAGCACCCCCATGCTTTGACTTTAATGTCATGGGATTACTGTTTGGGCGAGAAAAGAATGAGCCAGCTTATGAGGAAGATAACTCCTCACTCATTCAAACGGTCCTACAAAGCGAAAACTTTGACCCCTCGAAGCTAATTACTCCAGCTGAAGGATTATTACAAGGGTGGCGCAAGACTATCAAGGTGACTACTCCGAGTGGAAGGAAGATATCAATCACGACAAGACAAGGGCCGATGTTTGAAGAATCGTCAGAGTCAGAGTCAGAGTCGGAGTCAGAATCTTTCCCTTTAGAATCTTCTAAGTCTTTAGCTATAATGTCTCCCCTTCCTGTTTCTTCTCCTAGGATAGTTAGTGACCCAGTCCCTGAGGACATATCACTCTTTGATGTAATGATCTCAGAGTATAATAATATTTCTCATTCTCCTTACTTCTTGTATTCTTCCCTAACCCAAGATGACGAATATTGCTTAGATAACGATGAAAAAGATAAAGAAATTATTAAAGCAATGGAAACACTTGAAAAGAAAACACCAGTAATTGAAGAGACTGAAACAGTTGACATCTCGAATGACTCAACTCATAAGAGAGAAGTTAAAATCGGACTAACATTGAATAAACAAGAAAGAACCGATTTAATTAACTTGCTTAAAGAATTTATCGATGTATTTGCTTGGTCATATGAAGATATTCCAGGCATTAACAGAGAAATAGATCAACACACTATACCATTAATCCCAGAAATGAAACCCGTAAAACAAAAGTTGCGTCGAATGAAACCCGACGTAGCACTTAAAATAAAAGAAGAAGTTCAAAAACAAATAACTGCAGGTTTCATCAAGGTATCCAAATACCCCGAATGGGTCGCCAACGTCGTCCCAGTTCCAAAGAAGGACGGAAGGGTAAGGATGTGTGTCGACTATCGAGATCTAAATAAGGCAAGTCCAAAGGACGACTTCCCTTTTCCACACATCGATATTCTGGTAGACAACACGACAAATCACGTGCTTCTCTCATTCATGGACGGATACGCAGGGTACAATCAGATTCTCATGGCAGAAGAAGACATGGAGAAAACGACCTTTATCACGCCGTGGGGCACTTACTGTTACACGGTAATGCCATTTGGGTTGAAAAACGCAGGTGCTACTTACCAACGTGCAGCAATTGCCTTACTCCATGACATGATGCACAAAGAAGTTGAAGTATATGTCGACGACATGATTGTGAAATCAAAAGACCGTCCAGGCCATCAAGTAGCCTTAAGGAAATTTTTCAAAAGGCTAAGAAAATATAATATGAGGTTAAATCCGTCAAAATGTGCTTTTGGAGTCACCTCAGGCAAGCTCTTGGGATACGTCATAAGCTCTAGAGGAATAGAGATAGATCCAACCAAGATTAAAGCAATCATGTGGATGCCACCGCCCAAGACCGAGAAACAGATTCGAGGATTCATTGGCCGGTTGCAATACATAAGTAGGTTCATATCAAAACTGACAACGATATGTGAACCAATCTTCAAAAAGCTCAAGAAGAATGTACTAGTAATATGGGATGATGAGTGTCAAAAAGCCTTTGACAGGATCAAAGCCTATCTCGTAAATCCTCCCGTATTAGCGCCAGCACTTCTCGGAATACCTTTTAGGTTATACCTGACGGTTACCAAAGAGACAATGGGAGCCATGCAAGCACAAGAAGTAGAAAACAAAGAGAATGCAATCTATTACTTAAGTAAGAAGATGCTCGAATATGAAACACGCTATACACCACTCGAGAAATTGTGCCTCGCTTTGGTATGGGCCACAAGCAAGTTGAGACATTACATGTTGGTGCATACCGTTTTCGTAGTATCCCGATTGGATCCACTCAAATATCTGTTCGAGAAATCAACACTCAATGGACGTATTTCAAGATGGATAGTCAACTTAGCCCAGTTTGATGTGCGGTTTATGCCACAAAAAGCTATTAAAGGATCGGTGGTGTCAGACTTTCTGGCAGACTTTCCAATAGAAGACCCGACACCGATACAGGACAATGAATTTCCAGATGAAGATTTGATGGTCACCGAAGATGATACTTGGACCTTGTATTTCGATGGAGCCTCAAACTAAAAGGGATGTGGTGTCGCAGTGCTACTAGTATCACCTAAAGAAGAACACGTCCCAATCTCAATAAAGCTTGACTTTGACGTTACCAACAACGCTGCTGAATATGAAGCATGTGTGGTAGGCCTTGAAACAGCCCTAGCATTGGGAGTAAAAAAGTTAAGGATATTCGGAGATTCCTCTCTAATTATCAATCAAATATCTAAGAGGTGGAAAGTAAGGAGCGAAAGCCTAGCCCTTTACCAAACTTATCTGGAAACTCTTACCGATCAGTTAGAGAAGGTAGAATACACATATCTACCTAGAGAAGAAAACCAATTTGCTGATGCCTTGGCAAGATTAGCCTCAATGGTTAGGATTCCCACGGATATCGAGCAAATGCCTCTAACTATCGAAAAAAGGCACAAACCAGCATATATACAGGCTATAGAAGACGACGACCCAGTCCAAGACGAAGAAGAAGAACAAGAAGAAGAACCATGGTACACAGATATCCTCAACTATGTCACCAATGGAGAATACCCTCCTCATGCTTACAAAAGAGAAAAACGAGGATTGAGACTTTTGGCTTCTCAATATGTACTCATAGACAACGAGCTACATAAAAGGGTACCTAAAGGTCGAGCTCTCCTATGTGTAGGAAAGGTGGATGCACAAAGAATAATGAGAATGGTCCATGAAGGAATCTGTGGAACTCATATAAATGGCAAGATGTTAGTCTAGAAAATAATGCGAGAAGGGTATTATTGGACTACCATGAATAGGGACTGCCATCAATATGTGAAAAGATGCCCTAAGTGTTAAATTTACACCAATTTACAACATGTTCCTCCATCTTTGCTCTACACCTACACATCACCATGGCCATTCTCTACATGGGGAATCGACATAATCGGCAAGATCACTCCTCCAGGGACAGGAGGCCACGAATTTATTCTAGTAGCAATTGATTACTTTACAAAGTGGGTTGAAGCACAATCATACGCTAAACTCACTGCAAAACATGTGAAGAATGGAACTCACTTTCAAGCCGAATGTGAAGAATTTTCTACATAAATATGGTATCCAACATCATCATTCGTCCCCTTATAGACCTCAAGCAAACGGAGCAGTTGAGGCAGCCAATAAGAATTTAAAGACCATCATCGAGAAAATGACAGAAAATTATAAAGATTGGCCTGACAAGCTCCACTTTGCACTGTGGGGTTATCGCACGTCAATCCGTACGTCAACAGGAAATACACCATTTTCTTTGGTATATGGAATGGATGTCGTACAACCTGTCGAGCTAGAAATACCATCTCTACGCATTGCGCTAGAGAGTAAACTTGATGAAGTCGAATGGACTAGGGCACGGTATGAAGAATTGATCCTACTCGACGAGCAACGACTAGAAGCTCTACATCACATTCAGTGCTATCAAACTCGTATGGCTAGACATTTTAATAAGAAGGTCAAGACAAGAAATATCAAAGTAGGAGATTTGGTATTAAAAGCACTAAGGAAAAATGTTTTAGATCCAAGGGGAAAGTTTAGACCTAATTGGTCTGGCCCCTACATTGTCAAAACAATCCTGTCAGGTGGTGCAGCAAAACTAACTGATATGGATGGCAATAAATTCTCAAACATGACCAATCTTGACCAACTTTAAAAATACTACCCATAATTACTTGAGTAGGACACTCAAGAGAGCTACATTCGGCCTGATTCCTTAGGAAAGGATACGTAGGCAACCCTTTACGGGTGCGGCCACTTTATTTTTCGACATTTCCGCGTTCCAGAATCAACTAGAAGTCAACAAAAGTCAGAAAACTGTTGGCGTCGCAGAACAGAGTCTGGCGCCAGCCACAAGCCATTAGCGCCAGACGATGGTATTAGCGCCTGGCGCCAGACCTCAATAGCTGGCGCCAAACTGCAGTCACTGGCGCCAATTCAATAATAAAATCTGGGCTAATTTCGGTGTTTTTCGAAAAAATTTCGACTTCCGTACTCGAAAATTTTCTAAAAAAATTAATTCTTTTCCGATTTTCGTTGCTTTAATAATATAAATTTAAAGTAACAATTTAATTGAAAGCTGAAATTTCATTAATAAAATAAACTTACATTGTTAATGGAATTTAAATAAGGCTGAAATAAATTAACTTTAAATAAACAATCTAATAAATCTAAAGATAAGCAATGTTTTTAATCTTTCTTTTTCTTCTTTGCTCTTTTCCAATTCTTTTATGTTTCCTCCTCTTCATCCATTACTTTAGCTAGTAGGCATCCTTTAGAGGACCTACATTCAATTTTAGAATAGATTGTTTCCCCTTCAGCTAGCACCCCATGCTTCTTTTCCACCCAAACCTTTTTGTCTGTGGTGTTAGCTTTTCTTTTCCCCTTGTCTTTAGTAGAATTCTTCTTCTTAGGCATTGTAGGTGTTTTGAATTCAATTCTTGCACCTAAGCGTTCTTTGGCCGGTGTCACCTTGTCACCTAGACGATTCTTCACATCGGTTCTACCCTGATCAATTGAAGACTTCTTCAACAACCACTTCTTTACATCATTAGGTAAAGAAGGGGGAACCTTTTGGGTAATCACTTCCATAAAGGTCTAACGTTCCAGTAAGTGTCAAATCTATCTACTTCTTGAGAAACGGGGTACTCATAGGGAGGACGAAGGTCCCCGGAAGGAATATTTTGAAGCAAGCCATATTGTCTTTTTACCCTGCAGGGATAATAATATGTTACACGAGACAAGCTTGGGAGACGGCAGAAAGGTTGCTTGTTAACACCAACCATCCTTTTTATTTTCCACCATGGGATGACCCACTTGATAGTAAAATCACGTGATTCAAAGACTTTTCTCCACCCATGGCGCCCAATTTTTGGGATGCGCTTCTTCCTTCTCACGAAGCAAGTGGGAGTATAATTTTCAATGTCGTCCGGAGGGCTAATTAATCCTAGCCTCTCCATTAGCCACATCTGTAAAAAAAAAATTTGCAATGCAAATAAATTATTATTACAATACAAAAATATATTTTTTGATTTCTGTAATTAAAAATATTATTTTTCTACCTGTAATAAAATTGGAGAACCGCGAAGAGGTGCTTTTGGGTCCCTTTTCAATTCATCTAGGCTAATCATGGTCTCTCCAACTATCAATGGCATTGGATTTCTCCCTGATTCAATTTGTTCTAGTACAGTGGTTATAATTGATTGACCCTCATTATTTTTACCACTACTAAGACAATATTGATTGAGCATGCAAAATAAGAACGCCCTTCTTCTATATATATGAAAAGATTCAGAAAGCGGTTTATCAAAATAATAGCGTGCGAATTCTTTCAAGTTAACTATATTGCCATCTACTATTTTTGATAAATCCCTTTCCTTCAAATTAAAGAAGCGCTCAAAATCCTTATAGTAATATACATCTACTCTAAGGATTACTACCAGGTCTATTGAAGAGAAGCCTAAGATAGCACCAAATTCCTCTGGCAAAGGGCTAATTTCATCATACCCTATTCTAAAACAATGTGTATCGATGTTCCAAAATTCTAAAGCGGTATGTATGAAGTCTATGTCTAAATCTACCCCTTTGATGCCATAAATTCCCCCCAAGTGAAATAAATTCAATTCTTTTCTTTCTCTAGCATTAAGAGATCGACACCATTCATGAGAATATTGGGTGAAAGTTTTAGTGGCTAAAGACATGATTATTATTTTCTAGGGAGAAGAATAATTTTTTCACTGGAATTATGAGAAGATTCGGCTGAGCAGGGGGCTATTTATGTACAAATTACGAAGAATTTTAATCAGAATGAAATACGGAGTCAGCGTCAATTGGCGTCAAAGTCCCGACATTGGCGCCACCATCTAGTGCCTGGCGCCACACGCTAAATGGATCGCTTGGCGCCAGCTGGCGCCAAATCAGAAGAGAAGCCGCGCGTGCTCAGCTTGCGTTTTGATATTAAACTTGAGTCGGTTAATGACTTTATGGCCCCGTTTAATTTTTTCTAAATATCTTTTCTATCTTTTCTTAATTAATTAAATATAGCAGTTATTTTTTTTTTTAATTTTATTTCTTTTTTGGATTTTACATTATTTTAAAAAAAACAACATTTTTTCCGTTTTCTTTTCCTTTTTTTTATTCTTTCTTTTTGGGGGAGAGAGTCGGATAATATCCTCCATCAATAATAAAAATGACGGAATTTTTGCGCAAAATTGTTATCACACTTCCCTTGCACACACTAACATGCACTAACATAATAATAAACAATCAAATAAATTTACAATAACATAGATAAATACAAAGTGTCTAAATAATGAGTCAAAGGAAAAAGTTCATAAAAAAGTCAAAATAAAATACATATACAGAAACATACTACGGCGCCGGAGGACGTAGGCCCATCATGCCATAAAACTGCGCCGTACGAGGAGTCACCTCTCCACCAGCTCCAGGCTCCGCACCAGCTCCAGTCTTTGTAGGAGGAGGAAAACTCAAGACAGGACCGCTCCAGCCAAGGTCAACCTGAGGCTGAGACCGCAGAGGCTGCTGCGATGACGAGCCAACCTCGTACATCCCACCACCTCTGAAAGCTGAGGTAGCCTCTCCTACCGGTGCAGCAGGAGAACCCTCAGAAGAAGATCCTGAGCCCTCAGCAACGTCGGCTCGAGCAGCCTCTAAACGACCACCTCTACCTCCTAACGAAGTACGACGACGTCTCGAGCTAGACCTCGCCGGATCTCCCCGCCCCTTAGGTCTCGTACGGGTGTGAGAAGCGATCGGCTGACCCTGCAAAAAGAATTAAATCAGAAACGAGATAAAACTGAAGCCATAATGCAGAAATAATAAGTGAAGAAAAGTTACCTCTCGGACAACGTCGTCTCGACGACAGGTAGCCGCGTTCCTCATCCGGACGAGCTGGCTCCAAAAGGCATCTATGCATCGTGCCATGGCCGAAACCACCTCGCATGAGAAATTTCAGAAAAATAAGTCAGTGAAAATACATGATAACTGAATATAAAATTCTGAATTGAAACTAGGCCTACCCAGGTCTGGTGGCGAGGAATCGACCGCTCCACGAAGCGCTCGCCCTCGGGAGCCGGAGAAATCATCTCCTCGATCGGTCCGTATATCCCCTGGTAGTGAATGGACATATGGGGCGGCACAAACTCAGTGGGACCATCCTGATAAAACAGAAAGAAATCAGTAAGGTATTACTTGGGGGCTACTTAGCGAAAAATAAAAAGCTAAGGATCTTACCCTCACATCCTCGGCCGGTACAAGGGTTGGAGCCAACAAAGGAAGTAGCTCCTCAGCGTAACGCCGCCCAAGGATCACATGGGACCTTCAGAGGGAACCAGATCCCTCAGCCATGCTCGATAACTGTCTCTCGTCGAACATATGACGTGGCGGAGGAGCAGGGACGACGAAAACATCGGAAGAGTGATGTCTAACAACTCTCTCCCCTAAATACACAACCGCTCCGTAGGTCCCCAGAAAATAGCGACGCTCAGCAGTATACTGTGCGGCTAATCCAGGGACTGTCCAACCGCCCCACGGTCGGTGTACTACCTCAGGTCCATATAAAAAGCACCAATCAGGCAAGAATATGTCTAAAACACCATAGAAGAGCAAGATAAGCACTAAAATCATACCGAGATGATCCGACTCCGGACACGTGCAGTAGACATGTCCACATGGTGGCCGCCCCAAGAGGCGCTCACCGGATATCCCCTCGGCGATGGTCTCGCCGGCGCAACGGAAGGAAAGTACTCGTAGAACCAGATCTACAAAAAGTTAAACACGTGAATAAATGCTAACTAACGTGTAGGGCTAAATTTATAGGGAATAATGTTTACCTCTACGACCTTCCAGAAAGCAGACAAAGCGACGTTCGTCCTAAAAGACCGGTGGCGACACGAGTCTCTCAGCGCGCGGACAAAATCAGTGTAGGCCAAGCTAGGCCAGTCATAAATCCCGATCCGCTGGAGATCACGGACACCAGGGAGGTAGTAAAGCAATGCCCTACTACCCCTGTCAGGGGAGAATGTCCCTGACAACAACATCAGCACAAAGATACGCACCCGTTGCTCTCGGGTGGTCGCATCATCATCAAGAGCCGCTGCCAGCGTCGAGCGGCGAATCCCTCTGGCACTGAACTGAGTCGTCTCGTCCTCAGCTCGAGCCCGAACAGCAATCGACCCCAACAACTCCTCGACCTCTGGAGAAAAGACGTCGATCCCGCCGTCGAACGGTAGCGGTACAGAAGTGAACTCCAGTCCTGTGATGAGACTGAAGTCTGTAGGGGTGACCATCATCTCGCCCCAGGGAAAATGAAAGGTGTTGGTGGTGTCCCAAAAGAACTCCACCAAAGCGCGTACTACGTGGTGACCCCCGCTGGAGGCGACCATAGCCTTGGAGGTCTCAAACAGAGCAACTAGTCCGCAGGACTCCCATAGAAGTCTCGTCTCACGATCTCTGGCGATGTGCATCTTGTATAAATCGCGTAGACCATCACAGCCAGAGCCGTGATGTCGTGTCCTCCCGGGCTCGGTTCCCCGTCTCACCCTCTCAGAAATGTGGTGGACAGGGGCAAAGAACAAAGTTTGCTCATCCCACTCCGGGAACCGACCAAGCGAAGTGGACGGTGTGGTGTCGTCCTCCACGGGCTCATGCTCCCGTCTAGTGTTTCGGGACCGTGAACCTGAGCCTCGTTGTCTAGCCATGCTACATTGTGCAGAATCATCATGAATTAAGGTTTTATAGTATCTAAGGTTCGCCTAGCCGCATGATACTATGTTCGCAAAAAAACAGAGTACGTAGTACTAAAACAGAGCATAAAATCAAATTGAGCATGGCAGCATTTTTTCAAGCAATCAAACAATTTCTTGCAACACTATAGTGATTATTGTGACAAGTTGAACAAGAATTGCTAGCAAAAACGTCAAGAACAAGCCACATTGTTCTTCACGACCTTAAGAGGTCCAACAATGGCAGATTGCTCATTTTTTCACCAAATTGAGCCAAACAAGTCTCAAATTACTCCCAAGGCAATATACAAACATAAACAAGCAATTTCACGGCATAAAACTTGATAAACAAAGCAAATTGAGTATTATAAATTTCAAATTTTCATGAAATTCGTGAATAAACATGCCAAGAATTCATAAAAACCGGTGTGAGTTTGAGGAAAACTTACATAGATCTGGAATATAGATGAAAAGAGCTTTGATTTGCAACAAATCTGATCAAATTCGGTTGAAAAACGAGCAAGCAATGAGCAATTGAAGCTTTCGGTTTCTTCGAGCAGCGTGCGCGACGAACAGAGCAGCAAATGAAGAGGAAATGGGAATTTAAAGAGAATCCCATGCTGGCGCCAGTCCCTAGGCATTGGCGTCACTTTCTGGGCTTGGTGTCTGACGCCAACGCCAGTGCCTGGGGCTAATGCCATTATGCTGGCGTTGATGGATTTTAGCGACGCCAAAGCAGCCAGCCACCTGTTGGGGTTGTGCTAGCCTTTTGCAATATATTTTGGGTTCTTTGGTACGCCAGTTAGCCCCTCTAAGAAATTTGACATGATTAAGTAATCGGCTTGATTACGTAAAGTGATCGACCTGATGAAAAGATCGTCTCACTTAGCTTAAAGCGCCTAAGCATTGGCTCATTAGCAAGGGCACCGACATATAGGTTCAAGAGCATAGGGCACCGACATGAAGGTTCAAAGCAAAAGAGCGCCGACATACAGGCATAGCAAGAGCAAAGTTCAAGCGAACTTTTAAAGATCGACAGGCGTGGGTCTTCGGTAATTTCCTCGGGAAAATTATCTCATCAAATGAAGATGACTTCAAGACAAGATGTCTTCGATATCATTCCCTAGCTTGCGGAAAGTTGTCATGAACAACTAAAGATAATTTCGGGCGAAGTTGTCTTCGATCATAGTTCCTGAGGCATGGAAGATGATCATAATGCGGATGAGAATTATTTCAAGAGAAAAAAATTTCGATGACGTTCCCTTGGACGAGGAATGTTATCATAGCGGGGAGGATAGTTTCGGGCGAAGCAATCTTCTAATTTGGAAGCAGTTACGGGCGTAGCAGTTTTCAAGCGGGATGACATTCTCTAGCTTGCAGGAAGTCATCAAAACGACAGCAGCAACAATCGGTTACTTTCAGAGACGTGTGCTCGACGGTGCAAGATACGCGTTTCTTAACTCTTTTATCTGTTTAACTAATGTTAGTTTTGCAGGTATCGGCGTTATAAGAGTGATTCAGGATCGCAGAACGTTCTGAATCATTCTCCGTCCCTATCGTTACTTTGACCTTCGTTTTTGAAACTCGCGTTTCTCCAAACTCAGTCAAAGTGGGGGCTTCTGTAGACACCCATTTGTGTCTCCCCAAAACCAAACCCAGTGACGAGTGCCTTTCGCGTCGAATCATAATCGAATGAAACGGAAGTGTGGAAAGGTCTAGTGTTGCGGAAAGTTTTATTTCTTTTCTCTTCTCCCTGATTTTGAAAAACTTTATTTTACGAAAACAGTCAATCCAGTTTTGTTGGTCCATGATATGGGTCCAATAGTGGTGTAGTTGGATGGGGCTTGCAAAGTCCTTTCCAACGATATATTATAAGCCCAATTCCGATGAATATTGAGGAAATTATGGCCAATTTACTAAACTGGGTCCGGTTTGAGCTTTATGTATGGCCTAATGATCTAGGGGAGGGCCTAATATAATTTATCATTCCTAATGCAATTAGGAATGGTTTTAGTCTTCTAGAACATTCTAGAAGGTTCTTTTCATTCCTAATTCAATTAGGACTTTTCAGAGTTTTAATCAAGATCAAATAGCATTTTCGATGGAATTATATTATTTTATCTTCCAGTACGGGAAATTTATCAGATTTTCGAAAACGCGTTGAAAAACACTTTGGCGTCCAACCCCAGGCCTTGGTGCCTAGAACCAGGATTGGCGCCAGGCGCTAGCCATTGGCGCCTGGCGCTAGCCACTGGTCTTGGCGCCAACTAGCCAGCGCTGGCGCCAAGGTTGTTTTTCGATCTTCAAACTTTGTTTTGTTAAATTATCTTTTTTGGATGATTTTCTCTATAAATATCGTATCAAAAACTCCGTTTTCGATGATCAACTCTCTTTATTCACCAACTATCTTCATCATTCATCAACAAGTATCAATCATTCATCAATTCTTTTCATTCTTTTCATTCATTCATTCATCAACTTTCAATAATATTCATTCTTTAGCATTCTTCTTTCTTTAATTCTTTAGAATAAAGATTCTTTCTTGCTTTTTAATACAAAATTCCGCATTCGCAAGATCTAGAAACACCTAGCCATATTCGAAGTTGCCTTCGCCCTAGACGTGAAAGGTTTTAATTTCTGAGGGTTTGGTCCCAAATCTCTCTTTCTATTATTTAATTTAATTGTTTTGGTTATTATTTTCCTTGAAGTTACTAACGTGTGTATTTTGTTATTAGAAAGAGGTACGAGGCATCCAAGTAAGTACATTAATGGTTTTATTGATATTATGATGTAGAAATCATGTTTATATTGTTATTATGATATTCCTAGTATCATGTCTAGGGTAACTTTAATATTAAATATGATTGTTATGATGCTTCCTATATTCTTCCTAATATTTATGATTGTTAGTATCATGTTAGGGTTAAAGATTTGATCTTGATTGCTTAGTGACATGCTAGGGTTTGTTATTAATCTTGTTAGTATCATGCCTAGGATCTTGCTATTTTTATTATGCTTTAATATTAACATGAACATGATTATGATTATAATTGTTATAATTTATTATTATTTTGATGATGATTATTTTATTTATGATTATTATTATTATTATATGATTATTATTATTCTTCATGATTATTATTGATTATGTTGCTTGATACATTATTTATTCTTTATTGCTTGATCACACCTTTGATGCATGTTTAAGGGGAATTGGTACTTGTAATCATGCTTAATAAAATATTTAATAATCTTGTTAGGTTAATTGTGATTATAATTCAAGTGATCGCCAATAATAGTTTATTTGTGCATTAATATTCAACCAACATAGATTAAACAGGTTTAGGGTTAATCCTATTGATTGCATGTTAGTCAGAAAGCGCACATGAATACGAGCAGAATGAAGTAGAGGCCTATTATTAGGGCAGGTTCAATCTCTTTTAGGTTGGATTTGTACCATCATCCCCGAACCCTTATTTGGTTCATGACCTTATGGAGTTGACGATCTCTTGGATCGTTAAGGGGTGTAACCTTCACCTCGTGAACGGTTTACAAGTTCCTTAAAAACTTGTTGACGACTCTTTTTCTCTATCTTCTTCCCTTTTGGACGCCACCGTACTTTAGTGTATGATCACAGTGGGGTTCGAGCTAGTGGAATTTTAAAGGCTTGAAATTATTCCCTACAAGGATCGAATGGGATGTACCATGATCTGGAACACCTGGGTCAAAACAAAAAACTAGAAGAAAATATGAGATTTTCTTCAGAGAACTAATGTTCTCTGAGACAAAAAGAAAATAACCCAGGCTACAAAAATATGCAGAAATAAAAATAAACCCGTCTCCACGGCAACGGCGCCAAATTTTGACAGGGTAAAGTCGTATCCCCTAATCAAAAGTAATTCCTAAATCCTCTAACTAATGTAGATAGGGAAGTAGGGTCGAATCCACAGAGAAACGAGTCTTTCTATTCCTAATTAACTAATATAATCTAGATTATGAAGTAACCAATGTATTATAAATTATAATCAAAAGGAACTAAACTACGAAGATTAAGAATAAGGAGAAAACAATGAATAAAAGGATCTAGGGCATAGGTTCACCAATAAATAATATTCCAGGGTAGAATATAATAATCATTCATCAATGCATACACTAATCAGATCATAAAGGGCTTTCGCTATGTATTACAACCACACAATTAATTTACCGGTATTAAATCTCATCTTTCGAATCTCGACTTAACCATTTATAAATTAACCTGCCTATTGAAACTAGACCTAAACATCAATTCTCATCTTCGAATCTCGAATCAATATTGTTAAACTCATGCATAAAAGATCTGCGCAAATCTAGTCACAGAGCATTAAATCAATCAATGGGAAATTAATCTTAGCATTGACAATCAACAACAATAAATTACCCCTTCATATTATTTATGGATCCCCACAAACCCTAGAAATAGAACTACTCACACATAATATAAACTAAACTAATCAAAGCAATAAAACAAGACATGATCAAAGGAACAAAATAACAACTAAGATTAAGAGAAGAGAAATAGTTACCAAAGGAAATCTGTATTAATGAAAATAATTAAAAACAAGAGTTGAGAGAGAAATTAAGAGAGAGAAAAAATCCTAAGTAGAGAGAGAAAATCTAAGAAAGAAGGTCCACCAAAATTACGAACATAATTCGTACTTAAACATTCCTCAAAACAAAAATTAAACTAAACTAATCAGGTCTGGTAAAAACACACGCCTGATCAGGCTAGAGGCCGCCCGATCGGGCGTGCCTTTTTCCTTGCGCTCCTTCTCAGCAGCGTCGCCCGATCAAGCTAGATGCTCGCACGATCGGGCGCGCTATAGGCCACGCACCAGCACCATACATGCCGCGCCCGATCGTGCTAGCTTGCCCGATCGGGCCCTTGCTTCTCTCCGAGGCTTGGACTTCAATTGGGCTTGATTTCTCGGCCCAATCCGGATTTCCTCTTCGGGTCTTGAATACTCGGTCCAAGTACCTCGGTATCCCAATTACCGAGCCCTTCATCACCGGCTCGATGACTCTAACCGGCCTTGGGCTTCAAAGATGGTCGTGCTCTTCTAATTCCCGTAGCCGCTCCATGAAAAAACCCGAGAAAATGCTCCAAAGGTGCAATTCCCTACAAAACTCAACAAAGACTACGAAAACACTAGAAAACACAAATTAGTAATAAAAGTGGCTCGAAAGAGCCAAAAACACTACTAATTATGACCAAGGGACGGGGGTAAATTACTATATAAAATGGACATATCAGGCCGCCTGTAGCAAAGCCGCCTGAGTTAGTACTGTTTCCATCATCTTTTTCTTTATCATTCTTCTTCTTCTCGGATTTGTTGTCTGTCTGAGTATAGATGAATTTTGACTTCATAACGTACGAGTTGAGCATTCTCTTTTTAGCAATCTTATCTAGCAATCTTTTCAAATTGTTGCATTCGTTTGTGTCATGCCCCACATCCTTGTGGTAATGACAATATTTGTTCTTGTTTCTGTATTAGGCCGAACCTCTCATTGGCTGGGGCTTATCAATCTAAAACTTGTCCTTGATTTTCATCAAAATTGAATAGCAGTCCTTGTTGAATTCATACTAGGGTTCGTACGTCATGGCTTTCTTTGACTTGTTCTCTTGGTTGTCTGCCATCCAGACCTATTTTCCTTGTTGCTTCCTTCTTTTTTCTTACTGGCCGAGTCTTGATGAGAAGATTGCTTTTTCTCAGCTCCCTTGGCCGGTACGTCTTCCTTGGTAAGAGAACATAAAACAGCTGCCTCAATATACGCTTCGGCTTCTTGCAGAATACCTGCGTACGTTCGAACCTTTTTCATGACCAAGCCAAACTTAAAACCATTGTGCATTTGTGCCTTAATCCCCAGAGAAATTCCGAGTAGGCCATTTCATTCGGCAGATTATGAATTTGGGCTTTTTCTTTATTGAACCTCTAGATGTACGAACGCAATCCTTCATTCTTTCCTTGGACGATTGTTCCCAAGTTAATACTGGTCTTTTGAGGAGGTATGTTTAAGAAAAGTTTCCAACAAATAGCAGACTGAGAGTAGTGAAACAGTTGATGCACCCGGCCCGCAGGCTATTAAACCAATCTTGCGCCACACCTTTAAGGGTGGCCGGGAAGCATCGACACCGTGTGTCATCATCTATAATTAGAAGATACATCAAGTTCTTATATGAGGTGACATGTTCCTCTCTATTGCCCGTACCATCAGAGGCACCAACAAGTACACTCTTCATCACCTTCGCCGGTTGGGGAAAGTTGAGAATTTCTTTTGAAAACGGAGGCGGCTTGTCACTAAGATTTAACAAATGCATTTTCCAATCAATGGGCTGAGGTTGCGCAGCCAGTCCGATCAGATAAGCTGCCTGGTCGAACAGATAGATATAATGCCCGTATTGTCCAAAGACAGGGGGATTAGGCGGCATAATTGCATTGAAATTTTGGGGCACTTAATACTGAAATGGCTGAACAACTGGGATTGGAGTTGCAGTACGGTGAACTTGACTTGTTCTGGTCCTGGCCGAGCTGGTATGTTTAGAGAGGGTGTTGTTTGAGAAATCATCCAGCGTAGTTGGAGTGGAGGCAGTGTCCAAATAAGCTATTCGTTCACGCTGCTTATGTTGAATGTACTCCCTTGCATCCTTCAATTCTAACATCGAGACGGCTCAGCTGCCTCTTTATGAGGTTGCTTGGTCTGCCCCCAGCTAACTGCGTTTTCTCGAGGAGCCTGGATAGGTTTGTCCGTGGTACCCTCGGTGAACGTTTGTGTTGGCAGAAAAGAAGTGTTCCCGGTGTCTTCAGTGTTGGTCGCCTTGCTTTCAACTTTCTTCTAATTGCCCTCTCTTCCTCTCCTGGGCGGCGGCCTGATGCCCTAGAAGAAGAAGGCATCTTACTCTGAAGCTCCCTTCGGAGCTTGCAGAAGGCGAGCTGGAAAGAACCAACAGTCACCGGAGGATCCTCGGCCTCATGAAATGAATGAAGCGGCCAGAGGATCACTAGAATTAATCGTTGCGACCAACGTCTCTACATGTCCTTCCCGACCAAGACCCGGACCAATATTGGGTGTCTGACCATCTAATGCCATAACAGACGAGTATCCCCACAGACAGCGCCAAATATTTTGGGGATTTTTTGGATTTCCCTTGGGATACTTGTAACACCCCAAATCTATCTCTACAGAAATACCAGTATGATATGTATAATTATAACGTAGAGATAGAATTGGGCGTATTACTGCCGCGTGATTACGCAAGGCTACTCAAAATACTTAACTCAACAACAAAACTTGCAGCGGCAACTTTTCTTTTTTTAATACATATAAAAATAGTAACATTGTTATGAGTACTCAAAATAAAGACAAGACCAACATTCCTAAACTAGGTGAAGTAAATTCCTGGACTCCCATATGCTCATTCATGACTCCACCTGAAAATAGTCAACACTGCTTACCATTACGGTAAACAGGGCGAACCAAAACAAATAAGAAATACGGATTTGCAAATTATGCTAAGTACGATAAGTGCAAGATAATGTAAAATCTATTTATATGCAAACATGCTTTTAAAACCAATTCCAATAATTAATCCAATAAATTAAAAACTCATTATTCCAAAACCGATTCCAATGATGATTCATAATCAAAATAATAGTTAATAAAACCACTTCCTTTATTAAGAACCAATTCCTTTTAATCCAATTCCTCACTCAAGTGTGCACACCCCCCAAGCTAGTCTCCTTATGTTACAAGGCTATTCTTGAGGAAAGACCCGGTCATACAAAGTCCAAGGCCTTATCAATAAATCAAATCTGCATAGTAGGATTACTAACATGCTTATAATAAAACATTAATAATAATAATTCAATGGTTCAATAAATCCTTTTAATATCCAATAGTTCCAATATAATTCAAAATCCTTTTAAATTAATTTCACATGCTTTCAAAATCAAACCTTGTAAATAAATATTTGAGAATAAAATCTCATATTAATAACCTTTCAAAATCACAACTCTTCCTTGAAAAACCTTTATTTAATTGATTCAACAAACCTTTTAAAATCAATTCCTTTATTTAAACACGATAAGTAATCCAAACCATTCAAAACATAATTTAAAAATCAATCATTCAAAATACTTTTATTAAAATAAATACCTTCAAAAATAATTTATTTCAAAATCATAATTCAAATAAATTTAATTGAATCACCAATCAAATCATGTAAAACATGTTATTCAAACCAATCACTTTCAAAGGTATCTAGCTACCTAAACGTACCTTGATCCTTGCTAGAAAAGCCACACAAAAAGAACCCCAAGAACCTTGATCGAACACATCCTACAAATAAATATAACCTTAATCAATATAAGGTTAACAAATAATTAAAAACCCCCAACTATATGTACATGAACCTTTTAAATTAATTTCTAATAAACATCATTGAAAATCTGATTTTATATAATTAAAACTACTCATAATAATTATTTATAAATATCCCAAATAATAATAATAATTGAATAAGAGAAGAGAATAAGAAAAGATAAGAAACCAAGGAAAAGAGAAGAATTGGATTTGCGTTGGAAAGAGTAGGCAGAACTTGCAGAGGCTATAACTCCTTTGATATAACTCCAAATTGGATGATTCTTGAGCCTAAACTCAAGGATATTTTGAGAGGAACAATATTATGTGAAACGTCAATACCCAAAAACTAACCAGAAGTGCCCGAAAATTGGCTTCAAAGATAAACGGGATGATTTGTGTAAAATTGAGGAGAAGAAAATAAGAGAATTCATGTGAAGAATGTGAGAGGTATGAAGGGGTATTTATAGGCTAGATCATGCAAGGATTATGGTAGAAAAATATAGGAAGAATTATGGCAAGTGGGGTTTATGGGATTACTTGGAGAAGTGAATAAAAGAATTAAGGAAAGTTTTGATATTAAAGAGATTGTATATAATTAAATATGGAAGGTATGTATGTCATGAAAAATAATAAGGAAATTAGAATTACTTGGGGAACAATTAAGAAGAATGAATGGCAAGAAAATATGATGATTAGATATTAAAAAGATGGAGAATTAGAATTAAGGAAAATAAGAGATTTTGAGAGATAATTAAAAATATAATTTTACCAATTAAATTCCCCCCAAAATAATTCAATAGGGCCGAAAATATTGAGCTTACCATAGCTCAAATTTTCGGACTCCTATAAATATTTTTAGGAAGATTTTGCTCGGTATTTAAAGAATAAAATAATTGTATAAATAATATAGAATAAAAAATAATTAATTAATTAATTAAATACCAATTATTTACGAATAAATAATCAAGAAAAATCATATTTTCCATACATGGAAAATCCAAAAATCCTAGCTAATTATTGGAAAATTTCGGCAATAAAAAAATAATTAATAAAATATTATTTTGCTTTAATTAAAATATCCGAAATATGTAAATAATTCGATTTTTAAATAAGATAAATGGATAACAAATCTTATCCAAAATAATGATTAGTTTTGAAAATGTTTTTGGCGCCAAAATTCAAATATTATTTTGGCTCCAAATAATAAATTTACTAAAATACCCTTTTTATAAAATACTTCTTAATTAATCAATTAGAATATACGTATGAAAATACGGGGTATTACAATACTGGTCGCGCTCTTCAAACAGATGGCTTCGGACACCTATAAAATAACGAATATCCCGTTGTCGGAATATTCGCCTCAGACGGTCAAGTTAGTAACCAGAAAATGGAAAGGCTAGAGAGAGAATGTAGGATAACTTGGAGCTTGATGTGCTCTTAGATGTTATTTCACAATCCACCCCTCGCATCATAAATGATTGGGGTATTTATAGGGGTGGGAAAATGTGCCCCTTTAGCGTTACTACCCTAGAATGACGTGCTCTGATTGGCGGCGCAATCAGGTTTGGACACATGTCCTGATAAGGGCGCCGTTTGCGGCTTTCTCGGGATTTGGTCCTTTTGATATAAGGAGGCCATTTTCCTCTTTTCAGGTGCTCTTTATAGGGCTTTTATACGTGTGATCTTTATATAGGGACACGGTGTCGCCCTTTGATTGGGCCACATGTCACTATTGGATTTGTCCACGTTTTGTGGTAATTTTTACCTTAAACAACCATAATCTTATTTACTCAATTTTATGTTGTCAGTTTATAAAATTATCATGATTTTAATAAGTTTTAACAATTTTTCATTCATAATATGTCATATATTATATGATTTTTAAAAAACAAAAAACAGAAAAATACAACGATGCCGAATGGATCCTAAAGTTACAAAAATAAGAATAATTATGTGTACAATATGCACTTATTCTAGCAAGAAAAAATGTTTCATTGACGTCACTCGCTAACTTATATATTAATATGTCGTCACTTGCTAACTTTTATATCAATATGTCACCACTTGCTAACTTAAATACTAACTTGTCATCACTTACTTTTACACCAATTTATTGTCAAGGATAACTTTAATACCAATGTCACATGGATGCTATGAAGTAACTTTTATACTAATATGGTTGTTGTTCGAGATTTCACGTTAGCAATTTTATCTTTGTTCAACTATAGTTTGCAAATATGAATATATAATGGTCTCGAATCACCAGTATGAATTAGTTGTAAATCTTTAAGGTTGATGTAACTTAGCTAATGCTAGGAAAGTAAATAGACAAATTTAACAAGGAATGTTATTTATTTACGGAAAATTTGACTTTTGCTAACACTAAAATACACCATTTTGACTTTTCCTACTTATCTAAAATTTTAATTTATTTTACTACCATCTAAAAGCCAAAAACACAAAACTTTTGCTACCACTTATCATAATTGGTTATTATTTCTGTTAGTGGGGCCTAGCCACCCTCACTGCCACCTTCCAGCCACCCTCACTGTCAGCCACTCCTCCTCCCCGTGCTGGCTGCCGAGAACGATCTCGGGCACCGGCGACCCACCCCTTTCCCTTTCTCCCACCCACCCCCTTCCCCCTTTCCCCCAACCGGAAACGGCCCCCTTCCCTTTCCCCCACCCAAGAACCAACACCCCTAACCCTAAACCTAATCCTTAAAACCACCTTAAAAGCCATGAATGAACAACAACCCCAGCATCATCACCCTCTTCTCCATAACTTTAGCTTCCCTCAAAACCCCATTAAACCCTTTATCCTCAATTCCTCAGACAAAATCCTCTATTTTTTACAACCCAATTCACCCTTGACCTCAAAATCCACCCCTTCTCAATCCAATTCTCTCTCTTCTACCGTGAAGATTGTTAGGGGCGGCATCACTTGTTTTGATTGAGGCCAATGAGAGGATTGCTGGGGATGTAAGGATTGTAAAGAGTTTGGTGGGCTGTGTGGGTTGGAGAAAGGGAGGAGGTGGGGTCGGCAGCCGGGGGATCGTTTGGGCATCAGTAGCTGGCACGAGGAGAGGGGAAGGATGGCTAACGAGGATAGGGGTGGCTGACGGGCTAGTAGGGTTATGCGAATCAAGCATCAAAAATTTACGAGTCTAAATTTATTTCGAAAAGTTAGTACTCATATTTTATAATTTGTTACTATTCCTATGATTACTTGAGGAAAATTTGTCTTTTTATAAGATATTATTATAGCTTATTAGGATTTTATTTTTATATTTTAGGTTTTTATTTTTTTTTTGTTGGATTATATGCCTATATATATTTGTTTGTACATTAGAACAGAGAGATTGATTGAGTTTATTAAAACATGAAAATTGCAAGTTATTTCGAGTGAACCGGATTAATTTCAATACTTTTGCCTTTTCTTTTGAAAAGATCAAAATTAATGTTGTTTTTCTTCTTGTTTGAGTTGAAAAGATCAAAACTTATTGAATTAGTGAGATAAGCCACATTTAATAGAACCTAACAGATTCTGTTAAGCGGTAGCAAAAACTATATTTTGTAACTTTAGGTAGCAAAACAAAATAAAATTTTAAATAGGTAGTAAAAAATCAAACAGGGTATTAACGGCGAAGCTGCGAAGGCATATTAATGTAGCTTAGTACTCTGTATTTGTTATAAGATTTTTTTTAAAAAAAATCTCAATACATACCAAACAAATAAGGAAAATGCTACAATCATCCATTTTAATTGCGCATACCATTTTCGTACAGCAAGGTTACGAGAATCCACAAAAAAGGAATATACATATGTGCAAAATGCCAATTGCCATGGGCTAATAAGCTCGTGGATGTTGGGTTTTGTTCTTCTGAACATTGTATTTGAGGCAGTTGTTTAAATTCCTTAAGATATGCTGTCAAAACAAGTTCTTCCTAATCTCAAAAAAATAGGGGTTGAAATGTTGAATGAAAGCTGTTCTGTACCTGAAGAATATTCATCCTGCCCAATAACCCTAGCACATTAATCCACATTCCAAACACCCTTGTTTTAAAAGAACATCCCAAACGCTCTCTTAATGTTACTCTTACGCATTTGTGAGTTGCAACTGCCCCAAACCCCATCAAAGTAAAACAATCAGTTAACACACGGTATCAAAGTAATATTTTCCTCATTGGACGTGTGTACTATGTACTCGTTTCTGCAAATTTCCTGAAAAGCAATCATCGTGGAACTGCAAGACGGTCTGAATCTTGCCTACTTTGGCCAAAAATTTTGAAATCATAGAATTTAGCCTTCCCGCACCAGCCCTTTTTAAACTACAACATTATAGAGTAGAGGGAGGAAAAAGAATAAAGAAGTTTTATATGTACCGCCGCCAAGATATATACAGTATAGCAACCCACAAGGACACCTATATTGCTGTTATTTCAATGTTGAACTGCCGGCGTCAACCAGACCAGTTTTGATGACACGAGTATTGTATGATCCACATGATCCGCACTTGTGATAAAGCCAATGAAACCGTGCAGTTCCCTTTCTACCACAATCGTTGCAAAGTATGTCCTGAATCACCAATTTTTTTATGAACCCAACTGGCAAAGTACATAAAAGTTCAATTATTATAATATTAAAAATTATTGCGTGCCCTCACCTGGTGACGATCCCTATATTCTTCAGGCAACTGTTCAGAAGCCAGCAGAGCATCAAGCATTCCAAAATAGACCTACATGAGAGGAACCCCGTAAGAGCAAGAAAACATAATTTTTCTAGTTAGTGCCAAAAACAATAGAGCAAGAAAAAAAACCGCCAGCTTCCTATAATGAAGTGATCTTAATGACACAGCACATTCTAATCTATCAACGTCATTTTACTACTGAAAGAAAAAGGACTAAGAATTTAAAAACAAAGTAGCTGCCAAATCTCAATTCCTTTAACATGCACGTTTCGGAAATAGAAAAAACTGCTGTACCTTAAGCAGATTGTTGCTAGCATCTGTGAGTGATTCTCCAAGAGTAAGAGGAGGCGGGGTGGGGGAAGGTGGGAGAAAAAGCCTTCAATATTTAAACATATACAAATAGAAGAGCCCACTGTATGTAAATTAGATTAGGTGGGGAGAACAGGCAGCAAAGTGGTTATTCAACCAGACTAGGGCTTTGTTCTCCAATATGAACTTACTAGGGTTGTCTACTCTAAAAATTTCTGGTTTGGTGAATCGGTGGTCTGGTCTAGTTGGGTCTCTCTAACTTTTGACTGCATATATAAACTAAATATATATGGAAAAATATTATCATGTGGGATCTTGTTTTAACGGTTTGCCAATATCGAATTTTCATAGTTTTATCAATGCACGATTATAGATTTTTGGTGATAAAAACCAAAATAAGAAAATAATGGTCCAATACTGAAATTTTAAAATTTATGAACAAAGTGAATAGATGTTGATTTCAGTCCTGATTCCAAGCCATACCAATTTGTGAACCAAGCGCCCCATCTAAGAGAATATAGCCTAGCTCTACTTGTGCAATCCACCCTTCTACTTTGAATTGTAGCAAATTAACCTAGAGTTTGTTACAATAAATAACTCTAACTCCAACTTTACTTTCCTCTAGAAACCCTCCAAATGTTGATTTGAAGAATATACATAGGTTTTTCCAAATTGAATTCAATAGATTGTGCTTGTATAAATTTAAACATCTCAAACTGACTTCATTTTCTACTTAATCTTGGCACAAATGTCTGCCATCAGAATTGCAGCAAGTCGCATATGCTTCTTTCTTTTTATCACAGTAAACAAACTAAAAGTAGTCATGGAGTGAGAAAAGAAATGACCAATAACGAAAATGCTAAAACTCAGAATGAAGAGAGAATAACATTTTTGCACACCTTTAGGAACGAAATAAAATCTAAAAAGGGGAGGAAGAGAGAAACAGAGTATGAAATCCCCATCCAAGATTGTTTAAAATTCAATTTTAAAGAATAAGTAATAGCATTATAAATTTAAAGCCAGTTCAAAAGTAGAATATTTGATTTGCATTTCAGCTATTGCATAAAGCAGGTATCTATAAAGTTTTACCAAGATTGTTTAATATGGAGTGCTCAATTTTAAAATCTCTTTAAAATGTACACATAAAACACCAACAATAGTGAGCTTTGAAAGACAGCTTGTTTAAAGTAATTGTATTTCTGATGAGAACTTGCTTTTGAAAATACGAGGAATTAGTCAATTACTGTAAGCGAAGGTGTCTATGTTAGTCTTTTTTAAAAATAAAAAAATATAAACCCTCAGAATTCTGATGTAGCTGAAAGGCTTTATCTGATTTTCAATATTCCATAAGTTCAATAATTATCTCTCATCAGCTTTCAAAAAAAAAAAAAAAATTAATAATTATCTCTCATCATTCTCTTCAGGCCTTATAGCTGTATAACAGAGAGACTGTTGTTTATGTTGATTTTTCAACACTATAACAGCCTATGTAAAAAGTTACTCCCTCCGTCCAATAATACTCTTTACAATTTCCTTTTTTCTGTTCCTGAATACTCTTTATACTTGTATTTTAAGAATGACCCCCAGAGCACCCACAACGGTATAAAATAAGTCCTAGCTTGCAAATATTCAATAGTTGTAGCTACTAGCTTGCCAATGTGGAGCTATATTAGAAGTTGCTGGGTGAAACTACATAGCTCCACAAAGTTATGTAGTTTCACAATGCCCAAAAGCATGTGTTGTCCAATATAAAAGAATAAATTAAATGTGATTATTTTTTTGGCATTGATTTTTAAATTTTTTTTTTTTTTAACATGTAAATACTAAAATTTACAAAATGTTAGCTTGCCATTGTGGAGGTTGTAGCTTGAATTGATGTAGTTTGGGAATAATGATGTAGCAAGCCAAAGGTACAAGGGATGTAGCTGTTAAAATATTAATGAGAGAATCCACAATGGATAGCTACAAGGGATGTAGCTTTGGCTTGCTACAACATTATTCCCAAACTACATCAAATTAAGTTACAACCTCCACAATTGCAAGCTACTACATTAATTTTTTTAAAAAAGGAGAAATTACTCACATACAATTTATTTGTTTTATTTTACAGCACATGCTTTGGGCTTTGTGAAACTACATAGTTTTGTAGACCTATGTAGTTTGACCCAACCAACATCTAATGTAGCTCTACATTGGTAAGCTTCTAGATACAACTATTAATAAGTTGCAAGCAAGGACCTCTTTTACACCATTGATTTATTTGCAACGAAGGACCTAGAGTTCTTACAACTAAGAAGTTTGGTCCCCACTAGAGATGGTAAAAGGGTTATTCCATTTGGGTTAACTACAATGGGTGTGAGTCATTTGAGAGGAATTTTTGGCACCGGTTGAGTCCATTTGAGTTGGGTCAATTTTAAGTTAATAAAAAATTAGCTTATAGAGAAAGCAAATAAAGTTTGATTTCGGTGGGTTAACTTTGTACTGGATAGCTGTGACAAGTCACTTTGGGTTTGAATAGGAGAAATAGGTCATCATTTTTGCTAGATATAGTCTCCATACTCACCAATTCAAGTTGTTCACACATAGAAAAGGTAAAACCACATCCTACCGCATCTATTATTTCAATAAATAACAATGGATAACCAAACCATGTAACACCTAAAACTTCGTGCAAAGGTGAGTGTATCCTTTTTGGGACAAAGGTAGTAATAAAATATGCCACAATTGTAATCAACTGGTCAAAGCTAAAAAGGCACATAAATTTCAAAAAAATAGTCGACCACGAGGAAAAATCATTAACATAGGACACCGCATTTTCATACTATAGTCTTAGGAGTTGTTATAAAAGGCTTTCCAACAATATATTAGTAATGTGCTAATAGACATGTTATGCCCTGATCACCTTCATGTTCATTCCTCTACATAGCATTTGTATTATAATTATTATGTTTCAGAACTATTTTACATGATTATTATGGTTAAGCAATAAAATATTATCCATCTAATACAGCTTTAAACATAGTTAATATTTTATACTGCATAAATAAACTAATAGACTCCGTTTCCATTATTATATTCACTTGGAAGAGAGTTTTGGTAGTAATGCAGTACAGGAAATAATTTCGGGAAATATAAGTGGCAGATACTTCTATAGCAATTCATGAAGCATGTTTCATGATTCAACAAACGAATAAATGAAGATTGCATATTATAAAATGCACGACAGCATAAATAACATTCTCACCGCCATATCTCCCAATGACTTGCTACAAATCGGACAAACATAACTGCTGCAAGTATAAGCCTGACATCACAGCAAAGAGGAGAGAACTCAAGCACTATTCATCAAATTTATTACATAAGTTGAACATGAAACCAAGTAACAAAAAAATTCTGCCATCTACCAACCTGAAAGCAAGCTGAATGCATATAATGGCCACAAGGAAGAGCTCTGACAGATGCACTTGATGTGAAGAGGAAGTCACAGCAGATAGGACAATTTGTTTCTAAACTTTTCTCAAGGCATTTATGATCGACTAGCTTCACACTCAGGCAGCAATTGCATGTCATACAATGGAAGAAGTCAGAGCCAAGCCCTTTCCCCACTCGACACAAGTTGCAGAAGGGGCAATGATAGACGCTCCTGAAGAAAAGATTGTAGAAAAAAGAAGACTATCAGTAAAAATAGCTGCAATACTCCAAGCCACTGAAACACATTCTGCCATTCAAACAATGCCAATCCTGCACAACCAGCTTTGAAGTAGAATAGAGCTACTGAAACAAATAAAACTCTATAACCCCATAATCTACAAATTTACATCATCTTAGGCATAGGTTGCTCTGTATCGACTGTATGGCTAAAGTCTAGTCTCTAGAGAAGGAATGCACCGCTGGAACATAACATAAAGGGAAAAAATATCTCCAACGCAGAAAAGTAAACTCAAGTCAGTTAATGAAATATATGCTCCTGCTGATTTATTATCTAATTGCATACTTCTCCGGCAAAGCATCATATTCATACCTCATAAGTTAGCAGTACTTAAAACTACAAAGACAGACCAATAAAGTAATACACAGACAGGATCACAAGAAGCACAATACACCTCTAGTTGAAAAAAAGTATGGCAATAATGTTATATAGGTGGGTACAAAATTAGAAAATTTACTACTTAATCTTGTCCACAAGTGTACTATTGTTGCTGAGAGAACTAGAGAATAGGTAGCACTGGCCCCTTCTATGAAACCATAATCCACCAATCATCTCTTAAAATATAGAATAAGATACAAGTGCAAAACCAAGGTCCTCTTCACTAAAAAATACTAGTCACTATACATATATATGATACATTTTAAGCAACAAACTTTTAAATCCTGGTTCACAAACAACTTAAAAAGACCTCCCAAATCCAGCACAAAATTTTGTTTTCATCACCTTTTTAGGCATTCTGAATTTTCCTCTATGGGCAGAATACTCATATAGTCACATGAATTGGTCATCTGCCTTAGACTCACTTGCACACATTGCAGTTTCACATCTCTCACACTCCTTGGTGGTTTTACATCTCTTATACACCTGGGTAGTCTCCCAAATTGGATTTTACAATCATCCAACAATAAGTCAAGCATTTCACTTACAAGTGAGTCTCATCACCTAGCATTGCCTGCTCATTCATTGTATTGTCACAAATTACATTACCCACAAAAGATGCATTCACTTTTCTGCGATTATTTGCTTTCTTAATTGTCCAAACATTATAAGCCTAAAACATTATAAGCCTAATAATATCATGATGAAGCATTGTCCTTTACACTTTCAAGACAACTCAATTTCCCATTCAATCACTTTTGAAGACACTAAGGATACGACTTCACAGACATTTAAGACAATATGATTAGTTAAATTGCTAGCTCTCTAGAAATTGCCTCTTTTCTGCAAATACCAGCTGACATAAGCTGTTGATCACAGACATTCATGAGAATATACTATACTGCATTAGGAAGCACTAATATTGACTACGCCTAAGTCACCCAAGGTTCAGTAATTTAAAAACCTATCAAAGTATTTGACTTGCTTACAATACATTCTGGCCAGTGAATTATGATCCTGGATAACTTCCATCCAGAATGATAGTAATAGCTTAATAAATCCGACATGCCCAGAGGCCAGAGGTGAGTCCGATACGAAAATATAATAAAATAAAATAAAAAATAGCAGCTTGAATTCAAACTTCACAAATATGCCAAAAAGTAGGCAAAGGTAAGTCCAGTACATGCATTTTTACCTCTCATCATCAAAAAATTTGCAGATGTTACAATAATATTGGGCCATTGAAAGTCCATTGCAAGAAGGCGTTGAGCAAACGGGTCCAACAGGCTGGATCTTACAGCACCGCATACACATCATTTCAGAGGTAGCTTTCCTGATCGGGAGTAAAGTAGCATATTGGTAAGCACCCAAAAAAATTAAAAAAACATATTGGTGGAGCAAGAGCTAGGATAATAAGATAAAATACCTATCCATGGAGTGGTCACTAACTTTGTCATGACAGAACCTACATGCAAACAATTTTCCACAGCAGGCAGCTCGAAGCTTGCAATTTCTTCGGTAGTGTTCACATCCAAAGATTTTTTTTTCAGGATCCCGATATGATGGAGAGCATCCTAGCTGGTCATCGCCATTAGAAGATTCACCTATACCTCCATGAGAAAACTTCTGCTGAGCGGCGATCCAGCGACTAATAATACAAACCAAAAAACCAAAAATAAATTAGCATCAGAAAGAGCTCCACGATAGAAATTGATACAGCAATGAAAACGAAATGAACCTGGTCATCAAATTTTGAATCAAGTAGTCTTTTCTTCTTGGATCAAGGCTTGAATCACGAGAGACCTTTCTTATCTCCGATTCCAATTCATTCTGATTCATTCTGAAAATATCTTTCCATCCAGGCTTGAAAGTTTGATCACTGGAGTCTAAAGCATCGCACACATCATGGCCTGATGAAATTATAGAAATTTTTTTTAAAACCAAAATTTTTCAAGACACAGGTTTATCAAATTATATACATAAAAGGATCTGGTCAGCAGCTTTATACATGCATTGTAGGTAAGACACAAACCTTGCGCAGAATTTATCTCTGATGCTGAGCATTGTTGAGAGGGATTAGCTCTTTCCCACCACTCATTAAGCCATTCACTAAACATAGTGTTCTTGGTTGCGTTCTTCCACGTGTCCATCATCTTATTCTGTTCCTCTTGAGTTAGTGCAGAAGTTACCCATGGTAGCATAGATTGAAGCACCTCTGCTCCAGTGGTACCAATTATGCGACCAACAATTATATCCTGGTCCTCCACGGAAAAATGTTTATCAAACAGAGGCCATAGCTCAAGCTCTTCACGGAAAACATGCTGATCAAGAGTTACTCTTATAGACTTGCACATTCCTTGAAGCTTGGTGGCAAGGTCATGGTACTTCTTCAAATCATCATTCGAGACACCAGTGTCGGAATCATATCCAAGATGAGCTTCAGCAGCACTAGATCTACTCAATGCTCCGCAAAGTTGTGAAAGCTCAGATAATGCAGATGATATGTCCTCAAAAAGCATCTCTTCTTGCTTGTGATCTAAAGTGTAAGAGTGGCTGACATTGTGAAGAGCTTCTTTGGACTCAAGCGCTGGAAACACTATGTCATCTTCCGCATTACTATGTGCTTTATATAGTCCCCACAACAGTCGAAATCGCCCACTGAACTGCCTAAGAAATGCTTCGTCACATTCACTTAATTTTCCAGATTCAGCATCTAAGTACTCCAAGTCTTTACGAATTGCTTTATGAAATTTGAATATATTATCAATAGGCCTTGTAGTAGACCCACTATTTGAAATGCTTATCTCAGTCTCCCAATTGAAAAGACTTGAGTTCAAAGAGGGTGCAGTGGGACTGAGAGACAAGGAACGGAGAGATTTTGCAGCAGCTAGTGAACCCACTACCAGGTGACCATTATCAACTCCCAAACCAGGAACACAACAGGATAGAGTACCACAGGATAACCTCTGGAAGCCACCTGCTTTTCTGTCTTCAAGATAATCAATCTCTTCTTTTGATGCCATGTTACTCCGCTTGGATGGCCGATTTTCATCATCATGTTGCGTCATAGCAGCTCTATCCCCATTAGATAAGCACGGGGTACATTTGCTAACAATAGGGTGTTCATCATCTTCCCCACTCAACAGGCTAGCTGGACAACAACCAATTGCAGTTGAGGACAAGCAGACATTCATCTTACTACCTTTGCACGCCCAACCAGAAAAAAGTGTAACTAGTGCAGCGTCTGCAGCTGGGGCTGCATTAGACAGAAGAGGTATAAGAAATGGGAAGTGAGCATATTGCACACAACTTCTACAGGAATATGAATATGAAGTAGCCACAATATTATGATATACTGTAAACACAGAATGTCAAAAATGTAATATCACCTGCCATATGCATATTTTTAAGAAAGCACTTTGCTTCTTCTTCACTAAGAGATCTGACTAGCCATGGCAATACACGTTCAATTAATTTCAATGGCATCACACACAAGCTCTGGTACATAAGTTCTCTTTGTCTCTGCGGGCTAAATAGCTTTCGGGCTAGAGGAAGTACCTGGCGTTTCAAAATGTAACCCATGAAAAATCAAGAAGAGTGCGTGTAGTGACTAGAATGAAAATATAAACAACTAAAATTTTGACCAACACCTTGCTAACAAACCATTCAATCTGCAATGCAATAATATTTTCCACAAAACAATAATTACAGTATTGAGCTACTTTATTAGCTTTTGGACATTATCTTTATTCTTTATCACCTATCTGATTAGTCTAGTCTCTTCCATAAATCTTCTTTCACACTTGAAAACCCAACATCTACACACTGTAAGCTTACACTTTATTTACAACAAACAAACCTGAATTTCCTCATTATGAAAATGCTTAAGTATGGTGCCGGTTATTTGATCAGCATAAGTACATAGTCTTGTGTAGAAATCGCCTAAAGACGAGTCTGCATTCGCAAGCTGTATGTTCTCAATTAAGCATCTGATTTTCTCAAATTTACTTTCTTCTTCAGCATGCTCTTGCACAAATGACAGTTCTGCATCTACCGCAGGGAATATAACTTTATCCTCAGCAATACTGTAAGAAAACAATTAAAGCACATGTCACACCTTAGAAGCAGAAAATAGTGAGCATCAAGCTACATGCACAATGTTAATGAGTAATGACGATTAAAAGGGACAATGGGGCCCCAGTGGATTAGCATTTCATAGATCAGTACTATTCAATACTGCTTAAAGTTAAACAAGGCAGGAACAAAATTCTGAGTGGAATAATGAGCACAAAGGGATTTTAAATAAATACACAGTTTTGCTTAAGCAACTGGAACATCCATCAGGACATCAAATAACTACATGATTTATGATTAACCCTTGTAAACCATTAAATCCTCATGAAACTTATTATTGAAGAGGGGAAAATGGTGTGATCCAACATCTTGCTTGGAAGTTGGATAATAGAGAAAATACATGAAAAACAGGGTTGCCCAGGAAGTCTATTATACACATTTTTTTGCTAATTTATTCTCTCATGCTGTGTACAAATATCCCTATCTCAAATTGGTATTGAATCAGCCCCTTCCCACCCACCTAACCCTTCCATACCCCCCAAAAAAGTAAAGGGTCTGAAAAATGTAACAATGGTTTTACATGCTTCATGGAAGTAAACTACCTACATAGAGAAAGATTTCCCTTTTTACAAAGGCATAGACAAGAGGTAAAATTCAAGCATAAGTAAAAATAAAGTTCTGAAACTGTCTTCTGTTGCTACCAAAGTAAAATCTTCAGATGCAGCTTACTTAGCATTGGTACAAAGTTATTTATAAAGATTTTTTGTTGGAAAAATCTGTAAGAAGAAACCTCCAAGAGTACAATGTGATTATAAGTTTAGTCTATTGTATAATGGAGACACATAGTGATTACCTATGAAATATGCAAACTTCAGTGATGAAGTGAAGCCTCTCATTGAATGCAGTTAGATCAGATGATGATGCATCATTTATCTGCAATTTTCTAGCAGCTTCTGCTATTTCAAGAAGTTCTCGGTTTATCGCCTTATGCCACAGTAATATCTCATCGATAGGGGAACTAAGATCTGAATCTGCAATGGAACTACTCAGTTTGATGCGTTTTCTTTTCCCAGCCTGCGAAGATTCACAAGCACAGGATGAACCTTTGGCTTGCCCCACTGAAGCACATGTTTTAGAGTCTATGCAGCACTGCACCGTGGAACCACCGTTTGTACGAAGTTCATCCAATTTAGGTCCATCCATCCAGGTGAAAATGACCTCCAAGTTCAAAAAAAAAAAAAATAAGCAAACATGCAATTGAAATAGCGGAAGAATTTTATATAGTATAGCTCAAATGCTAACCTTATGAAGAAGATCCTCATTTGGAATAATTTTGCGGAGGCATTTCTGCATATCCTGACTCTCGTCAATGGAAACAGAAGATGAAAGCCAAGGGAGAAACTCTACCATCATATTAACAGGTATAGAGCATAGGAACCGCCAGACTAATGATGCCTGCTCCTCAAAAGAGAACTTTTCAATAAGCAACGGAAACACCTGAAATAAAGCACACACATTGGAATAAGCATCGCACTAAATATGTATGGAACTGCCAGGTTTAAAGATTTGGATCTGAATCTGACTTTCTCTTGTTTTGGATATCTTTAAACCCTGGCAGTTATCATTGATTATAAATCTAAGAAACAAAAAGAAATCAAAAGCATAGTAGATTAGAAAGTACATCAGCACCTGCTCTTCTTCCTTAGACATATGCTGGCTAATTGATGTTTGGAGGGCTCCTGCACGAGAAGCTATATCTCTACGGTGGGTTTCCTCATCTTGTACTTTTGTGATCAACAGCTTAAACAGTTCATCAAAAAGTACACTTTCACCTTCATGCTCCAAAGAGTAAGTTCTAGCAACATTTTTTACACGAATATCAAGAGCTGGGAAGATGACCTGTGAATTCAGAACAGATTATGACAGCCATTAATGCCAGCTTTAGCTTTTGATTCATGTAAAAAGTACTATGTCAAGATGGTAGGTAAAAACAAAAGGGAAGAATGTTCCTTTGCCATATTAAAATCCTTGTTTTATATTCACCGCTCCAAGGGTTTCAGTTACTAGTACTGAGATTTAGAACTTGGAGAGCCAATGACCCATCTCTTTCATCCGGAAACACTACTCATTGGTCCACTTCTAGTGCTCTATCTCTCCTCATTCTATTGGACATTTGGACCATTAAATTAATCTCGTTCTTTGCACATTGAAGCCAATGCCAACCCTACTCGCCTAGTGTGTTTAGGATTTTAAGAATCACAGAGAGAGAAGTGAGAAAAAAACAAAACCAATATATGACTCAAAGTCCAATGAAAGTACAGTCAAATAACTTGGTCAAGACAAGTTCTAACGTGACAAGATTCTCCACCATGTCCACCAGACTAAGATAGTTCTTGAGCATTCTTAAAAGGTAAAAAGGCATTAAAAAAAAAAAATTGGACCACATATAATTAGAATCCAGCCCCAATTATGAAAAATCACAAATACTCACAAGCTTGCCAAGCAATCTATCAGCCTGCAATTTATTCCAAAATTTCATAACTACAAGATCTGAGATACTTCACAAAGCCAGAACAGGCTGAATCACCCAAAAGTCCAAAACTGTGACAAGTTTCCAAATTTTATATACCTATGTTCTTTACTGTTCTTGACCTTTACTAATTGCACAAGAATTAAGAAAAGAAAGAGAATGAAATGTGGGATGCACGTGGAACATGTAAGCATGTGGGCAAAATAATAAGTACTTTTGTGGGGTTATGGGGGTGAAAGTGTGAAAATCAATTGCCAAAATTGTAAAAAAAAAAAAAGAAAGAAATAAAATAAAACAAAACAAAAAGGAATTGAGGAAGTCTTAAGATAGACTAGTAAACACTCAAAAGAGATTAAATCACATAATTATGATAAAAGGTTTTCCAGCTGCAAACACTAGTCCTGCTCCATTCTATACCACGAGAATTTCGTCCTCAAATCGCACATTCTTTGACAAAATTAGAAATATATTACAGCTTTGTACATCAACAGCATCATCAGATACATAGACTATAAACACTTGCAATCAAGCTAAAAGGCCTATTAGTATATCAAAACCATGTTTTTATTACAATTTTCTCTTCATATCTCTCCCTTCCCTTCTTTTCTCTTAAACTCAACTATCTCATTTAATCTTGTATTCTGAATAAACAATTGCATCGACAATTAACGTTAAAACCTTGCCTAGTGAGTAGTGAGTGTGCCGGTGCATAATTTCACATTGGACATACAAAGCCAATTAGTATATCTATACCACTCTTTATTTCTTTTTGTTTCCTTTCTCCTCTCCTCTCTTCCCTTCACTTATTTTCTCTTACAACCGAGCTATCTCATTGCTGAAATCCTTATTCACAAATCAAACTAACACTTTGTTTGGATAGAAAGAAATGGAAGGAAAAGAAGAGAAGAGAAATGGAGGGGGACAAAATCTCTTGTTTGGGTAAAAGATTGGGGGAAGGAAGAGGAAGGAGAGGGAGGGATCCATTTTCTCTTTCTCCATAATAACCATAATCTCTCTAAAATTGGAGAGATTTGGAGGGAAAATGGAGCTCACCTCCTCCTCCCTTTCTTTTCCCTTCCCTTCCTCCATTTTCCCTCCCCTTCTTTTCCTTCCTTCTTTGCTATCCAAACAAAGCGTAAATGATTTGCAACGACATTACACGAGTATGTTAACCAAAAACATGAAACCTTGCCTAGTGAGTATGTGCTACTACGTAGTTATACTCTCAAGCTACAACGCCAATCAGCATTTCTAAACCACGCTCTTGTTTCTATCCCCTCTTCTCCTATCATTCCGGATACAACATTTGCAACAATGATTCGTAATCCACTAATTTGCAACAAGCTAATCAACCATAAACAAGATACTTAGCGTTCTGGGTATATTCCATAATTCCATTTCCACTAACCTAAATTCCGAATAACACACCAAAAAAAAACAGCAATTAATAAAGAAAAAACGAATACAGCATCTCAGAATCATCAAAACTCTACCTCAAATCACCTAAATTGCAGAAAAAACCCGAAAACTCGAGTAATCGACAAAATTATAAACAAAATTAAAGAAACAAGACAGCAGCAACCTACCTCATCCTCAGCATTACAGTGATGCTTGTAAATACAACGAAGAAAATGATATCGCTCGAGCAACGGCTCAATATCGCTCCCCTGATTAGTAGCAAAATCAATCGCAGCTCGATGAAGACCTTCAAGCTCGGCTTTAATGGCTTTATGAAAGAACAAAAAAATCAAAATCGGCGATTTCTGAGCTGAATTCTTCAACGAAGCTTTAGATGAAGACGACGAATTCGGAGGTGAAGGATCTACAGCGTTAACAGGACCTGCCATTATCGCAACTCCACCTCCATCTCTATGTCCAATTCCCGTTAATGGCGTCGCCATTTTTGAAAATCCTCCAGAATTCCTGAATCAATTTTCAACAATTTATTACAAATTCAAAAACCCTAAAATTCATGAATTTTCTCTCTTCTGAAAAGAGGATTTTGTGTTTTTTTTTTTTTTTTTTTTTTAATAATTTGGGAAAAAAATGAATGAATTATCTTTTGATGTTGGTGGTAAGATTGACTGATAGAGAGGAGAGAGAAAAATAAAAGAGAGGGGTGAAAAGGGTAATAAGAAGAAGACAGTATAAAGTGGGTCCACGTGGAAGGAGTTTGCCAAGGTGTGATGAAGAGATGTTGGACGTAAGGAGGTATTGCGAGACACGTATGTTAGGCACGTGTGAGTGTGTATCCACCACGGTCCTTTCTCAAGTTTTCTTGCCTCTTCCACTTGAGAACTTATACCCCAACCACCATTACTCAACCCACCTTATTCATTGCTAAAACTAGCTAGCACTAACAAACGTTGTTTTGGCACGTGAGGTTGTTGTTACACTTTAATTAGAAGTTCTCGAGTCGGGTTGAGTATCGGGTTTTTATTCAATTCGGATGATTATTCAATTTAAGTGTCACGTTATTAAAACTCGACTTCTAAAATTGTTGGTGATTTAGTTCAATTATGTGTTATATGTATTTTATTAAGGTTTAAATTACCGTGACACGTTGCTTAAATAGTTAAATAAGTGTGCACCTCAACTTGTTAATTGTATTTCCTTTGGCCTTTGTTGTTGCTTTTTCTTTGTTTAATGCTCGAGATTTTTTGGGGGAGGTATGTAGTAGCAATAATGAATAATCTGCTTCTTTTTTAATAATTTGGGAGCATTTTGGGAAGGTTTTAGTTTATTAAAATAAGGATAAGGAGACTAATTATAGTCTTTGAAGGGACATTGCACCCTCGCCTACTAAAAAGGTCAAGTTAACTTGTGCGAGATTCTAATTAGATAGGGATTTTCCTCAAATCTGTCAAAAATGAGGAAAAAATAATATCTATTTGTATCCACCAAACTAAGAAGAGTTAATGTACCCTTATTTAATAACACATATCATATTAACGTGGGCGAAAATCTGATAAAATAAGGCAATTTCTCTTCACCTACTTAAAAATATTAAAAGTAGTCTTTGTATGAATCCACCAAATCGGAAAGATTGAGGATGATGCCGGGCTGGTTGGTTCTATTCTTGTTGGCAATGGAAGGCAGGGGTTTTTGGCTAAGGATTAAGATATACATTGCCAATAAAGACAAAATAAATGTGGACCAAAAAAATACTCAAATTAATTTTTCATTGAGAGGTACATTGGATAAAGACATATATGGTGCATAAAAATGGAGGTTAAATCCATTTTCTCCTTTTCTTTTTCCTTTAAATTAGATAAGATGAGAACTAAATTTACAATATTTAATCTTTAATTGCCGTGTAAGAAGGAAGTTTGACCTGCTTACCTAAACTAACGAAAAGAAATTGTATTTATAGGAAAAATAGACTAATGCTTTTGTTATACTAAATGAAAAAAGTGGTAATATGAAAATATCAACTTTCAACTATACACACGTAGCTCCCATAGTTTCCTCCCCCATTAGGAAATTATACAACAAATTGGGTAATAAAACCTTATCAAGAACTTAGACGAGCTGCTCTAATTATAAGCTAGCTAAGGGATACGTAATTTACTAACTTTATTATCTTATTCAATAAATTAAGGATTGGACAAAATATGGCTAAGCTAGCTTAGAATCATAAAGATCAATAAGACAATAATTAAAGAAAGGATAGTATGGTAAAGACTACTGAAAACGAGATGGGGCACTTGTTTAGTACGGATTAGTTGAGAATGGGACTCTACGTACTGAGAGCTTGCTTGTACTATAAAATGAGCAATTGAGCATGCATACTTATCAGTATCACTCCGACAAACAGGGTGATACTTTAACTTGGGATAGTATTGAAAGCGTATTGCGTGCACGATATATACAGTGGGAATGCATGTCATAATAAGTAGGGTAATACACTAATATTAGATTGCGCTAGACTAAAAAAAAAACCGTATCGTGAGGATTAAGGTCTGATTAGGGTCCTCTTTACCATATAAAAAAAATTAAATATACTTGATCGCGCTAATCCTAATACAATGCATACTCTGTGAACTTGTGAAGTATGAGTATGATACTCCTACACAAGTCATTGCATGAAATTAAATTATGGTAAATATGGAAATTTATTCAATGTGCCAATGTAGTTCTGTAACATACTGCTGAGTATAGACGTGCAATGTTACAATTTGTTCTTTGAAAAATTTAAATTACGTTGTATATCTTTTTGTGATTTTGCAGCTTAATTGGTGCTAACGGTGCTCAATTATTGTTGATTATAAATTGATTAATGGTAAAGATTTGATCCTAATAAAAAGGAAAAGTCAGACTTTGCCTGAACGTTGGGTGCTCATAGTCTCATAGACCTAAAGCATGAAGCTCGTTGCTCAAAGATACAAACTGTAGTGGGATTCTTTTGCGGATACGATATTTTTATAGACATTATGTTAACTGGCCCTTGATAAAAGCAATTACTCAATTAGGCTTAGTTATTTAAGTTTCTAGGTTTATTTTGAGGAATCTTAATTATGATCATCGTTTGTAACTTTGTTTGTTTGACGTGATCTGCTTTGTGTGGTTTACTAGGTTAGATCCCGTGCCATGCACGGTAATTTTAATATTTATCATTAGTTTAATACAATTATTTTACTATAAAAAATAAAATTTAATTGCAAAAATAGGATGAAAGTTTAATTACAATTTTTTTTGAATCTTTACAGAAAACAGAGGAAGAAATGCATGCAAGACTAATAAAAATAACTATGGATTACATTACAAAGTTATAGATAATATTACATTATTGTAATACATGACTTTGTTCCCGTCATAAAATATATAAATCTTTGTTGAATGTATACAAATGAATATACTTGCCAAATAGAAAAGAAATATTATTGTAAAGTAAGTATTAAATTAAATACTTCTCTAAGAAGCTTTGGCAAAAAAAAAAAGAAAAAAAAAAAAAAAAAAAAAAAAAAAAAGCCTTTTGGAGGGAAAATTTTTAACCAGGTTATGACAAGTGTCATTTCTGGTTTCGCCTTTAGTATAGGCATATTGATGATACGGTGTATGTTTATTTTAAATATGTTACTCCCTCCGTCCCTTAATTAAATTTCTAGTTCTAGCATTTATTTCTCACATAATAAAGAGAAGTAGGAATCTAATTAAGGGACAGGGGAGTATGTTTTTTAAAGTAACCCTGATCAAACTTCAATTTCATGGTTTTTTTATATTCAGTATTTGCGGGCCAGAAACATTGAGAGTGAAAGTGGAAGAGTAAGGGATCCAAATGTACCTCTAGTAGGGATTGAATCCCAACCTAAAGGTAGAAAGATGCAATCTTTGATATCTTTTCCACTAGATTAAATTTAGCTTGGTATACGGATTATATTATTAGGCGAATAAAATGATAAAATACTACTCTAATGTTGTAAGTAGTTTATCATTTTATTCACCTAATTCCAAATGAGAAAGTTTGTCCTAAGAGATGATTTTTATGACTTTATAATTCAATAATTCATTATTATTGGAAGTGTGTGCAAGTATTTTGTGCATATTACATTTTGTGAATGGGTAAGTTGCATTGTGTATGTTCATATTTTTGGTCAAAACCTTAACATTTAGGCACAATAATGAAGAAAAAAAAACAGACACAAGTATGTATTCTCAAAATTAAATAAAGTGACAAATATATATACAACAAATATTACAATAATGGCATAAATTAGAAAAATGTTGAGGTATTTAACCTAACTTTATCTTAACAGTAATATGGTACGGAATATAAATTTTAAAATTCATCAGATCAATTTTTTTTTTCTATGTTTACTCTCCATCACCCAAATAAAGTGAGATGAAGAAATATCCATATTCAACTCCTTAACTTTATTTTCCACTAACCTTAAAATGGGCAAAATAAAGTTCCATAATCATACTTAATTAGCAATAAACAAAGAAGAAGAGCGTGTTAAGCTCATGCTTCGCACACTTAAACTTGATAAAATAATTAAAGAGTTATAACTATATAAATCCCACCAAGCTAAATTAGTGGAGGTACCACTAATTTTCTTCAGTTAATTCCTAGTCATATTATTTGCCTTTTTAATGTCTCCTAGATTTGCTTATACACCTGCTTATATGCGTCCACTTGTCTGATTTGATGACTAGCAACATGTCATATCAATTAGCTTATCTTGATAAGTTGACTTGGATGCACATTATTGTAGTATAGTGTACTTGGATAGTTCATAGTTGGATTAGGTTCAAGAAAAAACTACTCCTTTAATTTGAAATCCCTTGATTGTTTACACATATAAATTCAAATCTATATTATTATTAAAATTCCAAGACAATTTTGCCATTTGTCAATTCTTTTTTGTCATTTCACCACATTACTTTAAATTTTTTGCCTCGTCACTTTTGCAATTGTAGTATTGTATCTAAATAATGTGTTTGATAATAATGATCACTTTAAATTTTTTGCCACGTCACCTTATAATATGATCAATCAAATATTGATTCTAAATTTAAAGAAAGAGAAGATGTTACTTGCAAACCAATAGGCTAGCCATTATTAGTATTTAGTTTGGTCACAATTGATAAGATGAATAATTAAAATGTTTTAAAATTGCTTTGACCCATTTAATTTGTAAAATATGTAACCGATATGTATTCAATATATTTATCCCTATAAATTAACTATCTAAGGAAATGATATACTAAATGGTCTAAACCTCTTGGTGAAACATTTTACTAGGCCAATATTGAGCTAGGTAAGTATTTGTTTACTCTACCTACCTTGGAATGCAATGGATATATTTTGCATACTTAACTCGTATTTTTACACTTCTAATAAATCACCCCAAATTAATTATGGGCTATATATGTTTTAAGCAATAAGTAGCATTTTGGTTCGATGATTGTGTAATATGTAAGAATTGCTATATTTTAATATGAGATTTCATTGGTTGATTTTCTTTATAGTTCACTCAAAGCTCTAAAAGTTAGTGCGTGTAAATTTTTCATTATTCACTACCTATGCTCGGTGGTTGAATATTGGTTTGATGATCCATTCGTGCATCCAATTTGAAAACAATACTATGGAGTACATTTTTTAAAAAAGGATATAATCCATGTAATTATTTGTCATGTACGTAATTGAATATGAAGAAGATAAACAAGCCCGGGGCATTGCCCGGATCACTAACTAGTTCAAATTCAATTGTTATAAAAACTTGTTAGAGATTATGTTAATAATCTCTTTGTATTCTATTAATATTCTTTATGATGTGTAATTAGCATTAATTGGATTTCTCATATTAGGTTTGTACCACACCTATTTATAGACGATTTAATGAGAAAGCTCCTCAAGGAGAATTACACAATCTTATTCTCTTACATGGTATCAGTTGCCTAAGGGTGTCTTTCTATCTTCTTCCCTCACCCTCAAAGACCCTTGGCCTCCCGTAGCTCCTAGCAGTCGTCCATTCTCCTTCCACCTTCCATGGCCGGCGACGATGCAACTCCTCCTCCTCCCTCTAACACCTTCCACCCCGCTTACGCCATCAATAACATCAAAAATCTGATTAACATCACCCTTGATCAAGAGGAAGGACAATACGCTACATGGGTGGAACTTTTCCATATTCAAGCTTGTGCATTTAATGTTCTTGACCATATCGATGCCTCCGTTTCTCGACCCACAAATATTGATGATGCGACATGGAAGAGGTTAGATGCTATTGTGAAAGGTTGGATTTATGGTACTGTAGGCGTCGTTTGAATTGCGCCTACGTTAAAAGCATGTGGTGAATATGCTTGGCACTCATAGGAAGTGGGAATTGACATAATACGATTAGGGACAAATAAAGTAGGGAGCCGCCAACAAGTTTTTAAGGAACTCGTAAACCGTTCACGGATTATAAAAGGCAACCACGATAAAGGGACAACGAAGGCAGCAACGATTGACCCGTGAAGGTTACACCCCATTCATAATCCATGAGATTATTAACTCCATATGGTTCGGAACCACTAAAGGAGGATCGGAGATGATGGTACGAAGTGAGTCATGGAGTCACATTCGCCCGTATTGGCCTCTACTCGATTCTTATAGGGAAAAGTGATTCCTGCGATCTCAAAGGCATACAAACAAAGATTCAATTTGTTCCAAACTATTATTAAGCTAAATTGGTTGAATATTAATGCACCACATAATTCTAAAATATTTTTGATCACTTGATTAAACAATAAGATTAAAAAGGAACCTAAACCGGTTGTCCAAATTATCTTATTAGGCGTGATTTTCAATTACATATTCCCTTTAAACATGCAATGGGGTGATCAATAAAAATAATAATAGAATAATCATTAATATTGGAAGCAATTTAACAATAATAGTGTTAGTCAAATCAAATATAAAATAACCCTAATCATGATACTTGCAATATAAAAATAATAAGTAATTAAATTAATTAATTACTCACATTCCGTGCGTTCCTTTTAATTGCTACATCATGAATAAATTGTTAGTAACTTCAATAAAAAAATAAAATAAATGAAAATTAAATTAAATAAAAAGTAGAGTTGATTTGGTCCAAATCCTCAGTTATTTGTACCTTTCACGCCTTGGTTTAAGTATAGAACCTCGGGTTGAATATAGACTCCTTGGTGTGCTTAGGGGAATTGTTATGGAAGAATAAGAAAGCTAGAAATTAGGTTAAAGAGGGAGAAGAGAATGATTTTTGGTGTAAGGCCAGGTGAAAGAGAATGATTATTGGTGCCCCGAAATGCAGAAAGGGGGGTCTTATTTATAAGGAAAATGTGCTGAGGGAGCACACGGAACCCTAAAATGATAAAAACCCTAAAAAAGTATCCCGCGACACGGAAAAGTGTACTGTGACACGGGAAATCCCACCGTCAGACGGGAAAATTTCCCGTGACACGGTACAAATTTGCGTGACACGGGAAATATTTAGGTTACGGGAAGTGAAAACGCGTTTAGGGATTACGCAGAGAAAACATGGAGCAATCCCGTGGCACGGAATGTGCACCGTGACACGGGAATAAATGTCGTGAAACGGCATTGTCCACCGTGGCACAGTGCAGTATGCCGTGTCACGGTGTAAAAAAGTACGCGGAAATTACACGGAATATTCCCGTGTCACGGAATGGGCACCATGACACGGGAAATTGCACCGTGACACGGTGCAAAATCCGGTGACACGGGGGAAAATTGAGCAAAATTACAAAAATGGGCACCGTGTCACGGGAATAAGTCCCGTGACACGTCAGCTTTTGCCGCGTCGCGGCATTTTTGCTGCTGCGCGGTAATTTCAGTTTTTTACCCGTTTTTAAAATAATCATAACTTTTTATCCGTAACTCGGAATAAGGCATATAATATATCATTGGAAATATTATCAAGTCTAACTTCCAACCCAATTAAAATAAAGTCAAAATGATATGTAGATTTTAAGATATGGTCATTTTAGTGGAAGGGTGTCGGTTTTAGGCCGAGTTTAGTGTTTTGCTCATATCTTTTTCGTTATAGCTCGGAATTGGACTTATGGTATATGGTTGGAAAGCTTATTTAAAGGCCTATCCAACAAAATAATAATTGGATCAAAATTGTATATCAATAAAATCAGTTTCTCTCAGTTTTGCGATGTGGACACGAAAAGTTGAAAATAGGTTATGGTTTAGGGAAATGAGCTAGAAATTGGTTGGTTCATGAAATATGTTGGATAGAACATGGATTTAAGCACTCCAAAGTTTAAATACTCAAATTGACCAATAATGGCGATGAAAGGTGTTCATCAACGGGTTTGGTTTTGGGGAGACATTTTTAGGTATCTACAGAAGCCCCCACTTTGACTGAGTTTGTAGAAACGTCAGTTTCGAAAACAATAGTCAAAGTAGCCGATAGGGACGGAGAATGATTTAAGATATTCTGCGATACTAAATCATTCTGTATACACCGATACCTGCAGAAAAATGTTAGTTCTACAGATAAAAGAGTAAAGGGATAGAATGCTTATCTAACACCAGTGTATTGGTGGCAAATGAGCTTGGTAGCTTCCTATGCTTGAAGGAATCCACCGGATGACGTCTGTTGAAACGCTTTCCATGCCTGAGGAAAGCCGACTGAGGAGTTTGGTAGTTTTCTAAGCCTGAAGAAACCTACCGGATAATACTTTCAATGCTTGAGGAAAATCGACGTATGAATTTGGTGTCATTCTATGCTTGAAGAAATCCACCGATGATGCTTTCCATGCTTGAGGAAAGCCGACTTGGCGGTTTTCTATACTTGAAGAAAAATCCACCGATAACGCTTTCCAAGCTTGAGGAAAGCCGACTTTACGGTTTTCTATACTTGAAGAAAAATCCACCGATAATACTTTCCAAGCCTGAGGAAAGCAGACTGATGAATATGGTGTCATTCTATGCTTGAAGAATTCCACCGATAATGCCTTCCATGCTTGAGGAAAGCCGATTTGGCGGTTTTCTATACTTGAAGAAAAATCCACTGGATAATACTTTCCATGCTTGAGGAAAGTCAAAAGATGATGAGATTGCAAGTCTCTGTGTATCGAGAACCTTGCGTCATGAAATGATGGTGGTCCGCTTGTCCCCGGACGTGGGTTGTAGATGGTCCGCTTGTCCCCGGACGTGGGATGTAGATGGTCCGCTTGTCCCCGGACGTGGGCTGTAGATGGTCCGCTTGTCCCCGGACGTGGGCTGTAAATGGTCCGTTTGTCCCCGGACATGGGCTGTAGATAAAACCTGCAAAAATAAATTTGCCAATGGACTCGTATATACTGTGATTGACTTGACCACTAACTTGACCAAGTTTGACTTGATGTGACATGACATGTGTATGACTTGTGAGTGTGTGTGTGTGTGTGTGTGTATGTGTGTGTGTAGACACAAGCAAACGAAGATGCAAAAGCAAAAAAATTCCGTCAATTTTTGTCATGAGTGGAGGGTACCGACTTTCTCCCGAAAAAGAAAGATGTGAAAACTGAACTTTTATTTTCGAACTTCCTTCCAAAAGAAAAGACGCGAAAAAAGGAAAGAAGTTTTGAGCTTCCTCCTTGAGCAAGACAAAATGAATCGTATGGATTGAATTGCTTGTCCTCAAAATAATGTATGCATGATGCATGTTCTTAGGCCAGGAGGCTAAGGACAATTACATCATGTGACATGATAGATGAATGAACTTAAGTCATGGAGCTAAGCATCATATATGGTGTAAAGAAGCGATTTTGAACGTCACTTAGGCCTGGAAGTTAAGCACGTATAGTGATTATAGCATAATGAACGTTGCTTAGGTCAAGGAGCTAAGCACGATATGCTTTGTATGATTAAAAATCATTGATATATAAATGTTTCTTAGCACATTATGCGAAACAATGAACATTGCTCAGGTCAGGAAGCTAAGCAAGTATACAATGTTTCATCTACTGAATGTTGTCTTTAAATATGATGAAACATGCACAGTGTTGAAACAAGATTTCATGATAAAGGGCTCTTAAAGGGAAGGATGACTAATATGGATATGGATGTGTGAGTGAAGTGTGTGAATGTGATACTAAGGCTGGCTGCAAGGGTTATGGCGATGGAAAGCGGTGTGAGAAGAGTTAAAGATGATGACTCTTCAGGCTGGGTAAGCTAATGTGATTTGGGTTCGAGCCCCCAAGTCTAGCTCTAAATGGGTAGGGATAAGAATTGGATATTCTTTGACTCGATCATGCATGGATATGAATATGAATGTGGTCGCACCTCGATGTGAGGTTATCAGGCCGAACATAGCTCTAACCGAACTTTGCACAAGTGTATGTACACCTTAAAGAGGTCTTTCAAGGGTTTTAATGTGGTTAAGTTGATGGTTTAAGGAAGAAAGGAGTAAAAGGCTCAAGATCCGAGAGAATCCCCAAGATGTGTAATTTTGAATTTGAAAATTTTGAATTTTGCAAGTTTATTTTCAATTTTTTTTTAATTTCTTCTTTTCTCTCTCTTTTTTTTTTTATTCTTTTGAATCAATGTAGACAATCTCAGATCATGCGGTCCATCACTCACTTAGCATTCATGTTTCTCAGGAACGGTACCAAGCACTCGATGAGAGACGCAATTTGAGACGTGTTCATATCAAAGACATTGGAACACTTGCCTTTAGACATTGTTTTATTGTTGCTTTGCTGCTTTTTTTTTACTTGCTTTTTGAATGTTATAGAATTACACATCTTCCAATCCCAGGGTTAAGTGACTGTGGGTTGAAATTTGAAGGCCAAACGTTAGACGAGGCTCAAAATGGTTGATGAAGAAATGGAATGTGATTGAACGGTTAACAGGGAATGACATGGTTGCAAAGGTGCCTCAAGTCATTGGTGTACCTTGGGTTTAGTTCGGTAATTGATTTTTTTTTATTGAGAATGAATGAATGAATGAAAAATTCTATGATCGAGATCTAAAGGAAAATTGCTCATTTTATTAATGGAAAAGGTGAACAAAACACATGAAAAAAATTCAAAGTGGAAAACCTATGCGAGACATGAAATGGGGAATGGAGAAGAATGATAAAGAAAGAAATCATGAAATCTTGCACGAAGGATTTGTGTACCTTGTATTCATTACTTCTTGCCGCCTGGAGGGACAAAAAGTTTGTTTGCATCCATCAAGTCTTGAATGACGTCCTTCAAATTCCAACATTGCTCCGTAGTGTGGCCCCTTCCTTCATGGTACTTGCAATAGGCATTGGGATTCCATTTGGCACTCCTTTATTCAGGTTTTGGATCTGGAAATGGTCCAATAGGTGTGATCACGCCTTGACCGTAAAGGCGATCAAAGGCCGCATCATAAGTCATTCCTATATGAGTGTAAGATTTTTTCTTCTTGGGCAATGGAGCATCAAGAGCTAACACTTCATTGATATCAACTTGGCTTATATTGTTGGTAGTATTTTCGTGCTTAGAAGAAGAAGAAGAAGAAGGATGGTCGTTCTTCTTGTTTTTCCAAGTGTTATTATTGTTACTACCAGTAGTCTTTATTAGCTCATCCTTGATATTGATGCCGATGTTGTATACAGCTTCGAAAGTGTTCAGTGGAAGAAATTTGAGATGTTCCCTATATTTATGAGTCAGATTTTGAATAAAGAGGCGAACCATCTCTCTTTCTTTGGGAGGATCTACCAAGAGTGAAGCTGTTTCCCTCCACCTGTTCAGGTAAGCAGTGAAGCCTTCATTCTCTTTCTGTTTGAGAATGGAGAGTTCACGTTCAGAAGTTTTATTTTAAATGTTACACTTGTAACGATTCATGAAACTGTCGGTGACATCTTGCCAAGTCGCAATATGCTTCGCGTATAAGGAATAAAACCATTGTTGGAAAGCATGTTCTAAGGAGAGAGGGAACACCGTAGGGAAAAGTGTTACGTCCAATCCCTTAAGAGCCATAGTTGCAGAGAACGCCTTCAAATGGAATATTGGATTGTCAGTAGGCTTGAACTTTGGAATATCAGCAGTGGAGAACTTTTCAGGGAGTCTGTCCTTCACATCCAAAGGAGTGGGAGGTCGTTCCACATAAGTGAAATCCTCAGAAATCTTACTCATTTGTTCCTTTAGTTTGTCAAGGGTGGAAACAGTGACCTTGTTTTGTTCCATGGTAGTGACCCTAGTGGTAAGGGTTTGCATCATGGAAGACAGTGCCTCGATGGATTTGTTGATGTTCTCAATATCTTCTTTAGTGGCCATTGTAAGGTGATGAGTAATGCAGATGGCAAAGTTCTCTTTGAACGCCTATTAGATCTGAGAGATTGTTGCGGTAATGACTCGAACAGTATCAATCTATCCCTGTTCCTTGACCAAGTACTGTGAAATAAAATAATTCACTTAATTGTTTGACTCATTGCTCAAGATAGGAAAGGAAGGAAAAAAAAATAGACATTTGAAAACAGGTGAGAAAACTCCACTCACTTTTTTTTTATTATGACGAAAAAAGGGTGCATGAACCTAATATACGATCATAAACGACCTGGTGCACGACTCGAGTCGGAACATAAAGAAAGTGTGTGGACTATACTTGACTCGTGAGTGACTAAGTGATGTTATAAGACTCGTGGTATGATCGTATGGCTAGACATGTGAACAATAACCAAAATGACTGACGCGAGGACCGAATTAACACGGAAGACTTGACTGACGCGTTTTTTTTTTTTTTGGAAAATCCACCGTGTCACGGTGGAAATTTTCCGTGACACGATAGAGTTTCCCGTGCCACGGTGGATGCTGACGTGGCACGGGATTTTTTTTTTTTTTTTTTGGAAATCCACCGTGTCACGGTGGAAATTTGCCGTGACACGGTAGAGTTTCCCGTGGCGCGGCAGACTTTTTTTTTTTTTTGTTGTTGCAGGTCCACCGCGCCACGGTGGACAGTCCCGTGTCGCGGCAACCCTTCCCCCTTTTTTTTTCTTTTTTTTTTTGAAAATCCACCGTGTCACGGCAAATTTCCACCGTGACACGGTAGAGTTTCCCGTGGCGCGGCAGATTTTTTTTTTTTTTTTTTTGCTAGTTACTAAGTGAGTACGGTCCGTTGGCAATCGTTAGTCATAAAATAATCCACCATAGACAAAGAAAGATCGTTAAGGATAGGATCAAAACGACCAAACATAAAACATGTAGGCACAATGATGCAAAGAATAGTTCGCAACCTACGGTCAAGTTCTATGTTCGACTATGGTCAAGTTTATTTGGTGTCAATAGGGTACCATGGTTAAGAGTTTGGACGCGTTAGCAAGGCAGCCTCCCTTGAGGGTGTATGCCAACGGGCGGCTCCGCGAGTTCGTGATGAAATCGAACTCGACTCCATGGTTTGGTTGGATTTAATAACTCGGATGAACCCTTATTGCCATGAGCGTTTTTGGGTTGATAGAGCTTAAATCCCCCGGGGCTAAGACGTATGTAGAACACATATGTTTTTTCAGAAAAATCAAAGGAAGTTAACTGTGAGAAGAGAAAATAAGCCACCAGATTGATTTTAGGACTGCCGTGACACGACAAAGATTCCCGTGCCATAATATGGTTGGTGATATATGGTTGGAAAGCTTATTTAAAGGCCTATCCAACAAAATAATAATTGGATCAAAATTGTATAGCCATAAAATCAGTTTCTCTCAGTTTTGCGATGTGGACACGAAAAGTTGAAAATAGGTTATGGTTTAGGGAAATGAGCTAGAAATTGGTTGGTTCATGAAATATGTTGGATAGAAAATGGATGTAATCCCCCGTATTTTTAAATATATTATAAATGAAATTATATTTTATTTATAATATTTATTTGTATTTTTCCGGAATTTAATTTCAAAAGTTTCAATTTTTAATTTTGGGTCGAAAATTATTTTGGTACAAATTTCTTATACATACATTCATTCTATGATTCATGTCCAAACAATCAAAGCCTAACCCACTTTACTTTCCTAATTGGCCCATTAATTTTATGAGGCCCAATCTTACTATTTACCCTACACCACTCTCTCTCCTATAAATACCCCATACATCCCCAAAAATTTTCCCACACAAAAGGTTAGTATTATTTACTTACTCCTTTATTTTATTTTTCTTTTCTTTTATTTTTTATTTCTTTTTCTTTCCTTTTTCTTTTTTTTCCTTTCTTTTTTTTCCCCCTTTCTCTCCCCTCTTTTGTTTTCCTATTTTGCTTGAAAGTATTAATTTTGTTTATGTTTTGATTTTATGGTATAAAGTTCATATTTTTAGTATCAAATTCATGTTTTTGATAGCTTAAACTTATAATTTTCAGATTATAATGTTGATTTAATTTTCAGATTTTATAATTTATAAACCTAGGGTTTTAATTTAATCAAATTGGGATTTTAGGGTTCTAATGACTAATTAAATTGGGGCTTTTGTTCCTATTGTATTTATAATTCATTATTAACCATAAAAACATGTTTTTAATGGAGTTTTAAGAACTTTTAATCTAAATTATATTGCTGGAAATTTGGTTAAGTATTAATTTATTGTTGTTGGTTGTTTTCTAGGAATTGATTATTCCTTAGGAGACTTTTAAGTGATTAAAAGTGGCACAAAAGATTGTTTATACGAGGTACGTACATGTCTACTTCGTTGTAAGTAGTATCATGTTTAGGTACCAAAGAAAAGAACTTAGTTCCATGATTAGAGAACACTTGGATGAAAATTGTTTGGTTATAAATTTAATTAATTCATGTGCTTATGTTTATGAGATATGTTTTGGTGATTTGATTATGTTTGTATGGAATTATGGATGCAAACATGTTGAATTATATTGGATTAATTGTTTGTATTGAATGTTGATACAAACATATTTTATTGGATTGGTTTGTTAACCACATTTGGATTATTAAAGGATTGGATTTGAATGCATGGTTTAAGTGGAATGAATTTATTAATTATTCCACAAGGTTATTATTTATTTATTTATTACTCAATCATGACTTGTTAGTATGTTGAGTAAAGGTGGATTAAGCCGAAATGGCTAGGTGGGTTGACTATGTTCAATAATTTTGAATAATTTGGAAGTTTAATGGAATTAAAGGTCAACTTGTGATGTGATCACCATTGTCCTAAATAAGATTAAAAGTGAATTGATGTATGATTTTTATGTATGTTCTACTTGATTGAGTCGGCTATTAATTAAATTTGTAATCACGTAAAGTGAAACATGGATGAGCATTAAAACTCTGGAAAGCATGCACTTCTAGAGTATTGACAATTATGGGTTGGGGTACACGGTGGTATCCCGTGGCTTTCCGAGGCTTGTTTGATCAACATGTCCTATTTTCTTTTGGTATTTACATTTTATTTTTATAATGAAAGTTAGATGGGATCCTAGACTAACTTTGTGAGAATGGAGTCTCGCCCATTCTTGCATCGCGCTAAACTTTTATTTTAAATGGTCATTTGGGACCAAAATGATTTGGTGGATTGGACAACCTCGTCTATTGCTTACTCCAAATTAAATTAATTAAATTAAATATAAAGAGTCAAGTGTTTGGATTTGATTAGCAAATATGTTGAGTCGATTGAATTGTTTAAGTGTGGAGTCTTGATTAATGAATTCGTGTTGTATGTTTATTTACTTAAATTAGTTGAGCATGCTAGGTTTTGTGCGTTGTAGCTTGTATGTACTCAGCTTTGCTGATTGCGTGCTTTTGTGTGTTTTCTTTTGGTCATGGCCTTCGCCTTTCAATGACCCTGTGATGATCCAATTATTACACTTGTATTATTGGGGAGCAGTATTGCACAAGTTAGTTTGATGATGTGAAGTTCGGGGATTTGACATACGCATTGTCAAGGGATTGGTGTGATTGAGAGTATTCGTTCTTTGTGTTGAACTTATTTATGTTTTACTATTTTAATTATGTTTTGGGATTTTGAATATTGGTTTGGTTTTAATAAGGGCCTTTATGGTTCCAATTTGTAAGCTTTGACTTATTGGTTTCTAAACTATATTATTTTAATATTTAAGTTGGATTTCCGCTGCGATACTTTGATAAAACCTTAACGTTTTAACACGTGGCGGTAACATGCCAATGGTTCTCCTCCATTTTTATTTAAAGTAAGTGGTTTGGAAAAGGGAGAATTATTGGGGTGTTACAATGGATTTAAGCACTCCAAAGTTTAAATACTCAACTCGACCAATAATGGCGGTGAAAGGTGTTCATCAACGGGTTTGGGTTTGGGGAGAAATTTTTAGGTGTCTACAGGTACTATCTCCAAAGACCTCGTTCACACGATCATGAAACAAGGTGCATTCGCTCTTGAATTATGGAGCCGACTTGAAGAAGTTTTTCATGACAATAAGCATACTAGGGCTGTGTATTTAGAGGAGAAATTCAACAATACTAGACTTGAAAATTTTGCTAATATGGCTGCCTATTGCAAGGAGATCAAGCTTCTTGCCGATCAATTGAGCAACGTTGATAATCCGGTCTCTGACAGGAAGATGGTTCTTCAGATGATTTCTGGCCTTACTAAGGGGGAATACGACACGGTTGCTACTTTGATCTCCCAAACCGACCCCACCCCGAGTTTCAGCAAGGCCGGGTCTATGTTTTTTCTTGAGGAAACAAGAAAATCCAAGCAAGATGAACATGGACATCATGCCCTCATGGCGCAACAGCAATCTCCGGCCACCGCCACCTCTACGCCGCCCACACAGCAGCCCCCATAGCAATCCGACAACCAGCGTAGTGGTGCCGGCCGCGGTGGACGAGGTCGTGGAAGAGGGCGAAACTCGAATGCAAAAGGTCGAGGCAGGGGGCGTAATTCAAACCCCACTTACCATCAACAGTCAAACGGCCCACTTGTTCAAGCCCATCAGCAGCAGGGCCCACAGTGGGGTACCCAACCCACTTGGAAGCAACAACATTCTGGCACCTGGGCTTCCCCCCTGCCCATTTCCAACTAGCCCATATCCTCAGTTTAGAGGACAGCAGCCCCAACCATCCTTGTTGGGCCCACGCCCAACTCAAAACCAGGCATACTACGCTTCACCGGCCCAGTCTGGTTATGGCCCTCTTATGACCCCGACGAATTTCGGCCATGCTTATAGTTCCATGGGTTTCCACACTCCCGACAATGGTTGGTACATGTACACGGGGGCGACTTCTCATATGACTCGTGATTCGGGTAATCTCTCTAAACTGTTTGATTTGAGCATTCCTCAATATATTCTAGTTGGTGATGGCAAACACATTCCAATACATGGCTACGGATCCACCAATACTCTCCCACCTAACTCTTCTTTCCAACTCAAGAATGTCCTATATGTTCCTAGCATTATTAAAAACCTAATTTCTATTAGAAAATTCACTTGTGATAATTCTGTTTTTGTTGAATTTGACCCTCTCGGTTTTTGTGTGAAGGACCTTCATTCGGGGACAATTCTAGCGAGATGCAATAGTGTGGGGGACCTCTATCCTTTCTCCACCAATTCCTCTTCAAAAACTCACACCTCTCTAGCTGCGATATCTCCTTCAACTTGGCATCATAGACTTGGACATCCCGACACACCAGTTTTTGATTTTCTTAGGAAAAAAAATCATATCAATTGTAATAAAAGTCTTAGTCTCCTTTTGCTACTCTTGTCCATTAGGGAAACATGTACGACTCCCTTTTAAGTCGTCTACTTCTGTAACCTTTTCCCCTTTCGATATAATTCATGCGGATTTATGGACTTCTCCTATTACTAGCAAATTGGGACATAAATATTATTAGGTGTTGCTTGATGATTTCTCCCATTTTCTATGGATTTTCCCTCTAAAATTCAAATCCCAAGTCTATGATATTTTTTTGAATTTCCGTGCTTTTGTGAAAACACAGTTTGAAAGGAACATTAAAACTTTCCAAACTGACAACGACCGTGAATTCGATAATTCTCTATTTCATGATTTTTGTGCAAAATATGGCATGGTCTTTAGATTCTCTTTCCCAAACACTTCTTCCCAAAATGGCAAAGCCGAAAGAATGATCCGTACTATCAACAATATGTCTCGCACAATTCTTTTCCATGCTTCTCTTCCACCTTCTTTTTGGGTTTATGCAACTCACATGGAAACATATCTTCTCAATATTCTACCATCCAAAACAATCCAAAACAAAACTCCAAGAAGTTTTATCGTAGGTTGCCCACATACGATCACCTACGTACTTTTAGATGTCTTTGCCACCCCAATTTGAGTGCCACCGCCCCTCACAAACTTGCTCCCTGTTCTAAACCTTGTGTCTTTTGGGGTTCCCTTCCAACCATCGCGGTTATCTATGCTATGACTTATCGACAAATAAAATCACAATTTCACGACATGTCACTTTTGTTGAGGATAATTTCCCATTCTCCAACCTCTCCAATTTTCGTGAATCTGATTATGGGTTTCTGGACAAACCCATCTCCCCCTTGTGGCACCATTTCTAGTCCAACCACAGACCGGCCCAGCACCTCAACCCAATCTTGTCGGCCCAGTTTCCCCTCCACCCAACCCGCCTAATTCCCCTCATACTCCTTCCCAGCCCTTTTCGCAAGTGGGTCGCGCATCAGCCAGCAGGCCACTCCTCTTCAGCGGCCCACACTGCCAACTACTCCCACATCTCCCACATCACCCTTGATCCAATTTGGATCATTTCCCGCAACTCCTATCACCAATCCTCATACACGCCCTCCCTTTATTCCCTCACACAACATGACTACTCGTGCTCAAAGTGGGATTTTCAAACCGAATCCTAAGTATAATTGCTCGGCTCAAGCAATTTCTTCTATTCCAAAAAATCCCAAAGTAGCCATGCTTGATCCAAATTGGAATGCCGCCATGAATGAGGAATATAATGCTCTTGAGAAACAGGATACTTGGGAACTTGTTCCAAGACCGGAAGGGGTGAATATTATTCGGTGCATGTGGTTATTTAAGCACACATACAGGGAAAATGGTGACTTGGAGAGACACAAGGCGAGACTTGTTGTGAATGGCAAGTCTCAACAGGTTGGAGTTGACTGTGATGAGACGTTTAGTCCGGTAGTGAAGTCGGCGACTATTCGTACAGTTTTAAGCATTGCTATGGGGAGGGATTTGTAACACCCCCAAATCTCCCTCTACGAAAATACTAGTATAATACGTATAATTATACCGTAGAGATAGACTTAGGCGTATTACCGCAGCGTGAATACGCAAGGCTACTCAACTTACTAAAAATAAACCAATACTTAGCAGCGGAAACTTCAATAATCTTCCTTATTAATAATAACCATAATAGTAACCAATGTTATGAGTACTCCAAATAGATACAAGACCAAATTCCTAATTTAGTGAAAACCAATCCCGGGACTCCAATGCATCATTTATTGACTCCAACCTGAAAATAAGCAACACTGCTTACCATTATGGTAAACAGGGCGAACCAAAACAAATAAGAAGTACGAGTTAGCAAAATATGCTAAGTACGATAAGTGCAAGATAATTAAACTCAATTTATTCGCAAACATGCTTTAAAACCAATTTCCAATAAATAATTCCAAACTCATGGTTTAAAACAAATTCTCAATAATTCCAATATCAATAATCAATAAAACCAATTCAAATTATTTAAAAACCAATTCCTCATATTAAAAGCAATTCCTCTCCCAAGTGTGCACACCCCCCAAGCTAGTCTCCTTATGTTACAAGGCTATTCTTGAGGAAAGACCCGGTCATGCAAAGTCCAAGGCCTTATCAATAAACCAAATCCCATAGTGGGATTACTAACATGCTTATAAAGCATAAATAATAATAAATCCATGATTCAATAAATCCTCTTTTAAATCCAATAATTCAACATTTAATGAAAACAATCCAAACTCCTTTTCCATAAATCCAACTTGCTTTCAAAATCAATCCTTTTTAAACATGAATAATAAATTAATTAATCAAAACATGTTATAAAATTCAATACTCCAATTTAATTATTAAAACCAATCCTTTAAACATACTTTTAATTCATAAACCATAATTCAATTCAATTTAATTCAATTCATCATAAAATCATGTTATTCAAATCGATCACTTTCAAGGTATCTAACCACCTAACGTACCTTGATCTTCACTTAGCCAACAACACTTCAAAAGAACTCTCAAGTAGCTTGATCAAAAACACCCTACAAATAAATATAACCTTAATCAATATAAGGTTAACAAATAATCACAAATAATTAAATTAAACTCTCCCAACTAAATGTACATGAACCTCTTAAATTAATTCAACATGAACATTATTAAAATCTGATTTTATATAATTAAAACTAATCATAATAATTTTATATTAATCTCCCATAATAATAATAATTGAATAAAAGAAAAGGAGAAGAAAAGATTTGGATTTGCGTAGGAAATAAAAGGCAGAACTTTCAGAGGCTATAACTCCGTTGATATAGCTTCAAATTGGGTGATTCTTGAGTCTAACCTCAAGTATTTTTCGATAGGAACAACTTTCTATGAAACGTCACTACCACAAAAACTGACCATAAGTGCCCGAACATTGGCTTCAAAGATGAATGGGATGATTTGTGTAAAATTAAGGAGAAGAAAAAGAAGAGAATTGGTGTGAAGAATGTGAGAGGTGTGAAGGGGTATTTATAGGCTAGTATGAGCATGAATTATGGTAGGAAAATATAGGAAGAATTATGGTAATTATGGTTTAAGAGATTACTTGGAGAAGTGAGCAAAGATTTAAGGAAAGTTTTGATATTTGAAGGGATTGTGTATAATTGAATATGGAAGGTATGTATGTCATAAAAAATGTTAAGGAAATTGGCATTGCTTGGGGAATAATTAAGAAGAATGAATGGCAAGAAAATATAATAATTGGATATCAAAAAGATGGAGAATTAGAATTATGGAAAATAGGATATTTAAGGGAGATAATTAAAAATACAAATTACCAAAATATTTTCCCAAAATCTTTATGGGATGGCCGAAATTATTGAACTTTCCTAAGCTCATATTTTCGGCCTTCCTATTTAGTATTTAGGAATATATTTTGCTAGTTTAAAGGAATTAAAAATAATTATGTAAATAATATTTATTGTAATAAATCATTAAATAATAAAATACTAAATATTCACCAAATAATTTAACTAATAAAATCAGATTTTATACATAAGAAAATCTGAAATTATTAGCTAAATAAATGGGATTTTCGGACTTATTAAAATAATAATAAAATATAGCTTTTGCCTTAATTAAAATATCCGAAATATATAAATAATCCGGTTTTTAAAATAGGATAAATGGATGATAAATCTTATCCAAAATAATGATTAGTTTTCAAAATACTTTTGGCGCCAAAATTCAAATATCATTTTGGCTCCAAGATTTAAATAGTAAATTGAATTACTAAAATACCCTTTTTAGAAAATAATAATTAATTAGAAAATACGTATGAAAATACGGGGTATTACAGGATTGGCCCATTCATCATCTTGATGTCAAAAATGTTTTTCTTCATGGGGATCTGAAAGAAACTGTATTTATGCATCAGCCACCAGGTTTTGTGGACCCTCGGTTTCCTCATTTTGTGTGTCGGCTCCGTAAATCTTTGTATGGTCTTAAACAGGCGCCTAGGGCATGGTACCAACGTTTTGCTAATTATCTTCTTCAGATTGGTTTTGTGTGTAGCAAGAGTGATAATTCCCTATTCATATTCCGTCATGGCTCGAATATTGCTTACTTACTATTATATATTGATGACATCGTCCTCACTGCCTCCTCTGAGAAACTCAAGTCCGACATCATTGCTCTTCTTCAATCCGAATTCTCTATGACTGATTTGGGTAAGCTTAGCTTCTTTTTGGGGATTTCGGTACAACGTACTAAGGACAGTATGTTTTTGAGTCAAAGTAAGTACGCAGAGGAGATCATTCACAGAGCTAAGATGGTAAATTGCAAAGCCGTTGCTACTCCTGTCGACACTAAGTCAAAACTTGGTGCTCTTGATGGCCAGCCTATTAGTGACCCGTCTCTTTACAGGAGTCTTGCAGGTGCCCTTCAGTACCTCACCTTTACGAGACCGGACATCGCTTATGCGGTCCAACAAATCTGCTTATTCATGCATGACCCGAGGGAACCACATTTTAACGCTCTAAAGCGTATTATCCGTTATCTCCGTGGCACTACGGATCATGGCATACATTTGTATCAATCTACTCCTTCGAGACTAGTTTCATACACGGATGCCGATTGGGGGGCTGCCCCGATACTCGGCGTTCTACTTCCGGGTATTGTATTTATTTGGGTGATAATTTAGTCTCTTGGTCTGCGAAACGTCAGCCTACATTGTCCCGTTCTAGTGCCGAGGCAGAATACAGAGGTGTCGCGAATGTTGTTGCCGAAGTATGTTGGCTCCGAAATCTTCTACTCGAGCTATATTGTCCTTTGCGTAAGGCATCCTTGGTTTATTGTGATAATATTTTTGCAGTCTACTTGTCTTGCAATCTTGTACAATATCAACGTACCAAACACATCGAGATGGACATTCACTTTGTTCGAGATAAGGTGGCTCTAGGCCACGTTAAGGTGCTCCATGTTCCGTCTCCTTACCAGTTTGCTGATATTTTCACCAAGGGTTTGCCGCGACAATTGTTTCAAGACTTTCGGTCCAGTCTCAGCGTTCGGCCTCCTCCCGTTTCGACTGCAGGGGTGTGTTAGAGATTATGTTAATAATCTCTTTTTATTTTGTTAATATTCTTTATGATGTGTAATTAGCATTAATTGGATTTCTCATATTAGGTTTGTACCACACCTATTTATATACGATTGAATGAGAAAGCTCCTCAAGGAGAATTACACAATCTTATTCTCTTACAAAACTTGTTGCCTTCGTCAAGAATTTACCATCCTAAATCCTATTACAATTCTATTTCTCGTCAATAAATTCAATTTTCTAAATTTTTTTTGTCTTATAATACGGAGTATTATTTTTGCATCTTTTCCTCTTTTGAAAAATAATTACAAAGTACTTCGTATTTCATTTTTCGTAATTTGGTACAAATTGCCTTATAAATTTATGCAATTAATTTATTTTTAATGTTTGACCAATAAATTCACACTACGAGATCGAGAAGAGGAAAGATAATACACATATGTCTCTCTCTATCTCTCTGTGTATGTATGTGCACGTGTTAATATATATATTGTTTAGCGAACACAACGCGTGCATATAAACATATAAAAGCTAGTATATTATACTTCATCCGTTTCTATTTAGTTGACACGTTCAATTTAGGCACACATATTAAGGAGAGGAGAGAGAGTGAGAGAGAATGATAAATCAAGTGGGGTACACTTAAAAAGAAAGGTATAAAACTTACCAAATAAGAAAACGTGTCAACTAAAAAAAAAACTTCTTAACAAGGAATAATTGCAACTAATAAAAAACGGAGGTTAATATAAGTTAAGGGGGGAGGAGAGTAAAACATTAGTGTCCACATTTTAAAGTACATACTCATAATGCCCCTTATTCATCATTCTCTTTAATATAAAAAGAAAAAAAAAATATTTAAGGTAATTGGTATATTATTTAACTAGTGTGTGGCCTGAGCTTGTATTACATCGGGTTGCTACTTTTAAACATAATGTTAGTAATAAAAAGAGGATTTAGATAGAATAATTCTCCATTTGTATTAGAATTGTTGATCAAGCTATTTTCTTTATTCATTATTTCTAGGCTACATAATTACTCGTATTTTTTTTAATTCATTTTTGTGCTTACTTAAAGATATATTTATTTGTATAGAGGACATATAAATTACTATTGAATTGGCTTAGATGATAAGAAATGTGATCATATATTCATGAGGTTTAATGTCCGAATATTGTAGGATTTAAGTGTTGCAATGCTAGTGGTAAGTCTAGTGACATGGAACAATGCTTGTTAAATGATGATGTGGCACATTGGTATTGCACATCTACGTGGTATATATAAACATTTTTAGGCACACTTTTTAAAATATATAAAAATATTAAATTACTATATGACATAGATGATAATAAGAAATGTGATCATATATTCATGAGTTCAATGTTCGAATATTGTAGGATGTAAGTGTTGCAATGCTAGTGGTGACATGACGTAGTGCTTGTTAAATTATGACGTGACACAATACTAGTTCAGATCTACATGGTATATCAACATTTTTAGCACACCTTTTAATATATAAAATAAAATAACAATAAAATGTATAGATGCAAGGAAATAATATCATTTCCAATTAACAGTTTAATCAAGGTTTAAATAAAAGAGCATTTAGAGAAGCAACCACATATTGTTCTCTCTCCATCGTACTCTCTTTCCTTCTAGGATTTTATAAAATTTTGGATGTTTAGGCTAAAGCAGTCTAATTTCCGAAGAAATTAGACTAATTCTGACCCTTTCACTTCTTTATCTACAACTTTACTTTTTATAGGTTTCAATAAATCTACGCAAGTAATGTAGATGTTCGTCTGTCTCCCTAAGGTGGATGGAGTCATTAGTTTTTGTTAGTTTAGGGTTTGTTTGGCGTCATTGTGGTTTTCAGTTTTTTGGGTTTTTTTTTTTGTTTTTCAAAAATATATGATATATGTCATATAATATATTAAAAAAAGTTTCAAACTTATTAAAATTATGATAATTTTAAAAACTGACAACAGATCAGTTAAAACATCTTTTTCTTATTTTTCATTTTTTGGTTTTTTGTTTTAAAAAAAAAACTGCAAATAAAAAACGATGCCAAACAAGCCCTTAGCTGTTTGGTTTTCGATAGGGTTTTTATGTGTGCTAAGACTTAAAAAAAAATAATCACATTGTTCCCAATTGTCAGTTCGTTGGTAAAGATTTGTTCAGGGTCACAACGACTGTCGAATTCTCAAATACATTTAAGCGAAGCATATAATAATCATCCTTACAGCTACAACAAACCTTTAGACCGTCTCTCCGAAAAGGTTGCATATTTGAAGGATGTAGCACAGTGATCTATTCAACGATCATAGCTTTGATGAAGAAACCTTTATTTGATTATGTTTTATGTATTTTTTTAATTTAGAGTTTATTTTATTTGTAGATGTCGTATGACTTATTATTAACGAAATGATTTTGTTAAAAACAAAACAAGAGATAATCGACAAATACAATCAATTCAATATTAATAAAAAGGATAATTCCCCCTCAAAAATATGTCAAACATGAATATTCAGTATAACAATCAATCTTAATTGTAAATAACCATTATATTGATAAGTTACTTTGTTCAATTATATTATAATCTGTTATGTTTTTCTCACCTTTTATTAAAATATATAATAACTAGTTTTGTGCGGGCCCCTGCGATTCCCGGGTTGTTTATTGAATTTTAAGATAAAATTTTAATCTATACATCAAATTTTAAAATATATCATTAATACAAAATTATTCAGAAATTGATCTGCTTTTGTGATGATTTGTTATCTAGTAGGCATGTAATGACTAATAATAATGTTAGTGGAAATGTTCGACTCAATACATTAAAAAAATTAAAAAAATTAGCAAAAAATAAATTGAATAAAATAAATGTTCAAAGCCCGTTGGGTTGACCCGAACTCAAAACTCTGGGTTAGGGTTGAACAATTTTTTACTCGTAATATGAAGTGACCCAATCCGAGATGACTCGTGAAGTCATGACCCGACCCTAATTGACAGGTATACATAGTAATAAAATTCTATTAAATTGTGAAGTATATTATTTTAACCGAGTAGTATATATTATAAATGTATGTTTTACGCTTTGAATTACAACCTTCGCTCCAAAAAATATTATGATATAAAAAAATAAATTTACATGATAAATTTTGAGAATTATAATCTAATAATTTTTTTGAAAGAAATTATAATTCAATTTGTACATCTGATATATTGGTATTTTATCGAAAATAGAACTCTAAACTAACTATTTTATCCTAAAATTCTATCCAAATAGAATTCTAAACCAATTTTTTTTATCATAGGAAATCTATTTAAATCTATCCAACGTGGCGCGACACTTGGCGAAAAGTTAGAACGCCAAGTATCACTGCCTCGTGACTTGGCTAAAAATTTAGCTTGATATAGTCGTTATATAATTAGATGTACAACAATTGTCAGACATGATTTCCTTTGATATTTCATAGTAATCAACTTCAAACGATATATACAGTAATATGTTCATTTTTTAATAGTTTCAATCAAAAGATGCAAATAATTAAGTATTTAGATAAACGAAGCAAAAATTAGCAAGAATCAAACACTATAGGCAATTAGACCTTATAAAAGTTGTTTGAGCTTCATAAATCAAAGCACGCATTGAGTGCATGTATGACTAGTTAATCATTATTACAAAAGTTAATTGCAAAATCAACTAATTAAGAATGAAAAAAAAAAATCATATCCTAGTAAATAATCATGATTTAGGACTTGGCTAAGATTTGGATAAATCATATCCTAACAAAGGATATAACTAATATTTTATGAAGAGGTGTAAAAATATCTTTACCTATAGATAGACAATCAAAATATGTGTGTGTGTATGCTAGCATTTCCCAAGTTTCTAATCAAAGGATTTGATTTTTTTATTTTTCCGACATGAAGAGATTATATTACATACATATTTTTTTTGGAAAAATTGGCCGCAACATCCTGGAGTATAGCTTAGGTGCACCGAGTACCCTGAACTTTGCGTAGTAGCCAACACACTACCAACTATAGTGTTAGGTGCGACATGTGCCTTAAATGAAAATTTTCGGCCACTTATTACATCAGAGGAGGTGAATCCACGCGTGCTAAGTGGATGTAAGACTACATAATTGTTCTAGAGAGTGAAGATTCACTTCCTCCCACAGAAATAAGTTGTCGGAAATTTTCATTTATGGCACGCGTTGCGCCTAACACCATAGTTGGCAGTGTTTGGCTAGTTGGGAGTGTTTGGCTACTACGCAAAGTTCAGGGTGCTCAGTACACCTAAGCCATACTTCAGAGTGTTGCGGCCAATTTTGCCTATTTTTTTTTTGTAACACTTGTAAGGCAACGTTAAGAAATTTATCAATAATATCATATTAAAGTATGATATGTAAAAAAAAATAGAAAACAAATACTATTTTTCTAAAGAAAGAAAACAAATACTATTAAAAGTACCCTAATTAAACATGAATAAACCACTCTAACATTTCATCATTAAAACATATTGAAAAATTATGATTTTTTTTAAAATAAGTTTTATACTTATATATGGACATGAGTCACATCACCTACGCCTTTTTGGTTGCTACAAAATTAGTTTTAAAAATGAATTAATTGATCAATCATTAAAAAAAATTGTTAGGATAAAAAGAATATATGTAATATATTTTGATGCTATGTCGAATAATTTTCTTCTCTCGTTGTATATAATAATAATAATAATAATAATAATAATAATAATAATAATAATAATAATTTATGAGATAGTTTATAGTCTAAAATGTCTCAAATCAATAAAATGGAAAAATTGTCCCCATTAATCCTAACTTTGCTCCATCTTCCAATATTAATCCCAACTTCAGTTTAATCCCTATCACTCCCAACTTTACACCCTATCAATTTTTATCACCTCCAACTGACCTACAACCGGTTTATCAGGTTAACATTTGTGAGTTAGATTTTTTTTTTTGCACACGTCACTACATGATTGGTCAAATAAAAAAAAATAAAAAAAAAATCCAACCTTAACGGCAGCCACCATTAAGGCAGTCGAAATCGGGGAGGGAAAAGGAGGGGAGGCTAGACTTCGACGGAGAAAGCATTAGGGTGGTCAAAATTGAGTGGGGAAGTGAATGGAAAGGGCGGAAACAGTGGGGGAATGGTGGGGGATGTCGGAATTAAAAGGAAAAAGGAAAGGTTATGGTCGGAATTCGACGGGGAAAAGTGAGTGAGGGTGGAAGGGATCGGAGATTGGAGTGATGGGGAAGGGAGATCGTTGTTGATAGAGTTGGAGGGGGAAGGGAGATCGATGGTGGTGGATGGAGGAAATTGACAGGGAAGAAGGTGTGTGGATCTGTCGGCATCATCATCAATAGCAGTTGTTGCAGCAATACCGCTGTTATACCAGAGGCGGCAATAGCAGTTGGGGAAGGGAAGGGGGCTAAAGACAGCAGTGGAGGTGGTCAGAAATGTATAGGGGAGGGGGAAGGGAAGGGGGCCGAAGGTGGCAGGGGTTGCCACCTGCTGAGTTGGGGTTAGATTGTTTTTAAATTTTTTTAAATTTTTTTAAAATTTTTTAGGCCTACCACATGTTGACACGTGTTTGGTAACCTCCTACATCAGGTTGGATGACCAGTTGGGGGTCTTGGGGGTGATAAAAATTAATAGGGTGCACAGTTGGGAGTGATAGAGAATAAATTGAAGTTGGGATTATTATTGGCAGATGGTGCAAAGTTGGGATTAATGGTGTCAATTTTTCCTAATATTTAATGAAAATTGACTAAAGATATCAAGGTAATTATTCATATTGAGGAAGATTTTTTATATCGAGGAGGATTTTAGACATCAAGGAGGATTTTCGATATTATCTTCCATTAAAGAACAAAGGTTTTAGTATAAGTAGCCAATGAACTAGAACAAAGTTTTAGTATAAGTAGCCAATGAACTAATGTATTTCTTCTACATCTTAAACTCTTAAGTCTCGTTTATTTTCTCTTAAACAAACAAGCTTACAATTTTTAACATGGGAAAGACTATGATTTTCTCTTTGCTTCTCGTACTAGTGTTATTTTGGGTGTCTCCTGGTGAGTGCAACAATTTTTTTTTACTAATACTTAATATAATTTTTTTGAGTGTATAGTGTATAAGAGTGTGTGTTATGTGCTCATAAAACAATACAATTAATCTTTAGCTTTAGGAATTACAAATTCAAGAAAAATAATGGTACGACAACCAAAAACTGTACTAAATGTTTTTGCACATTAGACAAATTATTCTCATATTTATTAATTTTTTTAATTATATATTTTGTCTAAACAAAAAAGTTTAATATTAAAAATTTATTTATTTTAATTGGTAAGAGTAAAATGACAAATCTAGCTAGTTTTCAAAAGATTTTGACAAATTAATGTTTGTACTTTTCATTATAATTAACAATCTTTAACCCCTTGCATTTTTTTGTGTTTAATTGTTTATAGAAAATGCTAATAGCAGTTAAATTGGAGCTACCCTACTTGAAAAGAAAGGTATTGATAATTTTAGAGTTTCTCCATTGGGGTTAAATTGCTAACCAGAAGGGAACTTTTTCCAAAGTGAGCCAATTTTGGCAAATATTAACCAAAATGGTTGCGTGGCAAAAGTATTTACCAAACTAAGCTTCCAGGCTAAAACGCTGTCTCGGTCAGCGTTTTATGCCTGGGTTTTTTTTTTTTTTAAAAAAATCAACCTAAAAACGCTGTCTGGGGCAGCGTCTTTGTTGTTGACCTTTTTTTTAAAAAAAATTGTAATTGCCTTTTATTTATAAAAATGATTTTAAAAAACAAAAACAGTTGGTACCAAAGACGCTGTCCCAGATAGCGTTTAACTCTGGAACTATAAACGCTGTCTCAGACAGCGTTTAAGGTTATTAATGAGACGCTGTCTGAGACAGCGTTTCTGTCGTTTTTTTTTTCCCTCCAACAGCGTATTTCATCCTTTCATTTCCTCCTCCTTCATTCTCAAACCCCTTCTTTCCCAAACTCTAACTTAATCCCCCTCTCTCTCATACTTGTGCTCCTCCGTATAGACCGCCGCCGGCGCCGCCACCTTCACCGTCGCCCGCCGTCACCTCCACCGTCGCCCGCCGTGTAGCCCACTATACACTCCCCTCACCCTGAAATAGGTATTCATTCAACTTTCTTTGTGTTTTAAATTCTAGGGTTTATGTTGGTGATTTCTAATTTTTTTGGAATTGGGTTAAAATGTTGATGAGGTTGAGTTGTTAGTGTTAAAAATGTTGAATTGTTAGTGTTGGTATTGTTTAGTGTTGGTAATTGTTGAATTGTTAGTGTTGATAATGGTAGTGTTGATATTGTTAGTGTTGATAATAGTTTGGATAATGTTGAATTGTTGTTGTTGGTTTTGTTGAAAATTGTTGACAATGGTTGATAATTATTAGGTTTTGAACAATTGTAATTACCTACATTGTTGTGTAATAATGGTGATTTAGGGGTTGTTAGTAGTTAATTTGTATAGTATGTAAAAAAATTTTGTTTGATTGTGGTGATTTAGGGATAATTTAACGGCTTTACGTAAAATGTGTTTTGGTTGTTATGTAGAATATGGCTGGACAAAATGTAGCGTTGTTATGTCGATGGGGAGGTGAAATTTTGTGTAATGGATCAAATGTGGAGTACAGTGGAGGGAATATGGACCTTATAACACTTGAACCGAACATGACTGTGACTGATCTGATGAATGAGGTTCACAGTTGTATTAGTTTAAACCCTATGACTGTTGAACTGAACCTTAAAATGAGGTGTGATACTGGTCATGGGGTGCAAGTGTTACCTGTCTCTACGAACAGACATTTGAAAGGTTTGAGGAGCATGGTAGGAATGAAGGGTTTTCCCAATGAGATATATGTAGAAACAGTGCCTATATGTACCCAACAAAGTACTCGGGCAGAACAGCAAGCTACATATGTCTCTGATTACAACACCGCGTCCTTCCAAGAGCCCGCAAACCACATTCCATCGAATGCATATGGGATGGGTTCTTTCACTCGAATGATGCAGGACGACCAATTTCACTTGCCTTTTAGTTCTCATATAGCTTCACCAGTACATGCGGGGGGACGCGTGACAGTGTTCGGCCAGCCTGATCCGTCGTCATCGAACACCGTGGCATCTTCGCCGATGCAATTGCATAGCTACTCTCCTATGCAAGGTGATGATGGTTCACCGTTTCGAGAAGAGCCAAATCATTTTGATGATGTTGTGAATAATGAATTGTCGGTGTATGATGTGTATGCGGAAATGGATGATGAGGACGAGAACGGAGAGGGGGATGATGAACCTACACAGGTGGAAGATGGTCAGCTGTTGGTTAGAACTCCCATACCTTGGTTCAGTGAGGTACCCGAGAACTATGAAGTTGATCAGTATTGGGCCGAATCGGGTAGCCACACCTCTTTTGTTCCCGGGGGAGAATTTGAGAAGGGAATGTATTTTGAGAGCAAGAAACTGCTTCAAGAAATGGTGAAGATGTATTCTATTTAGAGGAATCAATTCTACACCACAGTGACCTCGAATGATGGTGTCCTACATCTGCGATGCAAGAAGAAATGTGGTTGGATGCTACGGGGTACCAAATCGAGTGAGCACTCACGTGGTTTTACCATAGTCACGTACAAAGGCCCGCATCGGGAGACATGTGTCAGTGAAGTACTATCTAATGATCACCCACACTTGGATTCGTCCGTAATAGCCGAGTATGTGAAGTCCTTTGTGCAGAAAGATCCTTCGTTGAAAGTGGAATTCATACAGGAACTGATCTCGAAGCAATTTCATTTTGATGTCCCGTATCGACGAGCGTGGTATGCCAAGGAGAAAGCTATAGCTGAGATATTTGGGGATTTGGAGAGTTCATATGGCAGACTTCCCCACTTCATGCAAGCACTCCTACGGTCGAACCCGGGAACATGTGTCGTATGGAAACACAAAGCTTTAGTGGATGGTGTATACTATAGCAACATGGAAGTGTTTGAACGAGTGTTTTGGGCCTTCGGTCCTTGTATCAATGGCTTTAAACATTGTATGCCTGTTCTCTGTATCGATGGGACGCACTTGTACGGGAAGTATAAAGGAACACTGTTGGTTGCTACGAGTGTTGATGCAAGCTTCCAAGTATTTCCTATTGCATTTGCGGTGGTTGAAGGGGAAAACACTTCCAGCTGGTCTTGGTTCCTAGGTTGTATTCGAGATCGTGTCACGCAACGGGATGGCCTTTGTGTTATTTCTGATCGGCATCCTGGGATCATTGCAGCAATGAATGATCCCAATGTTGGATTCACCCAGCCCCGAGCGTATCACAGGTTTTGTGTCCGCCACATAGCCTCTAACTTGAAGACTCACGTGCGAAGTAACGACATGAGAGACATGTTCAAGGCCGCTGCGTACCAAAGGCAAGAAAGAAAACTTCAAGCTGATCTGTGTTTCATTGGTGAGGCCTGTCCCAAGGCCATTGCGTACATTGATCAAGTCCCGTTCCCTATGTGGTCTCTGTTTCACGACAGTGGTCGCGGGTATGGTATATGTACTACTAACTTCTCGGAGACATTCAACAATGTGCTGAAAGGAGCTCGGTTTCTACCGATTATGTCCCTTGTCGAGTTAACCTTCCACAGAGTTAACAAGTATTTCACTTTGAGAAGGGAGTCTTCTGAGGCTAGGTCTGATCAGGGACTTCCATACCCCCCAAAGGTCACTGCCATCCTCGAGAAGAACACCGCTAAAGCCAGATATCATAGAGTGGATGCCTATAACCGGCGATTGCATATTTACCAAGTGACAACAGAGAGGGGAGAGAGAGTTGGTAATAAAGGAGGCCACAAGCATACGGTAAACTGGCAGTTGAGAACGTGTACGTGCAACAAACCGAAGATATTCCACCTCCCATGTTCTCATGTGCTAGCAGTCTGTGCTACATACTCACTATCAGAACGGCCTTGGGTGGACCCTCTGTTGCAGTCGGCCGCCTACATGAACACCTATGCACCACAGTTCTGGCCGATCCCCTGCGAGACAACCTGGGCACAGTGGGCACAGTACGTAGGCCCTAAACTCATTCCGGACGGCACAATGATACGTGGAAAAGGTCGTCCAAAGTCGAAGCGCATACGCAATGAGATGGATGACAGCAACCGGCCCCCAACCAAATGCAGTCGTTGTCACTAGCAAGGTCACAACCGCACTACTTGTCCATCTAGACCAACATAGGACCTAAGTGTATATGTGTTATTTGATATAGTAGTATGTAGTGGTGTTATTTTGATGAAACAGTTATAATTTTCTACATTATGTGTTATTGTGTTCAATTCGATGAATTTTATTTTGTACGTTGGATGTTCGAGACTTCCTGTTTATGCCTTTCAATCGAAATTAGTATTCAATATATTGTGTTAGTGTTTGGTGTGTAACGTTTTCAATGAACAAATATCATGGACGTACAGAATAGGACACCCGGACCTGTTGACCCTTCTGTCCTGACACTACAGGACACCCATCGGAGCGTCGACGTATGGAACCTGACGGTAATGATTCATCTTTAACGTTTTTGGATTCTTTGATGTACTATCTTTTGTTACTTATAAATGCTCCTGTGTTTTCAGGGTGACGTAGCGAAGCCACTACAATGCAGGCACTAAAGGACCCCCTGGGTTGTCCATGATCGCTGCCTTGAGTACGTGACGTACGCTGGCTTTGGCGGTGTACATCGCTTGGGATTCAGGGAGATCGACCGACACCTTGTCACGGCGTTAGTGGAGAGATGGAGGCAGGAGACGCACTCCTTCCACCTACCAGTTGGGGAGGCGACTGTGACATTGTGGGACGTGGCAATACTGACGCGCCTTCCAGTACAGGGGACTGCGGTGACGGGATCATTTCTAGTCGATCCCGTTGGATTGGTTGTGCGGGTTCTCGGGGTGCAGCCGGGTCCCAACGATGTTAGGGGCTCTGCCTTGAGGACGGTCTGGTTACGAGATACTTTCCAGGGCTTGCCTGCGGACGCCGATGACGCCACAGTACAGAGATACGCTTGAGCGTACTTGTTCTTCCTCATATCCGACGTGTTGTTCGGCAACAAGAGCGGGAGCCACTTGCAGCTTATTTACCTACAGCTGTTAGACCACGACTGGGAGCATATCCGTGGATAAAGCTGGGGTAGTGCCTCTTTGGCGGTGTTGTATCACCAACTTTGCAGAGCCTCACGGAGTGGTGCGCTCGAGATTGGAGGACCTCTGTTTGTGCTTCAGGTATACTACGTATATTATCACAAACGAATTATGCAATGAGTAATGTCATATTTAACATAGTTTTGTGTTTTGCTATTGAAGCTATGGGCTTGGGAGCACATCCACGTAGGAAGACCAGGTAGGCCTGTTGTACATCGTCCGGGGCAGCAGGACCAGGATGACCAGTATGAGCCGTACATCGCTCCGCCTCGCCCTGCAGCTGATGAGGCTTACGGTTGCAGGTTTGTAACAATTGTCATTTTTTTCCCATATACGATTTCATTTTGTAAACATACTTACCAAATTTGTTGCCCCAGGTGGATGGTCCCCAGACTCACACAGGCACATGCGGCGACGGGTCTCCCATACTACCGAGACGCCCTTGATCGACTCACTGAGGATCAGGTACAAACTCTGAAGACATTTGTAATCATTTAGGTACTGTGTATACTGATTGTGGACTAACTTATTTAGGATGTGTTATTGCAGATCACATGGGATCCGTATATACCGGAGTTGGTAGATGTCATGCCTGCACATCTACTGGAGCATCAGGGAGAGTGGCGTGCCCGGGTCCCCCTGATCTGTTTCGAGGTTGTGGAGAGTCACCTACCTGACCGCGTCATGCGACAGTTCGGACTGCAGCAGCCTATTCCCCAGAATTGTGACACTGTCGTGCGCCTTCACGACATTGACCGTCGGGGAAAGACGGAGACAAACTGGGCACTGGAGCATTGACAGTATCTTCAGCTATGGGAGCAGCGGTTGGGTCATGTCGTTCAGGGTTATCCCATGCAAGGCGTTATGGATCATGACGATCCGTACATGGTGTGGTACAGGCTTATCACACGCCGTTTCATCAACCCCAGCTACACACCACCGTCCACCCATTACCACCCGGCACATGACGTCATTAGCGGATATGTGAGTTTCTTTTACTATACTTATCATCCTCATTTTTTAACTTTTTTAAATATCATGTACTTGACTGATCGATGATTACTACAGGCGGCGGATATGGTGGCGATGTATGATGCACTGTCCCTCGCCCTTACAAACGGACCCACCAGAGCCCAGGTCCAGCGGATGCGAGATATGTCCGCGACTTCCTTACGCAGACATGGTCACGATCATCTCATCCAACAGCGGGACGGTGATGATGGTCACTCCATCCATTCGCGGTTCGACCCCGGCCAGAGTAGCAGTGGAGGTGATCCTACGTCGCACACAGAGGCAGAGGAGTACATCTTCCACAGTTCTGCACCCTTCAGAACCCAGGAGGACGCATCGTCCAGCCAGCTCACTCCCCCCCCCCCCCCCGCGCCGGAACCCATTCACCACCATTCACCATTACACTCGGCGTCGTCCAAGACGAAGGGACGACAGTGAGGCTAGGGAAGGGTTACACCAAATTGATGAGTAGTGAACGTATTGTATCATTGTTTTGTCCTTTTTCCTGGAATGTTGTATATAACGATTGCATTATCAATATAAGACATGCTGGTTGAATGAATTTGTTTGTGTTTTGAAGTTTTGTTTGCTTATTTATCCAAATCGGATTTATGTTAGTCAAAATAGATCCTTCAGGGCTAATGTACATTAAACAACTGACATTTGGAATCCATAGTCGAAAATGGGGAAGAAAGGATGGCCCGTGGTGGTTAATGTGGTTGTTCATGGTGGTTTTAGTGTTGTTGGTTGTGGTGGGTGGTTATCGACGGTTGTTGAATGGTTGGGGTTGGTGGTGGAGCTGGTTGAAGTGTTGTTGGAGGTCAAAAGTGGTGGCAGATGGTGGTCGATGGTGGGGGTTGTTGGTGGATTGTGGTGGCAAGAATCATGGCAGGGGGTGGCAGATCAGTGGCAAAAGGCTGATTCTGCTGCTGTTTTGCACACCAGCAGAGAAACGCTGTCCCAGACAGCGTTTTAGGTTGAAAATAAGACGCTGTCTGAGACAACGTTTTAGGTACAAGGAAGTTTGTACATAAAGCGCTGTCTGGGACAGCGTCTTTGGTACCAACTGTTTTTGTTTTTTAAAAACATTTTTATAAATAAAAGGCAATTACAAAAATTTTAAAAAAAAAAGGTCAACAACAAAGACGCTGTCCCAGACATCGTTTTTAGGTTGATTTTTTTAAAAAAAAAAAACCCAGGCATAAAACGCTAACCGAGACAGCGTTTTAGCCTGGAAGCTTAGTTTGGTAAATACTTTTGCCACGCAACCATTTTGGTTAATATTTGCCAAAATTGGCTCACTTTGAAAAAACGTCCAACCAGAAGACCCGTGTAGTCCTGATTATTGTAAAGGCAATTGTCGTTGCTCCAATGATAACAGTGCTTGTTGTTGTTATTTAAATTATAAATAACTTATCCGTGCCATACATAAGGCAATATTTTTCTTTTGGTGATGTCTTGAGGGTGACATTTTAATACCATCTATCTATATTAATAACCCAATAACTTTATACAAAAAGCGAAACCGAGATGTCATCGTCAAAAATTTTCCCTCCATTTTGTTTTTTTAATTATTATTTTTTTAATTTTTTTTGTCAAACCTTCATGAAAGTATTTAAAGCTTATACTATATAATCTCTTTTCACATTGGATTTATAATTTTCCACATATACTCAAAAATAATATGTTTACATATATTTTATATTAAGTACAAAGTAATATATTATAAAATATGAGCATAAATAAATAAGTAGTATATTAGGATAACATTATTATCCATAATATATACGAAGTATAAAATAGGAAAAAAATACTTTAAATAATCCAACCTTTGCACTGTTCTCTCAAAATAATCCCACATTTTGATTATTTCAAATTAATCCAACCTTTTACTCCCATCTTCCCATATCAACCCCAACTGGTCACCTTGCTTACGCTAACGTGTCATTTTTATTGATTTGGTTTAGTGTAATCTATTAACTATTCTAAAACAAAAAATTGCTAACAACATCATCAGTTTTGAAACAATATTTCGTGTCATTCTCACATTAAATTTTTTCCCTCCAATTTTATGATGTCATCAATTATTAATAATATATATATTTTTAATCTACACTTTTGACTTTAATTCATAAATGTCTATATATAACTCAATTAACCAAGTTTCTCTCCTAAATTATAGTTTCACATACCTAATTTGTTTGATGTTTGGTTGTGGTTTCAATTTTATTTACTTTCCTTAAATGTAAGTAAATTATTTTTATATTTAATTCTAATCTTCATGTACAATGAAAAGCAACTTAATACAAATTATAAGAAAGGTTAATTTTAACCGTGCATTGCACGTGGATAATCTAGTTCTCTAATATTATAGTATTTTAATTTACACATATTTTATGAAGGAAAGGTTTGTACAAATCTAATTTCCAGTATTTATTAATGTCAAATAATTTTCATAAACTTTAAGTTTTGGGATGAAACTTATTTTAAGGAGGGCAGATTATAATATCCAAATTTTTCCTAGTTTTAAGATGAAACTTCTTTTAAGGAAGATAGATTGTAATACTTGCATATTTTGAAATCACATAATATATACGTAGTAAAAATAATATTTTATTTCGTATATTTTATATTATATTCTATTATGTAATAGAAGGTTTAAAACCCTATTTTAATTTAAATATGACAATATTTTAAGCGTATATAAACTATTTTAACCCTATTAAGTTTTTTTTATACATAATATTGTGCAATCATTTTAATATAAAATCCTTAGCTTTTTCTTTACTCCATTATGTTCGTGGGTTCATAGCAGCCATATGAGCTATCAATGTTTACTTCTTATTCCAAGTCATGCACATAAGTTATGATCAAGCAGTAACAAGTTTGGAGTAATCATGTGTAATTACGACATTGCACCCTTCTGTTAGATCTATTTTATCCGGTATTCACACGAAACTTTGGAGATGTTTGTATAATATTTTGCATTATTATGTGTGGTACGATTTATTAATTGTAATCTTGTGTGTGTATGTGTATATATGATTTATTATTATGATATTTCTACCTCCGTTATATGATTCGATTTGATTTGAATATCGTATTATTTTTGTTGTATATAATTGATTGTATAATAATTTCTAGGGTTTAATATTGTTGCTATAGGGAGTTTGTTTTATCGAGGTTTTAGGGTTATTAATGCAGAGCATTATTTTTGGGTTGTGAGCTAATTATATTTGGGTAATAGTTTTATTGCCCTATAAGAGTTGAGATATACTATATATATATGATTGAATGGAGTTTGAATTGTTATATTTTTGAGAACATTATGTGCCTTTATTGAGATATTATTTATTAATAGCTTGTGAATGGTTATTTGATCAAGTATGAGATCAAAATTAAAAGTTGAGAATTATTATTTTGCTCTTGGTCTGAGGTTCGACGTTATATATAAACCTTAGTCCTTGGCATCTTAGTAAGGAGACGATAATCACGAGTTAAGAATGAGGTACATTCTTTATATTTATTTTAGGGTTTTTCTAAACTATACCCCTAAGGTATTTGAGTTTCTAAGGTGTACCCATGCTTTTTCAAGTTTCTAAGTTGTGCCCCTCAACTCACTACCATTAATGAATGGTACCCTGTTTGGGACTTCCACGTCACCTAAAGTTAACTATAAATTTAATAGAAAGATGATTAAAGGTAAGGAAATGGTAGGAGAAAGAAATCTTAGCCACCGTAACCCTAATAATGAAAACTGAAGCCACGAAATCACACTCTCAAATAATTTTTAAACAACTAATAAGGGTACATTTTAGTATTGATAAGGAGTTGAAGGGCACAGATTATAAACTTGAAAAAGCATGGGTACACCTTAGAAACTCGAATACCTTAGGGGTATAGCTAAGAAAAACCCTTTATTTTATTATGGTCCCTATAGTGGGATTCGACCGATTTTGGTCATGGTTTGAGGTGTTTTCTGGATATTGAGAGTATTTAAGTTTTTATACTTGCTGGTTTATTTTCGAATTACCCATGTCCAAGTAGGCTAGGTATAGAACAAAGAGCACGACACACTTATTGTTTAGACGAGTTTATTGTGTAAAGGATTGTATTGTTATTCTAGGTTTAGTTGATAAATATTATTTTAAGCGTACAATGTGTAATGTACTTTCGAATTATATTGATTGATTGATGAGCTAGTAATGTTAATTAATTCATTATTCTTTGTATTGTGATATGTGGTTAACTCATGTTTTTTGCTGACGTGTTGTATGTTGTTTTTGTTGTGCTGCTTGTGTTTGTGGCAATGTTTTTTTTCTTGTGGTGGCCCCGCGATGATCTATTTTGGAATTTGCCCTCGGTGGTGAGCAATCAAGTTTGTCTAAAGAGGTTGATAAAGTGATCATAGCTAAAGGAGCTCAAGTGTTTCGATTAGTATGCTATAACGACTTTGTAAATTATAGTTGTATAAATAGCTCACTTAGTTTTATTGAGTTATAATTATTGGGATTTTGTAAGCTTTACCAGTTGACAAGTTGTCGAGAGTGGCAAATACCTTCGACATAGGTGTATGCTTCCGCACTTTTATTTAAAGTTTGTTTGTTTTTCTTTAATTCTTGTTTATTACTTCCTCCGTTTCTATTTAGTTGATGCTTTTGATTTAGGCACATATATTAAGGAGAGGAGAGAGAGTGAGAGAGAATGAAAAAGCAAGTGGGGTTGCTTGTAAATGTAAGGTAAAAATTTTACCCAAAAAGGAAACATGTCAACTAAAAAAAATTCCTAAAAAGGAATACGTGTCAACTAAAAAGAAATGGAGGTAGTATTAGTTTGTAAATGGAAGGTGTTACAAAACTCATAATAATAACAACATTGATGTGATTAAAATTTATGCTATATATATATAAGAATAAGGACCCTCATAGTTTTTTATACGATATTTGCGGGTTAGACACTTTGAGTGTGAGGGGGGAAGGGTAAGAGATTCTCACCCTAAAAGTGCCTCTAACGGAGATTAAACCTCCAACTTTAAGGTTAAAAGGTGCAATATCTCCCACTAGATAAGGAGGAGTGCCCAGTTTATCTCAACGATAGACATAAGTTGTAAATCGGATGGCAGTAAATATTTCGAAATCAAAATGGGCTAGATCATTTCAAATTTGCTAGATTATCTACATGTGTAAAAGTAAATAAAGTTTTCAGAAACACATGCTATTCTTGATAACAAACGACCGCTTGTTCCCTTTTGACGAACGTTTTCTAAATTCTAACCATGGTTAGCTGCAGTCCTCGTTCTTTTTTCCCCAAAATTCAGAGATTGAACTGTAGAAGCAAGGGAAGTCGAAACCCTAAATTTTTTTCCCCCAAATTTGTGCTATCTTCATACTAAATTGGAGCTGCTCGATAGTCGATTGAAGCTCGAAGATGTCAATTTACTGAAGCTTGAACTGGTTCGCCTAATCACAAAAGGTATGTAATTAGAATATACAATGTAATCGTATTTGAATTATTCGGATCTTGTTGTTGGGTCTTATGCGATATAGAACTTCGTGTATTCCACATTTTAGGAATTGAAGGGTATTGTTAAATGTATTTGGTTGTGTTGGGGAGTTAGAAGCTGCTTATGTATATGTTCAGATTTTCATATTAGTGATGGAGTTCGACCTTTAAATTTCCCAATTGAATGTTTTTTTTTCTTTTTAGTGTGCAATTAAACAAATTATGTCCTTCTGTATGTGTCAGTATTCTATATTAGTGTTGCATTCTGACTTCCGAGTGTTGAATTAGTGTATAATTAAATATACAATAGCGCTAATGGTGTGTTCTATTAGAGATGAATAAATGTACTATTGCATTCCCAATACAAAGTTCTGGTGTCCTATTTTGTGGTGTCATATTTTGTGATTATTAATGAAACCTTTAAATTCCCCAATTGAAGGGTGATTATTAATGAGACCTCCTTTAATATTCAGATATGATGGAGAACCTTGATAGGGGAAGTGGAGTGGATGTTTGTGGTCTAGGTGTCGAAGTAATGCCACATAGAGAAGTAGTTGACTTTGAAGATGGGAACTCTCCTGACATGCAATGTATGGACCTAATTGCACATGCATCTCTACCTCCAACAATTGAAGATGGACTTGATGGTTGTGTTCAAGGTGAAACATGTTATAGGATCCCTACCCGTACAATACAGACTATGCACACGGTTGTATCTAGTAACAAAATCAGTGTTGTTAGTGTAGTCGAGGAACCTAAGGAGGGCATGATTTTTAAAACTTGGCAGGATGTTGAAGCCTATTATAAGAAATATGCTGAACAACTTGGGTTTGGTGTCATCAGCGTTCAAGGTTCATTCTCTAAGAAGGATAAGGAAAGGAGGGGGACTACATGGAAGTGTGAATGTTGGGGGAGACCGAACATGAGAGCAGTGAAAGCGGCAAAGAAGAGGGCTAAATCAATGGAAGTTGCTGGCTGTAGTAATTTAGTTGGAGGGGTTATTGCGGAGCCTGAGTTGAATTGTTGCAAAAGAAAGTCCAAAAAGTGTGAGTGTGGTGCTAAGATTTATGCTAGTGTTAATGACGATGGTGAGTGAGAGTTGATAAATGTTATTTTGAAGCACAATAACCATGATTTACTCCCAAACGGAGCGAAGTTGGTGAAAAAGATAGAATGAAGCAAATGACATCCACTTAGGGATGACAATTAAATCCGATTTCGATTCGAATCCGATCCGATCCGAAGGAAAAAATCCGATTCAAATCCATTTAAAATTAGTCCGAATCTGAATCCGATAAAATAGATCCGAATCCGAATAGGAGGTGGATCGGACTTGGACCCTACGCAAATTTCGATGGAGTCCGATCCGAGTCCGAATCCGAGAGTATAAGCATATGCTCTATAACTTGGGACAATTATTTGCTTGTTTTGTAGCAAAATTTTGTTGTGTAACTTAGTTTATAATTTAAATATGTTATGTTTATACTTTAATTGGTATGACAATACAAGCAATTATAGGTATATATATGACATTACAAAAAATAAAAATAAAAAAATATTCAGACCATTTCGGAGGTCCGAATAAACGGACCGTATTCGGCTCCGACAATTACGAGTCGGATCAGATTCGGACTTGGATTTTTCGGATTCGAACTCGAATTCGGATCCAAGTCCAGGGTCCGTTTACTAAACGGATCGGATTTGGATTTAGCCACATCCGACCCGAATCCGATCCGTTGCCATTCCTACATCCACTGTTAGGAAGAGGTTGGTGAATTATTATAATGAGGGGGTACCCGTATCTCGTATACATGGCTGGACTGCTATTGAAATGGGAGGGGTTGAGAACATGTCGATGACGGTTAAGGATTTCCAACATGAGGTTTACAAGAAGCGCCGCCTTAGGATGGAAGGTGGGGATGCGACTGCTATGATGTCATAATTTGAGTATATGATGGCCGATAGTCAGAATTTTTTTCATGCTAATCGTTTAGATGAAGAAGGTCGGTTAAAAGATGCGTTGTGGGTTGATGCTCGTAGTCGAGCTGCTTATGAATACTTCGGGGATGTAGTGTGTTTTGATGCTACATATTTGACCAATGAGCATGAATTGCCGTTTGTGAATATTGATGGGGTCAATCACCATGGACAGTCTATTCTATTGGGGTGTGCATTGGTGTCTCATGAAGGCACAGATACGTTTAGATGGATTTTTCGGCAGTGGCTGTGTTGCATGGGGAATAAATCCCGGCCGGTATCCTTACAGATCAAGTTGCTACGATGCGTAAGCCGCTAGAAGAAATTATGCCAAACACTATACACAGGTGGTGCATCTGGCATATCATGTCGAAATTCCCTTACAAGCTTGGAAAATGCTCGATGTAAGTGATCTTATTCATGTCTTTAACTGTTATATGTCATGTTGACTTTTTAATCTTGTTTGAGATTAGCTGATATATAGTAGAGTATGTGGTTTATGGTGGATATATATACACTAGTAAGGGTATCAAATCAATGTATTACCTTGTATAAAGTGTATAAATTTAGTTTTATTCTGTCAAGTAAGTACTTGTAAATTATGGTGTTATGCGACTAAAGCTAGTGGTACTAAAGGGGGTCACTAATTGTTCATTAGTTTCATTAGCTAAGTTTCTTTACTCAAAGTAAATAAATCATCAACTGCCATATTTAAGCCTCTATATTGTCTATAGTGGCCTCTAAATCAGGTTAATGTTTTCAATGATAACCAACTTATACATAAGTGGTGAACATTGTATGACTTAAAGGAAAAAAAAGTAGATATATAAGAAGCAGGTAAGTGAACTATGGTTACTGTGTAATTAAACATACCCCTCCTGTAATATTGCACGTTTAATTACAATTGTGGTTTATGTTATATATATATATATATATATATTCTTTGTTTTGTGGTTGAGGTTATGAATTTTGACATTTATTAGGTACAATGAGTTTAAGAATAAGCTAAAAACTGTGATATATGAAAGCTTCACTGTGGATGAGTTTGAAGAGAACAAGTGTGCATTGATTAAGTAGTACAAGCTGGAAAACAATGAGTGGTTGACTTATATGTTCAAAGAGAGACATATGTGGGTTCTGGCCTTCGTGAAAGAGTTCTTTTGGGCCGGTATGAAAACTACTCAAAGAGTAGAGAGCATCAACAGTTTTTTTTGACGGCTATGTGAATCGGAAAACCAAGTTGCATGAATTTCCTAGACAATATAACAGAGCAATGACAAAACGCGTCCAAGATGAAACTGATGTTGATAACAACTGCTCCAAGTATGTTCGTAGGCTAGTGAGTGGTTTCAAGCTGGAGAAGTTGTTTCAACAGGTATACACTGACACAAAATTTCAAGAAATACAGACTGAGCTTTCAAGACTTCTGTATGTTTATTGCCGTGATGAGAAAATGTTGTCCAAGATAGTTGTTTAGAATCTAGTTGAAGATAGAGTATGGATTGTTCCTCAAGGATACAGGGAGGAGATAATAACTGATCGCCGAAGGTTCTATCGTGTCACGTTTGACAGTGTGACCAAAGAAGTGTCATGCGATTGCCGGAAATTTGAAACGTTTGGGATCTTGTGCAAACATATGTTCCGGATATTTGATCAGAACTTGGTTTTTGATATACCTGAGAAATATATACTCACGTTGTGGCGGAAGGATGTAAATCGGAGGCATACAAGGATTAAAGTCCCTTACCATGATCCGTCTCACTGGGCACAAGTGAAGAAATTCTATAAAATGTTAATCACTTTTGAAACTATATTTGATCTTGCTGCATCCGTTGATGATGAAACTGTTCACCATGTCCTGAATTCTCTAAAAAAGCTACAGGGTGAAGTAGCCGCGTTGAAGTAGAAGAAAGATCTTCTCAAAAAAGCTGAAGAAGTTTCTCACTTCCCTGCTGATGGCTCTTAAGTAGAGCAACAGTCATGTGGTGTGGGGTCAACAGCTGCTTCAGTTCAAAAACCATATAACCCCCCTAACTCTAACGACACTCCAACAGCTGCCCAAGAACCTGTAACTGACCTGTCTGTTGATGTTGATAACATCCAGTGGTCTGAACAACATGCACCACCTAGTGCCCCAAAGAACTCGGTTGTTCTTGATCCAATTCTGAAGAAGAAGCGTAGACGGCAACCAAAAGGTAGCAGGAACAAAACTCACGTAGAAACTAGCTACAAAAAAGGCAAAGCCGAAGGAGAAACAACCTGACGTATGCTTTATAATAATTTGAATCCTATCTCTTTTACCAGATAAGTGCACTTGAATAACTTAAGGGGCCGTTTGGTTTGCAGAGGGGAATCACAATGGAATGAAGAAAGGGAATGAAGGAGAAAGGAATGGATTCCCTTGATTTTTTCTAGTTTTTTGGTTGTGTCCAGGAAACGGAATGAACTACTCATTGATTCCCTTTGTGACTGTTTGGTTCAAGCCAGGGAATCAAATTTTGAGTTATTAAATTCTTTTAATTTTTGTTCAAAAATAACTTGTTATTATTTGATAAAACCTGTTTCTTCATGAAACTTGAAGAACCTGTTTTTATTTTTATTTTTGTAAAAAATATGCCATCAACCTGTATCATCTTTTCCTGTAATATGTAAAAAAAACATAATATATCTCCAAATAATATCTTTCTAGCTCTATTGATTACAAATCCAAGTAATCACCTCTTGGCGAAAATAATACCAATGCAAAGTACGTGTTCCTAAATAAATGTTCATACCAAAAGTGTTCTAATAAGATTAACATTCAACCTAAGTATTTGCTAATAATCCTTTCTAGATAAAGTTCATGCCAAAAGTAGTAGCTTGTGAATAAAACCTAATTAAAAACCATACATGAAACCACCACATAAGATTTAAGCATCACCATTTCCACTTCCTCGTAGAAGACTCTTAACATAAGCACTTTTCAAAACGTCGGGACACTTTGAAAATACCATGAGCTTGTTTGGTTGTGCGGTTAGAATGTTAGCCACTTCAAAAACTTGGGATTCCGTGACACCTTCTAAATTGAAAGAGAGTAGTTCCTCTAGCACTTGCTCACTCTTTTCAACTAATTTTTGCTCTCTTTCATCCGCATGTTGTTCACGATCATCAGTGCGTGCCATCACATTTGCCATAGTGGAAAGATGAACATTCATGTCTTTCATGAATGCTTGTAAGCTAGCCAACTCATTACTTCCAGCTCCACCTTTTTCTTTCTTTTTTTTTTTTGGAAGTTTTTTCAGTCTTCATCTTTTTTGAAGGAGGAAAGGTAACGGTATGAGTGACATTACCACTAGCAGCAACTCCCTTATCATCACTTGAATAGAGTAAAACCTGTGGGGGGCTGGTTTTCCAGTTGCATAATTCTTGCCATAAACATTCATGAGTTCATGGAAGTGGGGAAATGAAACTCCATACAAGTTTTTGCAGCTTGGATGTTTCTGAAAAACACAAAAATTCCCAAAATGCTCAAATATACAACATCATGAGGTACCTCAAACATAATTTAAATGACATTCCACATAGGAGTTCTCATGCAAATAAATGTGATAATGACAGGGGCTAAGCTTATGGGAGCACAATATATAAAGGACATAACAATATAATCAAATATAATACAACAGAGGATAGATAAATGAGCATAATCCTGCATATTATACCTTATTTCCCTTCCATAACATAAATGATCATAATGTTTACAGGGACATCGCTTAATAGCCAAATCCTTGTGTACAGGGAGATTCTTACTCTACACTATTATAATAATTTCTCAATTATAAGTAACATCACAGCCTGAACACCATGAAGCCTTACCCTTAGTTTCTGTTTCATAATGTTTCTCATAGTGGCAGGTTAGTCTAAAGCTCTAAACTATAGTTCCTATTCAAAACATAGTTCCTGCTAGCACTACAAACAAAATCATGAAATCAGATTTTTTTTTAAAAAAAACTGATGCGCTTGTATAAATAGTTCCTGCTAACTATAGTTCCTATGCTTGCTTGTATAAATAGTCCTTCAAATCTTTATAAAAATAGCAAAAATGCTAAGCATCCACAACCATTGGAATATAAACAAAAATACCAAGTATTCAAAATAAGAGTTCATGACCTTAAAAAAGTTATCATACCTTGCAAAACTCATCATAAACAGCCCGGTCCACAGAAACCATTTTTTTTGGAATCATCCCAAACAAATCCACTTGTATTTAACGTAGTAGAAATAGCCCTAAACTTTGCTCCAAGTGTCTTTAGTCGAGAATCGATGTGTGGCATAGCCTTCAACCCACAACCAGAAAGAGCCTTACCTATGATCTCCTCTAAGCAAACCATGTAGCCACTTCTGAACCCATTTTCACACTTTCAATGAGGATCAATAGCTAGCTCTGACAATACTTCTACAAGAACTTTATCTTCTTGAGCGGTCCAAAATCGTTTATTTTTTCCCTTTCCACCTCCACTACTTTCATCCATCCTACTAAAACATTTGAACCATATTAACATGTCAAAATAACATTGCATATATATAAAAATGAAATTAACAAACAAAATATTCAATACAAGTACATAAAGGAAATTATTATAAGTCCAACACAACATCCATGACTTAGTACAACAATAAAAAAAAAACACGAAATTGAAATAAAGATACAAGTCTCAAGTTCAAATAACAAATACAATGTTGTTTAATAAACAATAAAAATATCACAAAGTAACTCTGCGGTGTCTAGTCCTCCAATCATTGAACATATTTTGGGCCATTGTATTTTGAAAATTAGTCCATGGATCGGTTACAGCAATGGAGGTTATGTACTCCACATCATCTTCATCACTAGCATTACCATCATCATCATCACTATCACTTTCCTCAAACAAGTCATCATCATCAAATTCTTCAAGCATGTATCTTTTTACCAAGTTATGTAATAAGACACAAGCAAGCACAATTCGACCATGAGTTTGTAACCTAAACCAAGAAGGACTTCTAAGAATTCCCCATCTTCCCTTGAGTATCCCAAAGCATCTCTCAATCACATTTCTAGCTTTTGCATGCCTTAAGTTGAAATATTATTCGACGGTTTAAGGTTGACGGGGGCCATTATTCCATTCTCTAAGATGATAAAGATGCCCTATATATGGTGCAAGGAATCCCTCTCCATTAGTATATCCTCCGTCACATAGATAATAACAACCTTGACAATTTTTTTTTTAAAAATTACTCTCTTATTAAGTCAATTTCAAATAAAGTCTACTACGTCAATCAAATTACCTTTTGGAACTTTCAACCCATTAGGCCTAGAAATAGCATCTTGAAGAATCTGACCATCATGTGCCGATCCCTCCCAACCAGGTAAGACATATATAAATTCCATTTCGGGTGAGCATACTCCTAGTACATTCATAGCAAGGGTACCTTTTCTAGTGCGATATTTGGATCGATCTTCACAAGGAACATTAACTAGAATCATTGTACCATCAAGGGCACCTAATGAGTTCTACAAAAACAAACAATATCACTTTAAATTATGTAATATTCTCTCTATTTTATCTCAAATTAAAGTGTTGGTTTTTTAATTTACCTTGAAATATTTCCACCTTTCATCGTCGCAATCCTCTTGTATTGGAGTTGGTTTCTTAAGAAGAATACTATGTAACTTTAACATTGCTAACAAAAAAGAATGAAATTGTCTACTAATAGTTTCACCACTTCTATAAAAATGTGCACCAATCATTCTATTTTTCTTATCGTGAGCTAATGTGTATAAGAAGCCCGCAACCATCTCTTCCAAACATGTGTTTCTTGTTTCATTGAATCCACCAATATCTCTAACCATTTCTAAAAGTACACCAAATGTGTATCGATTTATACGAAAATAGTTCCTACACAAAGTGTCACTTTCTCTAATCATTCTATTCAAGTTGTGCAATCTCATTTTCCTTCTATTTTTTTTATCTAGCTTAAGATAATGGGAATTGTATATAGTTTTTCTCATTGAGTAACACATCAAATTTAGCAACACAACACAATTAATCATAGTAATTATGAACCGAATAAAGTCCCAATTTCTCTTCCTTTTCAAAGAAGTATCAATTCTAGCCATTTTCTGTAGAAAAGAACATCAACAACAACATATCATTGACTAATTTACATATCATTTATACTCAAGATATATAAAAATCTCAAGCTAAACAAATATATACATATACATGAACATTAGTATATATAAACATCAAATTATCATTCATTCAAGGAGGAAAAAAAATCAACAAATATACATTGTTTCGTAATTCACAACCAAAAAAAAATCAGTATGGTAAACCCTTCAAATCGCAACACTGAACAACAAATTAACATCAATCACTATGGAGGTGGCTGATAACGTGAACAATTCCTCAAGAATTAGGAATAATGTATAAATTACCCAACAATTTAAGAATAAAACAAAAAAACAACATGATTAAGGTAGATCTAGAACGAAAACATGAATATTACGGTCGCCAAAGATCGTAGCTTGTGGGGATCGGCCGGATATGGTCGCCGGTGTACAATCTCAGTTGGTTGTCGTGGTGGCCGGAGCTCCGGTGAGGGGTGACGGCTGCTGGGAATTTTTTAGGGTAAGAGAGGAGAGAGAGTGATGGGTAATGAGAGGGGAATGGGAATGGTAAAGTTGGAGGGGGGAGGGAGGGGAATGGGTGTAAAAGATATTTGGGTAAACACAAAAATTAAAAAGGGTAAAGGAAATGATAGATGATGACAAATAAATAACAACAAAGGGAATGGGGCCTATTCATTCCCTTTCCTTTTGATTATACCCCCCAACTAAACGGCCCCTTATTGTTTGTTATTTTGCAGCCTGCTGCTCAATTTATTCTCGACACCTACTACCCATCGTCTTTTAACGGGAATTTAATGGTAAACCCTTATTCTTGTTATGGTTGTAATTATTCTACATTATAAGTTGCTATTTTTATAGATTTTTGTTAGTAATTCATAAATACATTCCTCCTTCCCAGGAAAAGAGGAAACGTTGGCTGGAAGAACATCATGTGGAAGAGAACATGGAGGAGAATGATGAGCCTAACGACGATGACAGTGAATGTAATCCTCAAATGGATGATGGTGGCACAGACAGCGGTGAGGATTCTTTTGAATTCTGAAATTATAAATTGGTATCTGGACAGACATGGCAGGATGAACCACAGTAGCTATTGAGTGACCAATGTACTTTTGAGGATTGTTTGTATGCCTTTTGTATGTCACAACGTTGAACTTATTGTTGTGCGCGTCCAATGACGGGGGTTTAGTTTTTGTCTTATCGATACTGTATTAGGAATGAGTAAAATCATATCTTACTCATGTTGGGTTTGTTTCCTGTGATTTTTGATTCATCTGTTGGCTTGTGCCTTTGCTTTTGAATCATTTTTAATCTTGAAATTGTTCGTTTGGGTTAGATATCATGTATAGCCCATTTCGAACATATAGAATTACTTGCTGGACTTTGACCCATGGCCCATACCAATTATGGGGTCTTTAAAAAGGCCGGTAAAAGAACCCATGGGTTGTGGCCTCAATTTTACAACAGTACAGATTAGATTAAGGGATCAACATGCATTCATTGTAAATGAAATGGGCTGGGCTCGAACATCATTTTGACCCAACCTCATTATTCTCCACGGCTGGCTGAACCATAGGAGGTGCTTAGGGGAATTGCACAACTCTTTGTGGAGAACTGCACTTGGAATCTTCATGTAATCACATAGCTCATTCCCCGCTATAGAAATATTCAACCTTATTGAATTCTAATTCAGACTTGGTTGTAGAGTTTACAGGTTTTAAGTACATTTTTGGATGTTTAGGGTGATATTGCACCACCTTCAACCTACTTGCGAGTTATAGTTGTGCATTTTGAGAGGTGATGGAATTTCGATTCCCAAACATGGTTGCTTAGGGGTAAGTAAGGTGTCTTCACTAATGAACTTTCATAAGCAATACGAGACACTACAAGTTGTTTGTGGGGTCCAAAAACACAGGACATGTCATATAGTTTAATTATTTTATATACTGATTTATTTATTGAGTTTATAAAAAATATATTTTTAAAAAATTATTAATGAAAATAACTAACTTATGATGTTGTTTTGTCATACACTGATTTGGTATTAACATGATTACTAAAGAATATTATTATTAAAATGATTAATACATTTAATAAAATATTGATAATTAGTATTAACATGCTAATTTTATTTAAATTACTAAATAATTTTAATAAAATAGATTAATTATTATTTTTACTTTATTTATCGAATTATTTTAAAAAAAAAATTAAAGATTCAATATCAATTTATTAAACTCATTTTAGAGATTTTACAAATAGATAAATTTTACAATAAATAAAGAAAAAGCAACTCTGCACACCAATAGGGGTTGGTTTAGTGCAATACAAGCTACCTCCCCTAGAGCCTACTCCTACTTCTAAAAAAATATATGAACAGTACAAAATCTACTTTTTAGATTACCCATGAACACTTTCTTTATTTTTCCGTAATAAGGCCGGTGCATAACTCAGACATTGTACTATCCTTTGCTTGTTATAAGGCTTATGCATGTGACTAGTTCTTGCTTGAACTTATCATCAATTTGATTTGCTATTTTCAACATATTTGCATTTTTCCATTGTTTCTCATTCAATGGCACATAGAGGTAAAAAATGCAACTGCGGCCTCCCTGTTTCAAAGAGAACTTCATGGACTCATGATAACCCAGGTAGGAACTTTAACCGAATAATTTTCGTCACGCAAATCAAGACATTAGATATTTAAAAGGGGTATTATAGTCTTTTCCTTAATTATTTTAACTTAATGAAATACTTTTTTAACGGTGTTAGTCACCGTTGGGAAAAAAACTAAACCTTGGGTGTACCGATGGGAAGAAAAAAATTTTGAAGTGTATCAATGGGAAAAGTCAAAACCACGGGTGTACCAATGAGAATTTCCCTTTTTTTTTATTTAGCTTACAATTATTTTTTCGTTGCATCTTAAAAAAAAACCGAAAACATCAATTGAATAAATGCATTTGAACAAATAGAAAATTAATTTCAATTGCTTAATGTAGCCTAATATTGGGAAAAGTAAAAAAAAAATTCATTCGATTCCACTTTAAATTTTATGCAATTATAAATTCATAAATTCAATCTCCCAAACTTGTAAGTTAGTCAATTTAAATCATACAATTAATTAAGCATTGATCTTGCAAAACCGTGGACAAAAAGACCTCATGTTTCCTTTAATGTTAAACTATAATCCGTCTCGACCATAAAATAGTAGAAATTAACCTAACAATAGGTAATTATTTTTATGATAAATCAACAATTTTATGTGGCTAGAACTAAGCAATGTGACCGTCTAAATATAATGTATTAAGTAGTAAATAGTAGCACTGAAGGCGTGCCTGCCAATTTAGGTATGTTGAGTATGGACCTTGTGATAATGTAAGTGTTATTGTGTGTTGAATTCTTTATTTATGTGATTATAACAATCCATATAGCAACGATAACAACTTAATAAAAATAGAACAATCCAAACAAGAATTTTAATACAATAAGTAGAGTTACAAATTAATAAAAATAACAAGTCCAAGGATCATGTATTCAAAATACACAAACATAAGTCAATGATCCATAGAGTTACTAATTAATAATAATAACAAGTCCAAGGATCGTGTATTCAAAATACACAAACATAAGTCAATGATCCATAGAGTTACTAATTAATAATAATAACAAGTCCAAGGATCGTGTATTCAAAATACACAAACAAAAGTCAATGATCCATAGAGTTACTAATTATTAATAAAAACAAGTCCAAGGATCATGTATTCAAAATACACAAACAAAAGTCAATGATCCATAAAGTTACTAATTATTAATAATAACAAGTCCAAGGATCATGTATTCAAAATACACAAACAAAAGTCAATGATCCATAGAGTTACTAATTATTAATAAAAACAAGTCCAAGGATCATGTATTCAAAAATACACAAACAAAAGTCAATGATCCGTAGAGTTACTGATTATTAATAATAACAAGTCCAAGGATCATGTATTCAAAATACACAAACAAAAGTCAGTGATCCATATAGTCATAAATTTGAAACTAGACGAGCAATTGATTAAAACCACAACCACGTCACTTTGCTAACTTGAAAGGATCAAGTGAATGTAATGTTTAATAGCGGTGGTTCTATAACTTCTAATTCAACAAGAACCTTTTCACTGAGTTCAATCTCTTCACCCGCATACATTTCTGAAACTCCTTTTCGGATAGAGCACTCTACAATCTTCTTGTTGTTGTCCGAACTTAAAGCGCATTGTTGCATGCCATTTCCGATGGACATACAGTACAACAGCAGTGGGGTCTTTAAGACCTTGGAAATGTTCTCGGGCAAAGGGTACCGAAATGTTCTGTACCACATTCAACATCAAAATAAGATAGAATAGTTATACACCAACAAATAAGATATGATAAACAAAAATAATAAGATAGCATAAACATTATTAACCAAGATATGATAACATTGATAATCTGTAACAGATAATAATAATTTCCTATAAACAGTGATGATATGAGTATTACGATCTTTGGTTTGTCAATGTAACCTTTGGTGAATGTGAATTTGAAGGAGGGTGGCTTAAAAAAAAGCTCCGTGGGCACATACTCTGTTGAGTCGGCATCACTTATTGCATCGTCATTCTCTATGATTACACGAGGATCAACAACTGTAATTTCTTTTTCGGAACCCCAAATCCTAACCCGATACAACATTTCATCCTTGTCCTCTAACAGTAACTCAATGTGGTCGAGAACGCGTAACTTGTTAGAGGTGACAAACTCACTCCAGCCTTCACCTAAAAAACCCTTGAACTTCCCAGGACCCTTAAAGACATGTCTCAACCGCAAGGGTACACTTTGTTCTCAGTACCGCGGTGAAGGTGTAACACACCTTTTGCACCATCTTTCTTAGCCCATATATCTTGTAGTTCCTTATTCATTCGGTTTGGAATAGGCTGGTAACATATAAAATTGCCCCGGTTTAGTATTAGCAATCAAATAGCCATCGCGATAATCTTATAATTGTATGGCAAATTCACTTCAATGTTAAACAATCGATGAGTATCGATTGTGAGTGAATTCAAATGCCCAAGCTGACATTCCTTTCCTATAGCACTTGCATTGTGTAGGAACATTAAGACAAGGTCAAATATTATTGAACTTATACTGTAATCGATAATGAATTGTAAATAGCCAAACAATAGGTACATTACATCATGAAAGAGATACTTAATATGGAGTGCATATAGCCAAAGTAATCCTAAACCAGGACAAAAATCACCCTGGACTTTTATACTCACGAACAAAAAGACTGACTTGTTCTTTTTCCTGACATATGATTAATTTATACAATTCATTTCCATATTCAGATTAGTATGTACTCAAGGTTCTTGAATAGCTAGCCAACACACTTCCTATTGAGCTAGGGTTGTCAGAATTTAGATTTTTTACTTTTGTGGTAGATCTAAAACAATAACACCCCTTTCTTACTTGTTTAAATGGAGTTAAGGGTAACTAGGAGATGATTATACAAAATTGAGTAACACAAACAAACCCCGCAACCCAAAACCCGCTAAAAATAGAGTAAATACTGCCCCCCAATTTGCAATTAACAGTAATTCTCAACCATCATAAGTTAATGGGCACTTGAAACAACTGATTATTGCACTAACTTTGGATAATTCGACAATCAATTGACAAATATAATTGCTAACAAGTTGCATGTATAGTTAAAGCATTTTCGAACAAGAGAGCAACCCTCTTTCACTATGAACATAAAAACCAAAATACTATCAAATTTCAACTGAATTATGTTATCAAATAGCAGAATAATACATTCTAGGAACAACCATAACGGAAGTGAAAGGAAATGTAAGGGAAACATACCTGATCAGAGCTGATAGTAATCGAATTTGAGCTGGGCCGGCAAAAGGGGAAGTGGAGAAAGTGCTTTTAGTAGATATTTGGGGTAAATTTGGTGGAGTTAGGGTTATTTTAAAGTGAATCTAATAAATTAATAAAGAAAATTGCAAATTTATAAATAAAGACTAAAATTGGAACTTACTAGTGTAACTGATAAATTGTTTAATATATACAATACTAATATTGAGGATAAAAATTATTACCTTTAAATATTAATATAGTGCATATTTAATCCTTCAAAATGTTAAAACATATTTTAACTCTTTAAGGAACTCAATAAAATTTCTTCATGCTTAACTCACCAAATACACAAGCCATATATAGAGGCTACCAAACAACAAATAATAAGCCTAAAAAAATTTAAATAAATGTCGTGATAAAACCCAGTAACAAACCTGTTAATTGCTAAATTCATTTGACTTAACGTAACATAATGTAACATAATACTCCTAAAATTACTGGACCAACTATGGACATTAGGGGTGAAAGTTCGGTTTGCGGTTTGGATTATAGCCTAAACCGAATCCAACCCGACTTAATTTAATTTCGGAAATCTTAATTCGATTCCAAACCAATTTAAGATTCAATCCAATCCAAACCAAACCAAATTAATTTGGTTTTTCAAATTAGGATCCAATCCAAACCGAAATTTGTTCCCTTCTTTTGCAACATTCAAACCCGAAACCCAAATTTCACCCACAAAATTCCTACAATCTTTTCTTGTTAACTACATTCTTTGTGACAGAGTAAGATATTGAGAAAGGAGAACTGAAAATTAGGTTTTTTTATTTTTTATTTTTTTTAAGTTTATATATTTGAAAGGATAAAATGGTTGGATACTTTGAAAAAAAAAAAATTGGCTTAAAGTAATGGGTCAAATTTGGTATGTAATTCGGATTTCGGTTTTTTAAACCCCAAATAAAATCCAATCCGTGGTCCATACTTTTTAATTTATCCAAACCGATCCAACCCGAATTCTAAAAATATTCACACCTCATTACTAATTCGGTTTGGTTTTCGGTTGGATTCAGTTTTAATCCGAATTACTTACACCCTCTAATGGACATACTCACGAAAAACAACATAAGAAATCAAAAGTAGTAAAATAAATCATAACCAAAAAAAATTAAAAAAACAAAACACAAGGCATGAAAAATGTGGTCAGGTGGTCTCGAACCCAAGATCCAAGAGAGGAGCCTCGTGCTCTATTAAACACTCCCTTACTTTGTTTGATAAAAAATTGTTGTCTAACTTAAATCACTAACAGCAGAAAAACCTCAAATAACTGTGTTTTATACCAAAATAATAATGATTTACTTTAAAAACAAACAATAATTAACTAAATAATGATCTGTGACTTGTTCACTATAGACACCCATTTGTGTCTCCCCAAAACCAAACCCAGTGATGAATACCTTTTGCGTCGAATCATAATCAAATGAAGTGAAAGTGTGAAAAGTCTAATGTTGCAGTTATTAGTTTTTATAGAAAATCTTTCTTTCTGTTTTCGAAAAACCTACTCTATTTTATGAAAATAGCCAGTCCAGTTCAGTTTGGTCCATGACGAGGGTCGAATAATGGTGTAGTTGGATGGGGCTCGAAAAGAGCTTTCCAACGATATATTATAAGCCTAATTCCGATGAATAATGAGGAAATTATGGCCAAATTACTAAACTGGGCCCAGTTTGGTTTTTATATACGGCCCAATGATTTAGAGGAAGGCCTATTATTAATTATCATTCCTAAAACTATTAGGATTGATTATAGTCTTCTAGAATTGTGTAGAAGGTTTTTTTTTTTTATCCTATTAGGATTAGGATTGATAATTATGTATATGAGTTTTACTTGGAATAAATTAAGTGTTTTATGTGAAAATACGATTTTAGCCTTCGTACGGATTTTACGACTCAATTTTATCGAGAAGTGGATTTCGCATTGAAAACGCGTTGAAACCTCTTGCACCCCCTAACAACAGGTTCGTCACCTGGCGCTGGTGACAAGTTTGTCGCCTAGCGATGAGCTCTGTCGTCGGCGACAGGATGTAATTTTATTCCTTTTCGAACTCTTACTCTTTTCTATCAATTTCGGACTATTTTCTTATAAATAGGGTCCTTGGACCTCCATTTTGAATCATCAATTCTCAACCAGAATTCTCTAATTTTTCTCTCTCTCTAAGCTAAAGCTTATTCTCTCCCTCTTTCTAACCAACCCTTTTACAAACACAATACCGCACTCATTAGCACTAAACGCACCTAGCCAAGTTCGAAGTTCATTCGCCCTAGACGTGAAAGGTTTTGATATTTCTGAGGGTCTGGTCCCAAATCCCTATTTAAATTATTTAATTTAATTGTTTGATTTATTATTTTCCTTGAAGTTACTAACGTGTGTATTTTGTTATTAGAAAGAGGTACGAGACATCGAAGTAAGTACTTTAATTGATTTATTGATCTTTAGATATAGAAAATCATATTTAGATTATTATTTTGATTCCTAGTATCATGTTAGGATGTTTTAATTTGTTGCTTCCTAGTATCATGTTTAGGGTAATAATTAAGTTTCTTATATCAATTATGATTTCTGTGATGCTTCCTATTTTCTTTCCTAATTTCATGTCAGTATCATGTTAGGGCTAAAGCTTTGATTTTTATTGTTTAGTAACATGCTAGGGTTTGTTATTAATCCTGTTAGTATCATGCCTAGGATCTTGCCAATATTATGCTTTAACATGATTATTTTAATTATGATTGTTATTTAATTATGATTATTATTATGATTATTATGTTGCTTGATATATATTTGTTGTTATTGCTTGATCACGCCTTTTATGCATGTTTAAAGGGAATTTGTACTTGTAATCACGCTTAATAAGATAATTAATAATCTTGTTTAGGCTAATTTGATTATAATTCAAGTGATCGCCAATAATTGGTTTATTTGTACATTAAATTCAACCAACATAGATAAACAGGTTTAGGGTTAACTTATTGATTGCATGGTAGTCAGAAAGCGCACATGAATACGAGAAGAATAATATAGAGGCCTATTATTAGGGCAGGTTTAATCTCATTTAGGATGGATTTGTACCTTCATTCCCGAACTTCCAATTTTGGTTCTAGACCTATTGGAGTTAACGATCTCCTGGATCGTTAAGGGGTGTAACCTTCACCCTGTGAACGGTTTCCAAGTTTCTAAAACTTGTTGGCAACTCTTTTGCTCTAGCTTTTTTCTCTTTGGACGTCACCATGCTTAAATGTATGATCACAGTGGGGTTCAACTTTGGGGTAATGCTTGAAATATTCCCTACATTCACTGATCAATGTCACATGAATTTTCATGGCATAATTGTTTTATCTTTTAAATTAAAAAAAAATAACAATATGATTTTTTAAAAAAAGTAAGAAAAAATACATTTACTTTAAATTGGCGCCAAACATATTTATTTACTAATTAGTGGAGTTGGCGCCAAACCAATTCACTATTCCCGCCCATGTACAGACAACAATAATAAATGTTGTTATAAAAGGCAACATGCAACCCAGCACATACTCCATCAAACACAACCCTTTCATTAAGTAAAAATTCTCCCTTAAATTTCAGTATCTACTCATCAATTCTCAATATGGATAATACCTCCCACATACAAATAAATCCATCTTCCATCAAGCCTATCAAACGCAAGTCAAATTTTCTCGAAACATCTAATAGCCAATGCACCAACAAAAAGCTTCGGGTCATTGCAGTACCAATTGTTTGGTGTTAGCAACTAGAGCAAAGAGCATCTAATCAAGTGTTTGGTGTTAGCCAAATGGGGCGTAGTCTGGCAGGCGTGTTGCAGTCTAGAAGGGTAGGTGTTTGCTGGGGCCATAGACGTCAAGAATGAGTACAAGTCTGATAGAGGGGAAATATATGTTTTATAGAATTGTAGGCACATGGCTCGCCAATCTTTTCTTCAAAACTTATGCAAGCTTATTGAGATGAATATGCCTGATACTATATTTCTAACAGAAACACGAGTCTCGGTTGAAATGGCTAGGATGATTAGCCAAGATTTGAATGCATTCTGGATTTACGAAAAATCCATTATAGGGTTGATTAAAGGTGTCGTGATAATAACTTTTACAAAGTCTTTGAAGTTCCAAATTTCAGAAGACGGTGGACTGAACCGTATATCTTGGCTTGTAGTCCATGAAGACAATGGCCAGTAAACCGAAAAGAGCAAGGTCGCACAATTATCCCAATGAAATATATCTATAAGCCTACTTGTAGACACCCATTTGTGTCTCCCCAAAACCAAACCCAGTGATGAATACCTTTCATGTCATTTGATTATCGAACAAGGTGAAAGTGTGAAAAGTCTAGTGATGAGGATGTTTTTATTAAAATATATCTTCTTTTTGTTTTTGAAAATATTTCTTTTCTTACCCTATTTATGAAAAACGTGCATTCTAGTTTAGTTTGGTCCATGATAAGGGTCCAATAATAGTTTAGTTGGATAGGGATCGAAAAGAGTTTTCCAACAATATATTATAAGCCCAATTCCGATGAATAATGAGGAAGTTATGACCAAAATACTAAACTAGGCCCGGTTTGGTTCTTACATATGGCCCAATGATCTAAAGGAGTGCCTATTATTAATTATCATTCCTAAAGCTATTAGGATTGATTATAGTCTTCTAGAATACTCTAGAAGGTTCTCTTAAATCCTAATGGAGTTAGGATTGATAATTATGTTTCAAAGAGTTGGAATTGAAAAAAACTACTCCTTTTGAGAATCCTTGTTTTGTACAAAATGGAATATATTCATATATTATTTTTGTGCTACATAATATTTGTCCAAATTTTATATGGCTGGATATATCTTGAAATTATCTTTCCAATGATATATTATAATATTAAATCTGAGCTATAACGAAAAAGATATGAATGGAATATGAAACTCTAACCAAAATTGATACCCATCTACTATTTTGGCCATATCTTTTTATCTACAAAATGTTTTAATTTGATTCTAATTGGATTGGAAAGTAGACTTCAAGAGTTTTCCATATAAATATTATATGCCTTATTTGGACTTCTGGATCAAAAGATATGATAAAAACAAAATCCGCAAAAACTGTCTTGCAGCGCCGGACAACAGGCCTGTCGCGCAGCGAAAGAGGCAGTTGCGGCGACAGCGTCGTGTTTTATTCCTCTTCAAACTCCGATTCTTTTTTTATCAAATCCGAAATATTTTCATTATAAATAGCGTTATTAGACCTCCGTTTTTTTAATCAACTCTCAACCAGAACTCTTTAATTCTCTTCTCTCTCTAAGCTAAAGCTTATTCTCTCTCTCCCTTTTTCTAAGATTAGCCTTTTACAAACACAATTCCTCATACATTAACACTAGACACATCTAGCCAAGTTCAAATTTTCCTTCTCCCTAAACGTGAAAGGTTTGATATTTCTGAGGGTTTGGTCCCAAATCTCTTCTAAACTTTCTTAATCTCTATTTCAATTATTTAATTTAATTCTTTGATTTTATATTTTCCTTGAAGTTACTAACGTGTGTATTTTGTTATTAGAAAGAGGTACGAGGCATCCAAGTAAGTGCTTTAGCTGATTTTTTGATATTATGATATAGAAATCATGTTAGGATTGTTGTTTTGATTCCTAATATCATGTTTAGGATGTTTTCCTCAGAAATCATGTTAGGATGCTTTCCTTAGTATGATGTTTAGGGTAAAGAATATAATGTCAATTATAATTATTAAGAATGCTTCCTATTTTCTTTCCTAATAGCATGTTAGTATCATGTTAGGGCTAAAGCTTAGATTTTTAATGTTTAGTGACATGCTAGGGTTTGTTATTAATCTTGTTAGTATCATGCCTAGTATCTTGCTATTGTTATGCTTTAACATAATTATTTTTATAATTATTATGATTATTATTGTTATAATAATCATCATTATTATTATTATTATTATTATTATTATTATTATTATTATTATTATTATTATTATGTTGCTTGATAATTGTTATTGTTATTGCTTGATCACGCCTTTTATGCATGTTTAAAGAGAATTGGTACTTGTAATCACACTTAATAAGATAATTAATAATCTTGTTTAGGGTTAATTTGATTATAATTCAAGTGATCGCCAATAATAGATTTATTTGTGCATTAATATTCAACCAACATAGATAAACAGGTTTAGGGTTAACTTAATGATTGCATGCTAGTCAGAAAGCGCACATGAATACGAGAAGAATAAATTAGAGGTCTATTATTAGGTCAGGTTCGGTCTCTTTTAGATTGGATTTGTACCTTCATCCCCGAACTTCCAGTTTTGGTTCCAATCCTATTGGAGTTAACGATCTCTTGGATCGTTAAGGAGCTCTTTTGCTCTAGCTTCTTCCCCTTTGGACGCCACCATGCTTAAGTGTATGATCACAGTGGGGTTTAAGTTTGGGGTAATGCTCGAAATATTCCCTACACTACTAAATGTATGAGTTTAAGAGTTTAGCTTAAACAAACATTGTAGGAAACGTTGAGCAGTTTGACCAATGTATTCAAACTTTTGTTTTTAATTTTTTAATAAAGTAGCGTTTTTTTAGGGTGTTTTAAACTTTTAGGCTATTAAAATAATCATGGACTATGGTACAATGTTGTTGTACCTTTTGTAAGGCCCGGTCCAGTTGTCCACCCGCCCATTTATGTAATATCAACAACTTCAGGTAAGAATGTGAAATTAATACCAAAGGCCCAAATGAATTCGTAGGCCCATTTCAATAATGTTGTAAATTTTGTATGGATTAGGTTCATTAGCCCAAAAACTTGAAGAAAAATGCCCAAATTAAAACCAGGGCCCAAATGATTTTATTGGCCCAATTCAACACATGGGCCTTGCAAAGGTCTCAATCCATCTTATTTGAACGGTAAAAACATATCGTCATAAATTGTTCATACAATTCTGGATTAAAATAAAACGAAACTCTTCAAATTTAAGATAGAAATGCATTAAAATTACAACAGATCAAGAACACTGACAATTCGTAAGGTTCTTACATATCGACTGACACTCTCTTTGAAATTCCTTGATTTATTGGCGTTTGATCTACTGTGGTTTAAGGACAAGGTTGTTATTGAGTATCTTCACACTCCATCCCAGCGTGGTAGAAATGGATTGTAATACTCCAACATTTAGCATCCCACACAATCCACCTAGCTGTGACAAGAATTATGTTAATGACAATAATGAAATGTAAAGTTGAAAATATTAACACAAAATAGACGAAATTCTTGAAGAAGAAGTAAAAATACCAAATTGTTTATTGCCTTCCAAGTTAAACATGGCATCCCCAAATGAAGGACAATAATCTGAAACCGTTGCAGTGAAATAAACAGGGCAGAACAATGACTGCTTGGCATTTTCCGAGTGAAGGTCGTGAATTGCAAAGGAAAAGACCATTGCGTTTTGAGTGGTTTAAAAAAATAGTAATCTCACACACTGGTAACAATGGGGAAACATATGGGGTAAAAATTTGAGAGTTTCCACCATAATTTCACCTCAAAGGATTTGCAGAAAGCTTCACCCTTACACTCCTATCATTACGAGCAAATGGTTTTTTTTTATCCTTTATTGCTATCCTCCTCTTTTTCAAAGTTGTCGTACGGCTACTGCCAAATCCCTCTACAACCTGTAAATCAAATTAAATAAAAATTAGATCATATATATGAAGACATTGCCACTGCATAAATACATAGTATTGTGATATACCTCGGCAGAGTCAACTGGGCCATTACTATCCCTAGCCATAACAGGGTGCTGCTCACCATACGCAGCGTCTAACATCTTCATCATTTACCATATAATAGATGATGATGTTATTAAACTCACAAATCATTCATCACGTATAAGAAGATCCTCACCCAAGGTGTCCAAAGTCTCCATTATACCTTAATACGGGGAAAGGTTCCCCATGACACCGAATCCCTATTTAACTTGTCCAAGTAGAAAATCTATAGTAGATGTAAGAAACGGAGTAATTAAATGTATAACTCAAACCAACAACACTATATAACAAGAATTACCACTAAGAACATGGTACAACCACACAACCCCTTGCAAAGCCAGATGCATAAACCCCCTAGCAAAACTCACGACACTTTTCATCAATCTATCCAACACAAGTTCACACCAATAAAAATTAGAACAATTTGAAGCACAAGTCAAGGCAGGAACAAGATCAGCAGCTAATCGTGGTGACTGAGTGGGGCATAGTGTAGGAGATTATAGGTACTACGCAGCGAAAAAACATGAATCATATTCATACAGTACCTAATCCCAAGATCTAATCACTAGTAGAAAAAACATTATGGGAAGCGGTTCAAACCCCCTAATGGGAAGCGGTTCTGAACCGCATGGGTTTAGGGGGCTTCCCAATTGCCATGTTAATGGCAAGCGGTTCAAAACCGCTTCCTATTTGGGGGGAATGGCAAGCGGTTTGGCGCCAAAATCGCTTCCCATTTCTAATTTTTTATTTATTTTTTATTTTTTTATATATAATAATTAATAGTAATAATATTACTAGTGACCTGTTTTGATATGCACATTAATCTGTAATTTTAAAAATTATTATTATTATTAATATTATTATTAATTAATATTAATAATTAATAATAATTAATTAAAAATATTACAAATTTTGGAATAATAATAATTCAATAACAATAAAATGCATAATAATAATAACATATATAAAAATCATAAATAATGTATAGTACTAATTACAAATAAGTAATATAATGTACATATGGATTTAATAAAAATAAAAAGATATAGTAACTAAATATTAATTGTTTATACATACAAAAAAAAAACTCAATCTCATTGATTATCTAACTAACACATATATATTATATATTCTACCTAGATGCCATCAAATGTCACAAAAAAAGCCCACATGTCGCGAATTTCATCAACTTCTTCCTTTGTCAAAGGGCCTTCCCTTTGAATCTTACAAACCTTTGAAAAGAAAAAAATACCAAACATTAAACATAATCATTCATATATTACATAAAATTCAAACTAATAATTAAAAAATAATAATGTACATATGTTAAATATTTCAAACATCATTCTAACTTGCCCGATTTAGCATTCTACTAAGTTTTAGGACGGCTTTTACCAAAAATCGCATATTTCACTACTACTTTGCCCAATTTCTACATTTCTTATCTAATGAACTATTTATCTATCATAACATGTCAATTACAACTAGTCTTAGGTGTGTTATGTTTGAAATCATAGCAACTTAGCATTCTACTAAGTTTTAGGACGACTTTTACCCGAAATCGCCTATTTCACTACTACTTTGCCCGTTTTCTACATTTCTTATCTAATGAGCTATTTATCTATCATACCATGTCAATTACAACTAGTCTTAGGTGTCTAATGTTTGAAATCATAGCAAATTAGCATTCTACTAAGTTTTAGGACGACTTTTACCAAAAATCGCCTATTTCACTACTACTTTGCCCGTTTTCTACATTTCTTATCTAATGAGCTATTTATCTATCATAACATGTCAATTAAAAATAATCTTAGGTGTCTAATGTTGGAAATCATAGCAACCTAGCATTCTACTAAGTTTTAGGACGGCTTTTACCCGAAATCGCTTTGCCCGTTTTCTACATTTCTTATCTAATGAGCTATTTATCTATCATAACATGTCAATTACAACTAGTATTAGGTGTCTAATGTTTGAAATCATAGAAAATTAACATTCTACTAAGTTTTAGGACGACTTTTACCAAAAATCGCCTATTTCACTACTACTTTGCCCGTTTTTTTACATTTCTTATCTAATGAGCTATTTATCTATCATAACAGGTCAATTAAAACTAGTCTTAGGTGTCTAATGTTTGGAATCATAGCAAATTAGCATTATACTTAGTTTTAGGATGGCTTTTACCCGAAATCGAACCGAAAAAAAGTAAAAACAAGTACCTCCTCAACTCGTCACCATCATCATCATCCATATCCTCATCAGAATGAAGGTTCTCATCAGGATCCATGATATGTGCACACCTACAGTAAACAAGCAAAGCATGTTGTTAGTCATCAGTAATGGCAATCAAATCTGAGGCACGAAGAAAGACAAACACTTACCCACCTTCTTTGGTTTCATAGCAAATTCACATATAATACTCTAAACAATTCATATATTTAGTTCATATTACATGCTTATACGTTGAAAATACAAAAAAATAAAACAGTTCCCGAAATAAACAAAGTTGTTGGAGCATAAGATATTTAGTAAATAAAACATGCATTAATAAAAGTACCTCATTCGTGTATTCCCTCATTGTGGTCAGATCGAATATAAGATCTATCATCATCTACATCAGTTGCTACATCAAGTGTAGGAGCAGTGAAAGGGGGATAATCATCAAATGCATCATATTCTTCCTCGTCCTCAACCTCTCCAACCCCTAAAATTCTCCTTTTGCCAGCCAAGAAGATGGACCATCTTGGATCGGACGGGTCAGTTACATAGAACACTTGCTTAGCTTGAGATGCAAGGATGAATGGTTCAAGACTATCCCTCAAGTAGCCAAGATCTACAAGAGTGAAGTCATCATTTCTCACGTTGCGCCTATTATTATCGACCCATTTACACTTGAATAGACCAACCTTGAAGTCACGGTAATCTAGTTCCCATATTTCCTGAATTCGTCCATAGTATGATAATAGTGCGTAAACTGGTGATGTATCCTTCGCACTTGCAAACTCTCTTGATGAAGCCACAAGAGTGACACCACTATTTTGAGTCGATGAGGATTTCTGATCCCGACTTTCAGTCCAAAATGTGTACCCATTTATATCATATCCCTCAAATGAATGAACATCTTCCTTTGGACCATAAGCTAGCCACTTTATTGTATCAGACACAATCTCAGCCAATTGACGCATCACACGATCATGGAACCACTTCACAAACATCTTATTATGCAACTGCATTAGTGCTCTTTCCCCTTTTGATGGATATTCAACACGCAAACTATCCATGTGTCTTCTAAATATGGGTGAACCTCCGCAATATGATGAAACACAAATAGGTGAGCTTGCATGATTTGATCTCGAGCAGCCCAGATCCTTTTTGACCCGATTGTGCCATGACCATCAAGTCTCCCTTCATTTCGGGAAATGGGAAGCCCAATAGGTTCGGCAACGGCAACATACTCTGCCACGAAATTCCCAATCTCCTCGGACACAGTTCCTTGTATCATACTGCCTTCCGGATGGGCTGGATTTCTTACTTTATCTTGCAGTGTACCCATGTGTCGTTCAAAAGGGTAGCACCACCTCATAAATACTGGACCGCACAACTTAATCTCACGAACCAAATGCAGAATCAAATGCACCATTATGTCAAAAAGTGAAGGTGGGAAAAACATCTCAAATTTGCACAAAGTTACCATAACAGTCGCCTGGAGAGCATCAAGTGTAAAGGGATCAAGAACTTTGTTGCAGATAGTATTGAAAAACCCACAGAGGCTTGTTATAACTTCTCTCACGTGCTTTGGTAAAATACCACGAAGTGCAATCGGTAGGAAAACTTGCATCATCATGTGACAATCATGGAATTTCATACTTGTCAACTTCAATTCTCCATTTAAGGAAACAAACCTTTTCATATTTGACGAGAACCTAGATGGAAGCTTAATGTCATACAAACAAGCACAAAACCTTCGTTTTTCTTCCTTTGATAATGTGTAGCAAGCTGGAGGTAAATACACCTTTTGGTTCTTTCCTTTTCCATCACCTTTCTTCTTTGCGATACCCGTGGCCTTTTCCTTGCGCTTCCCCTTACGGTTTTGACCACCATCTTCGTTTCCCTTTTCCTTAACCTTCGCCATCCCTACCTTAGCTTGAACCCACAACTCCGGACGAACACCCCACTCTTGCAAATCTAACCGCGCACTCTTGCCATCCTTCGTTTTTCCAGGAATGTTCATAGTTGCCCCCAGAATTGCATCACAAACATTCTTCTCTATATGCATCACATTGAGACAATGTCTAACATCATGTTCTTTCCAGTACTCAAGCTTCCAAAAGATTGATTCCTTTTTAAAGAGAGCGTGTGGGTCAATTGGTTTCGTTGTTTTACCAAAAACACATGGAATACCCTTCATTCTCTCATAAACCTCCTTTCCACTCAATGGTCTAGGCGCAACCCCCTCCTCAACTTTCCCATCGAAGGCCTTTTTCTGCTTACGATACGAGTGATCGCGCCTAAGAAATCTTCGGTTCCTCACGTACACATCTTTGCCATAGTGGTCAAGGTACACGTTCGGTGTGTCATCAATACAAATGGGACATGCTTTATGCCCTTTGTTCTTGTACCCGGACAGATTGCCATATGCAGGAAAATCATTGACGGTCCAAATAAGGGCAGAACGCAAAAGAAACATCTCGTTCTTATGGGCATCATAAACGGTAACACCTTCGTCCCACATCTTTCTCAAATCATCAATAAGGGGCTCAAGGTAAACATCAATGTCGTTTCCAGGTTGCCTTGGCCCCGTTATCAAAAGTGAAAGCATTATATATTTCCGTTTCATACACAACCACGGAGGCAAGTTGTAAATCACTAAAAGTACCGGCCATGTGTTGTGTCTAGTACTAAGAGTGCCAAATGGATTCACACCGTCCGTGCACAACCCAAGCCTTAAATTTCTGACTTCACCACCAACTGCCCTAAACTTCATATCGATGTTCTTCCATTGTGGAGAGTCAGATGGATTCTTCAACAAACCATTTTTCTTTCTTCCCTCAGCATGCCATCTCAGGTTCTTGGCGTCTTTTGGTATTGAAAATAGACGCATTAACCTTGGAATAATAGGAAGATACCACAACACCTTGGCAGGAGGTCCTTTACTACCAGCATCGCAGCTTGATCGCTTGTAACGCGACTTACCGCAACGTGGACACTCCTCCAACTCTTCATATTCATTTCGATACAGAAGACATTCATTAGGACATGCATGTATCTTTTTATACTTCAAACCAAATGGACACATTAGTTTCTTTGCATAATAATAGGAATTAGGAAGTTCATTCCCATCTGGCAACATATCACATAACGCAGTCAACAAAGAAGTGAAACTAGTGTCACTCCAGTTATGCTTAGACTTAATGTTAAATAGTGTAAGCATGGCTGAGAGTTTTGTGTATTTTTTGGACCCGGGATACAAAGGCTTTTTGGCAGCCTCTGATAATGACTCAAATACGTCAGGTCGGTCACCAAATTCACCTTCAACATCACGCATCATCTCATCCAAGTGATCATCACCACCACCATCCTCGGTGTCATCCCCTTCACCACCATCATCACTCCCATTTTCTTCTTCAACATGAATCTCGACACTTTCAACATGCGTCTCATTGCCAACAACATTCTCCCTATACGATCCCTTCTCACCATGCCACACCTAAACATGATATTGAGGCCTAAATCCATGACATTGTACATGAGCCATGATGGTATCCACACTATTGACCCTTATGACATTATTACAATTGACACAAGGACAGTAAAGGTAATTGACACCCGTTCTAAGCTGATACTGTGAAGCACTCTTGCAAAACTCTTGAACCCCATTAAAAAATTCCAATGTATCACGTCTACCATACATCCAACCGCGATCAATTGACGCTTTAAATTGCCTTTAAACATACCAACACATTTCAAACAATGATAAATGTAACATATATTATGTAATCAAAGTACATAGCATATATATCATCCATATATCGTAAAAATGAATGCTCCCAAAAGGTCCTTATCACTCCAACCTAACCCATCCTTGAACGTCTAATCTCACTAATGGTAAGCGGTTCAAGGCCAAACCGCTGGCCATTAGTTAAAAGGCAAGCGGTTCACGCCAAAACCTCTTGACATTTCACTTCCCTCTTTTTTTTTTTTATTAATCTAATGGGAAGCGGATTTTGTAAACCGCTTGCCTATAACCGCTTCCCATCACATTTATTCTACTAGTGAATGCATAACACATAAAGAACATATAATCATACCTTTGAAGCGTGATTCCATGTGCGATCAAGCAAGAACAATGGGAGATAAAGAACCTCAAGCGTGATTCCTCTACTTGGTCCACAGGCACAGATTAAGTCCTCCACTAATGCTAGTTAGTTTCAATCGAACACTTCAATTGACCTTCTATGGTGTAGAACGAGCAACGAACAAATCACGAACCACCACGAAGGGAGGGGATAGGCGTGTGGTACAGAGAGAGAGAGAGGTTTTGGATGACTGGTTGCTTGGTGTTCAATTAACTGTTAATTGTGTTGTCGCATACAACCCTAGACATGGACTTTATTTATAGATCTCATCTCTAAATAAGAGTCCATGACAAAGCCCAAATCATAACTCTAATCTAGCTATACTATCCCAATCCAATTCATGGTTGGTTACTTGTTCATGAGGCCCATAAATGGGCCTCTAACTTGCTTAACCCAATACCTGACATGTACTTTATTTATAGATCTCATCTCTAAATAAGAGTCCATGACAAAGCCCAAATCATAACTCTAATCTAGCTATACTAGCCCAATCCAATTCATGATTGGTTACTTGTTCATGAGGCCCATAAACGGGCCTCTAAATTGCTTAACCCAATACCTTTGTTATGTGACCTCATATGATCCATTCTAGTGGACTTTGGACTATTTGACTAGCCCAAAGATCAATGATCATAGTCTAGCAACAGATAATGATGACCCAAAAGAACGAACTTATTATCTCCATAATAGTGATCCTTGATATATCTAGTAATTGCACTTATCGGAGACAGAACTCCTTCAATCTCCCACTTGTCTGAGACAAGTGCACAATATTCAAATTCCTTAAGTCAATGTGTGTCGATTTGATAATATGATTGCATCTCATGTCGTGATCATATTAGTCTACAAATCTTTTCTTGAAAAACTGAGTTAGATTCATTGAACAAATGATTACTATGTAATGCATTTGAGCACGGCCATGCATTTTCTGAATTCTCCCTCTTCAAGGGGGCAAGACACATTCCTAATTAAATAGGTAGACTCAATCCAATCTTGTGGCAACCAAGGGTCCCACTCAAATCATGAGGTGAATCATGCTCATATTGTTGCTTTGATTCGATTACTTCTCAAATTTCTTCAAGATTTTCGAATTCACTTTTCTTGAACTTTTTAAGGCTCTCGAACTTTTCAAGATTCTTATACTCCCACTTGCCTTTTTGAGGAGGCACTTTTTAGCATAGGGCGAACCAACCATGGTTTGAAACATGTTTGTTTGTTGTTTTTCTCGAACTCTGTCAAGATTTACACTACTCCCACTTGACCTTTTGGAACAATTTCCATAAGGGCTCCTACTTGAGCAACAAACATTTTGTGCTAAGTATGATTTGTGTAGTAGTACCCCGTGCTCTGTGTAGGAATTGATCGTGCATTAAACGATTTAATACAATATTTATTCCTTGCTTTGTAGAAAGACTTAATAAGAAATTTTCCTATCCATATCACATATGAAGCCTTCGCTACAATTTGATTTGACCTATGTAGTTTGTTTAGTTTTGTAGCTTATCTTAAAAGTATATCCCCTAAATAATGGTTGGAATATAGGTAATTTTATCCATTATCAAAATATATCTCATATAGATTGATAGCTCCCTTCGTAAACACTTCACAAGGTTTTCTTTCGGAGTTTGTCGTAAAACGATTTCACAACTCTTGGATGTTCATCAAGGTCTTGACTTAAATTTTCATTATTACGATCATATCGCAATATTTTGAATGTGTTTCCAAGTAAATGTCTTGACTCAAATTTTCACAATACAATCATATTGTAATGCAATTATTATCTTGTCAAGTTGATATTGAACTTCATATTGAACATTTTGAACTTTTCAAAATTTTCACTCTTATGCTTCAACTAAGCACATGTGATCATATCACAAATGAAGTTTCATTGTCCGTCTCTAGCCTTTGAACCTTTGGTTTTCTTACATCGATATGTATTCCACCTTGAGTTCTCATCATCATTTCTCTAAATGGTGAATTTGTCAATACTTTCAAATTAGAATGATATTTACATATATCAATGGATTCATAATCCAATGCTATTGAAAGTCCATCCCAGATCTTTCGCATGCAATGTTCATTTTTCATTCGAATTAATTGACATTTTAGAGACAATTTTTATATATAGAAATGGTTTAATAATTTCTATCATATAGAACTTTGAACCTATTTAGCAATCTCAAAACACATTAGGACTCAATGAAGCATAGAATAACATTTATTCCACGTTTTTTGAATCTTCGATGCTTAGTCTTTACTAACATTGAATGGTGTTTTGATAATGGAAAAATTGAATAACATTTATTTAATTCTAGCCAATTACAAGGTAAGGTGAAATATAGCTTTTACTTGTAAAGTTGCAACTTTTGCTTCTAAACTCGTAGATTCTACTTGTGAAGTAGCAACATTTGCTTCTAAACTTGCAGATTTATTTCTCCTTTAGCCATACTTCTTCATTTAGTTCAACCTCATTCTCAATAAGAGAGAACTAAACAAGACATCATATGTCCAAGAAGTAGCAATGTGCTAAATCAATTTCTATAATATACTTCTTAAATTGGAACATTTCCATTCTTTTACCTTCCAACTATATGAGGTAGTTTCTAATCAATTGGAATTGGTCCATTTAATTTGAAACATTTGCTGTTCATAACAACTTTTAGCATGTAAGCGGTTCTAGGTTTGAGAAGTAGCAACTTGTTTGCATTTCTTGGCCTGTAACTTCTTAATGCAATCCTCATATATTCCTAAACCTTTCCTATTTGAGCCACTTAGAACACTTCTCTTAGGTTCAAAATGATACTTTGCTTAACTTCTTTAAGCACTTTTCATGATTTTGCTAAGTCTATTAAATCATTATTCATATTAGAGTTTAATCAACCATTTAACTCTATATGAAATGGATGAAGAATAATGTCATTTGATCAACTTTTGATCATAGAGATTCCAATCACTTTCTTATATTCAATCATATTGAAGATAAGATATTTTATTGGACTTCTATACTTGTCTTTTAGAGAGTTTGTACCTCCCATCTCATTGTATCCCTTGAAACACTTTTCAAAATGAAGATATGTTGGCATTTTACTCAAACATTTTGAATAAAACCAACTTTAGACATGTGACATGGATTTCTAAAACTTGCCTTTTAGAACCATCTTAGCAAAATTGGAATATAGGTTTATGGATTATCTTTTAACTTTTTGAGAACGTTTCTCAACTTTATTTCCAATCGAGGAGATTATATATAAAATAAAATTAGAATGACATGTTACTTATAAGTAAACGCAAAATTCAATTATGTTTAATAAAATTTAAAGTACCATAAGCGATTATAAAACTGGTAACTTTAAAACATTCATTCAACTTTAATTGATCCCTATTGAATAGAATGATTCCAAGATCCTTTATTTGTGCAATAATTGACCGGACTGAGGCCCTACCATCAAGTATTGCATTTTCAAGGTGAGTAAACTCTTTACTGATTACAACTCTTTGTAACTCTTGGTTGAATAATTAACCATCACATGTTTAATTATTACCCTTAGCTTCAAGGTTCTAAACTCTTTAGGTAACCTTGTTGAGTATAACCAATTAAAATTGTAAAACGTGATTTACCCCCACTCCCCTAAGATATAATATGACACCCAGCTGAGGCATGACCTATCATAAATATCGAAGGTTTCATCGGGTTTTTAATTGGAAAAGCAACCTCAATATTACTGGGACCTAGCTTTATTATGTTGTGATTAAATAGTGAACTCTAGCGCATCATCACAAAACATCAATAAAATCTAACATGCATAATAAACTGAATGCATAAACAAGACATAGCATGACCCTTAATCCTAAGAAAACTAATAAAGTAAATGCTCCCACTTGAACCTTCATGGATCTCATCCATCTTGCTCTTTTGGGCCTTCACTCCATGGATTTCTTGGATTAACTGCAACCTGTAATTTTACTCTATTCTATCTACTACTTAAATAAAATGAAATAAAATTACAAAAATACTTTATCGGTACGTAGACCGTACTAAGATTACAAAAATACATCACGATGCGCAGATCGTATTTAGTAATCTACTGGGCCATACTAGTCATTATATAGCAATAAATAACATCATATATTATAAAATTGCCACATAATAAATCACTCATCATGCTTTCCTAAACTACAACATCGAATGTTCACAATTAAGGAAACATGACACCAAAATATCTCATATTTTTAATTAATGTAATTAGATAATATCATATATTATTCATGACCATCAATAAAATATCATATATTCTAAATTAGTCATGAAATAGAATCAAATCTTATTTTAATCTTAAAACATAAATCATATTTATCCTCAAAGATTATCCTAACAAAGTTATGAAATTCTATCCTAATTAATAGCCAATCACAAAATTTTAAATCAATTATATCCAAAATTAATCATGGGATAATCACATTATTTAAATAAATTATTATCCTTTTGGAATATGCTCATAATATCCTAACAAATATTATCCAAAATTAACCACTTTAATTATGGATAATTACCAATTTAACAACTTTAAATATGGATAATATCAAATATAACAACTTTTGAAAGATTTGACTTTATCCTAAAATAAAAGATTTTATCCAAATAAAACCAATTTTATCTTTTAAAATAAAAGATCATATTTTAAAAAAAAATTTATCTTATCCAAAATAAAACTGATTTTATCCCAAAATAATTCATAATTATGTTGAAATAATTTTTCAAAACAGTTTTTTTTTTTTTTTTTGAAAAGTCGCGTCAGCCACCGTGGTGTGGCCACCCAAAGCCGGCCACGGTGGCCGTACACCTTGCGGTGTACGCTGCCCCTGCAGCGACGCAAGGACAGCATCAGCAGCACACACAACGAGGTGGTGCACTGCTGCGCTGCCCCTTGACTGACCCGAGCCCAGCCCACCCTCCCTCCTGGACCCCCACCGGTGCGGCAGTCGTCGTGGCTGCGCCACCCAGCCGCGGCTGCCGCATCTCAATCCCGCTTTAATTTTTTTTGGTGATTTAATTTAAAATAAAACATTTTTATTAAAATTAAAATTAATGTGGTCGATCTAATTTTAAAATTAAATCATATTCAATTTCAAAATTAGGGTTCTTCATGAATTTAATCCCAATTTAATTCTAACTTTTAAAATTAAATTGATCATCATACATAAAACATTTTTATGCATAAATCAATCCGATTAAAATTATGAATCATAAAATAAACCGAATTAAATCAAAATCAAGCACAAAAAATCATATTTTAGGGCTAGGATTTTCGAAAAATTCGAAATTTAGGGTTAGGGGGTTTGAAAATTTCGAACATATTAGGGCTAAAACCGGTCATCTTCATGGCTATTTGAGCATAATTAAATCACATTTAACCGATTCCAAAAGTTTAATCACATTAAAATAATAATTGAACCATAATTAAATTAATCTCCCTCTTAATTGAATTAAAATTGTGGACTATCAAAGAATTATAGTTAATATGCATAAATGCAATAGGCTAACTGATACCATTGCAGGAGATTATAGGTACTACGCAGCGGAAAAACATGAATCATATTCATACACATAGCAGCATTTGCAATACAAGCAAAAGAAACAAGATCTTAAACTCTTCTTTGTCGTGTGTCTCCCAATAACCCTCCAACCTATCCATCATGCTAGAACTGATAGGAATTCTTGTAGACGTATACGTGCGGCCAAGAAACTTTCTTGACTTACCCTCCCATGATTTTCCATACTGTCCCAATATCTCGTAGGTCTTTGCACGCATTTCAGTGTTCAATGATTTCTTGGTGGGCACATGAAGTCCTCCATTTGGAATTCCAAAAACCTAATGGACTTGGTTCTTTGAAAATTTAAACTCTTTTCCATCAGTGCCTATCAATTTTCGACTTAATGGATCAACGCGGCTCAATAGCCAATAGCTAAGTTTCCTCGGAAGTTGCAAATTAGGTGGTAAATCAAGAAGGCCTCCAAATCCCATCTCCGTCACCCACTAGTTGTTCTCTCATCAAATGTTTGACATATCCTTGTAAAGGATTCAATCCGACACGTTTAATTAGGCGGCTGTCATGAATAGGGGAATCAAATCTTAGTACCATATAATATCAAAAAGTAGAATCATTAAGCTCTTACTCTACCATCAAACAATTTAACACCTCTTACCCGAGAGCTTCTCCTGTCATGTTCCTCAACACATGCCTTTGGGCCTTCACTTTACCACCAATATTCATACAATTATCCTATTAAACAGGACAACAATGAGTATCCAATAATACAAAAAGACACCATTCATAAGCCCCTCTACATAATTATTATTACCTTGAATATTGCAGGTTCAATCTAATTTTTCTTAAGCCTATAATCGCAATTGCCAACATCATCCTACATAATTCATGAATTTATTAAAACTCTAAATTTACACTTTTTGAAAATTTACATTTATCAAAGAAGGTTGTTTCTAACTCATTGTATCCAAGTCAGATACAGAATTACATGGACTTCGGTCATGCTTACTCCCCACAATATCAATCTGAAGGTCAGCCAAATGACATTAAACCAACACAATTCAATGATTGATAGAATGACATATGGCAGTGATTTTGTAATGTATGAAAAACATTATTATGAAACACAATTTAATGACACCTAACCATTAAATTCAAATGGTTGGTACCCATTTTTCAAACCAAATACCTCTTTGATTTTTCTCAATTGATTGATAAACCGGAAATATGAAAGAATATTATGAATGAATATTATTTCTTACAGTACAGAGTTGCAAATTAATTATTTGTATTTACCTCCAACAAATGATTGATAGAAAGGCAATATCAATGAATGTTATTCCTTACAGTAAACAACTAACCAAATTCCCTAACAACATGCATAATTAAGTAAAACAAACCCTAGAACATGGTTTCTATCTCAAAACTAAACCTTATTCCAACAAAAATCCACACAAGGAGTAATATTACCTGTCAAATTAAGATCTATTAGGGCCACTACCGTCTTCGTAACCGCAAATCGCCAACAACCACCGTCTTCGTAACTGCAAATCGCCTACCAGCGCCACCGCTGTCAAAGTAATCGCACTACCGTCTTAAAAACCGCAAAGCAACTTGCCCGCCACCACCGTCTTTGAAAGCGTCAATCTGAAACCGTAAATCGCCTTCCAGCCACCACAGTTTTCGTCACCACCGTCTTAAAAAAATTCGCCTTCACAATCAAAGTGTTTACCTTGGGTTACTTGTTGGTTAACAAAAGGTTGAGTTTACCCGAGTTACTTTTTGGTTAACAGAAGGTAATTAGAGTCAAATCTTCCAACATAACGACTGTTAAATTCGCCCACTTGACTTTTATACCCTTTACTCAGATACGCGAAATGACGCTAATACCCCTGGAGTTTACCCGATTTACTTTTTGGTTAACAGAAGGTAATTAGAGTCAAATCTTCCAACATAACGGCTGTTAAATCTTTCCCGCCCACTTGGCTTTTATACCCTTACTCAGATACGCAAAATTACGCGAATACCCCCGGATAAACACTTCAACTTTATCGAGGATATAAATTTGAATTTCCTCGTAGATAAGCTTGGTCTCTACTTATACTAATCGTATATTCGGAACTTGTAACTTTAAAGAGAGGTCACAGTTATCAATTTACAGAAAACTCCTTAGTATTTTTCCAATAACAAATGCATGCTCACTTTCATTATATTTCCAAATTCCAATAACGAATGCATGCATCCGCAACTTCCCAAAAACAGAAAAACAGAGTTCAAAAATATGACCAAACCTCACACTACACAATTATCTCCTGCTTTCTTCCTCTTATTAATCTTCAACCCCTTTGTTCATCGTAAAATCCCCAATTTGGTTACATAAATCATTCGCCCTAATATTTCTGATCAACAATGTCGATATACAAACTAGCTGTGATCATCAAAAACCCTTTAAACGAGGAGGAATTCCTTATAGTCAAGCAAAATAGGCCCCGTAAATTCGGAATTGAAGAGTATGATTCTTACATTGATTCTGATCTTTGGGATTTTCCTTCTATCCTATTGAAATTGATACAAGGTGAATCGGAAATTCATGTTGAAGGAGCTGAATTATGCTCTGCTAAACTTGATTTGAAGAAATTTGACCTGGGTTTGGCTTTAAACCAGGTATAATTGATCATTTTATTTTAATTATTTGCTTAAAGTATAGTTGATCATTTATATTAAAATTGTTGGTATATTTTGGAAGGTTGAATTTTGGGTGAAATTGAATGATTAATTTATATGTATGGTTTGTGTTTTTAGGTTTCAGAGCAGGTTGGAATTGAGAGGTTGAATCAAGGGCAGTGGAAGTTCTGGAAATTTGTGGAAGAACCTGAATTTGGACCAGCACCTCCGATTCATACGGTTTTTATCTCTGCATACTATAGCTTTGATGATAAAAGTAGTGATGGTTAGTCCTGACCCCCTTTTTTTTTGTTGGAATATAATAAGACCATTTTGTAGTTGGAAGTTATTCTATGCCGTGGTCCGAAATAAATCGATTTTGCGATTTGAACTTGCAATGTGACAACTAAATTTGGATGTTGAAAGTAGTAGTCACTAGTCACTGTATTGCAAAGTACTAAACAGAAGTGATCAGGATTAATAAAATCCGGATGTAGTATCGTTCATCTTCTTTATATGGTTCATTTGAAAAAAACAAAAACAAAAAAACAGTCCATGATTGCATAAATTATGGGGATATTATTAATTAATGGCCAGCTTGATATAATAATAAATCATTTTTGCTATATCTGGAGCTCTTATAACCTTCTTATATTGTAACTCCATATGCAGTGGCATGCCAGTGGATTTCCTGGTCTAATTGCTCAAAATGGCTCTCTGAGGTAACACCGGACAGTTATCGTATGGGGCCATTGGTGGTTAATGGTTTTCCACATGACTCTAAATACTCTAAGTGGGATGTACCGCGTTATTTGAATTACCAGGTTGAATCTATTTTATACTAGAATTTATTTTGCTGTTTATTTGTTTTGATGCAGCAGTTATGTTTTTAGCTATGCTTTCTTTTCTTGAGGGATACAGCTACAAAGAGAGAAGCAACTCATGCACATATTTGATCATTTTGTCTGAATTTGCGTTGGCTCTTTAAACCATCAACTCTCTTATTGTGGCTGATTTCAATTGATGTTGTAAACCTGTAGAAATCATTCTCTGATGAGGTTTTGTCAATTACTTTGTCTCTTGTACAGGAATATCCGCTGGGTGTTAGACTTGTACCGATGAGAAGTAGAACTGGCAGGCCTTTCTCCACTACGAACTTGGTAGTCATTGCGCCACAGATTGTTGCCAATAGTGAAAGCGATAAAAATGTTATTGCTCATGGAGATGCACTAATAATAGATCCAAGATGCAGAGTTCAGTCCCATCAGGAGGTATACTTTTAGACAACTTAATTCTGAAAGAACTCAGTTCACTGCACATGCCAAAATGGTATTTTACTTGTACATATATAGCATAAAATGAAGCCCACTCTTTTCAAGTGTGTGGAACTTTATACCAACTGTGTCATATGTATGTATGTGTACTACATGAATTTTGAGAGTTGGGGGATAATTTTCATAAGCTTAAATATTCTATATTGCTATGAGAGTTTAATTTTTAGAATCCTAATAACCATAGTTTTTGGTTAGAGGTAGTGTTCATAAGCTCAGGAATAATCGACATTTGTAGGGATGTCAGGTGCTTGTCTGCTTGGTAGGAAAGTTCACGTTACTTTCTTCAGTTGTAGATATCTTCTCTGAAAATGACTGAATGCTGTCACTAGTGGCATATATGGTTTTTCTGTTTGTATCTTTGCAGTGTACTCATCATTTAAGAAATTGAAGTAATTACAATCTTAAGGTGATGGAATTGGTGAAAGACGTGATGCATTTATATTTTTAATTAAACTAAAGACCATGCAGGGTAGTTCTTTCCATAAATGGAAATCATTCATCAACACCACCAGTGGAAGATAATTAGAAATTATCATAGTAAATAAGGAAAACTATTATTAAGTTTCAGGGAAGATCCAATATGTTAATTCTCTCAACAGATTCTGTTTATGGGGGCAGTGAGGGAGTTTGTTTGTTTGTTTGTTTGTTTTTTTTTTTTTTTTTTTTTTTTTTTTTTTTTTTAAATAAATAAATAAATAAACCCCAATACTGGCCACTAGGCTACTTTGATTGCTTCTCATCAATTGCAAGGCTTTGCAGATAAGCTTACTAGAAGAGGTTTATGAGATATATCATGCCTCTCTATTGCTTCACAGTTTTAAGGGGTAGCTATTTCCCCAACCATGTATTGTTGGTTGATCTCTATCTGTTTCTCTTCCTATTAGAAGATGAGATATCAAAGTTTTTGTCACATCTCACCCTCCCACAAATAAAAAAGGGTACATGTACTATGGCAGCATGGCTTGTATTAGTTGTATGGTCTCATAGGATGTCAAATATCTTATTTATTCATGAAGTTATTGACTTCATTTTTTGTCTAAATTTTCACATCAAGGATCTTCCTTACTATTATCGGCAATGGTTGAAACTCTAGGTGTTAATAATTAGATGTGGAACTTTATTACTTTGAATATACACATCTAAGTTGTCAAAATATTACCATGACAAGAATAATGTACTTAGTATTTTTGTTTCCTACTGTCATATTATACTCAGATATGTCTCATTGTTTTATCAGCTTGCGGATATTATTGCAGCTTTACCAAGAAAGTTGATCGTGTTTGTTACACATCATCATGCTGATCATGTGGATGGTAAGTCATTTTCAATGTTTTTCATAATTTTTTTTTTCCAGTAATGTTGGTTCTTATTGGAGAAAATTATTTTTAGTTGCCTTACATGGCCAAAGTTGATGAAACTCATGATTCATGAAAGTGCTACTGCATGTGGCCTAAATTATTGATTGCTTGAGATATAAATATATAATGTTGATCCATTATCAAAACCTGTTATGTTTCCTGTTCCTTGGCCTTGTTTGTTGTCTTCACTGAGCTGAGAGCATAATAATGTTGGTGCAGTGGCCATTATTGCTACTCCCCTTAGCAGTTTTCTTGGCTAGCATATGAGTCACTTAAGTTAACTAATTCATTGTGTGATCTGAATGTGCTATAGTAGCAATTGATTTGTTTTTATGCCAGGATGTTCATTCTGGCACCTCTTTTTGTGAATCGTGCATGCTTTTTATACTGTTGTTCTGTGGTCTATTTTCTCCTGTCAGAGGTTTTTTCCAGTGAACTTTTAATGTCATTATCTCATTGCGGACAAGGCTTGTTGAGGTTCAAATGTGTTTCAATATACCTCTAAGTCTGTGTCCAACATGTCTGTAGCAAAGCATTTCCTGAAAGCTGCAATGCTCTGCAAATCACGTCTCTCGTATTTGACTTACTGCTTTTGTTGATTTGTTCAGGTTTGTCAGCTGTTCAAAAATGCAACCCTGATGCAATTTTATTGGCTCACAAAAGCACAATGCATCGTATTGTAAAAGGTATTCTTGTATACCCAAGTCGAGGTTTCATAAATTATTGAAGATGTATTATAGTTGTATCAAGCCTGAACAGGTCTACTATCTCCAGTTTGATTGTGGCTAAGACCGAATTTGGATCTGGCATTGATGACGAGGGACTTTATGATGTTTCTTGAAGTTATACGAGGGTAGATTTTAAGCTTGGTTTTCAGAAGGTATATGACAGGGAAACCTACAGTTCTAGGATAAGGCGAGGCGATAGGGTGCTAAGGGTTTGAATTAGGTGGAGGAAGTGGATCTAGGGCATTGTTTAAAAAAGGCTTACAGTGCACAAGCGTGAAGTGCGCGCATCATCAAAGTCTAGCACATTTCTTAAAAAAATAATAAAAAAATCTGAGTGTAAAAACAGTTGCAGACATGAAGTTAATGCTAACACTACACGGCTTTGTGCTTATGTGTTCATCGAATTTATATCACCTGGGCCTTTCTAAGATTTTGTGTAGCAGCACCTTGGACGTCAGCACAACTTTTCCAAATAATGATCTAGAGGAGTTTATTGTAAGCTGCTTATTTTGGTAAGCCTGGAGGAGGTTACTAGGTTATAGCAGTGGGGCCACAGGGGGTTTGTAGTAAGCTGCTCTTCTCTTCAGAGATTTACGGTGAAAAAGTTTCTGTTTCTCATTCACAATTGATAGTATCTTGTGTGTCTATGCTTATCATGCTGGCTGTAAGAATGTGCTTAATGCAGTCCAGGTGTATGTATCTGGTAGTTTCTGGCTTTTAGATCATTATAGAAAAGTACTTAGAGGGATTGTTTTGGACCTGTTTTCTCTTGCTCCTTGTGACATCATTTCAGAGCTTAGCTGTAATGACAGGTCTATTCCATGAAGGGATTAGGAAAAAAATCTTGCTTTGTACTGTCTTTTCATTGTTCTCCGAACATGACTCCTATTAAGTAGCCAAGAATCCGAATTGACTTTGTGATTTTGTGCCTCCGGAGTCCAGATGTACCATAATAAAAGGGGACTGACTTCTGCACTCTTTCACTTCAAATAGGTGGGACCAAAAGAAGTAGCAAGCTCACAATATGTTGATAGGAGGCATACTGTCGACCTGTCTCACCATTCTTAAAACACATAAAATGTATCAAGAGAAACATACATATTCTTAGTCTGCATAGGAGACTGTCTGTGAGCTATATAAGGCATCATGGAGTGCAAGACCTTTCAATTCCTACGTTAACAATACATTAGCATTGTTATACGAGGTACACTGACTATTACATAGGGCTTCCACATTTTGGGTTTTGGACTTTTGGGTTGGTACATTTTTGTAGGTTTTTACACCCTTACAGCTCTTCATCATAATAGTGTTGTTTTCTAGAATCAAGATCAAGCCCATATAAAGTGAAGAATATATATATATTAATGAATGAGCTTATTGGTTAGTGTTTTATAAATCATGTAATCCAAATTTAAGACAAGTGTATGTTTGAAGTAGATAAAACAAATGATTAGTGTTAAGAACTTCTAAGTAATAATAGTGTAATACAATATGCTGGACCATCAGAAATCCATTCACTAAATTTTGGTCTTGCCAGCTCACATAGCTCTCTGAAAGTTGTTTATGATACCGAAAATTAGTAAGTTATTATCTCATAGAGGTGCATCTATATTTAGGGTCTCATCAATAACTACTTTCATGGAGATCAATTTTTTTATAACAACTTTGTTTTACTGCAGATGACTGGTCTCTTGGGTATACATCAGTTGTAGGAGGGGAAGAAATTATTGTTGGGGACCAGCGACTCCAAGTCATTTCTGCCCCGGTATTGTATCGGCTAACTTACACATCCTTACATTATTGGATTTTTTGTTCAAGATAATAGTTAGTTTCTTTTAATCAAATATCTCTCACCAGTACCTAAGTGTCACTAAAGGAGAAATTCATGGACACTCCTTGAATCCTTTTATCTATTACTCAGGCTTATTTTTGGTATACTCTTAGTAACCTGTGTGGCTGGCCTCCTGGATCTGATCCTTCACAGTTCCATAATAGATAACCTACAAATTGTCTTATGCATTACAGTTTTATTGGACTTTGTAATGGGCTTAAACTTCAAAACTTCATTATTCGAATAAATTATAGGCTTATGACTCTCTTCTACTCAATGAGACTCATGGAATGAGAAATTTATGTAGAACAATTAAATTTACCCATAGGTGTGTGAAAATAATAATGTGTATGATTTATTGGACACAATTTATTTGATGTTATGCTATCTGTATTTTTTGTACTATATTTGTTTACCCTCATTCTTCTAGTCCTTATGGAGGTTTGATAGTTTTAAGTCTTTCAATAACAGGGCCACACGGATGGTCATATGGCATTGCTCTATATCAATACTCATACACTGATTGTTGGTGATCACTGTGTTGGGTAAGGTCCTCTTAAAGTAGAAACATATAGAAATATTTCTCTATGATATCTTACATATAGGTACTAAGCAGAGCTAAAAAATTTCTGTGTAAATCTTTGCTATTCAATTCAATTTCATTTTTGATGACGAAATTTATGTGCTAAAATATTCATATCTTGGTACTCTGTACTTTGTAGTCACATGTGCAATGTTTTCCTTGGAATTTAGAGACTGTATTCACAAGATCTCTGTTCTAAAATTGTTGGACGGGAATATGCTTCTGTTACATTTTTACTTGAGTCACAGCACTTGCTTCTGGAAAATCCTCCAGCTTATACATTCGTAGTTTCTTTGATTAGTTTGTGGAAACGTGTTTTGATAGTACATGAAAAAAGAAAGATTTTTCTCAAATTTTCTGATCATAGGTGCATCTTGTTATATTCTGTTATTATGCTTGAACCATTGATGTATTAACAGATTTATTGGTTAACTGATGTTGCAGGCAAGGTAGTGCGGTTCTAGATGCTTTTTCTGGTGGAAATATGGGAGTAAGCTGATTGTGTATTTTTACCCATTTATTATTTTTTTAAGATCATTTTATGTTATCCACACCATCTTATTATTTTTGCTGAGTATTCTGCCCATTTATATAGACCCTGAAACAAATGCCCCCATTATAATTTTGAATGAAATAAAGATAATTGGAAAAAAATTATCAGGCTTGAACTCAACTAGCAGGAACTAATTATGGGAGTAGCTAATTTTGTCTTTTTTCCATGCTTCCCTACATTGAATTGCAGGAAGAGATTGTTCATCTTGAAAGGCTATAGCCGCTAGACTTTGATCTAATCACCTCACCAGTCTTACTTTTCTTGCAGGAATATTTAAATACGACATTCAAATTCTTGGAGCTTTCTCCAAATGCTTTGATTCCTATGCACGGAAGAGTCAATTTGTGGCCAAAACACATGCTTTGTCGATATCTCAAGTATGAACTGCATTTAATGATTCTCTTCTTTCTCTGTTTCACATATAAAGCATTTACCATATGTTTTGCCAGAAGAGCTATTGCCGTGGCAATTTTATGTGGGTAATTTTCTTTGCCATGGCTTGTTCATAGTTGTTTGTGATTTTCTATATATCCAGCCTCATATGTCTTGTATAGTTTATATTCTCAGATCACAGCAGCTTGTGGATGTAATATTGTGGTAAATAACTGCAACTGTAGTCAGAAAATATGTTACAATGCATAGTCTGGTTTCATGCAGGAATCGCAGAGATAGAGAATCTTCAATCTTGAATGCCATAGAAAATGGCAGTACTACTTTATTTGACATAGTTTCCACTCTATACAAAGACATCGATCGTGCCCTGTGGTATATTTCTGCATCTAACGTGAGGCTCCATGTTGAGCATTTAGCTCAACAACACAAGTTACCTGAGGTAATGTCCACAGTGCTATTTACCGCTGTCAATGCCAATCCAATGTCCATTTGTGTATTCATATTAATTCATTCTCATCATATAGATATAGCCCTAGAATGCATCTTGTCAATAGTTGGTTTGCATTTGTATATCAAAGCAACACTACCCACTCCAGTGAGGTTTTTGCCAAGATTGGGCCTGCTATTGGATGATGTAAGATTTATGAGCTAGAGCAACCCCAGAATTATGGCAATAAATCCATGCCATGGATTGTTGAATTCATTTTAAGGTCAGGTATTACTTATTTCATGCTATGAGGCACTAACCAATACCAAATTCACACATCACTCTTTTTACTTCGACAGGTTAAAAAAATTGAAACTATTTTGAGAAGGGTCACCCATTAGTTGGGATTATTCTAGATTAAACTATAGATGGAATTAAAATGGGAAGGATGTCAAAAGTTGGGATTATTCTTGTTAATTGTTCCAAAAAAAGAAATCTAAAATAATTGTAGTACGTAGTAGATGTTAATTGTTACTTCACTTTCTGTCTTTATGTAAGGAGCAGAAAAGCTTGCCAATGATTATCTCTTCAATCATGATAATTATATTATCATAAGATCTGTAGGTAATTTGGTCAGTATTTTTAAGAATAACATGTGTATCTTACTAATAAAGATTATAATCTGAAAGAAAATTTGTTTGAGGACTGCAGGCCTTTTCTTTAGAAACTCACAGTGTTGCTGCATTTGGTGACGAGTTGAGCAAGTTATAATTAAGAGATGCTGTTTTCTAGGCTCATTGACCTCTTTAGGTTAGAAGCACTGCTCTAACACTTGCTGAATTGTTATGTCTGTATTAAAGGGTAACTATTTGCACACTGTTTCGTCATATATGATAAATCTGATATTGTAGGCGTAAATTGCTTATTTAGATTCTGCTTTCTCTAAGACGAAAAGTTTCATAATTATTTTTAGTGCAATTTTCTTCCTTTGATTATCCAGAGTTGTACAATTAATTTGGTTTCCTTGTTTCTGCTAGGGCATGTCCTTGTCAAAACTTCAACGGACTTATGGATTACATTTTGCACTCAATTGGATCTGGGCATATGCATGCAATTGGATTTCATCAAAGATTATGAAGATTAGAAGACCTAAACTCATTGTTTCAGTAGTTATTGCTTGCTTTGCTGCATTGTATATTTATATTGTGTGATAATCATGCCTACTTTATATCTATCGTTAGTTTTAAATGTTTAATTCTGTCTTGACTGTGGAAACTTGGTGAAATAATTATCTGGTTGATGACATGCTTAATCAAGCAATATAACTATACTATGTTTGCTGTTGTAATCTGATCATCTCTAGGCTACACCTCATGTTTCGGTTCATCTTGTGTAAATTTGGCTGATGAGCGATATCATGTTCAGTTCAGTTTGGTTTTGTTTGGTTTGTTTATCTCAGTGATGATGCACCTCATTCCTCCATTTTTGTTCAGTTTACAACATTTTTCACAATAACTAATTTACGAATGCTTTCAAACTAGATAAAATTTGTCACACATAAAGTTATATATATATATATATATATATATATATATATATATATATATATATATATATATATATATATATATATATATATATATATATATATATATATATATATATATATATATATATATATATATATATATATATATATATATACACACACACACACACACACATATATAGGGGAAGACTCTCGTGAGAATTTTTCTTATATGAGAATTTTTCTTATGTGAGAACACTCTTTATGTTCTAAATTTTTACTCATATGTTCTAAATTTTAAATCTGATGTTCTAAACTTTTTTTTAGGTGTCCTAAATTAAATCAAATGTTCTAATTTATTACTCACATATTCTAAACCATAAATTAGTTAAGCTTGATGTCATAAATTTTAAATAACTTGTTCCAAACTTTTAACTTTTATGTTCTAAATTTTAAAACGTGTGTTCTAAGATTTTTAATTATATGTTCCAGATTTTCTAAGATTTTTTAATTATATGTTCCAGATTTTAAAGCGTATGTTCTATTTTTTTTACTCGTATGTTCTAAATTCTTTACTCACACTTTCTATATTCAATATCAGTTTGTTCTAAATTTTTATTCACATGTTCATAATCTTAAATCAAGTGTTCTAAATGTTACTCATATGTTTAAAATTTCATAAAGCAAATTTTATAAATTTTTAATCACTTGTTCTAATTCTTAAATCAGATGTTCTAACATATTACTCACACAAATGTTCTAAATTATTACTCATATGTTCAAAATTTTAATTTGAGTCACATGTTCTAAATTTTAACTCGTATGTTCTAAATTTTTACCCACATGTTCTAAATTTTAACTCAGTTCTCATATAAGTATGAATTCTCACATATGGATCTATTCTCACCGGATCCCTCCCATATGAGCAAAACAGTGGATCCAAAATACGTGTATAAAAAAAATGTTCAAAACAGAAAGTGTTTCGTGGTTAGTATAACCATAACCCATATTAAAAAAAGAACAAAAAATGAAAATTATCTGTTGTTGAGTCGTCAGACACAGAAATACACACGAGAAAGGTTCTCTAATTGCTTCTCCCTGTGTTTTTTCACATTATTTTTAATGTGTGCTTTATCAGTTTTTGTTCATTGTCTGAAATTAATGTGGCTTATAATGTGATATTAATCACTTTTCTACTGCATTTTGGCACCTTTCATGCATGTCTATCTTGTTCTAAAAACGTGTATAGTCTTGCTAGTAATCTCTTTTCCCTCCTCTTCCCTCCTAAAAGTCTAAAACTACCCGAAAAACAAACTTTGTTCTTAAGAGGATAATGGAGCAACAAAAGGTTGATGTTTATGTGAAAGGCTCATGGCTAAGAAAAATGGTGAAGGAAAGCAGCTCTCAGTTTGCAGCAATTCAAGTTACCACCACCATAATCATCACTGTTACGATTGCATTCTTTGTTATAGTCCTTGGGATCTTTGTCAATGGTCGCATCAGGAATTTCCTTGTTTGTTTCTGAAGACTTCATACCAGTACAAAGCACGCCAGCTTCTGGCATCGAATTGTCAGGTAACGGATTCAGAGACTTTGGTGATTGGATAGCTCCGAGGGGGTTATGGCACACAATGTCTGATCAGGAGCTCTTGTGGCGTGCTTCTATGGTACCTCATATTAAGGATTATCCTTATAATAGGACACCTAAGGTAGCGTTTATGTTCTTGACCAGGAAGACGTTGCCACTAGCACCATTGTGGGAGTTGTTCTTCAAGGGACATCAAGGCCTCTACTCAATTTACCTCCACACATCATCTGAGTCCATTGAGGAGCATGTTGAACCATCCGTGTTCTACCAGCGTAGAATACCTAGCAAGGTCTATATTTTTTGCACCTAATTAGTTCTTTTATTTGATGCACGTCTCATTGCTAGGTTATGGTTCGTAGGATTTTGTTTCCCTTTCGTAGTATGTTTAAGACCACCCAGGGTTTAAAAACATTCCTTTTCGTATTTCGTTTTTAGCTATTACTAGCTAGCAGATAACATATGAATATATGATAATCATGTACGGAGTAAAGATAACAAAATCATCAAACGTCACATTAATGATCTGTTGTTGATTATGGGCGAAGAGGTATGGAATTTGTGTTTAAAAAAACAAAAAGAAGAATTAAAGTCCTCTAGTTCCTGTTTTTCATTCTTTTTCACTTTTTTTTTCTGTTGTTATAGACATCACAAAAGGCAATCATGTCCAAACATAAAACTTGCATTTTGCTTCCTTCAAGCAATACTTGTATCATATACTACACGTTATTGGCATGTAACAAACTAACAATATCTTATGCGGTTTGGTGCTCGCAGCCAGTGGAATGGGGAAGGGCAACCATGGTAGATGCAGAAAGAAGATTACTAGCTAATGCCCTACTTGACTTTCTGTAATGAAAGATTTATATTACTGTCTGAATCCTGCATTCCTCTATTCAACTTCAGTACTATTTACGACTACCTCATCAAGTCGAAGCACAGCTTTGTAGGATCATTTGATGACCCTAGAAAAGTAGGACGAGGTAGGTACAACAAGCGTATGGCACCTGCAATACAGTTATCAGATTGGAGAAAAGGAAATCAGTGGTTTGAACTTAATCGAGACCTTGGCATTGCAGTAGTATCAGATGAGGCATTCTACCCTGTTTTTCGAGATCATTGCAGGCCTCCATGTTACATAGATGAGCACTACTTAGCTACCCTTGTGGTTAAAATTGGTAAGGACTCGAATTCTAACAGAAGTATTACTTGGGTTGATTGGAGTAAGCCTGGTTCTCATCCCACGACGTTTGTTAGAAAGGATGTTTCTGAGAGGTTCTTGAGTCGAGTTAGAGATCAATCTGATTGTATATATAACAATGTGCCAGGCTCGTACTGTTTCCTTTTTGCAAGAAAATTTCATCCTAATACACTTGAGCCGTTGCTTAAAATAGCACCTGTTTTATTTGGGTTTAAACAATAAAATTGTAACTAGAATGGTCTTCTCACCTGTCTTTCACTCTTTGCCTTTGAGATTTTTGTCTTATGGGGCACTCTAAATATGACAAATACAAGAATGATGTTCATAAGCTAAAATGCAAAGTTGAGGAATATATGAATATTGCAACTTGTTTGTATTGTGATATAAGGAAACTAGGGATGTTGATGGGGCGGGGCAGGACAAGGCGGATGTTGGCCTTCATATCCCTATCCCCATCCCAGCCTAACATTTTCATCCCCATCCCTATACCCGGTTCCCCATAGTGGGTCCAAAATTCATTCCATCTCCGCCCTATCGGGTACAATTCTAAAATCATCTCCGTCTCACTCCTCACTTGGATATCCACCCCCACTTAATCCCCACCCAAAATCCGTCTAGTCCTTGTCTTTTAGATACAACAATACTACATAACATAGATTACAATAAATAAAAAAAATCATTGTTAATATTACATTTTTTTGTTTATAATATAAGGCTATTACAAAGTATTGTTTTACTACTTTCATAGATTAGACCCTTGCTATTGAAAATTTTACAGTAGTCATTTGAAATATGACTATTATAATGGTTTAATGATTATATCGTCCATAAGTGACATATTTTTTTTCAAGTAATTAATTATACTTTATTAACGGTATCAAATAGTATCATCTGTTATAAAATAAGAAGAAATATGAGAGACAGAGAGAATTAATCTGTATATTTTTATTCCATATGATAAGGTACATATATACATTTAATATTAATTAGGGTTTGGTTAGATAAAAATATAAACCCTAAATCTAGATTGTTTTAGAACAGTGCGTTTCGGGTGTGGCTGGTCGCACCATGAGGCAGGGTGCCACATCAGCAAATGACAAAGTAACTCCACCAACCTAGTAACCCCTGACCCATCTGGTAACCTCACCAACCTAGTAACCCCTGACCCACCTGGTAACCCCTGATCGGACCATGTAACCCTTGACCGGATCAAGTAACCCCTACCCGGATCAAGTAACCCCTACCCGGACCTAGTAACCCCGGACAAAGTAACCCCTGACCGGATCAAGTAACCCCTGACCGGACCTAGTAACCCCCTTAGTAACCCCTAACCAAGTAAGTAACCCCTAATCCTACACCACCTCAAAGCCTTAAACTCCACCACACCTTAATAAGTTGTACTATGCTTCTCAATAAGTTCTTAAATCCTTTATAAGAAGCAATTATCAAAGTTCTAATTTTGTTTCAGAAATGTTTAACCATGATTAAAGCACAGAACTTTGGTTTTTTTTTTTTCAGCAAAAATGTACAAGAAAAACTCCCAATTTATTCGTTACTTCTGTAGATTCACACCAAATCCGATCCAAAAACCCACTCTAACCACCTTACCACCACGCCACCACCAACCACGCCCAGCTACCCACACCTAGAACCCACCCTAACCACTAGCAATCACGCTGCCAGCAACTCCGCTGCCACAAACAAACCAAATCCAACCCAAGCACAACCAAACCGAAAAAACAAAAAGAAATTAAATCTAACAAATACCTTAATTATTAACAATGGCTTCAAATTTCACTTCAAATAGGCTAAAAAGGCCAAATTCGACCTTAAAAACACTAGATCTAGAGTTTTATGGCTGAATTTGGCCTTAAAAACCCTAAGTTGTTTTTCGGCAACGGAGTACGAGGAGCTTCACGACGACCACAAACTAGGTTGGAGCTTCACGACGACGATCTGGTTGGAGCTTAAATAAAGGCAGTGCATCAAGGAAGTGAAAATGGAGGAGAGGAAAGAGAGGGGAGAAGAGAGAAAATAATAAAAAATAAAAAAAATTGTGGTTGGTCGTACAGAATGATAAAAGGGAGGATAATGGATATTCACAACTATTTCATAACACTCCCCCTTGGATGTCTATTATCGAAGATTGTGCCTCATTAAAACCTTATTAGGAAAAACCCTGTGGGATAAAAACCTAATGAAGGAAAAAGAGTACAACATTCTTTATAATACGCTCGAAATGTTTCCTCGTTAAAAACCTTACCAGGAAAACCCAATATGGGACAAAAATCATGGTTAAGGGAAAAAGAGTGCAGCGCGTAATTTTTCTCCCTGATGAATATATAACTTGAGGTCTTCTAATGTAATGAATCCAATATAGTTGAGAGTCTTCTCACATGACGCAGAATAGTATCATTCCTTAATTTTCAATCCTCCCAAATTTTCAAATCTTTACGTGAACAAGTGAGTCTTTATATCACCAAACCTATAACAATAATACATGTGTTTGTCCACATTTCATTTGAAATATTTGTTTAAAGTTGCCTTAACCATTATACTTGTGCTTTCTTCTAGAGGCCGTGAATAATAGAAATTGATAATCATTATTATTTGATTAAACATTCCTTATTAATAATATGGCAACACTTGATAGTATTAATGTTGATTTTTCAATCTTTTATGAAATAATAATATAACACATGTAATTATATACATTGATCATGGTTTTTCTGGACCAGGATAAAATAGTCTCACGCATAAGTATCTTGTTGATTCTTGAGAATATTTATAATTGACATAGTTCTCTTTCATATACAAATAGTAATTCTCATTACTAATACTTATACTCTCAAACTTCAGGTTGAGATGTCAATAATTTAGTCACATGGACTAAAATTTTAATAATAATTACTATTCAAAATATAAATTTGTAGGGCTGGATATATGAATGCGCCGTACGTAAGTTCTTCATGAACTCTTCTTCTTACATGATTCATAACATGCAATTAAATCGACATCATCAATAATTCCATCACAATTATAAGCTCATTGGAATATAAATATCTCTTTCTCATTTTCCATCAATGTTGTAAATATGTCTTACTATACTTTGAATGAACATTAACATACACCACAATTATTGTATAGAAAGTAATGCATGCAATATGAGATATAGAAAATATGATAACATATTAAACAAATTATACAATAAGTAATGCATGTAACAACTTCGAACATATGCAATGAATAATTCAATAACCTATGAATCACACATACATATGAACATACATAGGACTCGAAATAATACAGACACTATACAGTGTGGATTTTAAAGAATCCATATTTTCATTGGACTTTTGGTCCATGACAAACTTTAATTATTATCATTTTGTCGACATTAAAATGGATATATATTCCAAAACCCTTATTAACTAGTCCATTGTATCATGCATATATGCATTATTTATCAGTTCCATCATATACCGATATTATCATATAATTCCTTAAGGTACAATTTTAATTTGCATACTATTTTGACAATGATATCTGAATACATCTTTAATTGAAACCATCATAATTTTTCTTATATCATAGGCCATCTATTGTAATAATTCAGATATCTACACAACTTTAAGGGTATTTCATACACCTGATATTAATATACTACTCCCTCTATTTTTAAATACTTGCTCCACTTTTCTTTTTCAGCCTTTTTTTAATTTGCTCCATTTCCTTATTTGGAAAACTTTTACAATATTTAATTCATTTCTCTCACCTAGTGGACCCTACCTAAATTATATTTTATTAATTTCATATTCTCTCTCCTCCAATTCTCTCCACTACTTTTGCTTTTCATAATTTTTTATTTTTTCACCTATCCCACTACCTTCATATTTTATTACTTTCTCCAATTTCTCATAAAACTCCGCGCATGGAGAAATGGAGCAAGTATTCTAAAACGGAGGGAGTATTACACTATTAAAAAAATCAACTGCACTATCTTGCCATATATCACATCTTTATTATGGAACCGATTATATAATCTACACTTCAGGTATAATGATTCAAGTATATACAATTGGTAAGCTTTATCTCAATGTGCAACATATCTAAATAACATATTGACGAAAGTTGGCTAGAAAACATTTTAAATTACCATTATATATATATATATATATATATATATATATATATATATATATATATATATATATATATATATATATATATATATATAGGGATCATCAGTTTAATTAACTTTTGTCAACTTACTCCAATTCTCCCCCTAAGTTGGTAAAATATCTCATATATAGGGGCATCACAATTCTTCACCAACTTAGTATACAAATTTGCAATAAAATTCATTTCATGGGAGGACCATAATGAACAAAATTTATCTTCAAAAAGAATTATATTAAACAAGCTTTTATCTCTTCTAGATCTAGCAATTTTAAATCATTTCTTCATTAACTATACATTGCATAACGCATATGTATTCATTATTAAATCTTTTATAATTTTTTCTCTTCAGGAGATCAATAATTTAACATCAATAGGGAGACATATGTTGTGCAGTTAAAATTCCTTCTTTTTCTATTTCTTATGTGCTGACATACAATAACCCCAATCAATAGAATTGTTATACAAATATAAGCTTGCTTGTAATTGTACTAGGTGATGATCTTCAGGATCACTTGAAACCTTGATAGTATGATACTAATAAAATATTCAAAATTTCCACATACAACTTGTATTTGGTGAACTTCTAGTCACCTATTACTCTTTCGTATGAAAATTAATTCAAAACGAATATATTATCTCTTGAAATTTTTTTCAACACAAGTTATTAAAAATCACAATCCAAATGTAGCTCAATCTCAATGTTATGTCTTGCCATTCAATTCATTTCATGTAACTGAGAGAGTGTTAGCACATTATCTAATAAAACTTCTGGTTTTCATAACGGGCATTTATTGAACCCAAATGGCCTAATTTAATTATTACATTCAATCACATCTCTGAAATTAAACTTCAGTCAGTTTTCCAACACTAATGATCACTTTATTAAACTTACATTATGCATGGCCATGAATATGATGTGATATTAGAACACCAACATGTGTTTCTGTATACAATTTGCAAGACAATCAATTAATATTTTATCCAAGAATTACTTATACTCTGTTGGAGTTTTGACTATAACTTAATACATGTTAATCTTGTTGGACATTTAATACTCTTCCGGAGTCTTTTATAGAATCATGGAACATAAGAAATTTACTATAAGTTATTTCTTCTAGAAATGTAAAGGGATTTATCACTTCCTTAACTTTGTCATTGTCGTGACTCATTTTCTTTTCGAAGATACTTAATTATCTTTAGAACTGATTGATCTATCACGCTTCAGGCGTGCTACAGGTTTATCAGTAATCGATGTTGTCCTCCTTTTAGGACATCAGTTCTAATTGGAGCATTTACAAATAGTATATATACGATTAATGACATTTATTTTTATCCATCTTCAGGATGGTATCATTTCGAAATATATGAATTAACATGTAGCCACTTCTATCAAATAAATCGTTAACATAATGTTTATATGTACTAAACTGACCATCAATATATTTTATTATTTAGGTGCAAGGATTACATAAAATAATGGAATAGATATAATATCCCACTAATCCTTACATATGGGGCATGAAATGAATCCAACAATATTTAAATCTCTTTCACCTTTTACGGCGTAAATTCTATTAGCAATGTTGTATCAAGCATAATAAAATTATTCTTATAAACTCTTACATGCAACTCTTACCCAATTATATTAATCTCTTATAAGTATGGGCATAATATGTTAGGTTAGTTGCTCACAATATCATGATTAATTTCTTGAACTCATCATAACATTATTACTTGTTCGAATAGATATTCTTATGAACCTTTCAATGAATTAAAAAAAAAAAAATCATACAAACAACCTTGTTATCTTTTTAAACCTCTAATTTCTCCTTCACTTCCGGAATTGAGTAAATCTAGTAATTTATAAATTAAATCATCAACTTTTATAGGATCACATTAGTATTATGAATGGTATATTGACAACATACCTTAGAAAATAATAGAAATTTCTAAATAATATATGTATCTTCATATTAATATTTTGGGTGTCTTTGACCCTTCATAAATTAAGGAACTTCAAGGCCTTGTCATGTTCATTTTACTCATCATTTTTATAAACCAACTTTATGTAGACATGTGATCATATATAACTAAATTCAATCATACATCAATCAATTTTTTAGCATTATAAGCATGTAATTAGTATTAAAAGAACAAAATGTGAAACTTCATGTCCCAAAAATGGGGATGCGAATGAGTATTAGCTTGAAAGTTGACCATTTCATAGAAATTATATGCCGGATCTCATATTATCATCACTTACTATAATTTATCAATCAACTCCTTTTCCATCTAATTAACAAAATAAATGGATAAAATAAAACAAGATGGAATATGATTAACATAATTCGAGGTCAACTAGAAAATATCCATATAGTCAATTAAGTATATGACATCATGCATTCAAATATTGCAATCTCAATCAAAAGATAATTAAAAACAATGCTATCTATCATCAAAGAGCAAAATCATACTCATTAATTATATTTCTTGATAATGACTTCAAATATCTTAAAGTAAATATTCATATGGTCAATGAGATTATTTCGTCACCCACATACAAGTAATTTCATTCATAAAGTACAAGCAATATTGATCATCTTTAAAGACTTAGTTGCATTTCCATGAAAATTTAGTCCATAAATTTTAATCCATACTCATCAAATTATAGTCACTTAATTCAGTCAAAGTTAAGCTCTTTTAACAACTACATAGACTTATAACCCAATATTATCTACAGTTTCATATGAAAGATGAATTATTGTATAAAGCTCATACAAAACTACAAATGATCAACCTATATCAAGCATAAGTATATATGGTGATCAAATATTATACTTCAACTACATAATCTATAGTATTGTGCATATAAAAATAAAATATGATCATGGCAATAGCAACTTTATTGTTGAAAAACACTAAAAAGGCTTATACTAGCTAAGTTATAGAAGCTATAGAAATAGGAAATATTAACAAGCTATAGGATATAGCTTGACTAAATAAGAAATGAAAATTAATTGATTTTGAACTAGTAAGAGTTAGTAATAGAAAAGGAAAAATTGCCCTAAATAATCCGACCTTTGCCTCATCCGCTCAAAATAACCCCACCTATTGATTATTTTGTAATAATCCGACCTTTATAATTCTTCCGCTTTAAATGATCCCAACCGGTCACTTAACTTGTTATTTACAAGTTACTAGACACATGTCAGTATAGGATTGGTAAAAAAAATAAAAATAAATAAATCCCAAAACCAGAATCCGGCAGCCCCAGCCACCGGCTTTCCGACCACCATCTCCATCCCTTCCCCGAATTCGACCACAAATCCCTTCCCCTTCCTGATTCCAGCCACTCCCTCCAAGTTTTCGGCTGGCCCGACTCTAGCAACAGCTCGCAAACCACCAAATAGCAGCGCTACTATTACTCATTCGCAAACGCGCCGCCCAGGCCCCAAACCCACAACATCACAACTACTCTCCCCGCAGCAAACACCAAACGAACCCACCACCTTCGCCGACCTCCCCCATCCCTCGATTCTGCCACCCAACCTCCCCCATTCCTCGATTCCCCGGCTTCGAATTCCCCTGCCTGATTCATCTCGTTTTTAGGGATTTATTGATCTAGTTTGGTGAGTTTTCGAATGGTTGAGTTTATTGGTTAATGGGGTTGGGTTGGCTGGGTGGGTGGGGTGGTATTCCGCTCAGCGCGATCGCCGTACCGGTGTTTTTGGGTTTAGGAGGATGGTGGTTGTAGGGTTTGGGTTTGGGTGGTGGTGGGGATGGTGGTGGCTTAGGTGGTGGTTTTTTTTTTAACTACTTTTTTGTTTTGTTTTTTTTTGTTTTTAATTTTTGACCAATCAAGTAGCTACACTTGTCAATTAAACTTAAAAAAATAAAAACTACCTACTCAACGGGTTCTTGGTAAAATGGGACCATTAAAAAAGATGAGGGGGTAAAGGTGGGATTATTAAAAAATAATCCAAAGGTGGGATTATTTTTAGCGGATGGGCCAAAGGTGGGATTATTCTGGGCAATTTTTCCAATAGAAAATTGATACAGTTGTTGGAGTTGATTGCTCCAACGGCCTCTTGTATATTCCAGATAAGATGTTCCAATTTTAGTTTAATTTCCAACAACAACAATATGTTAGAGATTTATTAAATTAGGCTGTAAGTGCTTGTTAGTGTAAAGATGCGATGAGCCCAAACAAAGCAATGCAATACCCGCTACAAACTACGAGGCCTCATCAATAATATAGTTTATTTGCGTCAAGACTCAAGAGGCTTATACCAATTATACAATTACAATTAAAAGGAAATATACTATTTAGTGGATCAATAAGGATCATACCTTGTGGAAGCTATACAAAATTATGAGTAATATGAAGTCACATGATCCAATTCCCTTAAATAATTACCTACTAGCATATTGTATATGCTGCTAATGGAGGATCATGAAGGGATCAAGATTACAACAATTATTATACAAGTCAAACCAGAAAGTGTAAGGCCAAGTAGTGCGCAAACCATAATTGAGAAAATTACACAAATTTATTCATTGACCCAAGTTTAGGAAATAGATTAACATATAGAACATAAAATCTTAATCACAATCAAGAAAAGTGGTAAAGTCCATAATCAAGCACAATTTATTAATGGACAAAACAAACAAAAGTAGCAAAAGTATTGAAACGACATCATGGCAAGTCATCTAACAATTAACCACATATAAATTAAACAACTTTAATCTGGAACTTAACACACAAATTGCAAGACAAACCAGCATAATAATAAATTATGCATAAAAGCGGATATACACATGCAACATATTATGTAAAGTTATTTAACAATAACAAAATAATTGAGAAGGAACTTCCCTGACATCGAGCACAAGTACGATCGCCCTTTTGTCATTTGTATAAGACTACGATGAGGCAGAATGCATAGTGGATCTCCTTAAAGTCCTTGAACAATTAATGGTCACGATGATTATGATTTCGGATACTTTTTCAGTTTCGATCAAACAAACACCTGCCTCACAAATTCTGATCACGGGTGAATTATATATGCATCGTAATTTAACTAATTCGATCAGTTATGTTGAGATTTGGTGCTGATAACATGTTATAAAATAAGAAAGAAACATGAGAGATGGAGAGAATTAATCTGTATATTTTTATTTCATATGATAAAGGTATATACTAGTATTTATATACAATATAATTAGGGTTTGGTGGATACGAATATAAACCCTAGATCTAGATTGTTCCATAATGATACAAGGGAGGATAATGGATATCCACAAATATTTCATAACATCATCAACATTTTTTTATTTATCAAATTTTTGGTTTCAATTATGTAAGTTTTTTCTTATTTTATAGTTTCTCAAATAATACTTATTTTATGTAGGATTAAAATTTTCAAAATTTATATTTACATTGTAGATATTATAAAACTAATTGTGGCCATTTTATAACGTGAAAAAATGAACCAATCATATTATATATCATTAAAATAATATGGTAGTTATTTTTCAAATGACCACTGTAAAATCAGATCATCTCCCGTGTTATGCACAAATTTCAAAAAGTATTGAAATGAAATAGCTTATTTATAATCATACTAAAATAACAACTACTGACATCATGCTAGACACATGTTATGTAACACCTTGACCCCAAACAAATTAGGGAGGGGGCCTATTGTCACGAAATGCGCATCAAGGGTCAACAATTGTCCCCACAAACCAACACAAGTCCTTCTAACGCATTTTGTCCTCACTCATGCGCACCCCCAATAAACTTACTAGGAGGTCACCCATCCCAAAACTACTCCCAGCTAAGCACGCTTAGCTATGGAGTATCTTAGCTTATGAGTTCCCTAAAAAGAAGATGCATCTTGTTGATATGAGTAGTATATTAAACTCATTTAAAACAATCATGAGGGGTATTACATACACCCCCACTTGAGAACGGCAACGCCATCGTTGCGCCTGGAAGGTTTGGGACTCCAGTATTATGCCTAATGGCAACTGGGTAGCCAAAGTGTGTACATCCAGTCTTGCTACGGCCATATGGCCCCAGAATTCTCCCCCGTTAGGCGACTGACATATGATTAATTACCCACGATCAACACGCGGTCGTAGGATTGCTCTGATACCATTTGTAACACCCCGACCCAAACAAATTAGGGAGGGGCTTATTGTCACGAAATGCACATCAAGAGCCAACAACTATCCCCACAAACCAACACAAGTCCTTCCAATGCATTTTGTCCTCACTCATGCGCACCCCGAGAAAACTTCCCATGAGGTCACCTATCCCAAGATTACTCCTAACCAAGCACGCTTAACTATGGAGTATCTTAGCTTATGAGTTCCCTAAAAAATAGATGTATCTTGTTAATATGAGTAGTATATCTAAGTCATTTAAAGCAATCACGAGGGGTATTACATGTTAAGTTTCCAAAATTATTCATGATAACATTATTTTATGCCTTTTATTTCATTTTTTTGAAAGTTTATGCTTTTTTTTTTTCCTTTTTTTTTTGTTTTAAACTTTTGTTAGCTATATTATTATTAGTGTCAATTTCCAAAAAACAATCTAAATAATTTAATTTTGCTTCCTCAGCTACCCCTTTCATCATTCAATTTTATAATAACCTCTATTTTTTTAAAAAAAAATTTGATGTACTATTTATTTTGGGATTTCTAAAAATTGTTATATGAAAAAAAATCTAATATATATATATTAGAGTTTTCCCGAGTTTTTAGAGAGCCACGTATGATTTAATTTTTTTCAGCGGTCATGTAGGATAATAAATTTTAGTGGTAGCCAATTAAATGCGAGATTATTAAATTCTTTTAGAATTAAATAATTTAAATGACACGTAAACAAAATTGGCGAATGAGATTTCCTAGTTTAAATTAATTAAATATTATCTTTTGATATCAGGAATTTTATCTAAATTTTATAACAAATCTTAGCGCATAAATCATATACATACATACATACATACATACATACATACATACATACATATATATATATATACATATATATATATATACATATACATACATATATATATATATACATATACATATATATATACATATATATATATATATACAGCCACGTAGGATTTAATTTTCTTAGCGACATGTAACATTATAAATTTTAGGTGTAGCCTATTAAATAAGATATTATTAATTTCTTTTAGAATTAATTAATTCAAATGCCACACAAGCAAAATTGGCGAATGATATTTTTAAGATTAAATTAATTAAATATAAAGTATTATCTTTTGATATTTTAAATTTTATCCAAATATGTAACAAATTTTAGCACATAAATACAAGATAAAAAATATTTTCAAGAATTCAAACAAACTGTGCATCGCACGGGCTTCATCTAGTGAAAAACAAATTTAGAAAATTTTATTTGTTTAAATCATGCATTGCACGAGAATAATTTAGTTTCTATTATTTATTTTCTCGTATATACTTATAAATTAGATCATAAAAGACATGTATCTATCATCATAAATTAGACGAGTAACAAAATATAAAAATGAAAGTCAATCTGATCTAATCAAACCATATGCACACCAATTTATATACTCCCTCCATCTGTTTTTTTTTTTTTTTTTTTTTTTTTTTTTGCATTACTTGGGATTGTATGGAGTTTTAGGAGAGTAATATAATATTGTGGGTGAGTGAATGATAAATTATTATAGTAAAAGTAAGATGAGGACAATGAAAGAGAGAGTATGTGAGAGAGGATAGATTTACTCCCTCCGTTACGAATTATCGCAACAATTACTATAAATGGTCGGTAAATATTAGTATATTACTTGCAACAAACTTTTTTTTTTCTTTCCTTTTATGGTAAGCTTTTAGTGTGATTTTACTCAAATTCTCTCCGTTGAACTTCCACAGTGCAGTTTCTCTACTGCTACTAGTATTACCCTAACTTATTTTTTTAAACATCCTAATTAAAGTACTAATTTTATCTTATTAACTTAAAGTTTAACATTGATTAAATTAACCATTTTTACCAAAATCATTTTCCTTCCTTCTCAATTCATCATCATCTTCATGGGCAACCACCAGTCCACCATCACCACTGTTACCACCAATCTCCACTCTATTTACCCAGAAATTTCTCTCTCTTTGTTCATCTCCCCCGATCTCCACCGCAACCACTGCCATGTCCCGTTGCTGTTTGTCGCAGAAAGTCGTTTTTTCTCTCTTCTCTTCTTGTTGTTTCTAAAGCTAAAATTTGAAGGTTTTATGGTAAAATTTAACCATAAAAAATCTAGATCTAGAGTTTTCATGGTTAAATTTTACCAATTAAAGCTTAAATTGACGATAGAGAAGGCATTAATTTGTCATTTACATCAATTTTGTCGGTTAGTCGGTTGTGGGTTTTGGGGTTCCAAGTTCGAGTTCGGGGTTGTGGGTTCTGGTTTTTGGGGTTGTGGGTTTGATTTCGGGGTTGTGGGTTTTGGGGTTCTGGGTTTGAGTTCGGGGTTGTGGGTCTGTTTTAGCAGTTAATAGAATAGATTTTACTTAATTATTTTATAATATAAAAGTATAATTTTATTTTTTAAAATATATGAATGTGAGTATGAAACGGGTACAAAATAGGCCGTGTAGGGTGAGGCAAGTATGAAGTAGGGCGGGTACAACCTAAAATCCACATTGTCCCATTGTCCCAGGCAGATATGATTTTTATCCCCATCTATGCCCAACATTCGCCAAAACGGGACTCATCCCCGCTCGGGGGGCCATGGGGTGGGTCTCCTACTTACCCGCCCCACTAACATCCTTAGAACGAACAAGCAAGTATGTGCAAGAATCAAGAAAAGAAAGTGTTGTATATATTACAATATAGAATTGCAGTTTTAGAATGAAAGTAGCTAGAATGGAAGAAATAGAAGAATGATCCAATATACTACTAAATAGAGTAAATATAGACAACTCTAGGCCAGTTCTTAGGAAAGACGGTGTTCTTCCATCGCCCAAGTTCAAGAGTAAGTCTAGGAGAAAACACTTTTTTAGAAACCACGAACAACATTCCCGATCTATAGAAGTGGAGAACGAGAGAAAGGGATCGAAGAAGAAAGAAGAGTATATATGCTTCTCAATGCAGCCTATCCTAACATTAAGTCTAGTTTTCATGCCGGTATGAAGAGGAATGGTGGTACGGTAACGAGTCTCTGCGATCATTCAAGGAAGAAGCTTAATAATAGTTTATGTTTTTGTAATTCTATTTCTAAGTGTAGTTGTATCCATTTTAAGACTACTCATAAGCTAGCATGTAGCGTTAGAGATAAGGAGTAATCAGTTAAAGGACCAACTGTAGACACCTAAAAATGTCTCCCCAAAACCAAAACCGTTGATGAACACCTTTCACCGCCATTATTGATCGAGTTGAGTATTTAATATTTGGAGTGCTTAAATCCATGTTCTATCCAATATATTTCATGAACCAATCCAATTTCTAGCTCATTTCCCTAAACCATAACCTATTTTCCACTTTTCGTGTCTACCTCGCAAAACTGAGAGAAACTGATTTTCTAGATATAAAATTTTGATCCAATTATTATTTTGTTGTATAGGACTTTAAATAAGCTTTCCAACCATATATCATAAGCCCAATTCCGACTATAACGAAAAAGATATGAGCAAAACATTAAACTTGGCCCAAAACCGACACCTTTCTACTAAAATGGCCATATCTTAAAATCTACAAATAATTTTGACCTTATTCTAATTGGCTTGGAAAGTAGACTTGATAATATTTCCAATGATATATTATATGCTTTATTCCGAGTTACGGATCAAAAGTTATGATGATTTTTAAAAACGCGTAAAAAACTGGAATTACCGCGCAATAGCTAAAATGCCGCGACGCGGCAAGATCTGACGTGGCACGGGAGAAATTCCCGTGAAACGGTAAATTGGAGGGGATTTTCATGTTTTTTTAGTGCCCCCTGACTTGGCATAAGTACTGTGACCCGGCGCCATATGCCGTGACACGGTGGACTTTGCCGCGTCACGGCGTTTTCTGCCGTGTCACGGTGGGTTGCTGACGTGTCACAGTGCTTAAAACTTCCCCGCGTCACGGGGAACTGTGCCGCGACATGGGAATTACTGCCGTGTCATGGTAAGAATTCCCTTGTCACGGTGTCAGTGCTGTGACACGGGACAACTCCGTGTCTTTTCCGCGTAATCCCTTCACGCGTTTTTACTCCCGTAGGTCAAATATTTCCCGCGTCACTCTATTTTTCCCCGCGTCACGCTAATTTCCCCCGTGACACGGTAGAATCTTCCGTGTCGCGGTAGAATCTACCGTGTCGCGGTAGCATTTTTTTAGGGTTTTTATCTTTTTAGGGTTCCGTGTGTTCCCTCTGCTCATTTTCCCTATAAATACCCCCCTCCTTTCTGCAGTTCGGGGCACCAATAATCATTCTCTCTCATCTTACACCAAAAATCATTCTCTTCTCCCTCTTTAACCTAATTTCTAGCCTCCTTATTCTTCCATAATAATTCCCCTAAGCACTCCAAGGAGTCTATACGTAACGCGAGGTTCCGTCCTTAAACCAAGGCGTGAAAGGTACAAATAACTGAGGGTTTGGACCAAATCAACTCTACTTTTTATTTAATTTAATTTTTATTTACTTTGTATTTTCATTGAAGTTACTAAAAGTTTATTCATGATGTAGCAATTCAAAGGAACGCGCAGAATGTGAGTAATTAATTAATTTAATTACTCTTATTTTTAATATTGCTAGTATCATGATTAGGGTTGTTATTATTATTATTATTTGATTTGACTCACGTTATTATTGTTAAATTGCTTCCAATATTAATGTTTGTTGTATTATATTTATTGATCACCATATTCCATGTTTAAAGGGAATATGTAATTGAAAATCACGCCTAATAAGATAATTTGGACAACCGGTTTAGAATCCTTTTAATCTTATTATTAATTGAAGTGATCACCAATATTTTAGAATTATGTGTGCATTAATCTTAAACCAATTTAGTTAAATAATAGTTTGGAGCGAATTGAATTATTGTTTGTATGCCTTTGAGATCACAGGAGTGCTTTTCAATATAAGAATCGAGTAGAGGCCAATACAGGCGAATGTGACTCCATGACTCACTTCGTACCATCATCCCCAATCCTCCTTTCATGGTTCTGAACCATATGGAGTTAGTAATCTCATGGATTATGAATGGGGTGTAACCTTCACGGGTCAATTGTTGTTGTCTATCGTTGTCCCTTAATCGTGGTTGCCTTTTATGATCCGTGAACGGTTTACAAGTTCCTTAAAAACTTTTTGGCGGCTCCCTACTTTCCTTGTCCCTAATCGTAATGTCAATTCCCACTTCCTATGAGTGCCAAGCATATTCACCACATGCTTTAACGTAGGCGCACTTCAAACGACGCCTACAATTTGGCGACTCCACTAGGGAGGATTCTTAATTATTTATCGATTTGAGTGATCGGTATTTAATTAAGATGAGTGGATGAGACTTGAAAGATTCTTGAAAAATATTCCTGTGATTAATTTGGCATTTTTGCATCTGCATAGACGTTTTAACGTCGCATTCAGGTCTGCCCCGTAAGAAAAATTGGATAACTTGGTTACGCGCGAAGGAAAACAGGGCACCAATCAGATCTTCTGACTGTCGTGCCACGACAGAATCTTCCGTGTCACGGTACAGTGCACCGTCTCACGGTGCACAGTACCGTGACACGGGAATTTTTGTCGTGTCACGACAGTCCTAAAATCAGTCCGGTGGCTTATTTTCTTTCCTCACAGTCGACTTCCTTCGATTTTTCTGAAAAAAACGTATGTGTTCTACATGCGTCTTAGCCCCGGGGGATTTAAGCTCTATCGACCCAAAAACGCTCATGGCAATAAGGGTTCATCCGAGTTATTAAATCCACCCAAACCATGGATTCGAGTTCGTTTTCATCACGAACTTGCGGAGCCGCCCGTTGGCATACACCCTCAAGGGAGGCTGCCTTGCTAACGCGTCCAAACTCTTAACCATGGTACCCTTTTGACACCCAAAGCTTGACCAATAGTTGAACATAGATCGTAGCTCTAGGTTGCGAACTTTTTTACATCATCGTGCCTAAATGCTATGTGGTTGTTTGGTTCTAACCTTCATGTGTTTTCTCTTTTGTTTAACCCATGACCAAGGGTTCTTATTCTCACATAGTAATTAGTACGGATCTAAAATCGGTTAAAATCTGGAAAAATCACAAAACTGACCTGGAATTGGCACCGTGTCACGGCATGTTCTGTCGCGCCACGGTGAACAGTACCGTGACACGAGGCTGTCTACTGTCTGACGGCAGACTGCACCGTGTCACGACAGTCTGTACCGTGACACGGTGCCCAGAAAAGTGTCCTGTCAGTCCTTTTTTCGATTTTTGTGCGAATGCTGTGTCCAGTTTTGTGTCGTGTCTAGTTTTACGGTAAAAACACGCGTCCATAACCTCACTTAATCACTCACATATCGTGTTCACACACTTTTTCCCCTTAATTGTGCACTACTTTTTGACCGTATTTTAGGGTAGTCTTGTTTTTTGTGTCTTTTTTTCGGAGTAAGTCGGATGGTATCCTCCCTTTAAAAATAAACAAGTTGAATTTCAAAATTATAGTTTTTTTTTTTTAAAAAAAAAAAAAAAAAAAACCCACCGCGTCACGGCCGCTCGTCACGTGACACGGTACAGTCTTCCGTGTCACGGTGCCCTTGAAATAAGTCCAATCAGCCTTTTTTAAGTCTTCTGTGTTAATTTGGTCCTCGCGTCAGTCATTTTGGTTATTGTTCACATGTCTAGCCATACGATCATACCACGAGTCTTATAACATCACTTAGTCACTCACGAGTCAAGTATAGTCCACACACTTTCTTTATGTTCCGACTCGAGTCGTGCACCAGGTCGTTTATGTTCGTATATTAGGTTCATGCACCCTTTTTTTCGTCATAATAAAAAATGAGTGGATTTTTCTCACCTGTTTTCAAATGTCTATTTTTTTTCCTTCTTTTATTTTCTTGAGCAATGAGTCAAACAATTAAGTGAATTATTTTATTTCACAGTACTTGGTCAAGGAACAGAGATAGATTAATATGGTTTGAGTCATTACCGCAACAATCTCTCAGATCTAATAGGCGTTCAAAGAAAACTTTGCCATCTCCATTACTCGTCACCTTACAATGGCCACTAAAGAAGATATTGAGAACATCAACAAATCCATCGAGGCACTGTCTTCCATGATGCAAACCCTTATCACTAGGGTCACTACCATGGAACAAAACAAGGTCACTGTTTCCACCCTTGACAAACTGAAGGAACAAATGAGTAAGATTTCTGAGGATTTCACTTATGTGGAACGGCCTCCCACTCCTTTGGATGTGAAGGATAGACTCCCTGAAAAGTTCTCCACTGCTGATATTCCAAAGTTCAAGCCTACTGACAATCCAATATTCCATTTGAAGGCATTCTCTGCAATCATGGCTCTTAAGGGATTGGACGTAACACTCTTCCCTACGGTGTTCCCTCTCTCCTTAGAACATGCTTGCCAACAATGGTTTTATTCCTTAGATGCCAAGCATACTGCGACTTGGCAAGATGTCACCGACAGTTTCATGAATCGTTACAAGTGTAACATTCAAACCAAAACTTCTGAACGTGAACTCTCCATTCTCAAACAGAAAGAGAATGAAGGCTTCACCGCTTACCTGAACAGGTGGAGGGAAACAGCTTCACTCTTGGTAGATCCTCCCAAAGAAAGAAAGATGGTTCGCCTCTTTATTCAAAATCTGACTCATAAATATAGGGAACATCTCAAATTTCTTCCACTGAACACTTTCAAAGCTGTATACGACATCGGCATCAATATCGAGGATGAGCTAATAAAGACTGCTGGTAGTAACAATAATAACACTTGGAAAAACAAGAAGAACGACCATCCTTCTTCTTCGTCTTCTAAGCACGAAAAAACTACCAACGATATAAGCCGAGTTGATATCAATGAAGTGTTAGCTCTTGATGCTCCATTGCCCAAGAAGAAAAGAACTTACACTCATTTAGGAATGACTTATGATGCGGCCTTTGATCGCCTTTATGGACAAGGCTTGATCACGCCTATTGGACCATTTCCAGAGCCAAAACCTGAAGAAAGGAGCGCCAAATAGAATCCCAATGCCTATTGCAAGTACCATCAAGGAAGGGGCCACACTACAGAGCAATGTTGGAATTTGAAGGACGTCATTCAAGACTTGATGGATGCAAACAAAATTCTTGTCCCTCCAGGCGGCAAGAAGTAATGAATACAAGGCACGCAGATCCTTCGTGCAAGATTTCATGATTTCTTTCTTTATCATTCCCCCATTCATTTCTAGCATAGGTTTTCCACTTTGAATTTTTTTATATGTTTCATGTGTTTCGTTCACCTTTTCCATTAATAAAATGAGCAATTTTCCTTTACGTCTCGATCATAGAATTTTTCATTCATTCATTCATTCTCAAAAAAAAAAATCAATTACCGAACTAAACCCAAGGTACACCAATGACTTGAGGCACCTTTGCAACCATGTCATTCCCTGTTAACCGTTCAATCACATTCCATTTCTTCATCAACCATTTTGAGCCTCGTCTAACGTTTTGCCTTCATTTCTTCAACCCACATTCACTTAACTCTGGGATTGGAAGATGTGTAATTGTATAAAATTCAAAAAGCAAGTAAAAAAAAAAAGAGAAAGCAGCAAAGTAACAATAAAACAATGTCTAAAGGCAAGTGTTCCAATGTCTGTGATATGAACACGTCTCAAATTACGTCTCTCATCGAGTGCTTGGTACCGTGCCTGAGAAACATGAATGCTAAGTGAGTGATGGTGTAGACACCCATTTGTGTCTCCCCAAAACCAAACCCAGTGATGAGTACCTTTCACGTCGAATCATAATCGAATGAAACGAAAGTGTGGAAAGGACTAGTGTTGCGGAAAGTTTTATTTCTTTTCTTTTCTCTTCTCTCTGTTTTTGAAAACTTTATTTTAAGAAAACAGTCAATCCAGTTTGGTTGGTCCATGGTATGGGTCCAATAGTGGTGTAGTTGGATGGGGCTTGCAAAGACCTTTCCAACGATATATTATAAGCCCAATTCCGATGAATATTGAGGAATTTATGGCCAATTTACTAAACTGGGCCCGGTTTGAGTTTTAAGTACGGTCCAATGATCTAGGGGAGGGCCTAATATGATTTATCATTCCTAATGCAATTAGGAATGGTTTTGGTCTTCTAGAACATTCTAGAAGGTCTTATCATTCTTAATTCAATTAGGACTCTTCAGAGTTTTAATTAGATCAAATAGCATTTTCGACTGAAATTATATTATTTTATCTTCCAGTACGGGAAATTTATCAGATTTTCGAAAACGCGTTTAATTCCGAATCGGCGTCCAACCCCAGGCCTTGGTGCCTGGAATCAGGATTGGCGCCAGACACCAGCATTGGCGCCTGGCGCTAGCCACTGGTCCTGGCGCTAATGAGTCAGGGCTGGCGCCAAGGTGGTTTTGCGATCTTCAGACTCTGTTTTGATAAATTATCTTTTTTGGATGATTTTCTCTATAAATATCGTATCAAAAACTCCGGTTTCAATGATCCACAATCACTTTTTCAATTACCAATGATCAATATTCATTGACCATTAATCAACTCTCTTCATTAACAAACCGTTCATCAATTCTTTTCATCATCTTCATCAATAATTCTTAACATTCATTCACTCTTTCTTTTCTAAACCTTACTTTTTCACACAAAATTCCGCATTCACAAGATCTTGATACACCTAGCCATATTCGAAGTTGCCTTCGCCCTAGACGTGAAAGGTTTTAATTTCTGAGGGTTTGGTCCCAAATCTCTATTTCAATTATTTAATTTAATTGTTTTGATTATTATTTTTCCTTGAAGTTACTAACGTGTGTATTTTGTTATTAGAAAGAGGTACGAGGCATCCAAGTAAGTACTTTAATTGGTTTAATTGATTTATGATGTAGATATCATGTTTAGATCGTTATTTATGATTCCTAGTATCATGTCTAGGGTATCTTTAATATTAAGTATGATAAAGTATGATGCTTCCTATGTTCTTTCTAATGTTCATGATTATCTCAATTATAATTTATTTATTATTATTATGATTATTATTTATCATGTTGCTTGATATGCATATTATTTTATATTGTTATTGCTTGATCACCTTTTATTGCAGGTTAAAGGGAATTGGTATTTGCAATCACGCTTAATAAGATAATTAATAATCTTGTTTAGGGTTAATTGTGATTATAATTTCAAGTGATCGCCAATAATAGTTTATTTGTGCATTAAATTCAACCAACATAGATAAACAGGTTTAGGGTTAATCCTATTGATTGTATGTTAGTCAGAAAGCGCACATGAATACGAGCAGAATAAAGTAGAGGCCTATTATTAGGGCAGGTTCAATCTCTTTTAGGTTGGATTTGTACCATCATCCCCGAACCCTTATTTGGTTCATGACCTTATGGAGTTGACGATCTCTTGGATCGTTAGTGGGTGTAACCTTCACCTCGTGAACGGTTTACAAGTTCCTTAAAAACTTGTTGGCGACTCTTTTGCTCTATATTCTTCCCTTTTGGACGCCATCGTACTTTAGTGTATGATCACAGTGGGGTTCAAGCTAGTGGGATTTTTTTAAGGCTTGAAACTATTCCCTACAGATGGACCGCATGATCTGAGATTGTCTACATTGATTCAAAAGAAAAAAAAAGAAATTCAAAATAAAAAAAATAAAAAAAAAAGAAAAAAAAAGTTGAAAATAAACTTGCAAAATTCAAAATTTTCAAATTCAAAATTACACATCTTGGGGATTCTCTCGGGTCTTAAGACTTTTATCCCTTTTTTCCTTAAACCATCTACTTAACCACATTACAACCCTTGAAATACCTCTTTGAGGTGTACATACACTTGTGCAAAGTTCGGTTAGAGCTACGTTCGGCCTAATTCCTAACGGATACGTAGGCAACCTCACATTGAGGTGCAGCCACATTCACATTCATATCTATACATGATCGAGTCAAAGAATATCTAATACTTATCCCTACCCATTTAGAGCTAGATTTGGGGGCTTGAACCCAAATCACATTAGCTTAATTACCCAACCTGAAGAGTCATCATCTTTAACTTTTCTCACATCTCTTTCCATCGCCATAACCCTTGCAGCCAGCCTTAGTATCACATTCACACACTTCACTCACACATCCATATCCATATCAATCATCCTTCCCTTTAAGATCCCTTTATCATGAAATCTTGTTTCAACACTGTGCATGTTTCATCATATTTAAAGAAACATTGTATACTTGCTTAGCTTCCTGACCTGAGCAATGTTCATTGTTTTGCATAATGCGCTAAGAAACATTATATATCAATGATTTTTAATCATACAAAGCATATCGTGCTTAGATCCTTGACCTAAGCAACGTTCATTATGCAATAGTCACTATACGTGCTTAGCTTCCAGACCTAAGTGACGTTCAAAATCGCTTCTTTACACCATATATGATGCTTAGCTCCATGACTTAAGTTCATTCATCTATCGTGTTACATGATGTAATTGTCCTTAGCCTCCTGGCCTAAGAGCTTGCATCATGCATACATTATTTTCAGGACAAGCAATTCAATCTATACGATTCATTTCGTCTTGCTCAAGTAGGAAGTTCGAAACTTCTTTCCTTTTTCATTATTTTATTTTGGGGAAGTTCAAAAACTTTTTCCAAGTTTTCATCGAAGGAAGTTCGAAAATAAAAGTTCAGTTTTCACATCTTTCTTTTTCGGGAGAAAGTCGGTACCCTTCACTCATGACAAAAATTGACGGAAATTTTTTGCTTTTGCATCTTCGTTTGCTTGTGTCTGCACACACACATATACACACACACACACACTCACAAGTCATACACATGTCATGTCAAGTCAAACTTGGTCAAGTCTTTTGCTTTTGCATTTTTAATTGCTTGTGTCAGTACACACACTCACTCAAGACACACACAATCACAAGTCATACACATGTCATGTCATGTCAAGTCAAACTTGGTCAAGTCAGTTGGTCAAGTCAATCATAGTCTATACGAGTCCCCTGGAAAATTTTATTTTGCAGGTCTTATCTACATCCCACGTCCGGGGACAAGCGGACCATTTACAACCTACGTTCGGGGACAAGCGAACCAACTACAGCCCACGTCCGGGGACAAGCGGACCATCTACAGCCCACGTCCGGGGACAAGCGGACCACCATCATTTCATGACGCAAGGTTCTCGATACACAGAGTCTTGCAATCTCATCATCTTTCGACTTTCCTCAAGCATGGAAAGTATTATCCGGTGGATTTTTCTTCAAGTATAGAAAACCGCCAAATCGGCTTTCCTCAAGCATGGAAGGCATTATCGGTGGAACTCTTCAAGCATAGAATGACACCATATTCATCAGTCGGCTTTTCTCAGGCTTGGAAAGCGTTATCGGTGGATTTTTCTTCAAGTATAGAAAACCGCCAAGTCGGCTTTCCTCAAGCTTGGAAAGCGTTATCGGTGGATTTTTCTTCAAGTATAGAAAACCGCCAAGTCGTCTTTCCTCAAGCATGGAAAGCATCATCAGTGGATTTCTTCAAGTATAGAATGACACCAAATTCAAACGACGACTTTCCTCAAGCATGGAAAGTATTATCCGGTAGGTTTCTTCAGGCTTAGAAAACTACCAAACTCCTCAGTCAGCTTTCCTCAGGCATGGAAAGCGTTTCAATAGACGTCATCCGGTGGATCCCTTCAAGCATAGGAAGCTACCAAGCTCATTTTCCACCAATACACTGGTGTTTAATAAGCATTCTATCCCTTTACTCTTTTATCTGTAGAACTAACACTTTTCTGTAGGTATCGGCGTATACAGAATGATTTAGGATCGCAGAAAGTCTTAAATCATTCTCCGTCCCTATCGGCTACTTTGACTATCGTTTTCGAAACTGACGTTTCTACAAACTCAGTCAATGTGGGGCTTCTGTAGACACCTAAAAATGTCTCCCCAAAACCAAAACCGTTGATGAACACCTTTCACTGCCATTATTGGTCGAGTTGAGTATTTAATCTTTGGAGTTCTTAAATCCATGTTCTATCCAATATATTTCATGAACCAATCCAATTTCTAGCTCATTTCCCTAAACCATAACCTATTTTCCACTTTTCGTGTCTACATCGCAAAACTGAGAGAAACTGATTTTATGGCTATAAATTTGATCCAATTATTATTTTGTTGGATAGGCCTTTAAATAAAATTTCCAACCATATATCATAAGCCCAATTCTGAGCTATAACGAAAAAGATATGAGCAAAACATTAAACTCGGCCCAAAACCGACACCCTTCTACTAAAATATCCATATCTTAAAATATACAAATAATTTTGACCTTATTATAATTGTGTTGGAAAGTAGACTTGAGTAGATTTCCAATGATATATTATATGCTTTATTCCGAGTTACGGATCAAAAGTTATGATGATTTTAAAAACGCGTAAAAAACTGGAATTACCGCGCAGCAGCTAAAATGCCGCGACGCGGCAAGATCTGACGTGGCACGGGAGAAATTCCCGTGACACGGTAATTTTGAGGGGATTTTCATGTTTTTTAGTGCCCCGTGACTTGGCATAAGTATCGTGACCCGGCGCCATATGCCGTGACACGGTGGACTTTGCCGCGTCACGGCGTTTTCTGTCGTGTCACGGTGGGTTGCTGACGTGTCACGGTGCTTAAAACTTCCCCGCGTCACGGGGAACTGTGCCGCGACATGGGAATTACTGCCGTGTCACGGTAGGAATTCTCGTGTCACGGTGCCAGTGCTGTGACACGGGACAACTCCGTGTCTTTTCCGCGTAATCCCTTCACGCGTTTTTACTACCGTAGGTCAAATATTTCCCGCGTCACTCTATTTTTCCCCGCGTCACGCTAGTTTCTCCCGTGACACGGTAGAATCTTCCGTGTCGCGGTAGCCTTTTTTTAGGGTTTTTATCTTTTTAGGGTTCCGTGTGTTCCCTCTGCTCATTTTCCCTATAAATACCCCCCTCCTTTCTGCAGTTCGGGGCACCAATAATCATTCTCTCTCACCTTACACCAAAAATCATTCTCTTCTCCCTCTTTAACCTAATTTCTAGCCTCCTTATTCTTCCATAATAATTCCCCTAAGCACTCCAAGGAGTCTATACGTAACCCGAGGTTCCGTCCTTAAACCAAGGCGTGAAAGGTACAAATAATTGAGGATTTGGACCAAATCAACTCTACTTTTTATTTAATTTAATTTTTATTTACTTTGTATTTTCATTGAAGTTACTAACAGTTTATTCATGATGTAGCAATTCAAAGGAACGCGCAGAATGTGAGTAATTAATTAATTTAATTACTCTTATTTTTAATATTGCTAGTATCATGATTAGGGTTGTTATTATTATTATTATTTGATTTGACTCACGTTATTATTGTTAAATTGCTTCCAATATTAATGTTTGTTCTATTATATTTATTGATCACCATATTGCATGTTTAAAGGGAATATGTAATTGAAAATCACGCCTAATAAGATAATTTGGACAACCGGTTTAGGATCCTTTTAATCTTATTATTAATTGAAGTGATCACCAATATTTTAGAATTATGTGTGCATTAATCTTAAACCAATTTAGTTAAATAATAGTTTGGAGCGAATTGAATTATTGTTTGTATGCCTTTGAGATCACAGGAGTGCTTTTCAATATAAGAATCGAGTAGAGGCCAATACAGGCGAATGTGACTCCATGACTCACTTCGTACCATCATCCCCAATCCTCCTTTCGTGGTTCCGAACCATATGGAGTTAGTAATCTCATGGATTATGAATGGGGTGTAACCTTCACGGGTCAATTGTTGTTGCCTATCGTTGTCCCTTAATCGTGGTTGCCTTTTATGATCCGTGAACGGTTTACAAGTTCCTTAAAAACTTGTTGGCGGCTCCCTACTTTCCTTGTCCCTAATCGTAATGTCAATTCCCACTTCCTATAAGTGCCAAGCATATTCACCACATGCTTTAACGTAGGTGCACTTCAAACGACGCCTACACCAACTCAACCAAAAGCTTAAGCTTATGGTTGAGGCCCAAGAATATGTTTTATACTCTATCACTCCCCCTCACATGAAAGGACCTTTGGGCTTGAAATGTGGATGCAAAACAAGCTCACCCATACCTGGTGCGAATTAATTCCACTTTGAAGGAGGGGCGGATGAGATTCAAACTCGTGACCTTTGTGTCACGCTTGCTTCGACACCATGTTAATGGATCAACTCAACCAAAAGCTTAAGCTTATGGTTTATTATCTATTTCTTGTTCTTGTTCATTGCTCCATTGAGTTAGCTATGGCAAAGGATGATGATTCCTCATCTCCACCTCCTCCAACCAATGAGTTTCACCCTGCTCTCACAGTCAATAACATAAAGAATGCTATTCCCTGACTCTCGACTTTCATAATGTTTATTATTCTAGTTGGGTAGAATTATTTCAAAACCATGTATGTGCGTACAATGTTCGTGATCACATCGACCCGAAAATACCGAGACAATCTGAAATTTCTGATTCTATGTGGACACGATTAGATGCCATTGTCAGGAAATGGATCTATGGCACTATCTCTGTCGATTTGCTCACAACGATCCTTGACAGGCTAAAGTCGTATCACCTAATCAAAAGTAATACCTAAATCCTCTAACTAATGCAGATAGGGAAGTAGGGTCGAATCAACAGGGAAACTGGTCTTTCTATTCCTAATTAATTAAAGCAATCTAAATTATAAAGTAACCAATATATTGTAATCAAAGGATAACTAAACTACTAAGAGTAAAAGTAGGGAAGAATAAAAATAGAGGAAATCAATGAATAAAAGACCTAGGGCATAGGTTCACCAATAAACAATATTCCAGGGTAAAACATAATAATCAAACATCAATGCATAAATTAATCAGATCATAAAGGGATTTCCCTACGTATATTATAATCACATAATTAATTTACCGGTATTAAATCTCATCTCTCGAATCTCGACTTAACCATTTATAAATTAACCTGCCTATTGAAACTAGGCCTTAATATTAATTCTCATCTCTCGAATCTCGAATTAATATTGTTAAACTCATACATAAAAGACCTGCGCATGTCTAGTTGCATAGCATTAAATCAATCAATAGGAAATTAATCTAGCATTGACAATCAACAATAATAAATTACCCTTTCATATTATTTGTGGATCCCCATAACCCTAGAATTAAACTACTCGCACATAATTAAAACTAAACTAAACAAATTAAAGCAATTAAATAAAGCATAATTAAAAGCAATAAGAAATATAATTAGATAAAGAGAAAAAGCTAAACAAGTTAAGAACAAAATCTAGAAGCTAAAACTACAACTAAAACTACCTAATAAAAAACCTTCGAAAAGTTCAAAGTCAAAGCTTATATATTACGAGTAATGCTAAAACTAATCCTAATAAAAGATAACTAAGCAAAAATAAATCCTAGGATTCCTACCAAAAGTCTGACAAGAAAACTAGAATATCTTAGAAATCCTAATTCTAACAAATTAATCACCGCCTAACAAAACTAAAGCTACTACTCCTCCGGTCAGTGAAAACCGAATAAGCAAGCCCAATAATTCGCAGGCCCAATAAGTGAATAGCTTAATGCTGAAGATGTCCGCCCAATTGGGCTAGCTCGCCTGATCGGGCCTGGTCAACTGAAGCTGCAAGTTGTGCTTTGTGGCTTCTTTTGTTGCCCATTTCTTCTCTTGTTTGGTCCGTAATTTGTGTGGGAAATTTTGGACCTTTTTATATATCGAGCCCTTAATCACCGGATTAAATTCCTTTAACTCGGTTTTGGGCTTCATATGAACGGTCATAAATACAATCAAACTCCAATGACTTTGTAGTGGCTCAATAAGCTCGGGAATTATCATAAATCTGCAAATTCCTACAAAATAATACTAACTCTACAAAAACACTAGAAAACGTATATTAGTAATAAAAATAGCTGCGCAGAGCTCAAATAAACACAAATATGACCGTGGGACGGGAAATAAAAATATATATAAAATAGACTCATCAATCCTCTCCCCGAACTCCACCGCGCAACAACTATGGAATCGCATCAAAGAAATATTTCAAGATAATAAGAGCCTTGAAAATCAATTTAACGTTCTTCATCTTGAAATTTTTCCCAATGTTACTGCCTATTGCCAAAGTTTGAAGAGCATCTCGGACCAGCTTGCAAACGTGGATCAGCCAATCTCCGATCAGAAGCTCGTCCTTCGTCTTGTTGCTGACCTCACAAAATCGGACTATGATACGGTGGCAACCATGATTGCCTAGACAGACCCTCGGCTATCCTTTAACAACGCACAATCCCGTCTTCTTCTTGAAGAGACTCGTCTGAATACCGAGTCAACTCAGGCACCTTCTTCGTTTGTGGATCAACAGCAACCCTCGGGAAACACCGACTCTTTGCAGCCACAATAACAGTCCACCAGCGCCGGTAGAGGTGGCGGTGGTGCTGGTCGCGGACGCGGCGGAGGTAAAGGTCGCAGCAAGGGTCGTGGTCGTGGCTCTACGGGTCGTGGCAGCCCCTCTGGTCAACAGCAACAGTCTCAACAACAACATTCGGGGCAGCAACAAATTGGTCCAGCAGGCCAACCTTGGGCCCAACAACAGGGCTGGCCCAGCCAGCAACATTTTTTCTGGCCTCAACAACAAGGTTGGGCTGTCCCTCCTGCCCCGTTCCCAAATGTAGGAAATTATCAGCCACGACCCAATGCTAGACCAGGACGTGGTCAACCTCAAGTTCAACAGGCCTATGCTATGGGAGCACCTCAATATGGCCCACCTATGACTCCTACGGAGTTCGGAAGTGCATACTCGTCCATGAATTTTTCCGTTCCTAAAAACGGTTGGTATATGGACTTGGGAGCTACATCTCATATGACTAATAATTCCGGTAATCTCTTACCCCTTTTTGATTTGATCACTAATAACCATATTTTAGTTGGTAATGGTCATCGCATTCCAATTACCGGTTATGGTCATACTACCCTACCCAATCACTCCCTTGCCCTTAAAAATGTCCTTCTCGCACCTCAAATTATTAAAAACTTAATTTCTGTTCGTAAATTTACTTCAGATAATAAAGTTTCTATTGAATTTGACCCTAATGGTTTTTTTGTGAAGGATCTTCGTATGGGGAGGGTAATCACGAGATGCCATAGTACAGGGGAGCTCTACCCAATCACCACTTTTTCTCTAAGCACGTGTCTGGCCACTTCTCTCACCACTGTCACTCCCTATACCTGGCATGATCGCCTAGGACATCCAGGACCTTCCTCTTTGAGTTTTTTTAGGAGCAATAATTTTATTGAATGTAATAAGGAGCGTGACTCCACTTTTTGCAATTCATGTCAGATAGGGAAACATGTTAGACTTCCGTTTTATGATTCAAATAATAATACTTTTTCTTCTTTTGATATTATTCATCCCGTTTTATGGACATCTCCTATTAGAAGTATTAATTGTTATAAATACTATTTAGTGCTTCTTGATGATTTCACTCAATATGTGTGGGCCATACCCCTAGCTTATAAATCTCAAGCCTACCAATCTTTTCTTCACTTTAGACAATATGTGCAAACTCAATTTGAACGTCCTGTTAAATCATTCCAAAGCGACCAAGGTCGCGAATTTGACAATGACCCATTCAAAAAAATTTCCCTCTTGACAATGGTATGGTTTTTAGATTCTCTTGTCCCCACACGTCCTCTCAAAAGGGAAAGTCGAACGGATGATTCGGACCATAAATAATATCAAACGCACACTCTTATTTCATGCCTCATTGCCCCCTTCCTATTGGTCACATGCTCTAGAGACGGCCACTTATCTTCTCAATATTTTACCCACTGAATCTCTTAAGCAAATGACCCCAGCTCATGCTTTGTTTCATAAAAACCCCTCTTATGACCACTTACGGGTTTTTGGTTGTCTTTGTTTCCCTAATTTGTCTGCTAAGCTCCTCATAAGCTTGCTCCTAGATCCACTCCTTGTGTTTTTTTGGGATATCCAACTAATCACCGTGGTTATAAATGTCTTGACCTTGCAACCCGCAAAATCATTATTTCTCGCCACATTACCTTTGATGAGTCAACATTCCCATTAAAAACTTGGAGAACTATACACTTAGAGATTATAATTTCTTGGGTTTTGATGAAAATTCACCCCTGCTGACACATTATTACTTACGTCACTGTGCACCCCAAGCCCAGCCACAATAAGGCCCACCTGTCAGCCTAACCCGTGAACATCTACCACCCAACACTCCCCCTGCCTCACCTGTCAGCCCTCTTCACGCGCACACCCCACCTGTCAGCCCACTTTTCACACAAACCCCACTTGCCAATTCTCATGATAGGCCGTCATCTCTCACCAGCCCACCTGGTCACTCCCAAACCGGCCCATCTACTCTCCATATCCCACAACCCAATACCACATACACTCCCCCTCCTTTAAGGGGCGCACCACCTATTAGGCCCACACATCCCCCTCCTCCTTCTCCCCCTATAAACCGGAGTCAGAGAGGCATCTATAAGCCTAACCCAAAATATAGTCAGTCTGCTTTGGTCACTTTGGGTCCTCCTCGCATAAAGTATCCTCTTCCAAAATATAAACAAGCTTTAAATGACCATAATAGGAATGTGGCGTTGAATGATGAGTATAGTGCTTTAATTAAAACAAGGACATGGGAATTGGTGCCTAGGCCTATGGGGGTGAATGTTGTTAATTGTATGTGGCTATTTAAGCATAAATACAAATCTAATGGTGACCTTGAAAGACACGAAGCTCGTCTTGTATGTGATGATAGGTCTCAGGAAATCGGGGTGGATTGTGACGAGACGTTCATTCCGGTAGTTAAACCAGCCACTATTCGCACTGTTCTCAGTTTGGCTTTGGCTAAAAAGTGGTCGATACATCAATTAGATGTCAAAAATGTCTTTTTACATGGTGATTTGCAGGAAACTGTTTATATGCATCAACCTCTGGGTTTTGTTGATTGGAGGGCTCCCTCTCATGTTTGTCGGCTCCGCAAGGCACTATATTGTTTGAAACAAGCTCCTAGAGCTTGGTACCAACGTTTTGCAAATTTTCTTATTAAATTGGGTTTTGTCATTGCTAAAAGTGACAACACTCTCTTTACTTTCCGGCTGGGAGATGATCTGGCATATTTGCTCTTATATGTTTATGATATTATTTTAGCTACCTCATCTGACAGGTTGCACACAGGGATCATCTCTCAGTTACAAACTGAGTTTCCCATGTCTGACTTGGGGCCTTTAAGTTATTTTTTTGGGTATCGCAATAACCCGAAAACCTTCTTATTTGCTACTTTTGCAGGAAAAGTATGCACAGGAGATTTTAGAGCGTGCAGGGATGACCTCTTGTAAACCTGCAACCACTCCAGTAGACACTAAGTCTAAACTTAGTGCAGATGCAGGGCCACCTTTTCAGGATCCTACTTTGTATCGCAGTTTAGCAGGTTCTCTTCAGTACCTTACTTTTACCAGGCCAGATATTTCCTGTGCGGTACAGCAGGTATGTCTAATTGTGCATGATCCCCGGGAACCTCATTAAGAGGCATTGAAACGCATTTTGCGTTATGTTTAGGGTACCATTGATCACGGTTTACATTTATATCCTACAGTTTCACATCATCTTATTACTTACACTGACGCTGATTGGGGAGGTTGTCCAGATACCCGACGTTCCACTTTGGGCTACTGTTGTTTTCTTGGAGACAACCTCATATCTTGGTCATCTAAGCGTCAACATACATTATCTAAGTCGAGTGCAGAAGCAGAATATCAAGGCGTCGCAAATGTTGTCTTTGAGGTATGTTGGCTCCGTAACCTTTTACTAGAGCTACATTGTCCTCTACGGCTGGCTACTATCGTTTATTGTGATAATGTCAGTGCTATCTACCTTTCTGGCACCCAGTACAGCACCAACGCACCAAACATGTGGAGGTGGATATTCATTTTGTTCGAGAAAAGGTTGCATTGGGACAAGTTCGGGTTCTCCATGTTCTTACTAAATATCAGTTCGCAGACATTTTCACAAAAGGCCTACCGTGAGAATTATTTCTGAAATTCGATCCGGTCTTAGCATACGACCTCCTCCCGCTACGACTGCGGGGGTGTGATAGATATTATATTTAGGATAATATTTGTCGCAGATTAGGATATATTTAATGTATATTTTGTATGTTTATCGTATTTAGGATTCCTAACGTGATTAGGCCTAGCGTTGTAAACTCTATATATTTGATCAATGGTACACACTCCAGATTGAGGAGTTTTCCCGAAATCTAACATAATCTTTGTTTTTTTAGTTTTGCTTACTACGTTGTAAAAAAAAAAAAGTAAATACTTACCTAATCACATGTTTTGGGATAAAAATTAAAAAGTAAAAGACAATTTTATGTAATTTTATTATTATCTCAATTTAATTTCCAACTTATATAAAACAACGAATAATATTATTTTTATCCCTATTATAGATACTAATTCTCTATCTATTTTATTTTCATTATCCTTGACTCTATCCCTCTTGCCAAATATATCAAAACGATCATTTTCTTTTATGTGGGAGAATTTGCCACGTTAAATTCACATCATTGAAGATGACTCATTATAGGTAGATATACTAAACAGACAAATTTACCGAGAGAAACCCCAAAAACCGGACAAAAAACCCAATATACAGACTTCTATTTCTGAATTCACTAAGATGTCCTCCTCATGCTCCCTTTCATTTTTCACCTTCCCAATTTTTTTTGAAAAAAATAAAAACAGTTGAAAAATCTACCAAACCTATAAAAGCACGCCATTAATTACCTGCTCACCAACCTCGCTCTACACTATCCCATAATACTCTTCCTCAACTACTCTCTTAAACTTCAACAAATTTGTTTATCGTAAAATCCCCAATTTAATCACACTAAATCATTTGTCCTAATATTTGTAATCAACAATGTCGATATACAAACTAGCTGTGATCATAAAAAACCCTTTAAATGATGAGGAATTTCTCGCAGTCAAGCAAATTAGACCTCGCAAATTCGGAATTGAAGAGTATGATTCTTACATTGATTCTGATCTTTGGGATTTTCCTTCTGTTCAATTGAGTATTTTACAAGGTGAATCGGAAATTCAAGTTGAAGGAGCTGAATTATGCGCTAGTAAGCTTGATTTGAAGAAATTTGACCTGGGTTTGGCTTTAAATCAGGTATTAATGATCATATAAGTGGAAAATTGGAAATTGTTGATTTATTATTGGTATGCTAAATTTTGATTGAAATTGAATGGTTAATTTTTATGAGTGGTTTGTGTTTTTAGATTTCAGAGCAGGTTGGAATTGAGAGGTTGGTTGAAGGGCAGTGGAAGTTCTGGAAGTTTGTGGAAGAGCCTGAATTCGGACCAGGACCTCCGATTCATACAGTTTTTATAACAGGCTATTATGGAGTTGATGATAAAAGTTGTGATGGTTAGTCCTAACCCTTTTTTGTTTGCATGTAATTAGAATGTTTGTGGTTAGAAGTTATGCCATATTTATGTCGATTTTGCGATTTGGACTAGCTATGTGACAACTAAACTAGGATGTTGGGGTAACAGTTTCTGTATTGGAAAGTAAACCAGGACAACGGAATAATTTGTGATTGATAATGTAGGTGTTGAGCTTAGTGTGGTGCAATGTGGAGTATTTTCGTGGTTTTCATAGTTCTTTTTTAATGTTTGCTGTGGATTATTTAGTTTGTCATGCCAAGATGTAACTGGGGGGTTGTGTGTTGATGGTATGAGTATGGTGGATTGGTGGTCATGCTTAGATAGTTAGATCCTCCATGCCTCCACTTTGTGTGTATTGATTACTCGAAAGTGAAATAAACTTAACAAAAACTGATATGTTGGTTCAATTAGATGATGTACTGATCAATGGCATTACATTATTATTATTATTATTTTTTGTAAAAAATTCTAAGGGACACTAAATTTCATTAATTAAAGCCATACGATATCTACAATTGACAATTAACAATAAGGAAAACGAATTAAACAAAAGAAAGGGCTAAGAATACAAATACATGAATATAACAATTCGGCACATTCTCGATTCGTTGTCTCATACAACTTTTTGAGTGAATCCGTTTTCGCATCGCAATTTTGGGAGAAAGTAAATTTTTGTGCTGATTTCATAACCCGAATCCGAGCCATAATCAATCGTAGCCCCACACAACCGAAGACCAAATTAAACACAAATAAAACCTTATCTTTCGAAGGAGTCCGAAAAACCTTGTCTTTCAAATACCTTGTCTTTCGAAGGAGATAAACCCTTTCTTTCGAGGGAGGCATTATTGTAACCTAAGAAACAAAAAAACTTAGAACAAAATTAAGATTGGGGCTTTCCACCGGTGAAATCCGATGGAAGCCCCTTTAAAATTGACAATGGAGGCTAGGGTTTATGAGAGAGAAGAGAGAGGAGGCTAGCATTACATTATTGAGATTGGAAAAACATTATATAAATCTAAGTTACACATTGTTTGGATAGAAGGAAATAAATAGGAACGAAAAGAAGGGAAGAGATTGGGGGGAGGACAATATCTCTTGTTTAGGTAATGGATTGGGTGGAGGAAGGGGAAGGAAAGGGTGGGATTGATATAAATCTAGAGCCAAATATATGAATCTTGATTCTAAAATAAACAAAATCGATAGAAAATACACTCGATCATCCGTGAAAGAACGTATTGGTTTTTGAATCACTTTAACCACTCTTGAATGAGGTATTCAATTAATAATCTTAGGGGGTGTTTGGTATGAGTTTTTTTTCTAGAAATTTCATTTTTTAAACCCATACCTCAAACCCCCAAGGTATGGGTTTTTGAAACCCAAGGGGGAGGTGGGTATGGCTTATACCCATACCTTTAGGTTAAAAATTAAAAGGAAAACTGTCATTCCTAGATAAAAACCAAACACATGAAATCAAGTATCAAGTTCTAACCTCATACCACCTAGGTTTCATTCCTCATTCCAAACTCATACCATTGTTTGAATCAAACACCCCCTTAATCTATCCTAAAATAAGATTAAAGGTTTGTGTATTACTCCTAAAACACAAGAAATTAGATTAACGGAATAAACTTAATTTTAATAACCTTAATCTTTATTCTGAATAATAAAGTAGTACAGTTCTTCTTATATATTGTTACTCCCTCGGTCCCATAATACTTGGGACGTTGGGGTGGACACGTAGTTTAAAAAAACTACAAGTGGGTCCATTTAAAACATTTGTTTATTATATAAAGGATTCTTTTTTGTATTTTTATACCGTAAGAAAACAAAAGTGGGGGAGGTGAGGGTAGTGAGGAGAAAGAAAATGTAGGATTTAATTGGATTTTGGGGTTTGTGGTCCCAAAGAGAGTATTGGAAAATAATTTTTTATTTTGAAAAATATTTTTTTTAGTAACGTGTCAAGTATTCTAGGACGGAGGGAGTATTAGACTGACATGAAACCCTAACCGGAATAAACCCTAACATAATTTCTAGCAACCCATAAGCCCATAACATTTCTAAACCCACAATATTATAATACTAATTAACACACAATGTACATTTGAGGTCAATTTTACCTACAAAATAAACCACAACCAATAATTAAAAAGATTAATAGGAGTAATTATCAGGGACCTTTTCAATTTCACATCAGGGATCCATTTTCCCTCTCTCTTCATAAGCACATTTCCCCCAAAATTGGCAAGATTTAGAAGGATAATGGAGCTCACCTTTCTTCTCCCTCTCCTTCCTTATTTTCTATTTTAACAAAGCATTAATGTTGAATTTGCTTGTGCAAGTGATGGGAGCATATTCATATGGTTGGCTTCATATAGTATTAAACTGAGAGAATAATGCTGATGAATCATTCTTCTTTATAATGGGGTTTTGTATGAACTAATGGCTTGTATTCAATATAGTTTAGTTGTCTTGGGGATCATGGACTTCATGGTAATACTTTTGAACACTAACTAGGTTAGTTCCGTGCGATGCATGGTTTTAGCAATAAAAATGATTCTGCACTTATGTGCCTAATATAAATAATTTAAGAAAAAATATAATAAATAATAATCTCTCTTGTTAGATAAATAGAGTTCAAATAAAAAAAAATGATGTTAAATATTCTAATTAACTTCATAATTAAAAAAAATATATATATGAAATGTTTGCATTATATCATTTTAGTGGTTTTTGTTTCGTTATAAAAAAATTGAAGAAATATAGGAGAAAAGAAGGAAAACGAAGGAGACCAACCACCAATTTGATTATTTTTTCCCCGCAATAAGAAATTTTGTAGTTAGTAAATTTAGTCATAAAAGGTTTTTTTTTCTTCAAACATTAGCTTTATCTTGAAATGGAGAAAAAAAAAAAGAAAGGATGATGTCATTTATAATTTTGGAGGGAATTTTTTTGTAAAAAGCTGGCATATCGCAATGGTGATGTCAGCGGTAATTAGTTTAGTATTAGTTTTAGAAGTAGTCGGGTAGGAGTGTAGGACTAGGAACAAATTCTTGAAACAATAAAAAAATATAGTGCTATTACTTGATTAGATAAAAGAATTAACTACCTCATTTATTAATTTATATTTTTATTTGTTCTTCTCATTGTAGATACGTACACAAATCAAAGTAAATTTTGAAAATGGTGAGGTAGTGGAAGAAAAATATGGATAAAGTAATAGAGATGTGCTAAAAAGTTGGGTGGATGTAAGAAAGAGGTTGATAAGGGAAGATGGAGAGAATAGAATGGTGTAATGATATTGTGGGGTAAGATAGTAAAGAAGGTTTTCCATAAAATGGAATCAAGTACGGATCAGAACTAGACAAATAAAAATTGGATGTAATACTGACGTGTTCATCTTCATTATGCTCTTATTTTCTTTAGCTACAAATCTGATTGTGAATTATGATATTATACTAAACTGTTCCCTCTGTTCCGCTTTGATGTGGGATGGAAAGAGTATTTCAGAAAAAAAAGCTAATGAGTGCATGAATTATGGGAATATTATTAATTTATGGCCAGCTTGATAGAATAATAAAACACTTTTGTTGTATCTGAAGCTCATATAACTTTCTCATAAGTAACTTTTTTCTTCTTTTCTATTGAGCACATCCATATGCAGTGGCATGCCAGTGGATGTCCTGGTCTAATTGCTCCAAATGGCTCTCCGAAGTAACACAGGATAGTTATCGTATGGGGCCCTTGGTGGTTAATGGTTTTCCACATGACTCTAAATACTCTAAGTGGCATGTTCCGCATACTTTGAATTACCAGGTTGAAGCTAATTTATACTAGTATATATTTTGTTATTTATTTATTTTGATGAAGCAGTTTATTTTGCTATGTTTTCTTTTATTGCGGAATACAATCTCAAACAGAGATCAACTCATGCAAGTATTCGATCGTTATTCTGTAATAGTGTTGGTTCTTTTAATATCGTCGACTCTCTTATCATGAATTCCAATTGATGTTGTAGATTTGCAGAATTCATTCTCTGATGACCTTTTGTCAATTACTTTGTCTCTTTTACAGGAATATCCTCTGGGTGTTAGACTTGTACCGATGGAAAGTAGAACTGGCAAGCCTTTCTCCACTACGAACTTGGTAGTCATTGCTCCACAGCTTGTTGCCAATAGGGAAAGCGGTAAAGGTTTTATTGCTCATGGAGATGCACTAATAATTGATCCAGGATGTAAATCTCGGTTGCATCAAGAGGTATACTTTTAGCCTACTTAGCTTAAGACACCTTAATTCTGAAAGAACTTTCATTAATTCAGTGCACGTATGCCAACATGGTATATTTCTTGTAAATATATACCATAAGATGAAGCTCACTCTTGTAAAGTGTGTATGACTTTATACTATAAGCAATTGTGTTAGTTGAGACTAACACTACAAGAAGAGGGGGGATGAATTGTATGTGAGTTCCTATTGACTACTTTTGCAGAATGTAAAACAAAATATAAAAGGAACTTGCAATGCACACAGGATTTTCCGAGGAAACCTTCCAGGGCTTAAACCTCGACCTTTTATGGGATTTCAAACGCCAAACCAATTCACTATGTAATCATACCTAGACTCACAAGTTCCAGTTTGAACTTGCTACACAGTAGAACCCTATTCTGCCAACCTAAGTCCTTGACTTAGATTCACTCGTACTCCCTCACTCAGCTTCAACTTAGAAGCTTACAACACTGTACGCAATGATATAATTCACTCACCCAAATCCTAACCAATACAAAGACCTCTAGTATATGAAAGGAAAGCTATACATGAAATCCGAAACTAATATGACAAAGTATGAACTTGGCAAACTTACACAATTAAGCACTCTTTGATTTCTTCACGCATAAACTCACAAGTTATGTGAAATGTAAATTCTGCTATTTATACAAGATTAGCCCATATAGAAAGTAGGGTTTTCAAAAGATAACTTTAGTTAAATTACCAAATTCCACAAAACACGTTTTAAGTAAATCTTTTGTAAAGAAAATCTTTTTAGAAAACTTATAAAAGATAAATTATGAAAAGAATAATATATTTTGACGGAATCGGATTTCATGAAATAAAATCTTTTCATAAAAAATTATCTCTTTTAAACTTTCCTAATTTAAGTTTGCTAAGCTTTGTCATGTTTCTAATAGATTTCATATATAATCTTGCCAATCATATTTACAGCAATCTTAAAAATATAAACTTAACAAAACTAAATTGCCTCGTCAAATATTGTAAGTCAGGATACTTGGGTTTCACGCAGTCCAGGACTAAGTCCCTGCTGTCACTTGTTCACCGGCTTAGAGTTGGGACCTTGCAGGCCAAGTTCTTAAGGAACTTGCTGTCTTTGACAAGTTGAGCTTCTCAACTTGTTGTCTTCAAGTTCCCTTGCTAGTTCTAGTAAAAGAACACTTCTTCTATCTTCTTTAACTTTCCTTGGAATCTCCTCGAGTCTTCATAGGGCCTGTTCTCATACGTTTATTTTCAGCTCAGCTCCGCTCCTAATTTCCTTCTCTTATAAAATATTCATTTCATTTCAGCTCACTCAGTAGTTTAGTCAATGAGAACAGACACTCTTCCACTTCCAAAGTCTACTTCACCTATTCTTATTAGTTGAAGTTTGCTCTTTGTGTTCATCATCATCAAAACTCTTAAGCTTCAACAAATTGCTTCATATGAATGTGATTTACATGAATTTTGAGACTTGAAAATGGTGATATATTTTGTAGAATATTCTATATTGCTATGAGAGTTTTTAGAATCCTCGTAATCATTGTCTTTGGTTGGAGGTAGTGTGACAAAAGGGATGTCTGGTGCTTGATAGCAAATTCACAATACTTTATTCAGTTCTAGATATCTGCTCTCCAAATGACTAAACGTTATCTTTAGTTGTATATAAGGTTCTTTTAATTGTATATTTGTATTGCATAAGTCGTTTCATTAATCACAGTAAACTAAATCTTAGGGTGATGGAATTGGTGAAAGTCTGAATTTATATACTGCTTCCATTTTTTTTTTTTTTTTTAGTTTACACGTTTTGACTTTAGCACTATTCACATACTCCACTTTGATCGTGTTTTGTGCTTTATATGTAATGAAATATATAGTCATATGAGATCTTGTTAGATTTGTCACGGTATATATTTTCAAAATATAAACTTTTCATAATTTTTGTTTATTGGTAATTAAAGATATGAATGGTTGAAGTTTTACATTGGCAAATGTGACTAAAAAAAACGTGTCAACTAAAATAAAAAAACGGAGAAAGTATCTAATAAATCTAAAGACCAAGTAGGGTAGTTCTTTTTATGGATGGAAATTATCACTAAAATCACTAATGGAAGTTAATAAAAATTTTGTTAGAGTAAATAAGAAAAACTATTATGTATAAAGTGCATTAAGGCTATTTGTAGTTTACCTTATATACGTACCTTATTACTTATTTTAGACTACATCAGAGAAAAAAAAAAGAAGTTTTGTTAAGATCTAGAAAAATAAGTTCATATAAGACCTTATCGTTTTATTTGCTATTTTTTTTTTTGTCATTATACATCGGTTAATTCCATATAGAAAAATTTATGGAAATTATATATTTGGAATATACACATTAATACAAAACTTTTATGACCTCATTTGATATATTATTCCCTTATGGATTAACAACTCAAATCAAATCAGAAAAAATAAGTTCACCTTAGAAAAATAATTTTTGACAACTTAATTTAAAATAAGTTTTGCATTAACAAACATGACTAAAGAAACGTGTCAAACTAAAAAGAAACGGAGGAAATATTTAATAAAACTAAAGACCACGTAGGGTAGTTCTTTTTGTTGACGAAATTCATCCATCAAAACCACCGGTGGAAGTTAATAAAAAAAATTGTTAGAGTAAATAAGAAAAACTATTATGTATAAAGTGCATTAAGGCCATGCACGGTTTTCACTTTTTGTTGCGGAGTATTAATTTAAAATTATATTTAAATGTAATAAATTATTTGGTCCAAACTCTATTTCTTATTTTATCCCAAATCAAGCAACTTTAAAAGTTAAAATATTAATTTTAGCTTATGCTTTCTTCTATTTTGAACCTTAATGGCATATTACTCCCTCCATTTTTAAATACTTGCTCCATTTCTCCATGCGGAGTTTTAAGAGAAATTGGATAAAGTAATAAAATATGGAGGTAGTGGGGTAGGTGAAAGAATAAAAAATTGTAAAAAGCAAAGTAGTTGAGAGAATTGGAGGAAAGAAAATATGAAATTAGTAAAATATTTTTTATGTTGGGTGCATAAGTTGAGAGATGAATTCCATTAAAAAAAAAGAAAAAGTTGAGAGATGAATTAAGTATAGTAAAAGCTTTCTAAATAAGGAAATGGAACAAGTATTTGAAAACGACCAGAAATGAAAAGTGGAGCAAGTATTTAAAAATGGAGGGAGTTTTTTTATTTTATATTTGATAATTTTTCATTCACTAACTACGGAGTATGTTACTTGAAAGATGAGGACATAGGAGACGGAGTGATGGTTAGTCCTTCCATCCTTCCCCCAAGTGGTTGGGGTTCGGGGGTTCGATCCTCATCCCACTCATTCATGTGATAGGATGGGGGACCCCCCTATCTAACCGTAAAAAAAAATGTTACTTTGAAAGATATATCATATATATTCATGCTTTTTTTTGCTATAATAATCATTATACATTGAAAGGTAATTGCTTTTATAGGAATTTATATAAAGATATTGTTAGATATCTAAGTTGGTATATATATTATTTTATAATTTTTTCCTAAATTTTGAAAAAAAAAAAAATTGCATATATTCTCTATGAATTTTTTTAAAAGATAAGGTTTTTTTTTTTAATTTATTTATTTTAAATATACTAAGGATACACCAGGTGTGTCTTTAATTATATAGTTATAGATAGATAGATTTCAAATAACAAAAATAAGGTGAAAAAATACCCAAAGTTTTGCAGAAGATCAGTATGTTATTCTCTCAATCTCACATATTTTGTATTGAAGAGTTGTCAGCGAGTTCAGATTCCTTTTATTCGTAAACCCTAATATTATCTGCTTTTTGATAGCTTCTCATGGATTGCAAAGCTTTGCAAATAAGTTTACTAGTAGAGGATTTATGAGAAATTTGGGAAATATCATGCCTCCCTCTTGCTTCACAGTTTTAAGGGGTAGCTATTCCCATCTATATAGTTTTTCTTTAGTTGGTTGATCTCTATCTACTTGTTTTCTCTTTCTATTAGAAGATATGGTATCCACGGTTTTAGTCACGTCATGATGTAAGACTAAAATTATTAACAACCCCCCCCCCCCCCCTCTAAAAAAAAAGTAATAAAAAAAAGGGAATATGTAACACGACTATGTGGCTTGTATTAGTTGCATGGTCTCATAGGATGTTCAATTATCATACTTATTCGTGAAGTTATTGACTTCATTTTATGTCTGATTCTTCACATCACGGATCTTCCTTACTATCATCGACAATGGTTGCAAACTTTAGCTGTTTTCAATTTAATGGATAAGGAGAAGTTTTTTGTGAAGATCCTTCTTTTTCTGTCAAGAGATTTTACTGTAATATTTTTTTTAAGGTTTGGTTAAATTTTGAATTGTGTAAAAGTAGAACTTTATTAGTTTGAACATAGATCTAAGTTGTCAAGATATAACCATGTAGGTTGTAGAGCCTTGGAAAGCCATTATTCTCTGTTGATATCTCTCTTTCACTTTTAAGTATACAAAGAGAAATACAATACTTTGTATATGAAAATCATCTGTAACTTGAAGATGTGAGGTAATTTTTGAAGGAGGTGAAGTGGATAAAACTACCTTGGTTTAAAGGCTTTCAATTTCAACTTATGTGTTCTTAGTCATGTCTACTCAATATAGATGTTTCATTAGACAACCATCAGAATCTGTACAATATGGCTCGATTATTTAGCTGTAGGTATGAGAAGAATAATCTGTAATTTTTTCTACAGTCATAAACTCATTATATACTCAAACATGTCTCATTGTTTTTATCAGCTTGCAGATATAATTGCAGCTTTACCAAGAAAGCTGGTCGTGTTTGTTACCCATCATCATCCTGATCATGTTGATGGTAAGTCATTTTCAATGTTTTTCCAAATTTTATTTCAGAAAAGTTGTTCTGATAGAAGAAAATAATTTAGTTGCCATACATGGCCACCATTGATGAAATTCATGAAAGTGCTAATTGCATGTGGTCTACATCCATGAGTGTTGATTGCTGGAGGTATAGTGTTGATCTAGGATAAAAACATTTTTTTTTTCCTTGGCCTTGTTTGTTGTTTGAGCGCATCAAATTTGTTGGAGCAGTGGCCATTATTACTACTTCACTTAGCAGTTCCCCTGGCTATTATATGAGTCACATAAGTTTACTTATTCATCGTGTGGTCTGAATGGTGTTATAGAAGCATCTTATTTTTTTTTTACCTGGTTTCTTGGTTGTACTGTTTCCAAAACATCTGTAGCAAAGCATTTCCTGAAAGCTGTAGTGATCAGCATTTTCATGTCTTTTGTATTTGACTTGCTGCTTTTGTGTATATATTCAGGTTTGTCAGCTATTCAAAAATGCAACCCTGATGCAATTCTCTTGGCTCATGAAAACACAATGCATCGTATTGGAAAAGGTATTCTCCGCTACCCATGTCATGGTTTCAAAAATTATTGAAGAGGTATAGTACTTTAATTGTATCAAGCCTGAACCGGGTCTATTATCTCTGTCACCCAGTTTGCTTTTGTGGTGATGTTTCTTGAAGCTAAATTAAGGGTCAAATTAAGCTTGGTTTTAAGAATTTTATATGTTAGGGCGACCTCAGTTCTATGATAAGGTGATAAGGTGGGAAGGGTTTGGATTAGGTGAAGGAAGTGGATCTGGCCATCTGGGGCATTGTTTGAAAAGGCTAAAGTGCATTAAGCTGATAGGGGTCTGAACCTAGGAACAAAGCGCGAGTATGAAGTGCGTGCATCATAAAGGTGCGGCACAATTTCTTAAAAAAAAACTATGTAAAATCTGTTGTAGACATGAAGTTAATGCTAACACTATGCGGCCTTGTACTTAAGTGTTCATTGAAAACTCGTCGCCTAGGCCTTTTCTAAGATTTTGGGCAGCAGCACACCTTGTAAATACTTATCTGGAGAATTTTTTTGTAAGCTGCTTATTTTGGTTAGCCTTTGAAGTGGTTAGGGCTTAGGAGCCACAAGGGGTTTGTAGTAAGCTAATCTTCTCTTGCTTTTTTTTTGTTGGTGAATTTTTTATTTGTCTTCAAGTAAGGGTGAAAATGTTAAGTCCTTTTCAGGGATTTGCACTCTAAAGGGGTTTCTGTTTCTCCTTCACAGTTAGCAATATACGTAGTAGATGTTATCTTTTTTATTTATGCTTATCTTGTTGGATGTAAGAATGTGCTTACTGCTATTCAGGTGTACCTGGTAGTTTCTTGCTTTAAGATTATTTTAGAGAAGTACTCAGTTAGTCAATTAGTGGGATTGATTTGGACCTGATTTCTCTTGCCCCTGCAACATCAGTTCAGAGTTTTACTGGAGTGACAATATTACATGAAGGGATTTGGAGAAAATGTTGTTCTAAACTGTCTTCTCATTGCTATTTGAACATGATGCCTAAAAAGTAGCTAAGAGCCTAAGAATCCAAAATTACTACTTGTATGTGATTTTATGCCCTCCTGATGTCCAAGTCAACATAGATATCTTTCATTGCTCTATAAAAAGGGGGACCAACTTCTCCATTTATTCACTTCAAACAGGCGGGACCCAAAATGTAGTAGGAAGCTCACATTATGTAAATCAGAGGCATCCTGTCTCACTACTTTTTAAACACATACTTCCTCCGTTCTTTTTTACTTGACCTGTTTCATTTGTCATGCTTGCCAGTGCAGAATTTTAACCATAAATCTCCATGAGTAAAAATTATAAAAGGTATATATTATGATACTACTAATTATTTATTAAAACGATTCTAACAAGATCCCACATGATTATGTTTTTTCTTACACTTAATTCACAAAAGTCGGTCAAAGGAGGAGTGGTGAATATTGTAAAAGTCAAAGCGGGTCAAGTAATAAAAGAACGGAGGAAGTAACATGTATTAGAAGAAAGAGCTTTATACAGATTCTGAATCTGCATAGCAGACTGACTGTAACTATATAAAGCTTCATGGAGCGCAAGACCTTTCAATTTCTGTGTTAACATTACATTAGCGTTATTATAAGTTGTAGGCTGACTATTACTTGGGCTCTCACCTTTTGGGTTGGTACATTTTTGCAGGTTTTTGCACCCCTACAGCTCTACATGTTAATAGTGTTGTTTTCTAGATTCAAGATCAAGCCCATATAAAATTTAGAATATTTGTAGCAATGACTGAATTTATTTGCTAGTTATTTATGGATCATGCATTCCAAATTTAAGTTAAATCTATGATTGAAGTGAATAAAACACGTGTGTAGAGATATTGGAAAATTAGTAATCTATTGTTTTATAGAGGTGCTTCTATTTTTAGGGTCTATGCAAATGTAACTACTTTCATTTGCAAATGTTAAGAGTTATAAGTTTATAACAACTTTGTTTGACTGCAGATGACTGGTCTCTTGGGTATACACCAGTTGCAGGTGGGGAAGAAATAAATATTGGGGGCCAGCGACTTCAAGTCATTTTTGCCCCGGTATTGTATTGGATAACTAACACCTCCTTATGTTGTTGAACCTGAATGTCATTGAACAAGAAATTCATGGACACTCCTTGGTCCTCTCTACTACTAAGGATTATATTTGGTATACTCTTAGTAACCTATGTGGCATGCATCTTGGACAGTGTTGTACTCCTTGGTCTCCTGAATCTGATCCTTCACATTTTACATATAATAAATAACCTACAAAAATTCTTAAGCATTTACGAACACCTTACTTTAATGTAATCTTTCATTTATGAGGAAGTTATCGTTGCATGCTTTTCACAGGAAACATTTATCTTTCATTTTATAATCTTTGGGGTAGCATCTATTATCCAAATCCACCTGTAAAACCCACCATGCTGGATCAGGTGGGTCATGGACTGGGTAATATTGGGTTTTAGTTCCAAATATTCTTTTTTATTTTCCCTGTTGCATCCTGACCCAAAACTGGCCCAGGTAGAACCCAGTCATGTGCACTGTAATTTTTTGATGTAAATTGAAAATCCTTGTTGGAAAAGCTTGAAAAATATGGGCTAGAGCCAGACCATCATGCTTAAGTCTTGTACTGTTCAGACAAAGTGAGTCATGGTCTAGGTGGTTTAGGGTTTTAGAACCAAATTTTTGTTCGGAGTATCCTGACACAAAACTGGCCCCGAGGAAACCCAAAATCTTGAACTGTATTTTAATTATGTAAATTTTATGATTTTGTCGAAAAAGTTGGAAAAGTTGGCTCAAACAAGGAGAGAATGCCGACATGTTTAGGTCTTGTATCGTTCAGATTCTGGTTCATGCCCTGCTGAAGCTGCCTATAGCACAGCATGACCTGGGGCCAGTCTATTCAAGACCAGACTGACCATCTCCAACACTTCAATTTGGTGCCTGTACTGGCTCAAAATCGGCCTTGCCCAGCCCATTTTCACTTCTAGTAAGCAGTAATAGGCTCAGAAAGGTTGATTGAACTTGTCTTGTTTGCTAATTTTTGAGGTAAATATTGTAATTAGTCCTTTTGCTAACTTATGACTAATTTGTTTTAACTACTGGTAATTTGTAGTGAATTGTTGGCATGACTAATCTTCTTCATGATTGTCATTGATAATATATAATGCAAAGATTGAAGTCATTGGACTTTGTTATGGGTTCAAAGCTTCATTATTCTAACAAACTATAGGCCCCTGACTCTCTTCTACTCAATGAGACATATGGAATGAGAAATTTATGTCGAACAATTGAATTTACCCATAGGTGCATGATAATATAAATAAATTAGTGCTCATGATTTATGAGATACAATTCAATATGCTATCTGTATTCTTTGTAGTTAGTGCTTTAGTTCTTTTTCTGTGTTCCTGTATCCTTATGAAGGACGATGATTTTCAAGTTTGATATTTATAATTCTTCCAATAACAGGGCCACACAGATGGTCATATGGCATTGCTCCATGTGAATACTTATTCACTGATTGTTGGTGATCATTGTGTTGGGTAAGGTCCTCTCAAAGTAGATACTTTTAGAAATATTGCTCTAGATCCCTTACATATAGGTAATAAACTGAAATAAATATATTCTTTGTAAAATCTTTGGTATTTAATTTTGAAAAATTTATGTGTAAAATATCATATTTTCGGTCCTTGGTAGTCACCTGTGCAGTGTTTTCCTTGGAATTTAAAGAGACTATATTCACAAGATTTTTGTTTTAAATTTGTTCGACTGAAAAATATGTTTCTGTTACATGTTTATGTGAGTTAGAGCATTTACTTCTGGAAAATCCTCCAGCGTATAGCTCAGACTAGCAAGGAAAAATTACCTCATATTCAAATGCATGTCGTATATATACTTTCTAGCACTCTATATAAAACAAACATTCGTAGGTTCAATGATCAAGTTGTGGAAACTTTTCTTGATTTTTATTGGAAAAAAGAAAGATTTTTCTTGAACTTTTCATGATGATAGCTGGTGCATCTTGTTATATTCTGTTATTATGTTCGAACCATCTGATGTAGTAAGAATTTTTTTGTTTCATCGATGTTGCAGGCAAGGTAGTGCAGTTCTGGATGCTTTTTCTGGTGGAAATATGAGAGTAAGCTAATTATGTAGTGTACCCTTTTTTGTTTTTGTTCTCATTATTTGTGCTGAGTGTTCTGCACTTCTGCCCACTTTTTCTGCAGCATAAAATCTCTTCTAATGATTGTTGTGGGTTTATTTTAATATTATTTTAAATACTTGCATTAAAACAAATGTTTTATTTCAGTTACTCTTTCCAAGGTGTCTAAAAGAAAAAAGAGGATTAAGTTGTAACAAAGATTAGTGAAGCTTTAAGCGATTTATGTTTTGAGGCTATTAGACTAGCTACAAAATGACGAAGAAGTATGGGAAAGGGAAGAAGAGGAGTGAGAATATATTTTTGTATCAGATGATGTCAAGGGAAGACATCACAGAAGATGTGTGCACTGATTAAACAAGGATTGAGACTTTTAATGATGCAGCTAATCCTTTGCTTATATCCTTTCATTCCTTCATTAAATGTGGAGTGATGTTTAATTGTTTATGCTCCAGAGGTTGCTTTTGAAAGTTTTGGTTAGCCGCCCTCCCCCCCCCCCCCTAACAACTTCGTTTACGCGACACTCATATTTCCATCACTCCTGATCAGTCGACCATCTCATCCGGAGCTTCATGTCATATTTTCCAGAATCACTTCAGAAATATTAAGTGTACAGATGACAAGAAGTATAAGAATTTTCTCAAAGCTGTACTGATTCCGTTTACTTATGTAAGGCAGTATATGTTCCCCAATAACAAGCTTAACGCTTCTGTTATATAGGGGAATGTGAGTGTTTGGAGGTATGTGGTTGTTTGAACTAGGTTTTAAGGAAGCTTTAGACTTGAAAAAATTCTAGCCAAAGTGCCAACTGAATATCTTTTAGAATTAGCATAAAATTTATTGCATGTCCTGCTTTTTGGCATGCTCTCTGCACCACTCCATTAGTGTCTTTTTATTTTTTAATATGGATGTCATATCCTCAATCAAAAGCTTTAGACTTATGACTCTCTTGTTGCATCACGTAATACTTCTTAAAATTGATCGGCAAAACTATTACCCTGTGCATTTTGGAAAATAGACACAAAGTAATATTGCATTGACCTCTCGGAACCCAAACAAGAAATATCTTTCACCCTGAGTTCTATAAGAATTTACTTGGTTGTCATGCACAGTGCACCTTCAATAGTCTCACATTCTCACAAGTCACAACCATCTATCCTGAGCAAAATAGGGAATCAAATGTTTATTGTCTTTTACTGAAAGCCCTTAAATTTTGCCAAGGATGAAAAAACTAAAGATTATTTCGAATAAAAATATCAGGTTGATCTCAACTGGCAGGAACTAACTATGGAAGTCCCTCTACATATATAGCTATTTTTTGTTTTTGCTTTTCCATGCTTTCCTTGCAGGAATGGATTGTTCATCTTGAAAGGGTACACTATTTTGATCTCATCACCTCACCATTGCTTATTTTTCTTGCAGGAATACTTTAATACAACATACAAATTCTTGGAGCTTTCTCCAAACACTTTGATTCCTATGCATGGGAGAGTCAATCTGTGGCCAAAACACATGCTTTGTCGATATCTCAAGTATGAACTGCATTTAATATTCTCTTCTTTCACATATAAAGCATTTACCATATTTTTTGCTAGATGATATATTGCTGCGGCTTATTTCTGCATGTAATTTTCTTTGTCATGGCTTGTTCATAGCTGCGTGGGATTTTCTGTATAATTTGCCTTATGTGCATGTAATTTTCTTTGTCATGGCTTGTTCATAGTTGTGTGTGATATTGTGGTAAATATCTGAAACTTTAGTCATAAATTTTCTCACAATGTATAGTCTGATTTCAGGAATCGCAGAGATAGAGAATCTTCAATCTTGAGTGCCATAGAAAATGGCAGTACTACTTTATTTGGCATAGTTTCCACTATATATAAAGACGTTGATCGTGTCCTGTGGTTTGTTGCTGCATCAAATGTGAGGCTCCACGTTGAGCATCTAGCTCAACAGCACAAATTACCTGAGGTAATGTCCACAGTGCTATTTACTGTTGTCCATGCCATTCCACTGTTCATTTGTGTACTTATCCCAGAATTACAGAAATTAATGTATGCCATGAATTGTAGACTTTGTATACTTCTTTTTTCATGTTATGATGTAAACATTATTATTATTATTATTATTATTTTTTATTTTTTTAAAAAAAGAGAAAATTTCAAAAATATTGGAGAATAAAAAAACAATCTAAAATAAAAATTCAAATGTTGTAATTTATTGTTTCACTGTTAGTATTTTATATGAGAAACAGCAAAGGTTTAAAAATATGATGGTGGAGGTGTATGCACAGTTCTCATTGTGCGTCCACTGTACATAAAGCCAAAAACCAAAGAACATGAAGACTAATTCCATTGAATAGCTCCAATGAACATAAGAGCAACTAAGATGATAATTGGAGATTATGTTTATTGGATTATATGTTATTTTGTTTTACCAAGTAGTTTTCATGTTCTTTGGTTTTATGTTTGATGTTCATCAGATGCGCAGTGTGCGCATGCATACACCTCCACCATCCAATTATTGGAAAAGGCTGCAACATGATAAACTTTACAATTATAATTGTCATCTTTCTTCAGATCAATTGGAAACTTAGCCAGATGTTTAAGGCAATTATATGTCTATCTGGCTGATGAAGATTTTACTCATTTGAACAAAATATGTTTTTGAGGGTATGCAGGACTTTTCTGTAGAAACTTTCAACCAAAGTATCTCAGCATTCTGTGACGAGTTGAGCAAATTATAATAAAGGGATGCCATTTTCTAGGTCCATTGACCTCTCTAGGTTAGAAGCAATGCTCTTACACTTGCTGAATAGTACGTCTGTATTAGAGGAAAATAATCACATTGTTTCATCATGACTCTAAAATCTAATGATTCTGATATAGTGTACAACTAAACTGCATAACTGTATTCTGTTTCCTTTTAGACTATAAATTCATTTTCTTACAGATATAGTTTTCTTTTCTTTGATTGTCCGTAGTTGTAGAATTGATATTGGTTATCTTGTTTCTCCTAGGGCATGTCCTTGACAAAATTTCATCGAACTTTTGGATTCCATTTTGCAATCAACTGGATCTGGGCATACACATGCAATTGGATATCATCAAAGGTTATGAAGATTAGACGACCTAAACTCATTGTTTTGGCAGTTGTTGCTTGCTTTGTTGCATTGTATTGTGTAAGAACCATGCCTGCTTTAAATCATTAGTTTTATTATGCCATCACTATGGATACTTGATAAATAAACTGTCAGGCTGATAAGATTAAACAAGCCACACCTCATAGTTATCGTGTATCTATCTGATTCTAGAACTTATGCTATCTATTAAGTATCTTATTCTAGCCATTTGCATTGGGTACATCTTGTGTGAATTTGGCTGATGAACAAGTTGGTTTGTTTAATCTTAATGATGTATCGTTGCACCTTATTATATACTTCGTATTTCCTTCTTTTTAATTTTACACACTTCAATTTTTACTGTTACCAATCCTGGAGATAGGAAGTTAAGTTGTGGACTTGTGGTTCTGGAGATTATAGTACTTTGCTGGTTCTAGCAATGGCAGATTTGTACTCATATTTGCACCTAAGTCAAGTCCAGAATTCAAGTCAAATGTTAAGTGTATATTCATGTCATTTTTTAATTTTAATTAGCTAGTAATTCTGGCAACTTTATTCTTAATCTCTCTTCTATATTGTGAGTAGATGTGAATTAGTAAAACTTCAACCTCTGTTTTTTTTTACTAAGAATAAATTTGCGGAATATTGCTGTTATATTGCCAGATACAGAAGCTACACACGACAAAGGTTTTCTGATTACAGATTGCCTCTCCTTGTGTTCTACACACTATTTTTAAGGCCATCTGTGCTTTACCAATTTTTTTGTTCAGTGTTTACAATTGATGTGTCTCAAAGTGTGACATTAATCACTTTTCTACTCTTATCTTTGGCACTTTTTTGATAGTTCCCTCCGGGGTTTTCCCTTGGGAGGGGTTTTCCTTACCTCTTTTGGTAGGGTTATTTCTTTGTTTTTCTTCAATCCTTCCGTACTTCTCTTCATCTCCTTCATTCTTGATTTTATTTGTGAACTTTGTAGGGGCTTCCACTGGTTTTTACCGGTGGAAAGCCCCAAAATCTCTTTAATTGCTTTCAATAAAAAGATACCATCCTTAAGATGGTGTTCATGGTAGGGATTTTAATTACTTGTTTATCGAAGAATGAAGATCGAAGGTTTCACATTTTATACTAGAGTTTAGAAGACCACGGAAGTATATTCATCCAAAAAATTATGCATTTGCAGATCTTATGTCGAATAAGAGCGAACTCACAGATTGTATTGCTTCAAATGAAGTTTTTTTGTTAAGGTTAATATCAATCGATTATGCGATGTTATTTTTAGAGTTTTATATTTTTTTGTTGGAATTTTAAATTTCTAAAAAATTCATTATAAGTGTCGTTGGGCCCTTTTATAAATGAAATCTTTAATCTTCCCGTCAAACAAAAAAAAAAAAAAAAAATCTTTGGCACTTTTCAAGCCTATACTCTGTCTTGTTCCGAAAAGTTCGTAAGCGTACATAATCTACTAAATAATATGTCCTCCCTCTTCTCTCCTAAAGCCACCCGAAAAATTAACTTAGCTCGTAGAGAATGGAGGAGCAGCAAAAGGTAGATGTTTATGTGAGAGGCTCATGGCTAAAAAACATGAGCATGCCCAGGTTAATATCTTATAGAAACAAGGGTTCTTTATCAGGATAAATTTGTCTTTTCGCATGTAAAAGTAAGGGTAATTTTGTCAACATTAGCTGGATGGACTTATGCTGTTAGATGGGCGTTAAGAGGGTAACACTAACCATGGTTAGTGACTGTCCGCCTCTCACCTACCCAAACCCAAGAACATTGATTTCTTTCAGCGACACGTAAGCGTCGCGTCTTCGATCTTCTTCAATTTGACTGGTTGTTCTTCAATTTATGTAAAATTTTGTTCTTCAACTGAGCCAAAAACTTGACTGGTTTCTTTTACAAGGCCAGAAAATCTCCAACAATAGTAATAAACTGGAATTTTGCATCTTCCGATCCGAAAAAAATGAAAAGTCGAAACCACCAAAACGAAACCACCAATCGCCATGGCTCCATGCTTGAATGCTTGGCATTACCTAGTAACTTACTGTCCCCTATCTTCTTCACCCTCTTTCACCTTTCCGGCGATGAATTTCCGGAGGCTTTGCCGTCGAATTAAACGAAAAAATCTTAGAAAAATTAGAGAAATTTGGGCATGGTAAACCCTTAAGGGCAAGGTTTGCTTCCTTCTCCATTGAAGTTGTTTGTGCTTCTCGATTTCTCCATTAAAGGTTTTACAAAGCTATTTTCATGTACTATGTGAGCTTGTTTTTTTGTTTCTCTCTCATGACAAAGATGAAGACAATTGCAAGAGAGAGCTTAACTCACCCTCAAAGTTGAATTAAGGTAAATGGATGGAGCAATAACGGCGTGAAGTGTTCTTTTTGAAGCCCATGTGCAAAATGTCAGAGCTTTTGCTGAGAAAATAATTGTTATTGGTCCAGCACGAAAATCAATGGACTTTTATTACAATTTTGCCATGTTATAAATAATACTCGTTTATCATGGATATCAACTTGGATTTTCTCAAAAAAAACATGGAGAAGGAGAAGGAAAAGGAAAGTAGTTCTCAGTTTCCAGCCATCCAAGTTACCGCCACCATAATCTTTACTTTATGATTGCATTCTTTGTTATAGTCCTTGGGATCTTTGTCAATGTTCGCATTAGAAAATTCCTCGTTTCTGGAAGACGTCACAGTAATACAAATCTCGCTAGCTTCTAGCATCAAATTATCAGGCTATGGATCAGAGACTTTGGCGATTGGATAGCTCCGATGGGATTATAGCACACAATGTTTGATCAGGAGCACGCCGAGCTCATGTGGCGTGCTCCTTTGGTACCTCATATTGAATTATCTTTAAAATATGGGATACCTAAGGTGGCGTGTATGTTCTTGACCACGAAGACATTGCCACTAGCACCATTATGGGAGTTGTTCTTTAAGGTACATCAAGGCCTCTACTCAATTTACCTCCACACATCATCTGAGTCCATTGACGAGCCTATCGAATCGTCCGTGTTTAACCAGCGTAGAATATCTAGTGTAAGGAATATTTCAAGCATTACCCCAAACTTGAACTCCACTATGATCATACACTTAAGTATGGTGGCGTCCAAAGGAAAGGAATTTAGAGCAAAAGAGTCGGCAACAAGTTTTAGGAATGTAATCCCCCATATTTTAAAATATATTATAAATGAAATTATATATTATTTATAATATTTACTTGTATTTTCCCGGAATTTAATTTCAAAAGTTTCAAATTATTTTTGGGGTTGATAAACGATTTTATTACAAAGAACTTTTTATGAACCTTCCTTCTATAATTTATGTCCAACAAACAAACCAAACCCAGTTTACTTTCTTAATTGACCCATTAATTTAATGAGGCCCAATATCCCTACTTACCCTACTACCCTCTCTCCTATAAATACCCCATACATCCCAAAAATTTCCCCACACAAAGGTTAGTCTTATTTTCTTTCTCCTTTGTTTTATTAATTTGTGTAATTATAATTATTGATTATGGGTTTTGATTTTATTGTTTGAAATTAGTTTAATTAGCATCAAATTGTATTTTGATGATTAAACTTTATAATTTCAGATTTTATAAATGTTATAATTTTCAGGTTTTGTAAATTTAATAACCTATGGTTTTTAATCATTGAAAATCATGATTTTAGGGTTTTTATGAACAACCGATTTAGGGCTTTTATAGTAATGATGTTTTGAAATTTTGGTGATTATACTACTAATTAGTTTAACTTAATTCCAGATTATTTTGAACACGTAAATTCGTGTTTTAATGTTTAGATTTTGGTTCGTTAATATTAATCTCGTTTTAATCCCGATCAGGTTCTGAACTCATCCGATTTTAACAAAAAAGTAGTGTTTTCAATGTGGAAACAATGTTTTAAGAAAGACTTACTACCTTTGGTAATAAGCACCACCCTCTCGTGGCCAAATTCAGCCTCTAAATATGATTTTCGGGCAGTTTTTGATTTTTAACGAAGTTTTTTTTATGCTTAATGTTTATAATTAGTTTTGGGTTTTGATTTTATAGTATAAAGTTTATATTTTTAGTATCAAAATCATGTTTTTATGTTTTAAACTAATAATTTCAGATTATAATTGTTGTTATAATTTTCAGATTTTATAATTTTAAAAACCTAGGGTTTCAATTTATTTAAATTGGGATTTTAGGGTTCTTATGACTAATTAAATTGGGGTTTTTGTTCCTATTGTATTTCTAATGCATAATTAACCATAAAAACATGTTTTAAATGAAGTTTTAAGGAGTTTTAATCTAAATTATATTGCTGGAAATTTGGTTAAGTATTAATTTATTATTGTTGCTTGTTTTCTAGGAAGTGATTATTTCTTAGGAGACTTTTAAGTGATTAAAAGTGGCACAAAGGATTGTTTATACGAGGTACGTACATGTCTACTTCGTTGTAAGTAGTATCATGTTTAGGTACCAAAGAAAAGAACTTAGTTTCATGATTAGGGAACACTTGGATGGAAATTGTTTGGTTATACATTTAATTAATTCATGTGCTTATGTTTATGAGACATGTTTTGGTGAATTGATTATGTTTGTATGGAATTATGGATGCAAACATGTTGAATTGTATTGGATTAATTGTTTGTATGGAATGTTGATACAGGCATATTTTTATTGGATCGGTTTGTTAACCACATTTGGATTATTAAAGGATTGAAATTGAATGGTTTAAGTGGAATGAATTTATTAATTATTCCACAAGGTTATTATTATTTTATTTATTACTTAATCATGACTTGTTAGTATGTTGAGTAAAGGTGGATTAAGCCGAAATGGCTAGGTGGGTTGACTATGTTCAACAATTTTGAATAATTTGGAAGTTTAATGGAATTAAAGGTCAATTTGTGATGTGATCACCATTGTCCTAAATAAGATTAAAAGTGAATTGATGTATGATTGTTATGTATGGTCTTCTTGATTGAGTCGGCTATTAATTAAAATTGTAATCATGTAAAGTGAAACATGGATGATCAATAAAACTCTAGAAAGCGTGCACTTCTAGAGTATTGACAATTATGGGTTGGGGTATACGGTGGTAGCCTGTGGCTTTCCGAGGCTTGTTTGATCAACATGTCCTATTTTCTTTTGGTATTTACATTTTATTTTTATAATGAAAGTTAGATGGGATCCTAGACTAACTTTGTGAGAATGGAGTCGCGATCCTAGACTAACTTTGTGAGAATGGAGTCGCGCCCATTCTTGCATCGCGCTAAACTTTTATTTTAAATGGTCATTTGGGACCAAAATGATTTGGTGGATTGGACAACCTTGTCTATTGCTTACTCCAACTAAATTAATTAAATTAAATATAAAGAGTCAAGTGTTTGGAATTGATTAGCAAGTATGTTGAGTCGATTGAATTGTTTAAGTGTGGAGTCTTGATTAATGAATTTGTGTTGTATGTTTATTTACTTTAATTAGTTGAGCATGCTAGGCTTGGTACGCCGTAGCTTGTACGTACTCAGCTTTGCTGATTGCGTGCTTTTGTGTGTTTTCTTTTGGTCATGGCCTTCGCCTTTCAATGATCCTGTGATGATCCAATTATTACACTTGTATTATTGGGGAGCAGTATTGCACAGGTTATCTTGATGATGTGAAGTTCGGGGATTTGACATACGCATTGTCAAGGGATTGGTGTGATTGAGAGTATTCGTTCTTTGTGTTGAACTTATTTATGTTTTACTATTTTAATTATGTTTTGGGATTTTGGAATATTGGTTTGGTTTTAATAAGGGACTTTATGGTTCCAATTTGTAAGCTTTGACTTATTGGTTTTCTAAATTATATTATTTTAAGATTTAAGTTGGATTTCCGCTGCAATACTTTGATAAAGCCTTAACGTTTTAACACGTGGCGGTAACATGCCAATGGTTCTCCTCTCTTTTTATTTAAAGTAAGTGGTTTGGAAAAGGGAGAATTATTGGGGTGTTACAAGGAACTTGTAAACCGTTCCTGAGGTGAAGGTTACACCCCTTAACGATTTAGGAGATCGTTAACTACAATAGGTCTGGAACCAAGACTGGAAGTTCGGGGATGAAGGTACAAATCCAATCTAAAAGAGAAAGAACCTGCCCTAATAATAGGCCTCTACTTTATTCTTCTTGTATTCATGTGCGCTTTTTAACTAACATATGATCATTAGGTTTACCCTAAACCTGTTAAATCTATGTTGGTTTAATATTAATGCACAAACAAAACTATTATTGGTGATCACTTGAATTATAATCAAATTAATCTAAATAAGATTATTAATTATCTTATTAAGCGTGATTACAAGTACAAATTCCCTTTAAACATGCATAAAAGGTATGATCAAGCAATAACAATATAAATCATCAAGCAACATAATAATCATCATCATAATAATAATCATAATCATGTTAAAAATAAAGCATAATAATACCAAGATCCTAGACATGATACTAACAAGATTAATAAAAAATCCTAGCATGTCACTAAACATATAAAAATCAAAGCTTTAACCCTAACATGATACTAACACGATATTAGGAAAGATAATAGGAAGCATCACAAAATTCATAATTGATATAACTAAGAAACTTACTTTTACCCTAAACATCATACTAAGAAAAACATCCTAACATGATACTAGGAATCAAAATAACAATCTAAACAAGATTTCTGTATCATAATAAGATCAATGAAACAATTAAAGCACTTACTTGGATGCCTCTTACCTCTTTCTAATAACAAAATACACACGTTAGTAACTTGAAAGAAAATAATAAAATTAAAACAATTAAATTAAATAATTGAAATAGAGATTTGGGACAAAACTATCAAAAATACCAAACCTTTCACATCTAGGGCGAAGGCAACTTCGAACTTGGCTAGGTATGTTTAGATTTTGTGAATGCGAAATTTTTGTTTGTGAAAAGTTGGTTTAGAAAGAGAGAGAGAGTATCAAGAATTTCTTGATGAGAGTTGGTGAGAATTGATGAGAATTGATGATTTAAAAACGGAGGTCTAAGGACGCTATTTATAACGAAAACAGTCCGGAATAGATAAAAAAGAATCGGAAATTTAAGAGGAATAAAACACGACGCCAGCACCGCAACTGTCTCTGTTGCCGCGCGACAGGCCTGGCGTTCGGCGCTGTAGGCAATTTTCCACACGTTTTCTATTTTTTTTGATAAAATTAAGCGTAAAAGTCCATACGAGGGGTAAAATCGTAATTTCATTTAAAACACTTATTTTATTCCCAATAAAATTCATACTTAATTATCAATCCTAATCACATTAGGATTCAAAAGAACCTTCTAGAAGATTATAGAATACTATAATCAATCCTAATTGCATTAGGGATGATTATTCATAATAGGCCCTCCTCTAGATCATTGGGCCGTATATAAAGATCAAACCGGACCCAGTTTAGTAATTTGGCCATAACTTCCTCATTATTCATCAGAATTGGGCTTATAATATATCGTTGGAAAACTCTTTTCGAGCCCAATTCAACTACACTATTATTGGACCCTTGTCATGGACCAAACTAAATTGGATTGACTATTTTCTTAAAATAGGTTTTCGAAAATAGAGAGAAAGGAGAATTTTAATTAAATCTAACCGCAATACTAGACTTTCCACACTTTTACTTTATTCAATTATGATTCGACGTGAAAGGTATTCATCATCGGGTTTGGTTTTTGGGGAGACACAAATGGGTGTTTACACGTAGCAAGGTATATATATATATATATATATATATATATATATATATATATATATATATATATATATATATATATATATATATATATATATATATATATATATATATATATATACCTTGCTACATGTAAACACCCATATATATATATATGGTCAAATGAGAAGGACTTTATAACGGGAAGGATGAAAAACAATTTCATACATTCAAATAAGATGGTCTAATAGCTCTAATCACATGTCATTAATGACAAAGCTGTAAATAATATGAAATACTTCTTTTCCCCAATTCTCTTTCACATGCACCACTTCTCCCTATCTTTCCTCCTCATTCATAACCCTTCCCCATTTTTGTTCAAAAGAAGATCCAATATCTCTCTCCTCCCTGGTCAACTTTTACCGCACCTTTTCTCTCTTTCTCATCGTTCTTACTCCCATCCAAAATCCTATCCCTTCCCTCAAACCTTTGAACTTCCGAGTTAATTATTGTACGATTAATACAACTATTGTTTAACAAAGAAAATTACAAGTTGATAAACTCTGTGACAAATTCTAAAGTCAAATTAATCATCAATTTTATTTCATTTGTAGATCAAAATGGATTCGGGAGTTTCTTGATTGACTGACTCTAATTAGCGTGTTCATGTCAACAAACCAACATAGCTCAAATGCATAATTTTTAAAGTAAACATGCATTATTCTTGTAAAACTTGTGCATATATTTTTGATGATATGTGCATATTTATTGAGTTAAATGCGAAATTTTTTTTGTATTTAGGGTTCACATCTTTTAAATTAAACTAGCCTTCTGACCCGTACAATGCACAGGTTATTCATATAAAATTGTATTGAGAGATAATTGAGGAAATACCAATAAGTCATCATAGGGTATAATATGTAATTGGAAACATTATGATTAAAGAAATTAAATTTTTGGAACTTTAATAAAAAAAAAAGAGGCTTAAATAGAAGGTGGAAGGGCTAAAATTAAAGAGAGAATGGGAAAAGGTTTAATTAAAGGGGAGAGATGAAGTATAAGTTTAATGAAAGAATTTTAAAAAATGGTGTAATAAAAAATTAGTAGTATAAGATGAAATGTGACAATATGGTTAGAGAAGTGTAATAGAATGGATGAGGACATGTGTCTTTCTTAGTTTCTTGGTTATAATTTTTAAATACTAAGTATAGATTTGCATATTGTTAAATATACTTCGGACGAATCTATTTATGATCTAAATAAGGTCAGTGAATCGTTATTATTGGGGTTGCAAGTCTTTCATGGCCACAATTACTTCCTCAATCATCTCTAAAATTAAAAGTTAGAACTTAATACATGTTTATGGGGAGAGAGAGAGAGAGAGAGAGAGAGAGAGAGAGAGAGAGAGAGAGAGAGAGAGAGAGAGAGAGAGAGAGAGAGAGAGAGAGAGAGAGAGAGAGAGAGAGAGAGAGAGAGAGAGAGAGAGAGTTCGTCAACGATAAACAAAGGGGAAATAAAAGTAACATAAATGTGCAAAATTTTTGAATAAAATATGCATAACTTTTGAATTAAATGTGCACAATAATTGTATGTTCTAAATGTGCATTTGCTCATGGAAATGTGAATCGTTGAATTTATTTTTATGGTCAAGATTCCTTCTCATCCCGCTCATTTTAAGATTTTTTTCATTAGATCACAAGTATATAACGCTCCCACCCCCGTTACATATTTCTTTAACACTTTGTGTTGATTATGTTGGAGTTGTAATACTTGTAATGCAAATCGGAGTGTTGCTAAGTGAGTGTTGTTACTCTTTAGTGACATTGTGTATTAGGAGCTAGCAAGAGAGCTAGACCTGGCAAGGCAAATAGGTTGCGGCAAGGCAGAGCTATAGCTCGGGTGCTTGCGTGGCTTGTAACAGGTGCAAGAGATAGATCTCGTGCAAGAGAGCTATAGCTCGTTGCTCACACTGCCTTGTGGCAGAGTCGAGCAAGAGCTCGCTCGTACACGAGCGATAGCTCGACCGCTCGTGGGCTTTCCGTGAAAGGCTCTTAGCTTTGCTATTTCCTATTCTTTCTTCTCATATAAATATACTTTAAGCCCCCAAATTGATGATAACGATTTTTATTATCGTTGAACCCTGAACACATACAGACAAAACCTACCCTTTTCAGATTTGAATAGTTCTTGAGCGATTCCAACCTTTAATTTGGGTATACGAATTGCAAAGGTCCTTGTGTAAAACTTGGAGGGCAGTGGGTTCCAAACCATAACACAACAGAAGGAGGACATGTCTTTGATTCGAATATGGTGTTCGAATTTGTTCTAGGGAAGTTCTTGATTTGTCAATTATAATTCATGGAATCAACAGGAATTTTTCCAACATATTTAAGCCTTTATAGATATTATGTTTGCCTTGTTTTAAAGTATCCCCTCCAAACCGAGAGAACTTTAAAGACACCTTTGTTGTCGTTGGTCCTGCTTCGAAGTATCGACCATCATAAGCCCCGATTCCGCACTCGTTGTTTACGTGTGTTTCCATGAGATACCTTTGGTCAGTGTTACTGTGTGCTCACGTACCTTTTCCGCTCTAGGCTTGCGTCCTTGTCACCAAAAGACAAGAACGCGCTCCACAATCCGGTGTTAGAACTCTCGGATCATGACAGTTGTTATATATATCAATGTGTTATAATTGACATACACTACTTGTAAGAACTTTTTTTAATAGATTAATATATGCGACTTGAACTTTATTTTTATTTGTTATGTGTGTGACATTATTTTACCCAATGATCGAATAATGGTTGATAATGAAATCTCATATAATTTCTGATTGTAATATGTTTACATCATATATATTGAATAATATTTTTACATCATCATATTCTAGTATACTACTATGAGTTTATAAAAGAAATGATAACTTATACTTTAACAAAAATGTTACATATAATTAAATCTTCCTAAACTAATAACTCTAATTTTAATTAGGTTCCCATGGCAATTCTAGCAAAATTGTTTTTTTTTCAATTATGCGATACTCTTGCAAGTATTTATAGCTTTTTGCCGTGGTGTGTACAGATAGGAAGATTGCATTCCTTATCTGAATTAGATGGAGGAGATCGAATTTTAGAACTATGAACATCGAAAGGGCTAGTCTCGACCTTTGGCACTACTTTCTCATTTTGAGCTTCATGTTCAACAAACTTCAGCTTTTGCTCCCTACTGCAACTTCCGTGTTGTACTAAAACAATAGTTAGCAACAAAAACAAGATCATCAAAGGTTTGGTTACTTTGAGGATGGTATTCATTTTGTTGGTTATAACTTTTCTTATATATCATATAACTAATATATAAAGCTAAACTTTTAGCCAGGCGATGAGACAACGACACTTGACGTTCCAATTTTTCGCCAAGTGTCGTGTCACGTAGGATAAAAAAGTTAGTTTAGAATTTTATTTTTAATCAAACTTGGATAGAATTTTAGGATAAAATTGTTAATTTAGAGTTTTATTTTTTGATAAAGTACCAATATTTTATATGTAAAAATTGAATTATAATTTTATTCAAAAAATAATTAGATTACAACTCTCATAAATTATCATATAAATTTATTTTTTGTATCATAATATTTTTTTTGGAGCAAAGGAATTAGTTCAAAATGTACCACATCCATTGTTTATAATACATTCTAATCAATTAAAATAATATACTTCACAATCTAATATAATTTATTACTGTGTGTAGACCTGTCAATCAGGTCGGATCACGAGTCATTTTAGACAAGGTCATTATTTCAGATTACGGGTCAAGAAATAATTTTCACCAATATTATTATTATTAGTCATTACATGTCCACAAGTTTAAATCGTCACAGAAACACATCAATTCCTAACTAATTTTGTATCAATGTTATGTTTAAAATTTGACATATAGATTAAAAATATATCTTAAAATTTAACAAACAATCCGGGCACCGCACGGGCACAAAACTACTGTATATATATTTCTATGAAAGATCTCCTTAAATTATATTATGATCTTATATTTCTCTTCATTGTTACAATTACAATAAAAATATTTCTACACTTATATCTTTTGTTATGCTAAATATATTAAGGTTGAGAGTTGCTCTCATTTCAAGCCATTCACTAAATATCTCAAAAGCTAACAAAAGTAAGTCAATTATAGCTTTCCTTTTATTATATACGTCGATTGTTGATATTGTAATAATCAATTACATACTACTAAAAGCGAATCTGAAGGAACACTTGGTAACATATTATTAAAAAAATTCCCGCCAAAATTACTTTCTAAAAAAAATCGGTATTATATAAAAATAAAGATTGCATTTAGATTATGACTTTTTTATATATATAAAATCTAAAATAAACTTCCTAAAATATTAACTTTCACCTTATAACTATAAATATTTTCTCTCACATGTTTTAATTGTTTTAATATATTTCATGCACTTTAATACCTGATGAATCGATTCATTAATTTTTATATAATTATATTATTATCATAATTATTCAACAACCGTGCATTTGCACGGGGTTTAACCTAGTATAAAGTTTATAAACTAGTTAAAATCTACAGTATGAACCAAATGGTGCAGTTGATTTTGGTTAAGTTAAGTTCGATTCAGTTTGATTATTGGGTATATTTCAAATTAGATGTTTTTTGGATTTGACTTTAGTTAAGTTAAGTTCGATTCAGTTTGATTATTGGGTCTATTTCAAATTAGATGTTTTTTGGATTTGACTAAATTAGGTTCACCAGATTCAATATTCAAGTAAGGTAATTTTTATACTAAATTATTAACATTTTAACTATCATAAAACTTAAATTAAGACAACAATAAATAATTACATGTGAGAGTGGTTAGAGCTTTCTTCCCGGTTCTAGGAGATCTTGGGATCGATTCTTACCTCGCTCTTGTGGCTCTCTAATAAACACCCAATATATATATATATATATATATATATATATATATATATATATATATATATAAATATATATATATATATATATACACATGTACAATATTTTATTTGATATAATTCTTGAGTAACTAATTAAAGTGAATATAACATTTTATATCTATTTACTAATAAAATTACTATAAAAAAATACACTATTGTATAAATCAATGATATTGTATATCTAAATATCCTACATTACCAAAAGAAATCATATGCAGTGGCAAATCTAGGTAAAAAACAATTCCTTTGTTTTTTTTAGTTGACACCTTTTTATATCACGCTTGGAAATGCATGTTTTTAAAGATTAATATCTCTAATTATCAACATTGTAAAATTATGAAAAATGGATATTGAAAATATACATTGTAACGATTCAAATAAGATCCCACATGAATATGTTTTATCGTATCTATAAACCACAAAAACGAGTCAAAGCATGTTGTGTGAATAGTGTAAAAGTCAAACGATGTCACCTAAAAAAACGGATGAAGTATTTAAAAAGATTAAAATAAATTTGATAAATTTTATTGGGGTCAACAAGCGGGTAATTTTAATGGGGAAAAACTTAATTTTATGAGACAAAATTTGCCTTTTCAGATTGAAGTAGGGTCAAGAGACCCCCTCTTGTGTGTGCATTCGCCACTGCTCATAAGCTCTTTTATATGTCATACTTGTATGTGATAAGATTTACGTAAACTATTGGGTGCGTGCACCCGCGCTCAAGTGTTTGTGCGTCCGATTTTCAAAGACGATGATGACGATGATGGCAATGGTGGATGACGGTGATTTAAACCCTAGATTCGATTTGGAGGTGCGATTTGGTGGAGTTTGCAGGTGGCCTTATCGGCGAATTTCTGGGGCCTTTTCTAGGCGGTGCAGTGGAAGTGTAGGTTTCTTGCGAATTTTCAAGGGGTAATTTAGGTGGTTTTAGGTGCGTGGTGAGTGGGTGGGTTCGGTGGTGAGGGGGTTCGATGGTGAGGGGGTCCGGTGATGGGTGATTTGGTTCGATGGTGAGGGCGAGGAAGATGAGAAGGAGATGGCAAGAGAATTGGCATTGGAGAAGGGGACACCATTGAAGGAAGCAGGATGGTTTGGAGGAGAGAGAGAAAGAGAGGAAAATGGGGAAAATGATGAGTGAGAAGCAAGAGGAAAATCGTTAATGTGTTGATTGATATCAGCCATTTTGTGATACGAAGTAGTAGTTGGCTAATATCTTTAAAATCTTGGCTGATATGATTATGCCCATGGTTTTGTGAGGAAGAGTGAGGAGTAGAGAAAAAGTGAGAAGGAAATAAAAATACATTGTATATTTATATTAGCCAACAAAGGACGCAAATCAGTAAATTGATGTCTAATATCAGTTAACATTATAAACATATCAGACTTCAATTAAAATTCATCATCCAACAAAAGAAATATATCAGCCAATGAAAAATACATATTAGCTAACAAGAGGAATATGCCAACCAACAAGAGGAACTTCTCAACCAATAGAAGGAACATATCAGCCTACAAAGGAAGCAGGTCATCCAACAAAAGGACGAAATAAGAAAACAAAGCAACAACAAAATAAACATATCAGCCAACAAAATAAAATTAACACATAAGCCAACAATTAAAATATTCATATTAGCCAACAAATAAAATATACATATCAACCAACAAATAAAATAATTATTATACCAACCAATTTAAGAAACATATAAGCTAAATGATGTCTAATATCAGCTAAAAAAATGTTTGATATCAGCCAACAAAAGGAAGATATTAGCCAACCCAAAAACTATATCAGCCAACACATGAAACATATCACCCAACAAGTAAAATATATCAGTAAGCCTCTCGCACCAAACAGTTTGTGCCTTTGTTTGCACACAATACCTTCTTTAAGATTTATATTTAACTCAAAAGGCTTATTTTAAATTTTATCAGCAATTATGTCATCGCCCTGTCGCAAAACTAGTAACTAATAAATAATGTTGAGTCTTGCAGTCAGTACACAAGACTATGTCATTTGGCGTCTAGCTTTTCGCCAAGTGTCGCATCATATAGGGAACAAACTTTCACATGCAATATTAGATGTTATGTTATCTATATGCGAAAGAATTTATAGGATACAAGAGTTATTTTAGAGTTTTATTTTTGATAAACTTATAACATTTTACATATATAGAATAATTTATAATTTTCAATACGTTTCTTATATAATTGTAATTTTCACATCATAAAATTTGTATTAGGAAATTGCTTTAAAACTAGATGCACTTATAATATATTTTAACAAATTATGCATACTTTATTCAGTTTAACAGATATAGGAAATTAAAATAATTATAAGAATATTTTTCTATATACTAAATTAATAAGTTTTTTTATTAAAATATTGATACATGTACTCTTCTCAACCTTATATGAGGAATAATTATGTAATATACACAAAATAATATTACGGCTATTGACAATTTAACAGTCTCAAAACTTAAAAAATAATACAACAACAAATAATAATATGTACTATACTTTCTTTCAAAAAAAATAATAATAATGTGTACTATACTATATTGACAAAGGGTTTTCTGAAATTCATTTTATGTTGGTTTTAATATATTTGTTCCCGTTATTTTCAAACAAAAAAAAACATATATACTTTAATGTAGACACCTAAATGTGACTCCCTAAAATCAAACCCAGTGATGAATACCTTTCATGTCATTTGATTATCGAACGAAGTGAAAGTCTAAAAGGTCTAATGATGTGGATGTTTTTATTAAAATATCTTTCTTTTTGTTTTAAAAAATTCTTTCTTCTTTCACTCTATTTATGAAAATAGCCAGTCCAATTTAGTTTGGTCCATGATAAGGGTCCAATAATAGAGTAGCTGGATCGGGCTCGAAAAGACCTTTCCAACGATATATTATAAGCCCAATTCCGATGAATAATGAGGAAGTTATGTCCAAAATACTAAACTGGTCCCAAATCGGATTTTACCTACGACCCAATGATCATGTTGAGGGTCCAAAGGTTTAATCTCATTTCTAAACTAATTAGGATTAATTAGAAACTTCCATAAGTTTCTAAAAGTTCTTAATTATCCTTTTTGAAAAGATAAGATCATAGAATTTGAAATTGAATAAAAACTTTCTTTTTTTTAGTCCTAATTCTATTCGAATTTAAAGATGTTTAAAGATAGTCAGATATTATTTTTGTGCCTCATGAACTTTATCCAAATTTTATATGTTTGGATAGATCTTGAAATATCTTTCCAATGATATATTATAATATTAATTCCGAGCTATAACGAAAAAGATATGAAAGAAATACGAAACTCTATCCAAATCTGACACCCTTCCACTATTTCATCCATATATTTTTATCTACAAAAGATTTAAATCTGATTTTAATTTTGTTGGAAAGTAGATTTCAAGAGCATTCCAATGACATATTATATGACTTATTTGGACTTCTGGATCAAAAGATATGATAAAAAAAAATCCGCAAAAAAGCTGTCCCAGCGCCAAACGACAGGTCTGTTGCCTGGCGCTACTATTTGTCGCCTTGCGCTATTCCTGTCGTCTGGCTCTAACTCATGTCATTGGCGACATTAGGTCTTTTATTCCGAATGGAACTCGAACTCTTTTCTTTTGATTTCCAGACTATTTTTTCTATAAATAGGGGTCGTATCTCCCCATTATTTTATTCATCAACAACCATCATCTCTTTCTTTCTCTCTAAAAGCTAGAAGCTTTCTCTCTCTATTCTTTCTCTAAACATTCCCTCTCTCAAAATTCCTCATATATTAGTTCTAGAAACACCTATTCAAGTTCAAAGTTGTCTTCGCCCTAAACGTGAAAGGTTTAATATTTCTGAGGGTTTAGTCCCTAAGCTAATCTCAATTTCAATTATTTAATTTAATTGTTTGATTTTATATTTTCCTTGAAGTTACTAACGTATGTATTTTGTTATTAGAAAGAGGTACGAGGCATCCAAGTAAGTAATTTAATTTCTTTATTGATCTTTTGTTAATTCCTAGCTTAGTATCATGTTAGGATGTTTTATTGCTTCCTAGTATCATGTTTAGGGTTAATTAATATTTCTGATATTATTATGATTGTGCTTGTAATGCGCCAGCTCCTGCAATTATGATGCTTCCTATTTCTTTCCTAATATCATGTTAGTATTGTGTTAGGGCTAATTGATCTTTAATGTTTATTGACATGCTAAGGTTTGTTATTAATCTTGTAGTATCATGCCTAGGATCTTGCTATTATAATTATGTTTTATTGTTATTATGATTATGATGTTATTATTTATCATGTTGCTTGATATTATTATATTATTTATTGTTATTGCTTGATCACGCCTTTTATGCATGTTTAAAGGGAATTTGTACTTATAATCAAACTTAATAAGATAATTAATAATCTTGTTTAGGCTAATATGATTCTTATTCAAGTGATCGCCAATAAAGGTTTGTTTATGCATTAATATTCAACCAACATAGATTAAATAGGTTTAGGGTTAATCTATTGATTGTATGTTAGTCAAAAAGCGCACATGAATACGAGAAGAATAAAGTAGAGGCTTATTTTTAAGGCATATTCAATATCTTTTAGGTTGAATTTGTACATTCATCCTCGAACTTCTAGTCATGGTTCCAGACCTATTGGAATTAACGATCTCCTGGATCGTGAAGGAGAATAACCTTCACCCTATGAACGGTTTACAAGTTCCTAAAAATTGTTGGCGACTCTTTTACTCTAGCTTCCTTCCCTTTGGACGCCACCATGCTTAAGTGTATGATCACAGTGGGGCTCAAGTGTGGGATGCTTGAAATATTCTCTACATTAAGCATTAATCCAATCACCCTATTTTCGTAACTTTCATAACAATTGCGGACTCCTAGGCAAAAGATCATAAACATAATTATTGAAAATAGGGTATATACTTAAGCATTAATCCAATCACCCTATTCCCCCACCCCACCTAAAAAAAATATACAACCAATTTAAAATACATAACCCACCACTAGACACCACCACCTACAACCGAACCCACTCAGCTATACAGAAACCACCACCGCCGCCTACCACTGAACCCACCACCTACCACCAAACCCAGCTGTACAGAAATCACAACCACTTATTTGTACAGAATCCATCGACCACTGCCACCACCTACCATCGAACCTAGCAAAACCAGCACCGACCTGCCCCCGAGCCTAGCGAACCCAACACTGACAAACCTAGCAACCATCGAACCCAACACCGATTAACCTAGCAACGCCAAACCCATAACCGACGAACCTAGAAACCATCAAACCCAGCAACCCCAAACCCAGTAACCTACGAACCCAGCAACCACTGACACCACCCAACACCCACTAAACCCAGCACTGCTAAACAAAGCTACCACCGATCTAAACCCGACAACGATTGGAACCTAGAGACCCCATATCTGAACCCATCAACACCCACCGAATTCATCAACCACCCTACCTACCACCCACGAATACACCAGTCTGAACTAACCCACCTACCACCATCGACCCACCAATTTGAACGTAACCTACCACCCACGAACCCACCATGAGAATGAGGTTGGAGGAAGAGATTGAAATATAATGAGGAAGAAGATGATGGTGAAATTAATGAATCTTGGAATAATTTAATTAGAATGTTCAAAAAAATAAAAGTAGTTTAATTAGGATGTTTAGAAAAAAGTAAGGGTAAATTCGTCATTGAGTAGTTAAAAACTTACTAAAGGAAAGAAAAACTAAAGTTGCAACTAATGTGAACCATCCCTTTTTGAAAAGTTGTGAGTAAAAAGAACCGGAGGTAGTATATATAATAGGTAAAACTAAAAAATATCCTTTCATTTTATCTTATTGAAAGAAAAGTTGCTCATCATTTATAATTTATTAGCTAAAAGATTAAATACTACATTAACAAAAATCACAAACTTTTAACTGTGGCTGACCACACCGCGTGTCCTACCATTAATCAATGATATCATATGTCTAAATGTACTAGCAAATAGAATTATATGCCTTTAATAAAATACTCTATGTAATACTTCCTCCATTGTTTTTTACTTGACATGCTTTGACTTATACACTATTCATCACCCTTCCTTTGACTGTCTTTTAAGAATAGTATGTAAGGATTAATATATTAATGTGACATCTTTTTGAATTCATCTTAATAAGTACTATAATAATATATAACTTTTATAATTTTAACTTATGGAGACTTAAAGTTATTGATCATTATATTTTTGCATTGGCAAGCGTGATAAAAGTAATAGGTTAGGTATAAAAATAATATAGGAAGTAAAATTTAACATTTTAACCAAAATTTTATTTTAAAACTTTAGAAACAACCTAGACATCATCTAGGAGTGATTTCCCTGAATAATGATAAAATACAAATTAATTTCCCATATAAATTAGTTCAAAAACTATTTCACACAACACCGTTCACATAAGATCGATACCTAGGTTTGCAATTTGGTTGTATATAACCACTAATACCAATAGAGGTTTTATATATAGAATAACTAATACCATTAAAGGTTCTATAATAACCGCTAATACCATTAGAGGTTCTATAATTGAACCACTAATACCATTAGAGGTGGTTACGTGCATAGAACCTCTACTTTATCTTTCACTAGAAGCTCTTTATATAGAACCACTAATGATATTAGAGGTTTTACGTAAATAACCACAAATACCAATAGAGGTTTTATGCATAGATTTGCTAATACCTATAGAGGTTCTATGCATGAAACCTCTAATACAATCAGAGGTTTTATATTAGTTAAAACCGTCAACAATGTTAATGGTTTTATACTTAAAATACCGAACTTTGAATCTGAGCCTACGTGGACAGTATTGTGGGAAATAGTTTTTAAACCAATGTATATAAGGAAATCACCCCATCATCTGGATACAAAATTATTTATCTCTTATAATATTTTTACTTCTTATTAACTGAATAATATTTTTACATTAACATATACTACTATGAGACATGAGTTTATAAAAGCAATGATATCTTGCTTAACAAGAAAGATACATATAATTAAATCTTGCTAAACTAATATACACATTTTTCCAAAAATATAGTAGCGTATAACCCTAATTTCTTTAGGTTCCCTCTACAATTCTAGCAAAATTGTCTTATTCAAAATTATGTGATACCCTTACAAGTCTATGGCTTTTTTCCATGTTGTTTACAAACAGGAACATAACATTCCTTATTTGAATCAGATGGAGGAGATCGAATTTTAGAACTATGAACATCGAAAGGGTTAGTCTCGACCTTTGGCACTACTTTCTCAATTTGAGCTTCATGTTCAACAAACTTTAGCTTTTGCTCCCTATTGCAACTTCCATGTTGTACTAAAACAATAGTTAGCAACAAAAACAAGATCGTCAAAGGTTTGGTTACTTTGAGGATGGTATTCATTTTGTTGGTTATAACTTTTCTTATATATGTATATATATTTCTATGAAATATCTCCTTATATTATGATCTTATATTTCTTTTCATTGTTACTATGAAAATGTTTCTACACTTATATCTTTTGTTATGCTAAATATATTAAGGTTGAGAGTTGCTCTCATTTCAAGCCATTCACTAAATATCTCAAAAGCTAACAAAAGTAAGTCAATTATAGCTTTTCTTTTAATATGTACGTTGATTGTTGAAATTGTATTATAAACTAGTTAAACAAAAATGATCTACAGAATGAATTAAATGGGAGTTTAATGTTTGAATGTTTATTAATGTTCTAAAAGTAGGAGAAATGTAAAAGTAATTTTAAACCAAAATTTTTTGAACATTTGATCATATAATTAGACATAAAGAAAGGGCATGATATTTAAACATATTATGCAATGTTATATATAGATGGGAAAAAAAAAATCTGAAAATTTCCAAGTAATACTTGATCACTCTACATTCTATGGCTCGCTTGTACATCATTACTCACTAATCACTATCAATAGATGTACTCACTATCAAAATTATGTCTCAAGCTAGATTTTGCAACTTATCACACTGTATTATAGTGTACTCATTTTGTCCCTAATTTAAAGCAAATTATTTCTAATTTCATGTATGTCCTTAAATAAACAATACAAAAAAATACGGGATTACCAATAACTTGCTATTGACGGCTAGTTTAAACTTTTGATCAATAGATTTTAAAATCTTCAAATTTTTTTCGATGGGATGAAACACTTACTTTTTAGTGATCATTTGTAATCAACAAATTCTTTCTAATTTCATTATATTTTCTGTCCATTCTTTTTTTTTCCTATAGTAAAATCAATTTATCAATTTGTACTATATATTAAAAGGCCTTTCTTTATAAAGGAGCGTTGTCACGTGGCACTCTTCAACGTATATATGACAACATGTCACAATAGCACGTCAGCGACACGTAAGCTTTCAACTTTATTAACAAAAGGGAAATTATCAATGTTACCCTCGTCGTTTTAACTTTTATCAATGATACCCTTCATTAAACTTTCATTATCAGCGGTACCCCCATAATTTTACCTTTATTGCTACAGTAAGCATGCCGTTAAACAAATATTTAGTATAATCATTTGGCAGGTTTAATGGGGTGGAAAATGTGAAAAATACTAAAAGCCCCTATCATTTAATCTCTCTCTAAAAATCCCAAAAGTTTTCCCTCCTTTTTTTTCTCTAATTATTTCCATCTTTCCACTATAACCTTCACCCCTTTTTTTGTTTTCATCCCTTTCTGATTTTTTATTTCTATTTCTTTCTCTTTTATAGTTCTTTCGAGGGTTACACAACAATGGCTTCTTCTGGAAGGGGTTCATCTTCAAGCATCATGAATGGGGAAACTGCTTGGTTTAGAGACATGAATTGCAATTGTGAACCACCAAGAGCTAAATCTTCAAGGATCCCGCTTCACTTTCAAGCGTCATGAATGGGGAAGCTGCTTGGTTTAGAGCATGAATTGCAATTGTGAACCACCAAGAGCTAAATCTTCAAGGATCCCGCTTCACTCTAGTGTTACTTAGGGTTACTTAGAAGAAGAAGAACTTGGGAGCAATTTCAAAGAAGATGAACGATCAAATTTGAAGTATTAAAAGTGTTGGTTGGGCTTGGGGGGTATTAATGAGTGGGGGGGGGGGCATTTTTATTGATCTAAGTCAGCCCATTAACCCTCTCAAATGACAAAATTTAACGTTTGTTTAACGACATGGTTACCGTAGCAATTAAGGTAAAATTATAGGGGTACCGCTGATAATGAAAGTTTAATGAAGGGTATCATTGATAAAAGTCAAAACGACGAGGGTATCATTGATAATTTCCCTTAACAAAATTAATAAATTATGGTTTTATCTAGATTCAAACCTTCAACCTCAAACAAATAAATGTTACACACTTACCATCTCAACCAACTTTTATTAGTGTTTTAAATTTCACATATTTAACATTATATGTTCCTTTTAAATTAGAGATTATTTAATTTATTTATTTTTCACAAGATCAAAAAATAAATACATATGTAGTTAAAAAAAAAACCCGTAACATCCGAGACAACGCCCAAAACACACTAGCTATACAACAGTTGAAAATAATTATCAAATTAAAGAAGTACAAACTAGCAATCCGGAGCATCGCCTGGGACACACACTAATTATTTATAAAAAGCTGGCATATGATATACATTTACTATAGTTATTTGAATTTATAATAACACACAAAACATACTGAATCAAGTTGTTCCAGCTTAAGGTCAAGTTAGATATGTCCAATTTCCAAAGCTCATGACCGTGTGGACTGGATGTTCCAGCTTAAGGTCTTATAGGTGTACGGGTTCCCTCCACTATGGGTTCAATGAATTTCACAGTGTGTGTCTACATTGTCTTATAAAACACTAATCAAACCTTCTTGTGCTTTGTGACATGGGGGTCCCTTATCCCCGTATCTGTTTCTATTTTGCATGGATATGTTGTCGCGCATGTTCTCTATGGCGGAGAATATTAAACAAATCAAGGGTAGTTTTCGAGTGACTAGAAGATCACCACAGATTTCACACTTATTTTTTTGTTGATGATGCTATGCTATTTTATAGGTTACCAAAGATTCATGCGGGAACGTGGTAGAGATCCTGAATAGGTTTGGTGATGTTTCGGGACAACAGCTGAACTTGGACAAATCCTTTGTTAAATTCAGCAAGCTTACCCGGAAAGGTGAAATAGAGGAATATAAAAATATTCTTCGTATTGACCAGGTTTCTCTTCTAGAGAGGCACCTTGTAAGGCCCTTTTAATTTTTCTGCAGGCAAGAGGGAGGCCTTGTAGTTTTTTATTGATTAAGTGTCCATGAGGATTATTTCTTGGAACGCTATAAATTTGTCTCAATCGGCAAAATTAGTGTTGATCAATACCATGATGATAAGTATTTCTTCACATGTTATGAAACGCTTAAAGTGCATGTTTCTATTACTAGTAGAATTGACTCTCTGGTCGAGTGTTTCTTCTGGGCGAATAAGGGGATAAAGGTATGCACTTTGTGAAGAGAGACACTTTACAGCTCCGAAGGGTATGGGAGGTCTTGGTATTAGGTCCACGTCTTGTGTAAATGAGCTCTGTTATTTAAACAATGGTTGGAATGCACTGCAACTCACAGTTACGCTGTTGTTAGTGGCTTGTGCTTTGGACCCAAATCATACTTGCTAAATTTGCACAGGGGGACCAATGCCTGGGATCACTGGTAATATCTCGTGGGGGAGAAAGGGGGCTTCGATCCGTGGGGGATTCACTAGTCCAAGGATATGCCTAGAAGATGGGTGATAGAGATAGAGTTAAAATTGCTAATTTGAAGTGGGTACAAGGTACTTTACCAGAGCTAAAGTTTGACCTTCTCCTCCGTGGATCTAGTTCCAGCAGAGTAAAAGATCTCATCATGGATAACGCAAGGCAATGGAATGATGCCTCTATGGTAAGAGACCGGTTTGAGTGGGACACTGATAAGAGAGTAATGAATTTTCTTTATTGGAACTATCATCCTTCAGACAAATACTATTAAGACTGGATATGCCTTTCTAATGCGTTAGTTTTTTGTGGAACAGGTAATTGCTCATGAGTACTCTTTCTCAAATCTCATTTTGAGACTATATATTCCCTCAGGAAGTTTGTTTTTATGAAAACTGGTTATGAAATAAGTCCAACTTGCTAAAACGAGGGTGGAATTGGAAGGGACTTGTGACTTGTGTTGTATGGTGGAGGATCTGCAACACATTTTTAGGTTTTGCTTTTTTTCTAGGTATGCTTGGCAGAATTACCCTTTGCATATTAGCTATGAAATTAATGAATCTACTCCTTAGAGACAATGGATTCAGTAATATAGCCTGCTTTTTGATAGTGTGAATGGGAAATAAAGTGCAAGATTACATATCTTTATGGGAGTTTTGTGGAGCCTTTGGTTAACAAGGAATGGAAGAGTTTTTTTACAAATGAAGGTGGTTATATGGCGGACTATTTCATACATTTTGATCTTACAATAAATAGTCTCGAGTCTTTCCTTAAGCCAGGTGTAAGAGCAATTGGTCTTTCACCCAATTTGGATAGTAATGGGGAACAACCACCGGGTTTTAGCGAGAACAACATTGGGAGAAGAGTGGATCTTCCTAGCGCTCCTTTAGAAAGGGATATAGAGGTGGTTATTATGATTGACAGATCTTGGAAAAAAGATAAGGGACATGAAATTTTGGATGGGCTTACTCTCTTAATGCCGTAAACTTTTTGGATGGAGGAGGGGAGTTTGGTACACCATTTTCGGCTTTACATGCGGAAACGATAGCTTGCTCAAAAGCTATTTAATGGGCACAATTGAAAGCTATCAACGTATTACAATTTTTATAGATTTTGTAGCTCTTATCAACTTCAGCGACACCCCAATCAAAAGGAAGTGAGATTAATATGGACCACTGGGGAATTATTGAAGGAAGGAGGATTGTTAGATATGTGCACGATTTGGAAAGTAATTAGGGACCAACTAAAAACATGCATAATATTGCGGGTTGGTGTAGAAGTAATTTATTTAGCTTTTCGTTGTAACTCTAGTTTAGTTGCTTTTGTCCCAAAAAAAAATAAAAGAATCAAACAAAGAGTTCGTTTTTTCACATAAACTACAATCGTCGAGTACATATTGCACTGGGGAACATCTTCTGCTTATTCGCTGGAATATATTGCCTTTCGGATCAGAGAGACAATCTAACAATTTGTTGTCGCCATGAGCCCATGATGATGATTTTCAAATCATTTGATTCATCTTATTGAATTTGAGGAATAATAAATTTTGCAATACCGCATAGTTCTTCACTATTGAAACTATTTCACCACAAAATTTCCATCGCAGCAAAAAAGCAAATCCTCTCTCAAAAGAGGAGAAGAATAATTATGTCTTTTGAAGGTGATAACACTAGGTGAAAAAAGAAGATTTGCACTGACCTAAGGCCACCGGTTTTTAAAAACCGATGGGGAAAATATGGGGGAAAATAGGCGGAATTTTGAGGGGAGGTTTTTGCCACAGGCTCAAACAGAACCGGTAGGAAAAACCATTTTCCCCACAGGTTTGCACCAAACTAGTGCCATTTCATTAAAAAAAAGCCCCCTATTTAAACCCTAACCCTACCCCCATTTCACTCACGGCGTCCCTCCTTCTCACTCAGCTCCTTCTCTCTCCTCTCCTCTCCTCCCTCCATCTTCTTTCCTTCTCTCTCCTTCTCTCTCGTCTCACCACCACCACCGCCGCCACCGTCCTCTTGCCTCTCCTTTCCTCTCTCTCGTCTCTCCTTCTCTCACCTCTCCCTCTATCGCTACTAACCACCCTCCTAAAAACACCACCCACCTAAAACCACCACCACCGCTACTAACCACCCCCGTCACCAAGGTTTGTGTGTTTTTTTTTTTTTTTTTTTTTTTTCTGTTTTTGGGTGGTTTTTCGTGGATGGTGGGTGGTTTTTGGTGGGATCTTAGGTGGTTTTTCGTGGGTAATTGGGTGGTTTTAGGTGGTAAAGTCGTGGGTTGTGGGTGGTGGGTTGTGGGTGGGGCGTTGGGTAGGGTTTTGGTTTAGTTGTGGGTTCGGTCAAGGTTTGGGTGGGTTTGGGTGATGGTGTTACGGTGGGTGAATCTTGGTTAGAGGCTGGTGGCGTGAGGTGAGGGCTAGAGTTGGAGCTGGTGGTGTGGGGTGACGGTTGATGGGTCGTGGGTTGTGGGCTTAATTTTGGAACTTAATCGATTTTTCTGGGTTTAATTTTTTATTTTAATCGATTTAATTTTTCGGGGTTTAATTTTGGATTTTTCTGGGTTTAATTAATCGATTTTTCTGGTTTTAGTTTCTTGGTATATGCATCAGCAATCTTATTTTTCTTTTCCAGCTTGTAATGTGAGTTTTAGAAATTTTAATTTAATGTTTTAATTGATGCAGGTATTAGTTTATGACTCCACATAGAAGAATCAAGATGTTGAATTTGGAATATTGATTTAGATGTTGTAATTTTGTTTTCTTAATGAAAATTTTTGATTTACCACCCAAAAATATACCTAATTTCTATCTAACCACCCGAATTTTTTATTTTTATTTTTAAGTTACCACCCAATAATTTAATTAGTTACTCAGATTACCACCCAATTTGAAATTCTAGTGGAATTTAGTCACGTGGCCATGGGCCCCACTGTAGTTACTTCCCTCCATTTTTTTTCTTTTTTCTCGACTTCATTCTCTTTCTCATTCAATTCTCCCAACCAACTCCATTCCTTATTCATTTTTCTCCCTTAATTCATAGCAAATTCCCTTTTCTTCTTAAGTCTTAACATATGATCACATTAGAACCCTAATTTTGTTTTTAAAAACCTAATTGTTCTGTAACACATTTATTCGAGGGTAGTTGGTTGTACTAGAGAAGCTACGCTGAAGAAAAGTCACCATCTTGGGGCTGTTTGTTAGGGACCAGCTGCTTAGGTCAGTTAGAAGTCAATAGCTTACTGCAATGGGGTCGAAAGAGGTAAGTAATTTTGTTCCTTGTGTTTAATTTTGCTAGTTGTTGGCTGTTGATGGTATAACTGTAATTATGTTGAAAATTAGGGTTCTTTGTTTAGTTGATTGAATTGTTTATTGTTAAATTGAGGGCAATTATTCTTTAATTATTGTTGGTTTGTTGTATTGTTTATTTACGAATCTGGGTAGGACAGAGTCCTTTGGTTGATTTGTTTGATGCTGCTATGTGGAAATTGTTTACTGTCTAGGTTTTAGTGTTGTTTTGGTGATTAAATATTGCTTTATTAAATGGAAATATTGTTGTTGGTGATGATGACATTGTAGATGTTAAGGTTAGATTAGGAGGTGTGTTTGTGAATAGGAAAGTAAAGGGGAAAACTTTGTGTGGTTATGAGGGTGGGTGGGATTATTGGAGGTACAAGTGCAAAGTGAGTGAGATGTCTGTCACCTTGCTTAGGGAATCTTGCATTTGGGGTTTTGTGAAGTTTTATTTGCATGTGCCAAGCTTGTGGAATATATGGTATAAGATAAAGGGAAAGAGTTGGAGAAGTGGCAAAAAGGAAATTTTGAATGATGGTGATGTCAAAGGGTTATTAGAGACAAAGACTAAGGATAACTTTGTTGTTGTGTATTGTACTAGCATTGAACCCATAATTGTTCAACCCACCCAAAATAGTCAAGTCAAAGGTGGTAAGCCCACTGATTTGAGGAAAAGCCCTAGGTTAAAGCAGCAGTTGCCAACTAAAGACACTGGTGAGACAGAAAACAACAAAAAAGGGGGTGATAGGGTTGTAGAGCACACTAAGAAGACCACAAAAAAGAAATTTTTCTCAGACAGTGTGAAAGGGAAGAAGAAGCAAGCTAAAGTGAAGAAGAAGGTACATCTTGGAGTACTAGGGTGAAGGGAAAAGGGAAAGCAAAGGGTAAAAGGAAGAAAAAGTCAAGGACTGAGGATGAGTTGGAATCAAAATCTGGTTTTGGTTCCTCCAGTTCTGACTTCAGTGAAATTGACATAGAATGGGAAGTAGGGGAAGAGGAGGAGGATTATGAGGATGCTGGTACATATGTTAAGAACATACTTTTAACGGGTCTCTTTGCACAATGGGTCTCTATCTTAGGGTTCTGTTTGATAAAGAGACTTGTTCGTTAGAGGGGTCTATTTTTGAGGACAAAGAGACCCATGGTAAGTGATAGCGGGTCTGTTATATATGTTGTGAAATAATAGTTTAGAAGAAAAACAAACCTGTTATTTGAGATAGGGGTCTGTTTGGTAGGTATCTAACAGACCTACTATGTCACATAACGAGTCTCTTTATTCTCCAACTTTTAAAAAAAAATAAATTAATTCTAGCTTTTTATTTGGTGTGGGTAGGTTTGCATTTGAATGTTGAAAATTTTGTTTATTTGCAATATAAAAAATTGGCGGATGAAGTAAACTGTAAGTTACAGTTTAATCACAGAAAATTACAATGGATTAAAATAAAATTGATGTAATACAAAAAAAAAAAAATCCATCCAACATAAAGTTGCATTTATTGAAATTTACAATTATAATTACATCAATAAAGACTTGAATACTCCATTTTCCATCTCCTTTTGATGGAGCAATTCTGGTGACGAAATCACGCAAATCTGACAAAAAAATGAGACAAATTGCTCTTCATTAAATTATATAAAATCTATAGTACTAATCGTAAATAAAAAGCTAGTAGCAACGTAATTAAATTATATAAAAGCTCTTAAATTATATTAGTGAATAGTGAGTAGTAAGAAAAACAAATAAGCTAAAATTATGTTACATTTATTCGCACTCGACGCCAACAACAGGGCACTTCATCTTCCTCAATCTATTAACATTGTGGGTATGTCTGATTAGTTGGACTTTATTGGTTAATCAGGTTAATATAATTTAAGAGCTTTTGTATAATTTAAGAGCTTTTATATAATTTAATCCTTAAAACTACTAGTATGACTAATCCCACAATGTTTAACCCACAAATCAGACATACCCAGTGTAGACACCCATTTGTGTCTCCCCAAAATCAAACCCGGTGATGAGTACCTTTCACATCAAATCATAATCGAATGAAGTGAAAGTGTGAAAAGTCTAGTGTTGCGGTTAGTTTTTAATTCTTTTCTTTCTCTCTGTTTTTGAAAACCTATTTTAAGAAAACAGCCAATCTAGTTTGGTTTGGTCCATAGAAAGGGTCCAATAATAGAATAGTTGGATGGGGCTTGAAAAGAGCTTTCCAACGATATATTATAAACCCAATTCCGATGAATAATGAGGAAGTTATGACCAAATTACTAAACTGAGCCCGGTTTGATATTTATGTGCGGTCCAATGATCTAGAGGAGGGCCTAATATTGATTTATCATTCCTAATGCAATTAGAATTGAATTTAGTCTTCTAGATTCTTCTAGAAGGTTCTTTTCATTCCTAATTTAATTAGCATTGATAAATTGACTTTAGTTGACTTTTTAGAGTTTTAATCAAAATAAAAGAAGTGTTTTTAAAGAACATATGATTTTTCCCTTCTGTACGACTAAATTTTATCAAAATTAAGAAAACGCGTAAAACTGGTTTCTAGCGCCTGACGTCAGGATAAGCGCCTGGCGCTAAAATGCTTGGCGTCTGGCGCTAGCCTTAGCGCCTAGCGTTAATGTCTGGCGTCTGGCACTAAGTCGTTTTATTCTCTTCGAAACTCTGGTTCGTTTTCTATCCATCTGGCTGATTTTCTCTATAAATAGCCTCTTAAAACCGACGTTTTGAATCATCAACAACTATTAATTTTCTTATTCTCTCTAGTTTTCAAGATTCTCTTGCTTTTTCTCTCTAGCTTTTTGCATACAAAATTCCGCATTCACAAGATCTAGAAACACCTAGCCAAATTTGAAGTAGTGTTTGCCCTAGACGTGAAAGGTTTTAATTTCTGAGGGTTTGGTCCCAAATCTCTATTTCAATTATTTGATTTAATTGTTTGATTTTATTATTTTCCTTGAAGTTACTAACGTGTGCATTTTGTTATTAGAAAGAGATACGAGGCATCCAAGTAAGTGCTTTAATTGATTTATTGATATTATGATATAGAAATCATGTCTAGGTTGTTATTATGATTCCTAGTATCATGTTAGGATGCTTGATGTTTTGAATGACAACAATGATTCCTAGTATCATGTTTAGGGTAAAGGTTATAATATCAAATATGCTTATTATGATTTCTATGATGCTTCCTATTTTCTTTCCTAATATTCATGTTAGTATCATGTTAGGGCTAAATATTTAATCTTTGATGTTTAGTGACATGCTAGGGTTTGTTATTAATCTTGTTAGTATCATGCCTAGGATCTTGCTATTAATATTATGCTTTAATATGATTGTAATTATTATTATTTTTATAATTAATATTGTTATTAATTATCATTGATTGTTATTATGTTGCTTGATATTTATTGTTATTGCTTGATCACACCTTTTATGCATGTTTAAAGGGATCGGAATTTGTACTTGTAATCACGCTTAATAAGATAATTATTAATCTTGTTTAGGGTTAATATGATTATAATTCAAGTGATCGCCAATAATAGTTTTATTCATGCATTAATATTCAACCAACATAGATAAACATGTTTAGGGTTAAACCTATTGATTGCATGTTAGTCAGAAAGCGCACATGAATACGATCAAAATAAAGTAGAGGCCTATTATTAGGGAAGATTCAATCTCTTTTTGGTTGTATTTGTACCTTCATCCCCGAACTACCAATCATGGTTCCAGACCTATAGGAGTTGACGATCTCCTGGATCGTTAAGGGGTGTAACCTTCACCTCGTGAACGGTTTACAAGTTCCTAAAAATTGTTGGCGACTCTTTTGCTCTATCTTCTTTCCCTTTGGACGCCACCATGCTTTAGTGTATGATCACAATGGGGTTCAAGTTTGGGGTAATGCTTGAAATATTCCCTACAGTTTTTGGCGACTCCACAGGGGAGGATTTCTATTTTGATTCCTGAAATTTATTTTGGCAATGATTTAGAATGAGTGAATGAGACTCGAAAAGTTCTAAGTATTTCATGTGCGTAATTTTGATTAACATTATTGTCATATGCATAAAAAAGATCTCATTGGAAAGACCATCCGTAATGAGTTAAAACATAGGATTTTTACACGTAGGAAATTTAAGGGATATCTTCACAACTAGGATCGAAATAATGCAGCGCGAGACTGGAAAATTTTATCGAGCAGAGAAAGCTGCTGAGGCATGTAGGAACTAGCGTCAGAAAAAATTGTCTAGCTCCGATGATTTGACTCTGGCGCCAGGCGACAACTTCTGTCGCCTGGCGCCAAAGAAAAATTTCGGCACCGGCCTCTGTTCACTGGCGCCAAGTTCTTCCAATACTGAGCCAGAAATATGCATTCAAATTTTTACCAGTTTTTAGCATTGTTTGCTCGACCCTCCTTCCTGATTGAGTTTTTCTCACTTTTCTGAAACCCATATGTGTTCTACATATGGACATAACCCTCTGGGAATTCATGCTCCATCTACCTGATTGAACGCTCTGTGCAACAAAGGGTACATCCGAGAACGTTGAATTCACCAAACCATGGAAGCGAGTTTTTTTAAAAAAAACTCGCGGTGTCCCATCCTCTCGCGCCAACCCATTAAGGTTAGGCTTCCGCGCGGTGCATCTGGACAATTAACCATGGACCCTCTTTGACTAACCCATATCCCGAACTTTAGAGAATTAGAGCCATGGTTAGGTTGCAAACTCATTGCATCATATTGTGCCTACTTGGCTAATTGTGCATTATTTGTTGTGCATACTCTATGTGTTTTTTCCTAACCATTTGTTTGACTTGTGTTAAGACTAAGTAAACTGATTAATGACTAAAAGAACTTTGTCTAATTAATTATTAATTAATTTGAGTAATCAATGTCTAATAATTTAATCAGAGGTTACTTAGTACAACTTTAGACATACCCTATAGAGTAATAATACCGAAACAGTCCCAAATCAACGTTCCAGCAATGGCGCCGAGATTTGGATTGCAGCGCCACTTTGTAGAGTGCAGCGCCTGGCGATAGTTCTATCGTTTGGCACTACACTTCACAGTGCGACGCCAGTCCTGTCGTTTTGACGACAGTTTGGTATATTGCTCGAGTCATCACTTTGTGTCTAATTAGACAGTTTGCTAATCAATTCGATTAATTTTTATTAATAATAATACCTTGTTAAGTCCTTTATAGAGTCTAGGCACTAAGTCCCATGGTCTTACACAAGAGTCAAAGCATGTCACTTGCACTCACCATATAAAGCACACACTAATATGTATAAACACTTTGACCATGTCTAAGAGAGTCTTGTATGCGCGTGTTTTCCGTCATTTTTTTAAGGGGGTAAGTCGGATATTAATCCTCTAATTAAACCACTTGTTTGAACCCTATACTGGATTCCAAAAAATACACCCTATTTTTTCTTTTTTCTTTTTTTTTATAAACCCGTAAAGTCAAAGTCAATTTGAGTCAAGTCATTAAAACAAAAATGGTTTAATTTACAGTGCGTGGTCAAGAAAGGAAGGGCGTTTGATCAAAGACAACTTTTTCATTCAAGTTCAACTTTTCTTCAAGCCAATCGCTCGAAAAAGGAAAGCTAAGAAGATAATGGAAACTTAAGACGAATTTAATGAACTCAGGAACCAATAGATTACTGTGAATGTGGCGTTGAAGGTTTTAACCCTCAAAATCGATGACCATGTGAAGCAACAACAGATGGACCTCATGCAAGAAAGTTTGAGCAAGTTGTCTAGTGACTACAAGTTTCAAGTCATTAGTTCACAAGGGGTCTCGGTGGACAAGGAGCTTCTTCCGCGGAAGTTCAATGCCAATGACATCCTGAAATTCAAAGCAACTGACAACCCTTACTTTCATCTAAGAGCTTTTGAAACAATAATGAGTATTAAGGGTATTGATAAGAAGGTGTTTCCCTCTTTATTTTCTTTATCTCTTGAAACCGTTTGCCAACAATGGTTCTTCTCCCTTGAGAAAGAAAGAACCTCTACTTGGGAGTCAATAGTGAACGCTTTCATTGATAGGTACAAGTGCAACATTCAAGTTGAAACTGATTATAGGGAACTTGAAATACTCAAGCAGAGGGAGAATGAAGGTTTCACTTCTTTCTTTAAAAAATGGAGAGAAACCTCTGCTAAGATGATTGAAGTACCAAGCGAGAAAGAATCTGTGAGGCTATTCATCAAGAACCTTCAAGAGAAGTACTCCAAGCATCTCAAATACCAAAATAATCTCCATACCTTCAGGGCCGTCTATGACATTGGAATTAATATTGAAGACGACCTGGCTAAGCTGAAAGCTACTAACAGTAACTCCAACAGTGGCTGGAAAGGCAAGAATAACAACAATCCTTCTTCTTCCAAAACCACCCACTCAAACAATGTTAGCACCTTTAATTTGAGTGAAGTCCTTGCTATGAACAACCAAGGACAAAAGAAACCATTTAATAGGAACTTTACTCCTATAGGTATGAGTTATGACACCGCATTTGACTGACTAAATGCAAAAGGTCTTATAACTCCTATTGAACCATTTGGGGACCCACTAGTTGAGAAGAGGACAGCTAACTGGAACCCCAATGCACATTGCAAATATCACCTTGGTATGTAGGGGCCATCTTACTGAAAATTATTGGAAGCTGGAGGAAGTTATCCAAGATTTAATTGATAACAATAAACTGCCATTGCCTCCTGCCCGTAAGAATCCAAGCATTGACAATGCACCTCTCGCTCATTCCTTGGCCATCTCTGATGAAGAAAATGAGGTTGATCCCTCATCTCTAATCAAACCTATTAAAGAAATTCATGCTATCGAAGAAGAGGAGGAGATCTTTTTCGATACCATGGATGACTTTCTTGAACCAGCAAGCAAATAATATGTACGGATGCTTATATGGTCCATTTGGGAGGGATTAAGTTTGCTACGTGAAGCTCTTAAAGTCGCAAAGAAACCCTTCTCTCTGCAAGTAACTGACGGACCCAAGAAGAGTAATAAACTCTATACTCCAATTGGGACTTCATACGCTAAAATGTTCAAAATTCTCTTCGAGAGTGGTAAGGTCAAACCTCTCGAACCGAGACCATTTGAATCGCTAAAGAGGACAGATAGATTCTACTGTCAATACCATCAATCAGGGGGACACACTATTGAAAACTGTTTTAAATTTAAAGATTTAATTTAGAAAATGATTGATGATAAAAAGCTAGTCTAAATTCCAGAAGAAGAAGACATAAGCATCAATGGAGTTTGGGACAGTGATGAAGAGGATGTCTACCTAAAAGACATGGAAAGACCTCCACCTTCAGTGTCAATTCTGGGTTGAAGAGGATTCATCTATAGACGTCCTCACAAAATCTGGGAGAACGCAACCTCCCATCTTGACACAACCTATGCCGACTACGCAGCAAGTTCCCATACCTATCATAGAAGACAATGATATTGTCAAGCAGTTTAAGAAGACCAAGGTTGAGATGAATGTATGGAAGCTTCTAGCAACATCTCGAGAACATAGGTTGGCAGTAATGAATTCCTTGGATAAGATAGGGATAGATTCTGACACCACTCCTGAGGGGTTGGCTAACTTCCTTATGAATGATCTCCCAAACTCTATCAACTTGATCTCCTTTTCTGACAAAGATTTACCTCCAGAAGGTGACAAGCATTATAAGGCACTAAACCTCATAGTAGTTTGTAAGAGAATGAACGTCCCAATGACTCTTGTAAACAATGGATCGGCAATTAATGTCTGTCCACTTAGAACTGCGAGGATGTTAGGCATAAGGGATGAAGACTTAACCCTGTCAACACAAGGAATAAGAGCTTATGACAACACTCGTCGTCAAGCTCTTGGTAAGATTACCATGAATATAACGGCGGGATCAATAGAACATGCTACTACATTTCAAGTGGTAGATATCAAAGGTTCACTCAACTTATTGTTAGGACGCCCTTGGCTTCATGACCTAAAGGTCGTCCCTTCATTTCTCCACCAACAGGTAAAAGCCATAGTTGGAGGAATTCCTATCACGATCAATGCTTCACCCATGAGGATTAAAGCTATAGAAAATCCAATCATTAATGTGGAGCACGATGAAGACGATGAAGATTTGTGGGGCTTTAATGAAGAGGTCTCCTTAATTGAGGAGGATGAAAGGACCCCTCCCTGCCACGACCCCCACTCCAATATGACAATAAACGCTATTCTAAAGAAATAAGGGCATTTTCCTAGAATGGCTCTACGAAAGAAGAAAGAAATAGCAAAACAGCTGGAATTACCTAGCATCCCTAAGTTAGATACTTTCGGACTTGGTTTCAAACTGACTCGGGAAGATCTCAAGCGAGCCCAGGAAAGGTCTAATGTGCGTAGGAACGCTCGCATCTAAAAGAAAGCAATCCCAATGGATCAGTATCCTCTTACTCTCAAATGACAATTCATAAAAGAAGGAGAGGACTATTCGTGCTATTAATTTCCCGAACCTTTTGTTGTAAATGGCATAAGGCGACCGGGATTCAAAATTTTCCTAGATTGCTATTTTCTAGATGAAATCCTAACTCCTATCCACAAGGAGAAAGCACCCCCATGCTTTGACTTTAATGTCATGGGATTACTATTTAGGAAAGAAAAAGATGAGCCAAAATTCATAGAGGATAACTCCTTGCTCATCCAAACGGTCCTACAAAGAGAGAATTTTAACCCCTCAATGCTCATCACTCCAGCAGAAGGATCAATACAAGGGTGGCGCAAGACTGTCAAGGTGACTACTCTAAGTGGAAGGAAAATCTCCATAAAGACAGGGCAAGGACCGATGTTAGAAGAGTCGTCTGAGTCAGAGTCTTTTCCTATAGAGTCATCCAAGTCCTTAGTTGTAGCACCCCTTCTTCTATCTCTTCCCCTAGGATAGTTAGCAATCAAGTCCCTGAGGACATCTCTCTTTTTGATGTGATGATTTCTGAATTCAATAATACTTCTTCTTCCGCTTACTCCTCGTGCTTTTCTTTAACCCAAGATGGCGAGCATTTCTTAACTAACAATGAAAATGACAAAGAAATTATTAAAGCAATGGAAAGACTTGAAAAGAAAACACCGATAATCGAGGAAACTGAGGCGGTTGATATCTCAAATGATTCAACCATTAAAAGAGAAGTTAAAATCAGATTAACACTTAATGAACAAGAAAGAACCGATTTAATCAATCTACTTAAAGAATTTATCGATGTATTTGCTTGGTCATATGAAGAAATGCCAAGTATTAATAGAGAAATATCTCAACACACTATACCGCTAATTCTAGGAATGAAACCTGTAAAACAAAAGTTGCGTCGAATGAAACCCGACGTAGCTCTTAAAATAAAAGAAGAAGTTCAAAAACAAATAACTGCAGGTTTTATCAGGGTATCCAAATACCCCGAATGGGTGGCCAACGTTGTCCCAGTTCCAAAAAAGGATGGAAGGGTAAGAATGTGTGTCGACTATCGAGATCTAAATAAGGCAAGTCCAAAGGACGACTTCCCTTTACCACACATTGATATTTTGGTAGATAATACAGCAAATCATGCACTTCTCTCGTTCATGGACGGATACGCGGTATACAATCAAAGTCTCATGGCAGAAGAAGACATGGATAAATCAATCTTCATAACACCATGGGGTACTTACCGCTACACGGTAATTCCATTCGGATTGAAAAAACGCGGGTGCTACTTACCAACGAGCTGCGACTACCTTACTCCATGACATGATGCACAAAGAAGTTGAAGTATATGTGGACGATATGATTGTAAAATCAAAAGATCGCCCAGGCCATCAAGTAGCCTTGAGAAAATTTGTTGAAAGGCTAAGGAAATACAACATGAGGTTGAATCCATCCAAGTGTGCTTTTGGAGTCACCTCAGGCAATATTTTGGGTTATGTCATAAGCTCTAGAGGAATAGAGATAGACCCAACCAAGATCAAGGCAATCATGTCAATGCCACCGCCCAAAACCGAGAAACAAATTCGAGGATCTATTGGCCGGTTGCAATACATAAGTAGGTTCATATCCAAACTAACAACAATATGTGACCCAATATTCAAGAAACTCAAAAAGAATGTACCAGTAATATGGGATGACGAATGTCAAAAAACCTTTGATAAGATCAAAGCCTATCTCGCAAATCCTCCCGTATTAGCACCAGCACTTCCAGGAATACCTCTTAGGTTGTACCTAACAGTCACCAAGGAAACAATGAGAGCCATGCTTACACAAGAAGTAGAAGGTAAAGAAAATGCAATCTACTATCTAAGTAAAAAGATGCTCGAGTATGAAGTACGCTATACACCACTTTAGAAATTGTGCCTCGCATTGGTGTGGGCCACAACTAAGTTAAGACATTACATGCTCGTGCATAAGGTCTTTGTAGTTTCCCGAATGGATCAACTCAAGTATTTATTCGAGAAATCTACACTTAATGGGCGCATATCAAGATGGATAGTCAACTTAGTCCAGTTCGATGTAAGATTCATGCCTCAAAAAGCTATCAAAGGATCTGTGGTCTCAGATTTCCTAGCGAATTTTCCAATAGAAGATTCAACGCCAATACACGATAATGAATTTCCAGACGAAGACTTGATGGTCACAGAAGATGATACTTGGACGTTATACTTCGATGGAGCCTCAAACCAAAAGGGATGTGGCGTTGGAGTATTATTAGTATCACCTAAGGAAGAGCATGTTCCAATCTCCATAAAGCTAGATTTCGACGTTACCAACAACGCTGCTGAATACGAAGCATGCGTGGTAGGCCTTGAAACGGCTTTGGCATTGGGAGTGAAGAAATTATGAATATTTGAGGACTCTTCATTGATCATCACCCAGATTTCTAAAAGGTGGAAAGTAAGGAGCGAAAGTCTAGAAACTCTCACCAATCAGTTAGAAAAGGTAGAATACACATATCTACCTAGAGAGGAAAATCAATTTGCTGATGCCTTGGAAAGACTAGCCTCAATGGTTAGGATTCCAACGGAAATCGAACAAATGCCTCTAACCATAGAGAAGAGGCATAAACCGGCTTATATTCAAACTATAGAAGATGATGAAGTGATCCAAGATGAAGAAGAAGATGAAGAAGAACCGTAGTACACATATATACTTAACTATGTCACCAAAGGAGATTACCCTCCTCATGCTGACAAAAGAGAAAAACGAGCATTAAGACTTTTGGCTTCCCAATACGTACTCATAGACAACGAGTTACACAAAAGGGTACCTAAGGGTCAAGTTCTCTTATGTGTAAGGAAAAAGGATGCTCAAAGAACTATGAGGATAGTCCACGAAGGCATTTGTGGAACTCATGTTAATGGCAAAATGCTAGTCCAAAAGATAATGCGAGAAGGATACTATTGGACTACCATGAATATGGATTGGCTTCAATATGTAAAAAGATGCCCTAAATGCCAAATTTACGCCAATTTACAACATTTTCCTACATCTCTACTCTACACCCACACTTCACTATGGCCATTCTCTACATGGGGAATTGACATTATTGGTAAAATTACTCCTCCAGGAACAGGAGGTCATGAATACATTCTACTAGCAATTGATTACTTCACAAAGTGGGTTAAAGCACGATCATATGCTAAACTTACTGCAAAACATGTAGCACTCTTTATCGAAAGGAATATTATTTGTTGATATGGAGTCCCACATGAAATGATAAGTGACTGTAGGGAATATTTCAAACATTAACCCCTAGTTTAAACCCCACTATGATCATACACTGAAGTACGGTGGCGTCCAAAGGGAAAGAAGATAGAGCAAAAGAGTCGCCAACAAGTTTTTTTTAGGAACTTGTAAACCGTTCACGAGGTGAAGGTTACACCCCTTAACGATCCAAGAGATCGTCAACTCCATAAGGTCTTGAACCAAATAGGGTTCGGGGATGAAGGTACAAATCCAACCTAAAAGAGATTGAACCTACCCTAATAATAGGCCTCTACTTTATTCAGATCGTATTCATGTGCGCTTTCTGACTAACATGCAATCAATAGGATTACCCTAAACCTTTTTATCTATGTTTGTTGAATATTAATGCACAAACAAAACTATTCTTGGCGATCACTTGAATTATAATCATATTAACCCTAAACAAGATTAATAATTATATTATTAAGCGTGATTACAAATACAAATTCCCTTTAAACATGCATAAAAGGCGTGATCAAGCAATAAAAATAAATATCATCAAGCAACATAATAATAATCATAATAAATTATAATCATAAATCATAATCATAATAATAATAATTAAAATATTCATAATTAAAATAATCATCATAAATTATAACAATTATAATCATAATTAAAATAATAAAATTAATCACAATTAACATAATCATGTTAAAGCATAATAATAATAGCAAGATCCTAGGCATGATACTAACAAGATTAATAACAAACCCTAGCATGTCACTAAGCATATAAAAATCAAAGCTCTAACCCTAACATGATACTAACAATCATAAATATTAGGAAGAACATAAAAGACATCATACTTTTAATCATACTTGATATTAAAGTTACCCTAGACATGATACTAGGAATCAAAATAACAATCTAAGCATGATTTCTACATCATAATATCAATAAAAACCATCAAAATACTTACTTGGATGCCTCGTACCTCTTTCTAATAACAAAATACACACGTTATTAACTTCAAGGAAAATAATAAAACAATAATTAAATTAAATTAAATAATTGAAATAGAGATTTGGGACCAAACCCTCAGAAATTAAACCTTTCACGTCTAGGGCGAAGGCAACTTCGAATATGGCTAGGTGTATCTAAGTCTTGCGAATGCATAATTTTTATATTTGAGAGAAGGCTAGTTTAGAAAAGAGAGATAGAGAGTAATCAAGAAGATCTTGATGAGAGTTGGTGAATGAAAACGGAGTTTTAGGAAGCTATTTATAGAGAAAATCAGCCAAAAAGATAAAATATCAAAAACAGAGTTCTGACGCAATAAGCCAGATTAGCGCCAAACGCTGACCTTAGCGCCAGACGCTAAGGCTAGCGCCAGGCGCCAAGCGTAGCGTCAGGCGCTACAGCTGGCGTTTGGCACTGACTAAGAAATCGACGCGTTTTCTTAAAATCAGATAGAAATTGTCGTAGAGGAGGATAAAATCGTATTTTCCTCAAAAACGTTCTTTGATTCTGATTAAAACTCTAAAAAGTCAACAAAAGTCAATTTGATTGATGATTAATGAAGAGTCTCCGAATATCCGTAATTTTTTTACTCCCAATGCCAAAGCTGTTTCAAGGCCTACCACGCATGCTTTGTATTCAGCAGCGTTGTTGGTAACGTCGAAGTCAAGCTTTATGGAGATTGGGACATGCTCTTCTTTAGGTGATACTAGTAATACTCCAACGCCACATCCCTTTTGGTTTGAGGCTCCGTCGAAGTACAAGGTCCAAGTATCATCTTCAGTAACCATCAAGTCCTCATCTGGAAATTCATTGTCTTGTATCGGCGTCGAGTCTTCTATTGGAAAGTCCGCTAGAAAGTCTGAAACCACAGATCCTTTGATAGCTTTTTGTGGCATAAACCTTACATCAAACTGGGCTAAATTGTCTATCCATCTCGATATGCGTCCATTGAGTATAGATTTCTCAAATAGATACTTGAGTGGATCTAATCGGGAGACTACGAAGACGGTATGCACTTGCATGTAATGTCTTAGCTTGGTTGTGGCCCACACCAAGGCGAGGCACAATTTCTCAAGTGGTGTGTAACGTGCTTCATATTCGAGCATTTTCTTGCTTAAATAGTAGATTGCGTTTTCTTTGCCTTCTACTTTTTGTGCTAGCATAGCTCCCATTGTCTCTTTGGTAACCGTCAAATACAACCTAAGAGGTATTCCGGGAAGTGCTGGTGCTAATACGGGAGGATTCGCGAGATAGGCTTTGATCTTTTCAAAGGCTTTTTGAAATTCATCATCCCATATTAGTGGTACATTCTTCTTAAGCTTCTTGAAGATTGGTTCAATATCGTTGTCAATTTTGATACGAACCTACTTATGTATTGTAACCGGCAAATAAATCCTCGAATCTGTTTCTCGGTTTTGGGCGGTGGCATTGACATGATTTCTTTAATCTTAGTTGGGTCTATCTCTATTCCTATAGAGCTTATGACATAACCCAAAAGCTTGCCTGAGGTGACTCCAAAAGCACACTTAGATGGGTTCAACCTCATATTGTATTTTCTTAGCCTTTCGAAAAATTTCCTTAAGGCTACTTGATGGCCTGGACGGTCTTTTGATTTCACAATCATGTCGTCGACATATACTTTGACTTCTTTATGCATCATGTCATGGAGTAAGGCAGTTGTTGCACGTTGGTAAGTAGCACCCGCGTTTTTCAACCCGAATGTCATTACCGTGTAGCAGTAAGTACCCATGGTGTTATAGCAGTAAGTACCCATGGTGTTATAAAAGTTGTTTCCTCCATGTCTTCTTCTGCCATGAGAATCTGATTGAAACCTGCGTATCCGTCCATGAATGAGAGAAGTGCGTGATTTGCCGTGTTATCTACCAGAATATCGATGTGTGGTAAAGGGAAGTCGTCCTTTAGACTTGCCTTATTAAGATCTCGATAGTCGACACACATTCTTACCCTTCCATCTTTTTTCGGAACTGGGACGACGTTGGCGACCCATTCATGGTATTTGGATACCTTGATGAAACCTGCAGTTATTTGTTTTTGGACCTCTTCTTTTATTTTAAGAGCTACATCGGGTTTCATTCGACGTAACTTTTGTTTTACAGGTTTCATTCCTAGAATTAGTGGTATAGTGTGTTGACCTATTTCTCTATTAATTCCTGGCATATCTTCGTATGACCAAGCAAATACATCGATAAATTCTTTAAGTAAGTTAATTAAATCGGTTCTTTCTCGTTCGTTAAGTGTTAGTTCGATTTTAACTTCTCTTTTATTGGTTGGATCATTTGAGATATCAACCGTCTCAGTTTCTTCAATTACTAGTGTTTTCTTTTCGAGTGTTTCCATTGCTTTAATAAGTTCTTTGTCTTTTTCATTGTTAGTTAAGAAATGCTCATCATCTTGGGTTAGAGAAGAACACAAGAAATAAGGAGAAGAAGATATATTATTTTACTCTGAGATCATTACACCAAAGAGTGATATGTCCTCAGGGACTTGATCACTAACTATTCAAGGAAAAGAGATAGAAGGGGAAGGTGCTACTACTAAAGACCTAGATGAATCTATAGGGAGAGACTCCGACTCAGACTATGACTCAGACGACTCTTCAAACATTGGTCCTTGCCCTGTCGTGATAGATATCTTCCTTCCACTTGGAGTAGTCACCTTGATGGTCTTGCGCCACCCTTGTAGTGATCCTTCCGCTGGAGTGATTAGCTTCGAGGGATCGAAACTTTTGCTTTGTAGGACTGCTTGAATGAGCGAGGAGTTATCCTCTTTGTAAGTTGGCTCATTCGTTTCTCGCCCAAATAATAATCCCATGACGTTAAAGTCAAAGCATGGGGGTGCTTTCTCCTTATGGACAGGAATTGGGATTTCATCTGTGAAATAACAATCCAAGAAAATCTCAAATCCCGGTTGCCTTATGCCGTTTACAACAAATGGTTAGGGAAATTCATGGCATGGATAGTCCTCTCCTTCTTTTATAAATTGACCGTTAAGTGTAAGAGGGTAGTGATCCATTGGGATCGCTTTCTTTTGAGTGCGAGCGTCTCTACGTGCCTTTGATTTTTCCTGGGCTCGCTTGAGATCTTTCCGATTCGGTTCGAGACCAAGTCCGAAAGTGTCTAACTTAGGGAGGCCAGGTGACTCCAGCGGTTTTGGTATTCCCTTCTTCTTTCCTAGGGTCATCCCAGGAAAATGTCTTTGTTTCTTCATAATAACATTTATAATCATGTTGGAATGGGGGTCATGGAAAAGAGGAGTCCTTTCATCCTCCTGGATTAAGGAGACCTCTTCGTTAAAGCCCCATAAGTCTTCGTCATCCTTATCGTGCTCCACATTAATTATTAGGTTTTCTATGGACTTGATCCTCATAGGTGAAGCATCGATGGTGATAGGAATTCCCCCAAATATAGCTTTTACTTGTTGGTGGAGAGATGAGGGGACGACCTTTAGGTCATGAAGCCAAGGGCGTCCCAACAACAAATTGAATGAAGTTTTAATGTCTACTACTTGGAAAGTAGTAGCATGTTCTATTGCTCCCGCCGTTATATTCATGGTAATTTTACCAAGAGCTTGACGAAGAGTGTTGTCGTAGCCCTTATTCCTTGTGTAGACGGAGTTAAATCTTCATCCCTTATGCCTAGCATCCTCGCAGTTCTAAGTCGACAAACGTTGATGGCCGATCAATTGTCTACAACAGTCATGGGGACGTTCATTCTCTTGCAAACTACCGTGAGGTTCAATGCCTTGTAATGTTTGTCACCTTCTAGAGGTAAATCCTTGTCAGAAAAGGTGATCAAATTGATTGGACTAGGAAGATCACTCGTGGAAGTTAGCCAACCCCTCAGGAGTGGTGTCAGAATCTATCCCTATTTTGTCCAAGGCATTCATTACAGCCAACCTATGTTCTCGGGATGTCGCTAAAAGTTTCCATACGTTCATTTCAACTTTTGTTTTCTTAAACTGCTTGACAATATCATTGTCTTCAATGATAGGTATGGGAACTTGTTGTGTGGTTGGCATGGGTTGTGTTGAAACGGGAGGTTGCATTCTCCCGGATCTTGTGAGGACGTCTATTGATGAATCTTCTTCAACCCAAAAGTCGTCCATGGCGTATGACACCGAAGGTAGAGGTCCTACCATGTCTTTTAACTAGACATCTTCTTCATCACTGTCCCAAACTCCATTAATATTTTCATCCTCTTCTTGTGGAACTTGGACTAGTTTCTTTTCATCAATCATTTTATGAATTAAATCCTTAAATTTAAAACAGTTTTCGATGGTGTGACCCGCTGCTTGATGATACTGACAGTAATATTTATCTGTCCTTTTTGATGATTTGAATGGTCTCGGTTCGAGAGGTTTGATCTCGCCACTCTCGGAGAGCATTTCGAACATTTGTACATATGGGATCCCAATTGGAGTGTAGAATCTATTACTCTTCTTGGGCTTTTCGGTGACTTGTAGAGGAAAACGCTTTGCCTCGTAAGTCGTTTCCATGGGTTTGAATTCTCTCTTAGATTCATCTTTCGGGAGTGGAACCTCGTCATATTTCTTCTAAAGTTCCTTTATAGCCTTGAGAGTTTCACGTAGAAAATGTGATCCTTCCATCATAGACAATGTGAGTGATTGTATGTCTTCTTTACTTGCCGGTTCTGGAAGGCTATCCATGGCGTCGAAGAAGATCTCCTCCTCTTCTTCGATGGCATGGATTTCTTTGATAGGTTTAATGAGAGACGAGGGGTCAACCTCGTTTTCCTCATCAGAGATATCCAAGGAATGAGCGAGAGGCGCATTATGAATACTTGGCTTCTTACTGGTAGGGGGCAACGATAGCTTGTTGTTATCAATTAAGTCTTGGATAGCTTCCTTAAGCTTCCAACAGTTCTCGGTGAGATGGCCCCTACCTTGGTGATACTTGCAGTGTGCATTGGGGTTCCAGTTAGCTGACCTCTTTTCGACTGGTGGGTCCCCAAATGGTCCAATAAGAGTTATAAGACCTTTTCATTTAATCGATCGAATGCGGTGTCATAACTCATGCCAATAGGAGTAAAGTTCCTCCTAAATGGTTTCTTTTGTCCTTGATTATTCATAGCAAGGACTTCACCTAGGTTAAAATTGCTAACATTGTTTGAGTGGGTGGTTTTGGAAGAAGAAGGATTGTCATTCTTCTTTCCTTTCCATCCACTGTTGGAGTTATTGTTGGCAGCTTTCAACTTAGCCAGATCGTCTTCAATATTGTTTCCAATGTCATAGACGGCCTTGAAGGTATGGAGATTGTTTTGATACTGGAGATGCTTGGAGTACTTTCTTGAAGTTTTTTGATGAATAATCTTATAGACTCCTTTTCACTTGGCACCTCGATCATCTTAGCTGAGGTTTCTCTCCATTTGTTAAAGAAGGAGGTGAAGCCTTCATTCTCTTTCTGCTTGAGGATTTCAAGTTCCCTATGGTCAGTCTCAACTTGAATGTTGCATTTGTATCTAACAACGAAAGCGTTTTCTATGGACTCCTAGGTGGAGGTCTTTTCTTTCTCGAGAGAAAAGAACCATTGCTGGCAAACAGTCTCGAGAGATAGTGAGAACAGAGAGGGGAAAACCTTTTTATCGATACCCTTAATACTCATTATTGTCTCGAAGGCTCTTAAATGAAAATAAGGGTTATCGGTTGCTTTGAATTTCGGGATGTCGTTGGCATTGAACTTCTACGGAAGAAGATCTTTGTCCACCGAGACCCCTTGTGAACTAATCCCTTGAAACTTGTAGTCACTAGATAGCTTGCTTAGACTCTCTTGCATGAGGTCCATCTGTTGTTGCTTCACGGGATCATCGATCTTAAGTGTTAGGAGCTTCAGTGCCTGAGTCACGGTAACCAGTTGGTTCCTAAGCTCATTGACTTCTTCTTGTGTTTCCATTACTGTCCTAGCTTTCCTCTTACGAGCTATGTGTCTGTCGAAAAGTTGGACTTGTACGAAAAGGTTGTCTTTGATTAACCGTCCTTCCTTTCTTGACCACGCGCTGTAATTTAAACCATTTTGCGTTTTAATTACTTGACTCAAATCGACTTGACTTTACGGTTTTTAAAAGAGGCAAAATGAAAAAACGAGTGCATATTTTTAGGCAAAAATAATGTATATATTTTTTAAGGAACTAAGTATGGTTTTTAAATTGGAGGAATAATATCCGACTTACCCCTTTAAAAAAATAACGGAAAAAAATGCGCATACAAGACTCTCTTAGACATGGTCAAAGTGTGTGTATTGGTGTGTGCGTTGAGTGTAAGTGACATATTTGGACTCTTGTGTAAGACCATGGGACTTAGTGCCTAAACTCAATTAATGACTTAACAAAGTATTATTGACAGCGAAATTTAACCGAATTAATTAGCAAACTGGTTAATTAGACACTAGGTGATGACTTGATCAATAATCCGAATTGTCGTTAAAACGACAGGACTGGCGCCTCTCTTTGTAGTGTAGCGCCAGACGAAAAAACTGTCGTCAGGCGCCACACTCCATAGAGTGGCGCTACAGTTCAGATTTTGCCGCCATCACTGGAGCTTCAATCTGAGACTGTTTACGGTGTAATTAATCAAAAGGGGTATGCCTAAAGTCGTACTAGGTCAATTCTGATTAAAATATTAGACTTTATTTACTCTAATTAATTAATTATTTAATTAATTAATTAATTAATTAGGCAAAGTTCTTTTAGTAATTCATTTAATCTTAACACAATTCAAACAAACGGTTAAGAAAACATAGTGTACGCACAACAAATAATGCACAATTAGTCAATTAGGCACGATATGATGCAATGAGTTTGCAACCTAACCATGGCTCTAGTTCTCTAAAGCTCGCGATATGGTTTAGACAATAGAGGGTCCATGGTTAATTGTCCGGATGCACCGCGCGAAAGCCTAACCGTGAAGGATTGGCACGAGTGGATGGGACACCGCGAGTTTTAGAAAAAACTCGCTTCCATGGTTTGTTGAATTCAACAATCTCGGATGTACCCTTTGTTGCTCAGAGCGTTTAATCAGGTACATGGAGCATGAATTCCCAGAGGGTTATGTCCATATGTAGAACACATATGGGTTTCATAAAAGTGAGAAAAACTCAATCAGGAAGTAGGATCGAGCAAAAAATGCGAAAAACTGGTCAAAATTAGAACGCATATTTCTGGCTCGGTATTTGAAAGAATTTGGCGCCAGCAAACAGAGGTTGGCGCCAGCTTTTGGCTCTAGCGCCTGGCGACAGATCTTCGTCTGGCGCTAAAGTCAAAATACTGGCCCTAATTTCTGTTCGCTGACGCTAATTTCTACATGCCTCAGCAGCTTTCTGTGCTCGATAAAATTTTCCAGTTTCGCGCAGTGTTATTTCGATCCTAGTTGTGAAAGATATTCCTCAAATTTTATATATGTAAAAATCCTATGTTTTAACTCATTACGGATGGTCTTTCTAATGAGATTTTTTTTTTATGCATATGACAATAATGTTAATCAAAATTATGCACATGAAATACTTAGAACTTTTCGAGTCTCATCCACTCATTCTAAATCATTGCCGAAATAAATTTCAGGAATTAAAATAGAAATCCTCCCCAGTGGAGTCACAAAAAACTGTAGGGAATATTTCAAGCGTTAATCCCCAAATTTGAACCCCACTGTGATCATACACTTAAGTACGGTGGCGTACAAAGGGAAAGAAGATAGAGCAAAAGAGTCGCCAACAAGTTTTTTTAAGGAACTTGTAAACCGTTCACGAGGTGAAGGTTACACCCCTTAACGATCCAAGAGATCGTCAACTCCATAAGGTCTTGAACCAAATAGGGTTCGGGGATGAAGGTACAAATCCAACCTAAAAGAGATTGAACCTGCCCTTATAATAGGCCTCTACTTTATTTAGATCGTATTCATGTGCGCTTTCTGACTAACATGAAATCAATAGGATTACCCTAAACCTGTTTATCTATATTGGTTGAATATTAATGCACAAACGAAACTATTATTGGAGATCACTTGAATTATAATCATATTAACCCTAAACAAGATTAATAATTATCTTATTAAGCGTGATTACAAGTACAAATTCCCTTAAAACATGCATAAAAGGCGTGATCAAGCAATAAAAATAAATATTATCAAGCAACATAATAATAATCATAATAAAATTATAATCATAAATCATAATCATAATAATAATAATAAAAATAATCATAATTAAAATTATCATCATAAATTATAACAATTATAATCATAATTAAAATAATAAAATTAATCATAATTAACATAATCATGTTAAAGCATAATAATAATAGCAAGATCCTAGGCATGATACTAACAAGATTAATAACAAACCCTAGCATGTCACTAAGCATATAAAAATCAAAGCTCTAATCCTAACATGATACTAACAATCATAAATATTAGGAAGAATATAAAAGGCATCATACTTTTAATCATACTTGATATTAAAGTTACCCTAGACATGATACTAGGAATCAAAATAACAATCTAAGCATGATTTCTACATCATAATATCAATAAAAACCATTAAAATACTTACTTGGATGCCTCGTACCATTTTCTAATAACAAAATACACACGTTAGTAATTCAAGGAAAATAATAAAACAATAATTAAATTAAATTAAATAATTAAAATAGAGATTTGGGACCAAACCCTCAGAAATTAAACCTTTCGCGTCTAGGGCGAAGGCAACTTCGAATATGGCTAGGTGTATCTAAGTCTTGCGAATGCGGAATTTGTATATTTGAGAGAAGGCTAGTTTAGAAAAGAGAGAGAGAGCGAGTAATCAAGAAGATCTTGATGAGAGTTGGTGAATGAAAATGGAGTTTTTAGGAAGCAATTTATAGAGAAAATCATCCAAAAAGATAAAACATCAAAAACAGAGTTCTGACGCAAAAAGCCAGATTAGCGCCAAACGCTGACCTTAGCGCCAGACGCTAAGGCTAGCGCCAGGCGCCAAGCGTAGGGTCAGGTGCTACAACTGGCGTTTGGCGCCGACTAATAAATCGACGCGTTTTCTTAAAATCAGATAGAAATTGCCGTACAGGAGGATAAAATCGTATTTTCCTCAAAAACGTTCTTTGATTCTGATTAAAACTCTAAAAAGTCAACAAAATTCAATTTATCAATGCTAATTAAATTAGGAATGAAGAGAACTTTCTAGAAGAATCTAAAAGACTAAATAGGAATGATAAATCCATATTAGGCCCTTCTCTAGATCATTGGGTCGCATATAAGGCTCAAACCGGACCTAGTTCAGTAATTTGGCCATAACTTCCTCAATATTCATCGAAATTGGGCTTATAATATATCGTTGGAAAGCTCTTTTCAAGCCCTATCCAACTACACTATTATTGTACCCATATCATGGACCAACCAAACTGTATTGGCTGTTTTCTTAAAATAGGTTTTCAAAAATATAGAGAAGAGAAAAAAAATTAAAACTTTCCGCAACACTAAACTTTCCACACTTTCACTTCATTCGATTATGATTCGAAATGAAAGGTACTCATCACTGGGTTTGGTTTTGGGAAGATACAAATGGGTGTCTACAGTGACAATGGAACTCACTTTCAAGCTGAGTGTTAAGAATTGTTACAAAAATATGGCATTCAACACCATCATTCTTCTCCTTATATACCTCAAGAAAATGGAGCAGTTGAAGCAGCTAATAAAAATCTAAATACTATCATCGAGAAAATGACAGAAAATTACAAGGATTGGCCTTACAAACTCCATTTCGCACTTTGGGGTTATCGCACGTCAATTCGCACATCAACAGGAAATACGCCATTCTCCTTGGTTTATGGAATGGATGTCGTACAACATGTAGAACTAGAGATACCATCTCTACGCATTGCATTAGAAAGTAACCTCGATGAAGTTGAATGGACTAGGGCGAGATATGAGGAGCTAATTCTACTTGATGAAAAATGACTAGAAGCTCTACATCATAATCAATGCTATCAAACTCGTATGGCTAGGCATTTTAATAAGAAGGTCAAGACAAGAAACATCAAAGTAGGAGACTTGGTGTTAAAAGCATTAAGGAAAAATGTTTTAGATCCAAGGGGCAAATTTAGGCCTAATTGATCTGGACCCTATATTGTCAAAACAATCCTATCAGGAGGTGCAGAAAAATTAACTGATATGGATGGCAATGAGTTCTCGACCATGAAAAATCTTGACCAACTTAAAAAGTAATACCCATAATTACTTGAGTAGGATACTCAAGAGAGCTACGTTTGGCCTGATTCCTTAGGAAAGGATACGTTAGCAACCCTTTACGGGTGCGGCCACTTTACTATCTGCAAACCTCGCACCCCAGATTCAAAAATAAATTCGACATAAATTCGATGAAGCATCGGCGTCACATAAAAAGCTTCATCGCCGGCCGATGAACCTTAGCGCCAGACGACAGTGTTTGTCGTCAGACGCCAAACTGCCGCAGCCGGCGCCAGTCGTAAAGAAGAGGCGCCATTTCTTCTGGGAGCACCTTGGTATATTTTAGTGTTTTTCAGAAAATTTTCGACTTCCGTACTCGAAAAAAAAAATCTGGAAAATTAAATTTTCTGTTTTCATTGCTTTAATAAATTAAATTTAGAGGAGATGATTTAATTTAAAAGCTGAAATTTCATTAATAAAATAAACTAACAAATTACATTATTGATGGAATTTAAATAAAGCTTAATAAAATAAATTAACTTTAAATTTAAAACTAAGTCTAATAATTGAAAGTTAAGCAATGCTTCAATCTTTCTTCTCTTTCTTTGCTCTCTTCCAATTTTTATCTGCATCCTCTTCATCATCCATGGCTTTAGCTAGTAGGCATCCTTTAGAGGACCTACATTCAATTTTGCAGTAAATAGTTTCTCCCTTAGCTAGGACTCCATTTTTCTTCTCTACCCAAGCCTTCTTCTCTGAAGTGTCAGCTTTTCTTTTCTCTTTATCCTTGGTAGAGCTCTTCTTCTTAGGCATCGTAGGTGTTTTGAATTCAACCTTTTCACCGAAGCGTTCCTTAACGGGAATTACCTTGTCACCAAGACGACTCTTCACATCAGTCTTACTCTTATTTTTCTTCATGTCCTTTGAAGGTTTCTTGAGAAGCCACCTCTTTACATCATTGGGCAATGAAGAAGGAACCTTTTGGGTAATCACTTCCCATAAAGGTCTAGCGCTCCAATATGCATCAAATTTTTCTATTTCTTGAGAAACAGAGAATTCATAGGGACGATGAAGATCCCCGGAAGGAATTGTTTGAAGTAGGTCGTACTGTCTTTTTACCCTGCAGGGATAATAAAAAGTCATCTTGGTTAAGCTGGGAAGATGACAGAAGGGTTTCTTGTTGACACCAACCATCCTCTCTATTTTCCACCAAGGGATGACCCACTTGATGGCAAAGTTGCAAGAGGCAAAGACCTTCTTCATTCATGGCGCCCCATCTTAGAGAAGCATTTGTTTCTTCTCACAAAGCAATTTGGATTGTATCTTTCAACATTGTCGGGAGGACTAATTAATTCTAGTCTCTCCATTAGCCACATCTGCAAAAAAATTCAATGCAAATGAATTAATATTACCATACAAAAATATGTTTTTGATTTCTGTAATTAAAAATATTATTTTTCTACCTGTAATAAAATTGGAGATCCCCAAAAAGGTGCTTTTGGATTTCTCTTCAATCCATCAAGACTAAGCATAGTCTCTCCAACAATTAATGGCATTGGATTTCTCCCAGATTCAATCTTCTCCAAAACAGTTTGTTAGTTTAGATGAACTACTACGAGAGGGGGCGTGAATAGTAGTAGTTTCCAATCGTGGAACTTAAGCGGAAATAAGCAATTAAAATGTAAAGAAAACTTAAAGCACACAGCAAGTTTTACGAGGAAACCATCCAGTGCCTAACTGGAAGTAAAACCTCGGACCTATTGGGACTTATAAACAAATTCCACTATAATAGGCAACTCTCCTAGTACAACCTATTACACAGACTTTTGCTTTGCAAGTTCCACCACAGACACTTGACTCTATGATAGGACACTTCCTACCAGACCTAAGACACTTCTCAAGACCCTTTTTCTCCCTTTACCCAAGACACTTCCTAGGTGACCCAAGACACTTCTCAGGTTCCTTTCACTCATTGTGCACTCACAGCTACCACTCGAATTTTAGAGAATTCAAACTCATACACTTGTGTGAATTTAAGAGAATCCACAATCTCACCCCAAAACCAATTACAACTCAAAGACACACTCTAACACATAAATGGAAAGCTACACATGAAACCAGAAATCAAAGTGATAAAGCTTAAACCTTTGGCAAACTTACTCTTAAGCACTAAGTGGTTTTCACGCATTTAAACTCTCATTTTACTAAGCTGAAATACTTCTATATTTATAGGAGTTTCTCAGCTTCTCAAACTAGGGTTTTCGCAAACAAGATAGATCAAACAGAAATCTGATCTTCTTCCTTAAAACCGAAACCAAACGGATTTAATTTCGTTTTTATGAAAACCAAATTTTATCAAATTCGTTTTTGTTAAAAGATAGAATTTTATGAAAAAGATAAAACCAAGTTAAACCAGATTTATAAGATAAAATCAATTAAGTACTTTTTCATAAAACTTATAATTATGTTTTACGAATTAATTAGTTTGCCAAGCTTTATCTGATTTCTAATAAGTTTCATGCATATCTATCATTTATATGTTTACATCATCCTACGAAAACAAACTTATAATTTATGACCTGTTCTTCTCTGTTCTTTCTTCACAAAGGCAACAAAGTGATCAAACGTATCATCCTTGCTTACAAGAAAGAAAACCTAGGTATATCTAGAAAAATCATCTACAATAACCATCACATACCTTTTTCCACTCCTGCTTTGTATCCTCATAGGACCACACAAATCCATATGGATGAGTTCTTATGGTTTTGTGGTGCTTACCATATTCTTAGATTTGAAAGATATTCGTGTTTGCTTACCTCTTACACATGCACTGCAGACTTTTTCTTTTAGGAACTTGATGGATGGAAGTCCTTCCACAAGTTCTTTTGATCTAAGTTTATCAAGCAGAGAAAAACTAGCATGGCCAAGTCGTTTGTGCCATAATAAGGGATCATTCTCAATGACACTAAGACAAGTCAAACTACTACTTGGAACTTCATTGAGATCCACAATATATGTGTTCCCTTTTCTGGTTCCTTCAAGAATGATATTGTTAGTGTCATTGTTAATGATTCTACAAAGATTAGAAGTAGCTAACTGAGTTACCTTTATCACAAAATTGAGAAATACTTAACAAGTTGTGTTTAAGACCTTCGACTAAAAAGACATTTTCAATAGCATGGGAACTTGACCTTCCTACTTTACCTATAGCAGATTTCACCTTTCTTATTATCACCAAAGGTCACAGTTCCACCATAGTAGGCATCCAGTGAGAGAAATTTAGATTTGTCTCCAGTCATGTGCTTAGAACAACCACTGTCGAGGTACCAAGTGTTGTTCCCCCTCACTGGAACCTGCATGAAAACTAAGCGTTAGTTTCTGGAACCCAGGTTTCCTTGGGTTCCATTGTTTTGGAAGAAGATTCAGATTTCTTCAACCATACCTGTTCAGCATGCTCAGTATTCTTAAGAGTATCTTTATTTCTTTTAGGACATGCAGCTTTAAGATGCCATGTACTACCACAATAGTAACATAGTTTTGACTAGGTAGATCCACATATTTCTTATTTCTCCTAGACTTCTTCTTATAACCTAGTCCTTCTTTATTCTTGTTATGAGTATTAGCTATCCAGGATGGAATTCCATTATTAATCACTTCTTTGCCTTTCCTGGCTCTAGCAAGTTCCTCCTCCAAGGTTTGATTTTTTATTTTAACTTCTTCCAAATCAGATTTTAATTTCTCAAAATTTGGAAGTTGGCTTGCAATAGGAACTTCGGAGTCAGGGGAGTCAATTCCAAGTTTCAGTTGAGCTAAATCTACATTCAACAGAATATTATCATGTTTCAGTTTTTCAACTTCTTCTTTTAGAAAGACATTTTTATCATATAAGTCAAAGAATCTAGTTTGTATGTCAATTTTCATATTATCTACCCATTCACTATGTTCTTTGTGAATTTTTAAAGCTTTATCAGTTTGGAACTTCAACCTGTTTAGTTATTTACAATCATCTTGAAGTTCCAGAATAATGTCCATAAGATTTCCTTTATTTAAATGTTTGAGTTGTCTATAGTCATACCATACCTCAGATTAAAGTTCCTTCAGACGAGCTTCATCATCAGTTTTGGCCATCAAACATAAGTTGGTTGTTTCTTCTAAGGATTTTCTTTCTGCTTCTTCTTAAGAATCAGAATTTCCCCATGCAGCCATCATGGCTTTTCTGACATCCTCCTTGGAGAACGATGATTTGTAATATTTGTTTGGCTCTTTCCCCTTGTACTTCGATTTCTCATTCTCCTTAGGTTGGGGACAGTCTCTGATGAGATGGTCCTTGGAACCACAACCGAAGCATTTAATCTCCCTGGAACTTGGTTGTCCTCTCCTGTTCTTCTCTCCTCTCTTTCCCAGCATCCTCCTGAACCTTCGTACTAGCATGGCTGTCTCCATGTCATCATCTTCAGACTCACTTGATTCGTAAGCCTTTAGAGCAAGGATTTTGTTCTTGGAACTTTCAGTGTTTGCTCCAAGATGAAGTTCATGAGTGAGCAGGGATCCATTGAGTTGTTCAAGGTTGAACTTGGTGAAATCCTTTGATTCCTGCAGGGCAGTGACCTTGGATCTCCACCTTTCATCTTGAGGAAGACTTTTAAGGACTTTCCTTACCTGTTCATCAATGGGTATGGACCTGCCTAAAGATTCTAACTCATTGACAATGTTAGTAAATCTAGTGAACATATCCTGAATGGATTCTTTGTGTAGCATTTCAAATCTTTCATATTTTGACATCAGTAAGTCAATTTTGGAACGTTTAACTTCATTAGTTCCTTCATATGTTACTTGAAGCAAATCCCAAATCTGCTTTGCAGACTTACAACCCATGATCCTATTGTGCTCATGAGGTCCTAATCCACAATGCAAGATTTTCACAACTTGAGCATTTAACTCATATTTTTCATAATCTTCTTTATCAAATTCAGCTAGTGGTTTAGGGATTATCTCTTTGTTTGCATTGGTTTTTGTTACCTCGAAGTCACGCTTTCAATGACTCTCCATACTTGGTAATTTTCAGCTTTGATGAATATCTCGATTCTATTCTTCCAGTATGAATAAAAATTGCCATTGAACATTGGTGGTCTTTGGGTAAAATACCCTTCTTCAAGTTTCTCGTGTGCATTCATCTCTTCAGGAACTTTACTCTACAAGGTTGCTTGTGATTTCGTGAGAACCTGCTCTGATACCAATTGTTAGTTTAGATAAACTACTACAAGAGGGGGGTGAATAGTAGTAGGTTCCAATCGTGGAACTTAAGCGGAAATAAGCAATTAAAATGTAAAGAAAACTTAAAGCACACAACAAGTTTTACGAGGAAACCATCTAGTGCCTAACTGGAAATAAAACCTCGACCCTATTGGGACTTATAAACAAATTCCACTATAACAGGCAACTCTCCTAGTACAACCTATTACACAAACCTTTGCTTTGCAAGTTCCACCACGGACACTTGACTCTATGATAGGACACTTCCTACCAGATCTAAGACACTTCTCAGGACCCTTTTTCTCCCTTTACCCAGGACACTTCCTAGGTGACCCAAGACACTTCTCAGGTTCCTTTCACTCACTGTGCACTCACAGCTACCACTCGAATTTTAGAGAATTCAAACTCATACACTTGTGTGAATTTAAGAGAATCCACAATCTCACCCCAAAACCAATTACAACTCAAAGACACACTCTAACACATAAATGGAAAGCTACACATGAAACCCGAAATCAAAGTGATAAAGCTTAAACCTTTGGCAAACTTACTCTTAAGCACTAAGTGGTTTTCACGCATTTAAACTCTCATTTTACTAAGCTAAAATACTTCTATATTTATAGGAGTTTCTCAGCTTCTCAAACTAGGGTTTTCGCAAACAAGATAGATCAAATAGAAATCTGGTCTTATCTTCCTTAAAACCGAAACCAAACGGATTTAATTTCGTTTTTATGAAAACCAAATTTTATCAAATTCGTTTTTGTTAAAAGATAGAATTTTATGAAAAAGATAAAACCAAGTTAAACCAGATTTTATAAGATAAAATCAATTAAGTACTTTTTCATAAAACTTATAATTATATTTTATGAATTAATTAGTTTGCCAAGCTTTATCTGATTTCTAATAAGTTTCATGCATATCTATCATTTATATGTTTACATCATCCTACGAAAACAAACTTATCTTTTACACAACTATAAGTTATGAAGTCTATCTTCTTCGGTTGATATCTTGATCTTTGTGTTGATCCTTGATTGTTGAGGCTTGCCCCAGCATTACACCAGAACCAGGTCGTTACAACCTGTTTGAAGTTCCTGTTGAGAAACTTCGGAAAGTTCCATTGCTGGAACTCTTCTTCTGTTCTTTACTTGTCCTCATGGATCTTCTAAAGTTCCTTTGTTCCAGTTCCTACTTCAGCCCTCTACGCTTACTGAACCTGCCAACATCACAACACTAGAAAATCCTTATTAAAAGGAAGTTTGCTCAATTCTTAACATCATCATCATAACCTCATAAGGGTCAACACAGTTGATATAATTGCTTGGCCCTCATTAGTTCTACCACTAGTGAGAAGATATTGGTTAAGCATGCAAAAGAGAAAAGCCCTTCTTCTATAAACATGAAAAGATTCAGAATAACGTCTATCAAAATAATGGCGTGCAAATTCTTTCAAATTAACTATGCTACCATCTACAATATTTGTTAGATCTTTGTCTCTTAAATTAAAGAAACACTTAAAATCTTTATAATAATATTCATTTATTCTAGGGATTGCTGCAAGATCTAATGAAGGGAAGCCTAAGATAGCACAGAATTCTTCCGGTAAAGGGCAAATTTCATCACACCCTAGTCTAAAACAATGAGTATCCACATCCCAATATTCTAAGGCAGTATGAATAAAGTCTATATAAAGATCTACCCTTTTGACACCATAAATACCCCCCATATGAAAAAAGTCTAATTCTTTTCTCTCCTTGGCAGTTAGAGACCGACACCATTTGTAAGTGAAGTTGGTAAAACTCTTAGTATTTAAAGACATGATTATTTTTTCAAAAGCTAAGACTATGTTTAATCTGCTGAAATTATAACAAAAATCGGCAAACCAGGGGGCTATTTATACACAACATCGGCACAGTTTCAATCCGGAAAGGATTCGGAGTCAGCGCTCACCAGCGCCAAACGCCAGAGTCTGACGCCAAGCGCCTGCATTAGCGTCTGCCGTGTCTTATCAGCGAGCTTTTCAAAAAAACGCGTTTTTTGGCTGATTCGAATCTGAACAATGGCTTATGATTTTTTATCCTTTTTTATACCCCTTTTAATTAATTTTATATATTGATTATATTTTTTCTTTTTAGGATTTTATTCTAACTTAATTTTAAGTTTGTTGTCAGTCCAATTATTATTTTTCATTTTCTTTTTTTGGGGAAGAAAGTCGGATACCCTCCATCAATAATGAAAATGACGGAATTTTTGGGCAAAATTATTAATTATCACAATTCTTCGCACACACAAATATGCACATAAAAATGAAAAATAAATGATAAATAAATAAGCTCATAATAATAATATGCATATACAAATATGTCTAATAAATGAGTCAATTAGGCAAAGTTCTATACAAGTAAAAAAAAAAACAGGTATAAACTACGGCGCCGGAGGACGGAGATGATGAGAGACGCCCATCATGTCATAGAACTGCGCAGTACGAGGAGTAAACTCTCCACCAGCTCCAGCTCTAGTCTCCTCGGGAGGTGGAAAACTCAGCACAGGACCCGTCCACCCAAGATCGCCCTAAGGCTGAGGCTGCGGAGGCTGCTGCAATGATGAGCCGACCTCGTACATCCCGCCACCTCTAGGAGCTAAGGTAGCCTCTCCCTGGCCTACCGGCTCAGCACGTGCGCCCTCAGATAAAGAGCGCGAGCCCTCCAAGAAGGAATGGAGCAGCCTCAGTCCGAGCAGCCTCAGAACGACCACCCCGACCGCCAGAGCCAGTACGGCGACGTCTCGAGTTAGACCTCGCCCGGTCTCTCCGGACCTCAGGTCTTGTCCGGGTACGAGAAGGAATGGGCTGACCCTGCAAGAAGAAACCAAGTCAGAAACAATCAAAATAGAAGCATAATAATGAAGAAATAAGAAGGAAGGCTACCTCCTGAACAGCGTCGTCGCGACGACATGTAGCCACATTCCTCATCGGAACGAGCTGGCTCTGGAAGGCATCTATACACCGTGCCATCGTCGTGACCACCTCGCACAAGAACTATCAAAGAAATAAAGTCGGTAACAATGCATAACATATATGAACAAATTGCAATAAATGAACTTACCCGAGACTGGTGGCGAGGAATCGAAAGCTCCATGAAGCGATGATCCTTAGGAGCCGGAGGAATCATCTCCTCGATGGGCCCGTATGTCCCCTGATAATGGATAGACATACAAGGTGGCACGAACTCAGTAGGCCCAGCCTGACAAAAGCAAATCAAAGTTAGTGAAATATCACTTGGAGGCTACTTAGCAAAAGGTAAAATATGAAAATCATACCGCCACCTCCTCAGACAGAACAGGGGCCGGAGCTAACAGCGGCAGCAGATCATCCTCATAGCACTACTCAGGGATCACATGAGATCGCCAAGGGGTGTCAGCCCTCTCCGACATGCTCACCAGCCTCGCGTCATTGAACATATGACGCGACGGAGGTGCAGGAACGACGAAAGTATCCGAGGAATGCTGAATAGCAACCCTCTCTCCAAGGTACGCAACCGCTCCATACATCCCTAAGAAGTAGCGACGCTCAGCGGTGTACTACGCAGCTAACCCAGGGACAACTAAGTCGTTCCATGGACGGTACTGCACATCAGGCTCTTGCAAAGAATGCCTATGAGATAAGAATCTACCAAAGATAATACGAAAGTGTTCAACTATGCAAAGAACCATACCAAGAGGATCTGATCTCGAACATAAGCGGTAGACATCCGAACGTGGCGGCCTCCCCAACAGGCGCTCACCGGAAACCCGCGTGGCGACGGTCTCGCTAGCGCAACTGAAGGAAAGTACTCGTAGAACCAGATCTACAAAAGACAAAAGTATCAGCAAGTGCTAACCAAAAGCTTAGAGCTAAACTTTATGGGAGATAAAAGTATACCTCTACGACTCTCCAGAAGCTGGACAGAGCGACGTGCCCCGTGAAGGACCGGTGTTGACACGAGTCTCGCAACGCTCGAACAAAATCAGCATAGGCCAAACTGGCCCAGTCATAAGTCCCAATCAAGTGAAGATCACGGACTGCAGGAAGGTAGTAAAGCAGCACTCTACTACCCTTGTCAGGGGAAAACGTCCCTGACAACAAGATAAGTGCAAAGATGCGCACCCGCTGCTCTCGGGTGGTCGCATCATCCTCATAAGCCGCCATCACAGTCGATCGGCGAATACCCTTAGCATTGAACTGAGTCGACTCTACCTCAGCACGAGCATGAACAGCAATCGGACCCAACAGCTCCTCAACCTGATGAGAGAAGACGCTAATGTTGTTGTCGAATGGCAGTGCAGTGGAACTAAACTCCAATCCCGTAATGAGACTGAATTCGGTCGGGGTGACCATCATCTCACTCCAAGGAAAGTTGAAAGTGTTGGTGGTGTCCCAGAAGAACTCCACCAGGGCGCGAGCCACGCGGTGACCCCCTTCAGAAGCAATCATGGCCTCCGTGGCCTCGAACAGCGCTGTTAGCCTACAAGACTCCCAAAGAAGTCTCACATCTCTATCGACGCTGATGTGTATCCTATATAAGTCGCCCAGAGTATCGCTGCCCAAGCAGTGGCAACGCGTCCTACCAGCAGTAATCCCACGCCGCACCCTTTCAAAAATGTGGTGGACGGGGGAGAAGTACAAAGTCCGCTCATCCCACTCCGAAGGGGACCGAGAGAAGTGGACGGGTCGGCGTCCTCCTCTACGGGCTCATGCTCCCGTTGTGTGTCTCGGGAACGTGAACCCAAACCTCGCTGTCTAGCCGTACTACATTGTGCAAAATCGACATAGATTAAGGTTCTATAGTATCTAACGTTCGCCTAACCGCATGATACAATGTTCGCAAAAATAGAGTACGTAGTACTAAAACAGAGCACAATTTCAAATTGAGAATATATGTCATTTTTCCAGCATCTAAACAATTTCTTGCAATACTATGGTAATTATTGTGACAAATTGGACAAGAATTGCTAGCAAAAACATCAAGAACAAGCCACATTGTATTCCTGACCATAAAAGGTCCAACAATGGTGATTTGTTCGTTTCTTCACCAAATTGGGTCAAACAAGTCTCAAATTACTCCCAAGGAAATATATAAACATAATCAAGCAATTTCATGGCATAAAATTTGACAAACAAAGTGAATTAAGAAATTTAAGTTTTGAATTTTTAAGAAATTCGTGAACCAACATGTGCAAAATTCATCAAACCCGGAGTGATTTTGAAGAAAACTTACATAGATTGGGAAAGTAGATGAAAGAAGCTTCGATTTGCAACAAATTTGAGCGAATTTGGTTAAGAAACGAGCAAGAACGACCAAAGAAAAACTCAGCGACGATTTTTCAAAGCAGAATAAATAGCAGCAGCGAAAATGACGAAGAAAAGGGATACATACGGAAATTCAGACTCTAGCGCCAAACAACAGCTTTGGCGCCAAACGCTAGAGTTTAGCGCCTGGCGCTAGAGCCAAAATTGTGGCGCCAGCAATATTTTAGTGGCAGCAGAACGCTCAGCCACTGAGAACGGTTATTTTGACCTCTTACAACAATTTTGGTTTCCTTGGTACGCCAGTTAGTCCCTCTAAGAAATTTGACATGATTTTGTAATCGGCTTGATTACAATTTCATAAAGTGGTCGACCTGATGAATGATCGTCTCACTTATCTTAAAGCGCCTAAGCATTAGCTCATCGAAGGCACTGACATAAGGGTTCATAAATGGCAAAGGCACCGACATACTGGTTCATAATTCACAAGCAGCAAAAGCGCCGACGTACATGCATATCAAAGCAAAATATCGACAGGTGTTTGTCTTCGGTAATTTTCCTCGCAATATTATCGCAATAAATGAAGATAACTTCAGGCAAGGATATCTTTGACAGCGTTCCCTAGCTTGCGGAGAGTTGTCACAAACAACTGGAGGTGATTTCAGGCGAAGTTATCTTCGATCGTGTTCCCTTACTTGTGGAAGATGGTCACAAAGTGCTAAAAGGTTGTTTCAGGCGAAGCAATCTTCGATGGGGTTCTTTAGCTTGAAAAAATCTATCACGGCGGAATTGAAGGCAGTTACAGGCATAGCAGTCTTCAGGCGGTATTCTCTAGCTTGTAGAAGATCGTCAAAATAAATAGAAGGATGGCGTTCCCTAACCTCTGGAAGGTTATCACAAATACAACAGCAATGCAACAGCAACAAATCGGTTACTTTCAGAGACGTGTGCTTGACGGTGTAAGATACACGTTTCTTTACTCTTTTATCTGTTTTAACTAACGCTAGTTTTGCAAGTATCGACATTACAAGAATGGTTTAGGATCGCAGAACTTTCTGAATCATTCTCCGTCCCTATCGATACTTTGACTTTTGTTTTCAAAACTTGCGTTTCTCCAAACTCAGTCAAAGTGGGGGTTTCTGCAGACACCCATTTGTGTCTCCCCAAAACTAAACCCGGTGATGAGTAACTTTAACGTCGAATCATAATTGAATGAAGTGAAAGTGTGGAAAGTCTAGTGTTGCGGTTAGTTTTTAATTCTTTTCTTTCTCTCTGTTTTTGAAAACCTACTTATAGAAAACAGCCCATCCAGTATGTTTTGGTCCATAGAAAGGGTCCAATAATAGAATAGTTGGAGGGGGTTTGAAAAGAGCTTTCCAACGATATATTATAAGCCCAATTCCGATAAATAGTGAGGAAGTTATGGCCAAATTACTAAACTGGGCCCGGTTTAATATTTATGTGCGGTCCAATGATCTAGAGGAGGGCCTAATATTGATTTATCATTCCTAATGCAATTAGAATTGATTTTAGTCTTCTAGATTCTTCTAGAAGGTTCTTTTCATTCCTAATTTAATTAGCATTGATAAATTGACTTTAGTTGACTTTTTTAGAGTTTTAATCACAATAAAAGAAGTGTTTTTAAGGAAAATACGATTTTTCCCTTCTGTACGGCTAAATTTTATCAAAATTAAGAAAACGCGTGAAACTGGTTTCTAGCGCCTGATTACACGATTAGCGTCTAGCGCTAGCCTTAGCGCCTGGCGCTAATGTCTAGCGTCTGGCGCTAAGTTGTTTTATTCTCTTCGAAACTCTGGTTCGTTTTCTATCCATCCGGCTAATTTTCTATATAAATAGCCACTAAAAACAGCCGTTTTGAATCATCAACAACTATTAATTTTCTTATTCTCTCTAGTTTTCAAGATTCTCTTGATTTTTCTCTCTCTAGCTTTTTGCATACAAAATTCCGCATTCACAAGATCTGGAAACACCTAGCCAAATTCGAAGTTGCCTTCGCCCTAGACATGAAAGGTTTTAATTTCTGAGGGTTTGGTCCCAAATCTCTATTTCAATTATTTGATTTAATTGTTTGATTTTATTATTTTCCTTGAAGCTACTAACGTGTGTATTTTGTTATTAGAAAGAGATACGAGGCATCCAAGTAAGTGCTTTAATTGATTTATTGATATTATGATATAGAAATCATGTCTAGGTTGTTATTATGATTCCTAGTATCATGTTAGGATGCTTGATGTTTTGAATGACAACAATGATTCCTAGTATCATGTTTAGGGTAAAGGTTATAATATCAAATATACTTATTATGATTTCTATGATGCTTCCTATTTTCTTTCCTAATATTCATGTTAGTATCATGTCAGGGCTAAATATTTAATCTTTGATGTTTAGTGACATGCTAGTATCATGCCTAGGTTCTTGCTATTAATATTATGCTTTAATATGATTGTAATTATTATTATTTTTATAATTAATATTGTTATTAATTATTAGTATTATTAATTATTATTATGTTGCTTGATATTTATTGTAATTGCTTGATCACACCTTTTATGCATGTTTAAAGGGTGGTACTTGTAATCACGCTTAATAAGATAATTAGTAATCTTGTTTAGGGTTAATTTGATTATAATTCAAGTGATCGCCAATAATAGTTTTATTTGTGCATTAATATTCAACCAACATAGATAAATAGGTTAAGGGTTAAACCTATTGATTGCATGTTAGTCAGAAAGCGCACATGAATACGATCAGAATAAAGTAGAGGCTTATTATTAGGGCAGGTTCAATCTCTTTTAGGTTGGATTTGTACCTTCATCCCCGAACTACCAGTCATTGTTCCAGACCCACTGGAGTTGACAATCTCCTGGATCGTTAAGGAGTGTAACCTTCACCTCGTCAACGGTTTACAAGTTTCTAAAACTTGTTGGCGACTCTTTTGCTCTATCTTCTTTCCCTTTGGACGCCACCATGCTTTAGTGTATGATCACAGTGGGGTTCAAGTTTGGGGTAATGCTTGAAATATTCCCTACACCTAGAAACTGTTTGCCAAACCTTTCAGCCCAAAACATTTTAGAGTTACCTTCAAAAGCCGAAACGATGTCGTCCTCATCAATATCAGGAAGAACCCACTTTTTCTTCGACCAAACACCAGACCCATAAGGCCAATTTGTCTTCCTAACTCGCGAATTGAAAAGGGATTTCCATTAATGTCCATCAAATTGCTTCAAAGCTTCCATATCATGTTGAACGTCCAACAATGCGCTGGAGCGAGAACGATAAACGATCTCATCGAGGGAGTAGGACTCGGTGAAGTCAGGTGGCGCGTTGAAGGGACGTACTTGGCGGAGAAATTGTGGGATTTGGCGTAACGACGAGCTTCTTCGCGGATGTTTTTGTGGGCGGCGCTATGGGTGGAGGTGGAGGAGGAAGAGGAGGTTGTGGTGATTGGTAGGAGGGTGAAAATGGGGGTTTTCCGAAACTGTGCTAACTTGCTTTTCACTTTTGTAGAGGAAGTGACGGCGGATTTATTAGGAATTCAAGAGGGATGAGGGATTTATATTGGGGTTAGGCTTGGTTAGGGAAGAGGTTTTTAAGAGAGAGAACAAGTGAATGAGTTTGAAGGGAAATATGTATTAATATAATAAAAATAGTACCGAATAAAAAGGGTTGGGGCATTGCAGTTTAGGGAGCAAAGGTTCGAGACCCTCAAAACTAGAGAACGGGTCTCTTATCTATTCTTTTTTCTTTCCTAGGACACATAAGAGACCCGTTATAATTAATATCGGATCTCTTATATCAAACAGATCTGTTAGTTAAATAACGGGTCTTTAATTGGGGGTCATTTTTCCAAGTTTTGTAGTAGTTGAAGAAGGTGCCAGTGCATATAGGATTCTAAAAAGTGTAGGCTTCCTAAGTGCACTTGTGTTGGGTGAAGGAGATGAAAGTTTAGGGTGGTTTCAAGGAGGTCTATGAATCAAGATTTTTGGCAGATCAAGGATTTGATTTTGAAGCATAATTGTTTAAGGGTCAGAAGCAACCTAAACCTCACAGCTTAATTATTAGCTGACAAGTATATTGAAAACTGGAGGAGTGACCTAGGGTGAAAACTGAAAAGCTTTAGAAGAAGGGTTTTAGGTGATCTTGGTATTGAAATTACATACCGTAAAGCTTGGTTGGGAAGAGGAAGGGCTAAGCTTATGATATATGGATCATAGCAGAATAATAAGCAAGAGTGCGGGACTATGGGAAGGCTTTGATGAAATACAACCCAAGCACTGAATGCAATGTTGTAGTTGATGGAATTGATAGGCCTGAGCCCCCATTATTCTTAAGAATGTTCATATGCCTTGCACCAGCAGCAAAGGGATTTCTGTCAGGTTTTAGACCACTGATTGGGGTTGATGGATGTCACCTAAATGGTCCATACCCTGATCATATATTAGTTGCAGTTGGTAAAGATGGAAACAACAACATCTACCCTATTGCATGGGCCACAACTGAAATAGAGAACACGGAGACTTGGGTTTGGTTCCTTGAAAGTCTCATGAAATCCCTGAAAGATTAAAATCAAGAATTGGGGTATACTTTTATGTCAGATAGGCAAAAGGTAACCATTTACACTCTTGTGTTATCTAATTTGAACAAGTTATTTCAAATCTTGTTTTAGTTGGCTGACTATGTTTGGTATCTGAACAGGGGCTGCTTGAAGCATTGCAACAAGTTATGCCATATGCAGAAACTAGGTATTGTGTCAGACATACATGGGAAAACATCAAGTTGCAATTCAATGAAGCTACATTCAAGGAGTTGTTCTGGTCAGCAGCAAGGGCAACAACACTGGTATCCCTTGTTTTCTAAAATTTTGTTCTTTTGTATGTTTTCAAGTGGAATATTAAGCTTTTAAGATATGCCACTCTAATGTTTTCTACATGTCATTGTTCTAATCTGCCTCCTTTTGTGTATTTTTCAAATAAAACCTATGTAGTTTGACTTTGAAGTAACAATGGAGTCAATAAAGTTCTTGTCAGAAGAAGCTTATGATTATCTTGTTAATATCCCTCCTGAACACTGGTCTAGGAATTCTTTCAGTTCTTTCCCTAAGTCAAACATGTTGCTCAACAACATTTGTGAGACTTTTAATGCTGTTATTAAAGAAGGTAGGGATAAACCAATCTTGACTCAAATGGAGTGGCTTAGGAGGTATTTCATGAAAAGAAATCTTGATAAGTGGGAAAGCTTTCAGAGAATGGAAGGAAAGGTGACTCCATATGTGAAGAAGACATTCCAAATAATTGAATCAGTTGCAAAGTACTACGTTGTACAATTTTCTAGGGGTGATAGTTATGAATTTGAGCTTAACTCAGACCTATTAACAGTTGACCTGAGTAAGCATACATACAACTGCTACCATGGGAACTCACTGGTACCCCTTGTGTCCATGCATATGCATGCATAATGGACAAAAGGGCTTACCCTAAAGACTATGTGGACATAGCCTACCTTGTGTCTACATACATGTTGGGCTGTTGGCATATAGGTATGAAATTGCAGCAATGCCTGGTCCACACTACTAGGACAAAGTGAAGCTAAGGCAACCACTACCACCAGCCATCAAAGTACAGCAAGAGAGACCTAAGTCTAAGAAGAGGAATTTAGAGAAGGGAGAAGTGCCAAACCTAAACCAGAATCAGGAGTAGTTGAGTGTGAAGATGAAGAGCACTATCAAGAACTACAGGCAACTAGGGCACTTTGCTAAGCTTTGTAAAAATCCATCTGTCATACCAGTAGTTGTGTCTTCCCCTAAGAAAGAATGTGGAAGGACACCTTTGAATAAAGACTAGGTGAATGACCAAAGAAAGAAGAAAGAAGAAAGAACTTTGAAAAAGGTAATAATGCGAATTGATCTTAGTCATTTGTTATGTGTTACTCAGCACCCTATTGAGTCTTAAATTTGTTTTATAGAGTGCTTCTTTGGGTGGAATAGCATGACCTAACAGCATTGCCAATAAGAGGTTTCCCCAAGAGAAGCTAAGGAATAGCAGCAGAATCAAAGTCAGCAGAACAGTCAAAGTCAAACCCAGCACAACACTCAAACTCAAAAGCAGACTCAGTCTAAGCAGCAGATTAAAGCTTCAACTATAGTAGTCCCTTCTACCTCTACCAGGAAAACAAGATCCAAGTTGAATCCTATTAGAATTAGGGATTAGCTGACTTATTTTAGTCCAACTGAACATATGATATGGTCTGTAATATTTTTGAGCAACTTAACAGTGTTGGTGAACCTATATTTTGGTCTAGATTGCTTGTATTTTGAGCTGTCAAAGTGAACAAATATTTTTGCTGTCAAATGCACGCATGTCAATTTGACAATAGCACTTAATCAGTGCACTTTTAACCAAACTTGTGTTTTTATGCCTAATTTGATCATGTTGTTGTTGTGTTTGTCTAAGTTATGTTTTAACCAAGCTTGTGTTTTTATGCCTAATTTGATCATGTTGCTTTTAAAGTGATCTTTAACTCACTCAACTTCAAGCTTTTTAAAGCACCTTACTCAATCACAGCTTTATACAGCGAAAACAGTACACAAATTATGTTGCAACAAGTTGATTTATTTCATTCATCATGAAAGAGTACAATATTCCAAGCCTTAACACCCCCTCCCACTTATTACATTATATGCATTACAACAAAACCTAGAATAACCAACAGAATAGAACACAAAACAACAAAATAAACTAGAAGCTTGTTATCTAAATTGGCAGAGTTGGTGATGATCATATTCCTATTTCCACTAAGAGCCTTGCATTTTACTTTCAAATTGTCCACCTCATTCAGCAGACACCTTCTTTGCCCAGTTAAGTCTTCAACATCCCTTTTCATAGAGTTCACTTCAGCTTTCATCAACTTCTTGTCAAGAAAACATTGATTGATCACATCTCTTTGCCAATCTGTTCCATCTCTAGTGTCAACCCATTTAAAACACTTGCACCCCCTATTTTCAGTGTTAAAATCATAGAATTTTCAAGCCGTGAATTTCCTCCCAGTGTTCTCCTAGTCCAAGATGTTAATTTTGCAAAAGGCAATCTACAATTGCATTTCTTCTTATTTGTGGGAGAAGAGTTATTACAACACATCAAACCTGCAATTACCATAAAAGATGTTAGTTTATGCAACAACATCCACCAAACCACAAATTATACACATCTTAATCAAGCACACCTATTCACTGAGGTGGTTGGCCACCAAAATGAGGATAACCAGGGGGTGGCCAAGTCCCAATTTGTTTCATCATGTACTCAATGATACAGTCAGCCAAGAAACCAGGGTCATCTGTGCTCCCAACATGTATGTTGTATGTGTCCTGATTAGGTAACCTCCTAATCATCTTGAACACATCACCATCATCCTCTAAGGTCCTGAACTTCCCTTTACAAATGTACTGGAATATGGGGTACAGTAGGTCAATTGATCCCTCTAATGGATCATCCATATCACGAAGTTGATCTTCAAATGCTATTGCTATATCTTGCAAGTTACTTTTACCAATCTCATATTCAATGTCAATATCAACACTCAAATACTTAAATCTGAGAATCACCTTATTCTCCTCCATTTCTGCCACAACAATTCCAACAACAAATAAACAACACCAGCTGAAAACATGTTCCAATCATCCCTAACATGCCCTAAAATTTGTAACTACAATTTCAGCTAAATTATTTCAAAATCAATCACACAATTTGACAGAAACCCCATTTAAATACTACTAGATAACCTAGTAACCTACATTAATCAATTCAATTGCCTTCAGAGCCCTAATTAATTCCCCTAATTAAATTAACACAAATTCCCCCAATTTAATTGACACAAGAACCCTAATTTTTACAAATTAAAAGGTTACGTGAAGCGAATTGATTTTCTGTTGTTAGGGATGCTACTGTTGTTACAATTCAACTCCAATTTGTGGAATTTGTGAAGAAATTTAAGATGGGATGGCAATTTTAGCTAGGGGAAGTGATTTATAAGAAGAATCGGGGAGGGAAAACTGTTAGAAAGCAAAAAAAAAATAGTCGCTTTTAGCCGTTGACTGGGCCCACGTGACTAAATTCCACCGGAATTTCAAATTGGGTGGTAATTTGAGTAACTAATTAAATTATTGGGTATTAATTTAAAATAAAAAAAAAATTCCGGTGGTTAGGTAGAAATTAGGTATATTTTTGGGTGATAAATTAAAATTTTTCCTTTTTTTGAATTTGATGTTGTAAAATTTTTTATTTTTATGTAGCAATTTTTTTTTTTAATTGTACAATAAAAATTTAATGATAATTATATTTCAGTTGATTATGATGTTGCGTTTCTTACATTTAATTGTTTGATTTTTATTTATTTTTTTTTTTTTTTTTTTTTTGAGGAAAAACGAGCACTCATATTGTAACAGCAATCAATATCCACCAAAAGTTTGATTATATTTCAAGTGAATAAAACAAAAGAAAAACATGGTGTATTCCCACCGTTGGCATTTAAATTTAATATAAAAAATTAAAAAAAAATTAACCGGAAAGTGAGTATTGCCACCGGTTGGTGGCAATAATATATATAATGTCACCGGTTAACCAATGGGAATAATAATTTTTGCCACCAATTTTGAACTGGTGGCTTTTAAAGGAGGTGTTAGCACCCCTTTAATGTCCAGCGGTTTAAAACCGGTGGCATAAGGGGGTTTTGAACCGGTGGCTTTTTGCTTTTTTTTACTAGTGATATATTCTTCTAGAGTGGAAGAAATACTAACCCAGTCTTTTTAGGGAGAAAAGTTCTTCCTAAAAGAGGAAGATTAATGTATACCAAAAAACAAACAAAAACAAAGAGAATATGCTCACAAGAAACAACGAATGGGGCTTTCCACCAATAAAAATTTCTCCAAAATTCAACAATGAAGGCTAGGTTTAAGAAAAAGGAGAGATGAGAAAGAGTATAGGGAATCGACTAACTAATTTATCTAAATTAATTTTGTTAGGCAAATTATTATATGTGGCTGACCACATCATATGGCAGGGGTTACTCGAATTTTTCAGTCAGGGGTTACTCGAGTTTTTTGGTCAGAGGGGTTACTTGAGGGTGTTCGGTCAGGGTTTACTCGGTGAAGGGTTACTCGGTTAAGGTTACTTGAGGGGTTACTTGAGGGTTTACTCGGTCAGTGGTTACTCAGTCGAGGGTTACTTAAGGATTTACTCGGTTGGGGGTTACTTGACGGTTTACTCGGTCAAGGACCACTCGAGTTATTCGCTCAAAAGTTACTCGAGTTACTCGGTCAGAGGTTACTTGAGGGTTTTGGTCAGAGGTTACTCGATTAGGGGTTATTTTAGTAGTTACTCTGTCAGGAGTAACTCGGATCGAGTAACCCTGTCAAAACGATGTGGCCAGCCAGGCAACCACACAAAAAAAATCTCCATTTTATTATTCTCGTTACAATTCTTCTCCTAAGGAAAAAAAAATTAAAAATTAATTAAGTTTTATTTAGAGACAGATAAGTAATAATTTTTTTTTAATGTTTATATAAATTAGCCACAAGAGAAGGTGATGATAATTGATACTGAGTACAATCAATTGAGCTATCTCACTCTACATAATACAAGTAACTGAAGTAAGTAATAATACTTTCGTTTATCAACCAAACAATGTGGAAAGAATAAAAACTTGAGCCAACAACTTGTAATAATGTTATTCCCATTTACCAACGCCAAATGAATGAATAAAAACTTGACCAACAACTTGTAATGTTATTTTTATTCCCTTGACGATCAATAGTACTACCCAACTGAGCTCACCATTGTGGCATTGTCATAAAGTTGGTATGTTATTGTCATAAGCACAACTATGTTATCCTATTGGCTATTGTACAAATCAACAAATAGTTCACTTAATCTTGATTTTTCATATGCCTATGTTATTTAACGAATCTTGCAATATTTGCCTTTCTGAATTATTCATTAACAAAGTTGACCTTACTATACACTTCTTTCTTTTGGTTTTACTTGCAAGTCTTGAAACACTTTGACATAATCCAAGGGCCGTTCACATTTACTTAATTTCAGTTCAGTTCAATTCAGTTCAGCTCCAATCAGTTCAGTTCAGTTCAGCTCCAATCAGTTCAGTTCAGTTCAGTTTAGTTCAGCTCTTAATTTCCCTCTCTCATAAAATATTCATTTCAGCTCAATTCAGTTCAGCTCCAATCGGTTCAATTCAGTTCAGTTCAGCTCCAATCAGTTCAGTTCAGTTCAGCTCATTTCAGTAAATGTGAACAAGCCCTAATTTGATTACTCCATATGGTTATTAATTTATATTTCAAGAGAAATATAATTATATGGAAACTTGTTAAAATCTAATGACTCAATTAATACCTTCATAATATCAAATATTATAGTTTTCATTTATTGATAAGAAAAAAATATCAATAATTGAAGTAATGCATGTTAATTATAAAAGTCAAGTGTTGCAAATAAAAAAGAAATTGGGGAAATTATTGTGTCTATACATTTTTTTTTAAAAAAAAAACCATATTGTGTCTATTTTTAATTTTTTAATATTTTTTTAATTTTACATTTACTATAATAAACCCCCTTTTTATCTTACTTATTTCCATATAAAATACCCCAAAATTTCTCAAATTCTCGTGTCATTATTTACTCTTTTTATAATTTTCCACCTTGGTATAAAAATTAGCACCTTCATGACACATTAGTATAAAAGTTAGCATTGGTGAAAAATTAGTATAAAAGTTAACAAATATCGACAAATTGGTATACAAATTAACAAGTTGTGACATTTCACCCATTTTTTATTTTTTTTGTCGAAAGAGTTTTTTTTTCAAATTTTAATTTTTTGTTGCTGTCAATTCTCATTTTATGCTAAATAATTCTCTCCTCCATGCTCATGCAACCAAGATTATCGACATAAAAAAAATAAAAAAAATTGTGAGTTCAAACAAAAACTCAAAAAATGAATGAAAAGAGAAGTTCTTATGATTTAATGCTTCAAAAGTTAAAATTGACATGTAATAAGTCGTAATATTTAAAAATTTGGGAGTAAATGTATTTATATTAAATTGAATATTGGGGAAAAAAATTCGATGTAACCTTTAAAATATTTAATCAAATCTTGATCTTATAATTTTTGTTGATTAATATTTATGAATAAGGATCTGTTTACATTTACTTGATTTCAGTTCAGTCCATTTCAGTTCAGTTCAGTTCAGTTCAGTTCAGATCAGTTCAGTTCAGTTCAGCTTCAATCAGTTCAGTAAATGTGAACAGACCCTAATCTCGGATATTTCTCTATATTCTCAAATTTTGTCCCTTTTTTCCTTTTTTTTTCTTCGTTTTTTTGCCTTTTATAGTGTCCAATAAATTTACAATAAATATTTGAAGCAAACAAAAAAAAGTAAAGAAAAACAATATATTTGACCTACAATAATAAGAATAATCATTTGTACAATATACACTTATTATTCTAACAACAAAAAAGGGTTAAACGTCATCACTTACAAACTTTTATGCCAATAAGTCATCACATATGAACTTTTATATCAATATGTCGCTGGTGGCTAACTTTTATACCAATCTGTCGCCGACGGTAACTTTTATACCAATAGGGCTAATTGGTCTAACATACTCATTTATCAAAAGCTTACTAAACATCATTTATTATTATTTTTTTTAAGTTTAACCCTGTAAACAAAATAAATACTATATTATGAGACAATGGGAGTAAGAATTTAGAAATATTATGTAATTACGAATTCAATTGTTGGGGGTCAAACGTTAATAATACAACATATTTTTAATGTTGAACTAGTCTATTATTTGTAATTTAGGAGTCAACTACAGTGGTCCACAGACAAACAATTAGGAATTTAGGATACTGTATTATATAAGACCTTTCTTTATGACATAAATCTTTATATCTAGATACCTTTCCCAATTAGCCAAAATTCTTCATCTTTAAACCCTCTTCATACCTGCTTTTCCTTCTAATAATTAAAAACATATGAATGATTATTAATCTTTCCTTAATTAATCTTAATTAATGGTATATGATTAGAAGAAACCCTTTTCTAGTCCCTTCAAAAACCTTCTTATAATCCTATAACTTTTTCTCTGTTTCATTCATATAAATCATGAATGATCAAAAACAGAACAATAGATCATTTTTACTAGTAAAACTCATTTATGCTCATCTAAATCACCTCAAATCATGTTGTTTTTCAATCGTATTACTCGTTTTTACCATAACTTTAATACTCACCCTAGCATACTACTCACATAGATTCCCCCTCCATAACATAAACATTATTACTATACAAACACCACAAAAACTCCATGCTCTTAACACCCCTTTATCACCAAGTGCATCAAAAAACAACTCGTACGAGGACAACCACGCAATCGAATCATACCCTATTCACAAGTCTTCGAGCGATGAAGAGTTGATGAGGAGGGCATCAAACGTTACAAGAATGGAAAATTTTGGGGTGCCTAAGATTGCTTTTATGTTTTTGATCAAAGGATCACTTCCTTTGGCACCTCTTTGGGAAAAATTGTTTAAAGGACATGAAAGATTATACACAATTTATGTTCATTCTGATCCTTCTTACAAATCTTCAGCTGAATTGAATTCTGGGGTGTTTCGTGGCCGCATGATTCCTAGCAAGGTACGTTTATTTGTTCCATTTGTTGTCCTTTTTTTTCATGAGTTGATAATGTTTTTTTTTTACCTTTATTCTTATTGGGTTGATTGATTAGATGATAAGAGTTTGTTCCATATCACTCTGTTTTTAAAGATTTTGGATTTAAAATTTAACTCAAAATTTCAATTGATTTAAGTTACCACCAAGTATTACTAGTAAGTAGTAACTTGTTTTTTTATGAAAATTCTACAATGGTCGTTTGAAATATGACTATCATAATTTTTTAATGATTATATAATTCATAATTAACGTATTTTTATCCAAGTAATTGATTATATTACTCTATTTTTGTTATAAAATATTATTATCAATATTTTTTTAATTTATTAAATTTTTAGTTTCATTTATGTAATTTTTACTCTTATTTTACAGTTTCTCAAAAAAATTATTTTATATTGGATTAAAATTTTCAAAAATTATATTTGTATTGTAGAAATTAAAATACTAATTGCGTCCAATTTATAACTAGAAAAAATGGATCGCTCATATTATTTATCATTAAAATAATAAGGTAGTCATATTTTATACGACTGCTGTAGAAACATCCTTGTTTTTACCGGTTTTTTTTTTTTAACAAAATGTTGTTTTTACGTGTTATTTATGCTTCAATGACAAGTCTTTTTTGAAATGTTCTTTGAACTAGTTTAATCTATTTTGCCTACCACAACTTACCAACTTCTAATATTATCACTAGTTAAAACTATTTCATGGTTTAGTATGTTGGGAATTTAATTTAGTCAGTATAAGTTTGTAAAGCTAATTTTTCATCATTAAGTAAACAAAGAGAATATATTTTGTTCCTTTCATCAAAATATCAACTTTGTTCTATCATAATTGCTCATACAACTTTTTACATGTCCTCTTTGTAAAAATAAAAAAATAAAAAAAATAAAAAATAAAAGTCAATAAGTAAACAAAGAGAATATAACACGCTGTTCGTTTCAAAATAAATCTTCGAAATAACCACGTAAATTGTCAAAAATAGAGGATTGTAAATGATGTAGCTAGTTATTGATACACAAGTTAAACATGTACTGTAATAAAAAGCGAAGGTGCATTCCAATAATGCGTTGAAAATTGTTGGATGAAAATTGACCAAATATGTTTGGCAATTGGCAGTTTGGCACTCATCGTCAATACTCCATTACTTTTTCCACCCCTTATGGAGTAATTAGCTTTCCTCAATTAGCTTAATTTAATTATCTTATGATTCTTATAAGCAAAATTAAACTGATTTTTTAGTAACTTTAAAACGTACTTTGAGCTCCTTTCCTCTAATGTTAAATAATTTACATATTTTAATTGCTTCATAAATCTAGAGCTGGCATATGTATTGTAAACCTCAATACTAACCTCATAAGTTTAATCTTGTGTGATCACATATATAAATTGAAAACATTTGACATTGATATACTTTTTAAGTGTTCCATATCGTGCTGAAGTGGTGGGCCATTTGATTATATAGATCATAAACCCTTGACAATAACTTTTTTTTTTTTGTTTTTACTAATCATGTTAAGTAAACTTTTGTCACATTTAAAAAATTTTGTTTAATTTCATTGATGCATATTAGAAACAAATTCAAGGTATGTAGGAATTTTTTTCCTGGCCTCTAAGGTGGAAAGAAACACCTAAATAAACATTGTACACCATTTTGATTGGTTACTTAGTTTACACTAATTAGAATAATAAGACTAATAGAAATATAGAATATCTAGTTAATTTTTGCTAAAAACAAAATTACTACAGTAGCAAGATAATCTATTTGAAAAGTCCACTCCCAATTCTTTCATGATTAAATTTGACAAGAACAATCACACAAAGCTTTAAATGAGATGGTGTAACATCCCTATTTCCCTATACTAACATCAGCGATAATAACATGTTGTAAGAATTTTATCCGTATTGGTCACGTAAATGGGGAACGGGTGTATGTGTCGAGTCAAAAATTAAAAGAAAATTATACTTGTACTTTTCATTATTGACCACAAAATTCTACCCTTCATTGCATTGATTATACTCCCTCCGTTTTTAAATACTTTCTCCATTTCTATTTTTTGCACTATTCATTTTGATAGAGTATAAAACATATTCCTGGGTCTCAACCATCGGCTTAAGTTTTTGGTTGAATTGGTCCTTTAACATGGTATCGGAGCCAACGTGACACAAAGGTTACGGGTCCAAATCTCATCCGCCTCTCCTTCAAAGTAGAATTAATTTGCATCAGGTATGGGTGGGCCTGTGTTGCATCCACATTTCTAAATACTACTATATATTTGAGGAAGTATATTTTATTTCTCAAATTTGGTGACATATACTACTATATATTACTCCCTTTGTTTTTAAATACTTGCTTCATTTCTATTTTTTGCACTATTCATTTATCATACTTTGACTAATGTTTGTGATTTATACATAAGAAAAAATATAGTCATGTGGGTAATTAAAGAGATTAGTGATCAAAGGTTAGCATCGGCATGCTTGTCCAATGTTAGAAATGGTAATGCAAACGGATTCTGGCACCCGATCGGGCGGTGGTTCGCCCAACCGGGCGGAGTTGGCTAAGGAAAATAGGAGGACTCTCGCGCCCGATCGGGCGGCTCTCGCCCGACCGGGCGACGGACTCGAGTTTTTGACGAGTCCGATCGGGCGGCTCTCGCCCGATTGCTCGCCCGAGGTGGGTTTTCTAGATCTCCCGATCGGGCGGTGTTCGCCCGACCGGGCGCGACACCAGGTCTGGAAAAACTTTATCTCGCGCCCGATCGGGCGGATGTTTGCCCGATCGGGCCCGCCTTTTTTCCTAGGTCGGTTTGTTTTACTTGTCTCCGATTTTCGGGATTCATATAAATACGAGCATTGCCTCTTTATCATTATTCAATTCACTTTCAAACCAATAACACGAACCTACCCTTTGAGATCTGAACAGTTCTTGAGCAATTCCACTGATCGGGTTCGGGTGCACGGATTACGGAGAGAGTTGCGTTAAACTTGGGGGGCGTGCGTCACTAGGAAACTTGTACCGGTGGTGGCGTATTTCGCTTCTAAGGCAGTGGATTATTGTTCCACGGCGCGACTGTGAGTCTGGGATCTTCAATCTAGAAAAGTTATGATCTTTTTGTTTGTTATTGATTTCAACAGTTATTTTACCAACATCCAAGAGAAATGGAGCAAGTATTTAAAAATAGAGGGAGTATTATATACTTCCTCCGTTCTGTTAATATTGCATCAAGGAGGAAATTCCGCATCCCAAAACACATTTTATATGCTAAATATCTATAATTGTGTAAGAGTAAAAATTATAAAAAATTGATATTGTGAAAGTATTATATGAGACGAATCCAACAATATCCCACTTGACTATATTTTTCTTAACGTATAACTCATATTATATGGTTAAACAAGAGTGATGAATAGTGCAAAAAGTCCATTGTTGCAATATTAATAGAACGGAGGAAGTATGAAGTAGTATTTTTCTAGTGAAAATTAGTAAACACCAATTGTATGGATGGATGGATTGCCAAATTGAGACGCTATATAATTAAGAATGATTAGGAGTTACAATGGGTGGGGGTGAGAATCGATCTTAGAATCTCCTGAAATCGAAAGGGAAACTCTAACCTTGATATACCTTGATTTTCCTATCACATGAATATCAAGGGGGCATTACCCACGGGAGAGTGGGGATACGAGCCAGCCTCAAACCGGGGTCATAGGCCTCACAACAGAACTGAAGCCTAGCTCTATTGAGCTATGGGCTTTGTGCTCGTTTTTAGTGTGTGGTTCCTAGAGGTGTGGGTACCTTGCTGCATTTGCATCGTACCACCGTTGCGTAAAAAGAACATATTATACCAATGTAAATAACATACAATTGTACAGTAAAAAAACATACTATTATAATGTAAAGAACATATATCTAAATTAAAAAGAACATATTTGCACCAAAAAAGAGTGAAAAAAACATATGTCCATATTCTTTGATTGTCAGTGTAATGAACTTTTATATGTAATATAATGTTTATTGCTTATTATGAAATGTTCATTGAATTTTGTCTTAAAATTATGATGGATATATATAAATAATGTTCAGTACATAATATTTTCACGTTCTTTATTAATATAACAGATGTTCTTTACATATACAAAAAAAACATAAAATTAATGTTCGTTACAAAACTGCTACTCCATCCGTGTTTTTTTTTTTTTTAAGTTTTACACTTCCCATTTCCGGCTGTGTTTTTTCAAGTGTTACACTTCTTATTTTGGCAAAAAGCTGCATTAAAATATTATATCTCTCTCCTCTCATGGTCTCCACTCAAACCCACTGCTACTTTTTTTATTATATTTTTCCTCTCACATTCATTACTTTTTTAATAAACAATTAACCCCACTATTTTTCTTTTACAATTTTTTAATACTCCAACTACCCCACTTACCTATTACTGTATTTAAGTCAATTAAATTGCCTAAAACTATGTCCCAGACAAACTGTAACACTTAAAAAAACACGGATGGAGTATATGATCTTTAAAAACAGCGGTATATTCTTTACAAAACAGTTACATGTTCCTTTTCTGCGCTTTTTGTCTGTACCAACTACCAAGCAAGGTATAGGTTGTTGTACCTTAAAATAATTTTTTATTTAATTACAAAATGGCCTAGTTCCTATTTTCTGTTCATCAATTAAGGAGCTGAGATAAATAAGGGCTTGCTCTAAGCCCCCAATTGTTATTTCTGTATTATTATGTTATCATGGTTTGTCCTAAACTCAATTACATTTTACGCAGAAAGTAGAATGGGGAAAGTTCAACATGATTGAGGCAGAATTGCGCTTACTAGCAAACGCTCTACAAGACGTTTCAAACCAAAGATTTGTTCTTCTCTCGGAAACTTGCATCCCTCTCTTCAACTTTTCAACTATCTATTCTTACCTTATAAATTCCACACAAAGTTACGTCCAAGCCTATGACAAAAGTGGTCCAGCAGCAAGGGGCCGGTACAAGCACCGTCTTGGTCCAAACATCACGGTCCAAGACTGGCGAAAAGGGTCTCAGTGGTTTGAGATGGACCGCGAGTTAGCCATCAAGGTCATGTCTGATCAACGTTACTTCTTGTCATTCAAGGGAGCATGCCTTAAGTCTGCATGCTATGCCGATGAGCATTACTTGCCTACTTGGATGAACATGAATGCTGGACAAAGAAACTCGAATCGAAGCATAACTTGGGTTAATTGGTCCAAGGGTGGATGTCACCCTACTAAGTATGACAGAATTCATATTACAGGTGAGTTTTTGAAGAAGTTAAGGAATTGGAAGACTTGTCAATATAATGGGAAGAAAACCAACATTTGCTTCTTGTTCGCAAGAAAATTCATGCCTAAAACGTTAAATAGGCTACTAATGTTGGCACCCCTAATTATGGGCTTTTAGACATGTATTATTGCTAGATCTCTTGCTCACAAAAAAATTGAAAAAAAAAAATCTCTTACTGGTTGACAATATGTTATTTTTTTCAAAGTAGATATATACTACATCTTGTTAGAAGATAAATATGAATGCCTATAATTATTTGATTTGATTTCACAATGTTCACACAAGTCCAAAGACTTGTGAACTTGTGTGGCATTATATGTAAAACTCTTGGCTATATAAGCCATGTTACCGGAGCAATATACATAATCAATTTCTCCATCTTCTCTTACTCCTTTATAAAACTTTCTATCGGTAAAACTTTAACACGTTATCAGCACCAGTTTTCAGTCAGGTATATTTATACCTACTTATAAAAATTTATAACAAAATAATACTATCTACTTCTAACTGTTTCGAGGAGTATGCTCTATAGTTGCCCATATTTGGGATTCTCTATAACAGAAACTCAAACATTTACTATATATACCTCAAAAACAACGGTGAAAGTTCTCTTACTTGCGAATTTACTACTATCATCTTTTGTTTATTCATGTTGATGTTTCTTTGTTTGATCCATGTTGATATTACATACTTATTTTACGTAAATTTTTATCTTAGTTATTTTAATTGCTAAGTAGTAGCTTTGCATGCATATTATTATTAACTAGATTAACAAAAAGATGCAGCCTTTTTTATACTTATTATTTTTCTTACTTTTACATACTTTTTTTGTGTTTCTTTCCGTTTTCGAACCCATGATCTTTTATAAATATTAGGGTTCTCGGACCACTATGGCTTGCATTCCCAGTGTGATAACCTTTTACAATTATAAATATATATATTTAGACCATAATTTTTGTCAGTATATTAGATAGTTATATGATATTTTTACAGTTGTACAGAACAGTAACGGATAAACCTACCTCTATAAAAGGCGGATTTTTTCCCGATTTCACCACAAATCCCTTATCCCTTCCCACTTTTTATCCAAAAATCACCTAAAAAAAATTTTTTTTTCACCCCCTTCTTCTCCGATATGTTCCCCGACGACGGCAACCAAAACACCCACAACTTCACTTTTGAGGAAGATTTAATGAAGATAAAACAATATTTCCTTCTAATTACGGCGCTTGTAATTTTATTAGTAGCAATATTAATTTTGGTCATTATGTATAAGTAAAACTCACTTATTTTGTCGTTTTAGTATATTAAAAGCTTGTTTTTGTTTTATTATGTATGTTTGTTGTTATTAATCATCATTGTATAATATTACCGTTATCATTATAATTATTGTTACTACTGTCCTTGTTGTCGTTTTGCTGTTTTTTTTTTGCAACTAACATGATTAATTTTTGCCTAATCACATAATTACTCACAATAATAAACCAAGGGGGAGAAAAGACTACATTATTTATGGTTTATTATTATTAAATTTAATTATCACGTGTCTTATTAACTTAATTATAAATATGGAAGAACTAAACATGTGAGTTGTACATATAATTTGTTATTATAATCTAATTATCACGAAATTTGTTGTAGCTAAAATGGGAGACCTTATGAAAAGACAGTTCAACATCTTAGATTTATCTGGAAAGAAATTTCTGGAATGGAAAGTGGACGCAATGATGAATTTGAAAGCTCAAGGCTTGGAGCACACTGTTAAAGAAAATAAAAGTCCCTCTGGTCAAACAACTGATGCTACCTCTTCTGCAATGACGGTTGAAAAACCTATCACTGAACAAGATAAGGCAAAAGCCTTAATGTTGTTAAGGCATCATTTACATGAAGGCCTTAAAACTGAGTACATGATGGTTGAAGATCCCAAAGAATTATGGGATTGCCTTAATGAAGATTTGGACACCACAAAAGGGTGCTCCTTCCTAAGGCATTATTTGACTGGACAAATTTACGGTTTCAGGATTTCAAATCTGTAATTGATTATAATTCAACCATACATGAGATAGTGTCTATATTGAGATACTGTGATCATCCGGTTACAGATGAACAGATGATTGAAAAAACACTCACTACCTTTCATGCAAGTAACATACTGTTGCAAGAACAGTATCGTGAAAGAGGTTTTAAAAAGTTCAATGAATTAATGAGTATATTGCTTGTTGCGGAACAAAATAGTGAACTTTTGTTGAAAAATCATAACCTGAGACCAACTGGGTCTTTGGCCACTCATCATGAGGCAAATGCAACAAATTCCTATCCACCCGAGTCAAATGCTACAAGAAGAGGTGGATGTGGAAATTACAATGGCCGTGGAAGAGGCCGTGGAAATTATCGCGGACGCGGCCGTGGTCGTGGTAGAAATAATTTTCAAAGAAATAGTAATTTCAAAAATTTTGAAAAACAGAAGGGACAGTCATCTGGAAGTTACAAACAAACTCCTTCGAAAGGAAAAGACACATGTTACATGTGGCATGACAGGACATTGGGGACGTACTTGTCGTACGGCCAAACATTTGGTAGATCTTTACCAGGCTTCTATAAAAGGCAAAGAGAAAAATGCAGAAGCAAATTATGTTAATGAGGAAAATGCTCCTTGTCCCAGCCTTGATGTGTCTGATTATTTCATGGATAATGCTGAAATTGGAAATGATTTCATTCTTGGAGAAAACAACAATGCTTAGGTTCCCCATCTACTAATGTAACATATGCTATGTTTTAATGTATTTTCTTAGTTCCCTGTATTTTAAATTTCTAGTCATGTACTTTAAATCTTTATCATCAATAAAAGTTTGTATGATATTATTCTAAACTAATCTTAAATTTATTTTATGAAGATATGGATCTGCCTGAAGTTAGTTCCGAATATCAATGCCTTTTGGACAGTGGAACAACACATACTATCTTAAAAGATAGAAAATATTTTTCACAACTAAAGTTGTTTCAAGCAAATGTAAACACCATTTCCGGGTCAGCTAAATTAATTGAAGGATCTGGAAAGGCTTGTATAATGCTTCCAAATGGAACAAATTAATAATAAATAATGCTTTATATTCGAGTAAATCTCGAAGAAATCTCATAAGCTTCAAAGATGTACGCCAAAATGGCTATCATCTAGAAACAATGACAACAGATCAAAAAGAGTATATATGCCTCACGACAGAAAAACATGGCAAGAAACATATATATGAGAAATTGCCAGCATATTTTTCGGGGTTATATCGTATAAACATACGACCCGTGGAAATCAATATGGTATCTAACCAGAAGTTAGATGACAAACATTTGATTATTTTATGGCATGATCGTTTGGGACATCCAGCAACTGGGATGATGCAAAGAATAGTAGCACATTCAGTTGGACATTCAATAAGAAATGTCAAATTCCCCGATCAGATGAATTAACATGCTCTGCATGTTCACTTGGCAAATTAATAATAAGGCCATCTATGAACAAAATTGCTACTGAATCTCCAAAATTCTTGGAAAGAATTAAGCGAGATATATGTGGGCCAATTAATCCAGCATGTGGACCATTTCGATATTTCATGGTTTTAATTGATGCTTCCACACGATGGTCACATGTTAGTCTGCTTTCAAGTAGAAATATTGTCTTAGCAAATTACTTGCCTAAATCATCAAATTAAGAGCACAATTCCCATATCATACAATAAAGAAAATAAGACTTTACAATGCTAGGGAATTTACATCCCAAACATTTAATGATTATTGTATGTCAATTGGAATTGATGTTGAACACCCAGTAACTCATGTTCATACACAAAATGGTCTAGCTGAATCACTAATTAAGAGATTACAATTGATTGCAAGACCATTATTAATGAGGTCAAGATTGCCATCATCTGCTTGGGGACATGCTATAATACATGCAGCAGCGCTAATTAGATTGAGACCTACAGCTTATCATAAATTCTCACCACTACAACTTGTTTGTGGTCGAGAACCAAGTATCTCACATCTAAAAATCTTTGGTTGTGCTGTATATGTTCCCATTGCTCCACCCCAACGAACAAAAATGGGTCCACAAAGAAGGCTGGGAATTTATGTCGGGTTTGAATCCCCCTCTATAATTAAATACCTTGAACCATTGACTGGTGACTTATTTACGGCTAGATTTGCGGACTGTCACTTTAATGAAACAGTATTCCCAGCCTTAGGGGGAGAGAAAGTGGACCCACATAAGAAAGAAATTGAACTCATTTGGAATGCAACACAACTGTGATGTTAGACCCACGAACAAATATGTGTGAACAAGAAGTTAAGAAAATTGTTCATTTACAAAGTGTTGCAAATCAATTGCCTGATGCATTTGTAGACACAAAGAAGGTGACAAAATCACATATACCAGCAGAAAATGCCCCTGCACGTATTGAAATCCCAACTGGTAATAAGGCCATAGAAAATGAATCTCAGGCACGCAGAAAGCGTGGAAGACCACTTGGTTCAAAAGATTCTAAGCCAAGAAAATTGAAAAGATTGGATGGAATAGAAAATGAGACTAATGATGTTCCCCCGTCAGAAGGTCAAGAAAAACCAAATGTGGATGAAAGTAAAGAAAATGATGATAATCCAAAAGGGGACGAACAAGAAGACAACCCTACGGGGAATGAACAAGATGTTCAAAACATCGATAACAATGAAATTTCAATGAATTACGTCTCTACAAAGACTCAGTGGAATAGGAAAGATGTTATCGTTAATGAAACATTTGCAAATTCCATCGCAATCGACATCGTGTCTGATGAAAATGATGTTGAACCAAGAACTGTAGAAGAATGTCGACGTAGGAGTATTTGGCCAAAGTGGAAGGAGGCAATGCTGGCTGAGTTAAAGTCACTTGAAAAACGAGAAGTTTTTGGAAAAATAACCCTTACACCAGCAGGTGTAAAACCCGTTGGATACAAATGGGTATTTGTAAGAAAACGTAATGAGAAAAATGAAATAGTTAGATACAAGGCAAGACTTGTAGCCCAAGGATTTTCTCAAATTCCAGGGATTGATTATGAAGAAACATATTCTCCAGTGGTTGATGCAACTACATTAAGATTTCTGGTAAGTTTGACAGTCACAAAAGGACTGCAAATGCGATTAATGGATGTAGTGACTGCGTATTTGTATGGGTCACTCGATACGGACATTTACATGAAAGTCCCCGAAGGACTAAAACTACCAGAAAACCACAAGCCTAGACAACTGTTTTCCATAAAACTAAAAAGGTCACTTTATGGATTGAAACAATCAGGAAGGATGTGGTACAACCGTCTGAGTGAATACCTTATGAGAGAAGGATTCAAAAACAACCAAGTTAGTCCCTGTGTTTTCATAAAGAGATCACAATCAGGATTCGCTATCATTGCAGTTTATGTTGATGATTTAAATATCATCGGAACCCCAAATGAACTCGAGAAAACTGCAAAATACTTGATGAAAGAATTTGAGATGAAAGACCTTGGGAAAACTAAATTTTGCCTTGGACTACAAATTGAGCACTTGAGTCATGGCATTTTTGTCCATCAATCAAACTATACAGAAAGAGTTTTGAAACGTTTCTTCATGGACAAAGCAACCCCAACCAACTTCCCAATGGTTGTTCGTTCTTTGAATATGAAAAATGATCCATTCAGACCCCGAGAAGAAAATGAAGAGATTCTGGGTCCAGAAGTACCATACTTAAGTGCAATTGGAGCCTTAATGTACTTAGCTAACAATACTAGACCCGACATAGCTTTCTCTGTGAATTTGTTAGCCAGGCACAGCAATGCACCAACATATAGGCATTGGAAGGGAGTTCGACACTTACTCCGGTACCTACGAGGGACACAAGACCTTGGTTTATATTACCAACCAAAACAAGATGATGCTCTCATTGGGTATGCAGACGCTGGATACTTATCAGATCCTCAAAATGCCAAGTCACAAAATGGATATGTATTCACTTATGGCGGCACTGCAATATCATGGAAATCAACAAAGCAGACATTGACCGCGACATCATCAAATCATGCAGAATTGATAGCCCTCTATGAAGCAGGACGGGAATGTGTGTGGCTGAGGTCGATGATCAGTAATATCCAAAAGGAGTGTGGAATGAACGCAATAACAGAAGACCCAACCATCATCTTTGAAGACAATACAGCATGTATCGCTCAAGTAACTGAAGGATATATTAAGGGAGATAAAACGAAACATATTGCCCCAAAACTGTTCTTCACACATGATCTGCAAAAGGACGAGGAAATAAATATCCAGCAAATTCAGTCTTGTGAAAATCTTGCCGACCTTTTCACCAAATCACTTCCTTCGAAGAAATTTGAACAGTTAGTTCACAAAATCGGAATGCGACATCTTCGTGAACTATGCTGAGATCAGGGGGAGTATTATATGTACTGCACTCTTTTTCCCTTCGATCAGGTTTTTATCCCGCCGGGTTTTTCCTGACAAGGTTTTTAACGAGGCAGTATATCAAAGCATATAATACTATATCGTTGTACTCTTTTTCCCTAGCTATGGTATTTACCCCATAAGGGTTTTACCTAGCAAGGTTTTTAATGAGGCAACAAATACCTTTCTGTATAATAAGTATGGGCATTCAAGGGGGAGTGTTAGAAGATAAATATGAATGCCTATAATTATTTGATTTGATTTCACAATGTTCACACAAGTCCAAAGACTTGTGAACTTGTGTGGCATTATATGTAAAACTCTTGGCTATATAAGCCATGTTACCAGAGCAATATACATAATCAATTTCTCCATCTTCTCTTACTCCTTTATAAAACTTTCTATCGGTAAAACTTTAACACATCCATATTTTTTTATGTTTATTTCATTTGTTTTTTCAACAAGGATATAGATGCGAGTAACAATATGTTAATACTAAATTCTAGTTATGCAAAAGAAACTTTGAGTTCTATTTTGTACGTTGCAGATTTCTAAGAGCAAATTTCCACTTTTTGCTTCAAGCAAACCATCTACAATATAAATAATATTACCTATATAGTAAGCTAGAAAGCCTAGAATCAAATGGAAATGAAACCGGCATTTTAACTGGTTAAACCTAATTTACATCACTCAAGAGTCTGAGAGTTTATATAATGGCTTTGAGAAGATTCACATCGTACAACTTGTGTTGCATAATCATTGATTCATTGGCTAACGCCCCCTGTATCCTCAGAGATAGAAGGTGAATCAGAGTCAAAGTTATCGTGTGATGGTGATACTTCTACGCCACGTATCTCCTCGATCATTTTGACCACTTGCCCCATTCTAGGCCGATGGTCAGGAGATGCAGTGGTACAGGCCATGGCAATCTGCAATAAGCCCACCATCTCCTCCTCAATGTCCTTGTACCTCATTAACTCTAGATCGAAAACCTCAGCAGTCCATTCTTCCCTTACTACTGACTGCACCCATCTCGGAAGATCCACCACCCCACCAACTCCTACTGTGCCATAAGGTCCACTTCCCTCTACTATTGATGGATACTTTCCTGTAAGCCAAAAACACAAAATGTGATTAGTGTGACATAATGGTGTCTAAGTTTATCAACACTATATCTCAAGCGCTACTCTTTGATACTTGATTGAGGGGCTCGTCAAAATAACATGTAGCAACCTGTAGGATACATGCCTACCATGGGTATAGAAAGGCCGATCAACCAGTCAGAGTAACAACATTTTAGAGAGTGCAGCAATAAGTAAATGATTGCAGCCAGATATGTAATAGGGATGTTTGCATATGGAATATGACTTCATGAGCATGTTTCTTTCTTTCACGATATCTTTTTGTAATTTATACGTCATATTTGTCATTTTTAATGGCAAGTAGACATAATCCCTAGAATCACATAAACTACTTGTTTAACGATATAGTTATCATTATTCCAAATACCTGTTAGAAGCTCAAGCAGCAAAACCCCAAAAGAATAGACGTCAGCCTTTTGGTTGAGCCTGCGACCATCAAGTGATTCAGGAGCACGGTAGCCATTTGATCTTGCATTGGTGGTTGAATTAGGGGCAAAGCTTGAGAGACCAAAGTCAGACACACAAGCATCACCAGTTTTATCAATGAGGATATTTGTCGATTTGATATCACCATGGATCAGTTTGAGGGTTTTGCACGAGTTATGGATGAATGCAACTCCTCTCGCTGCTCCTGCAGCTATCTTTAATCTCGTTGTCCAGTCTAATGGGGTTCGTCCAGGTCCTCTGTTTCCTGCCACATAAAAAAAAATGTGGTTTTTACTTCCTGAGAAAATCTAAACAGTAATAGTAACAAGTATTCTAATTATAAGTTTATACTACTCGGTCAAGAAGTTTTACTTTACAAATGCATGTTGTTGAGTTATCGAGAGTAATCATATGTTTAAATTAATCATTAAACAAGTGATTCAAATTTCCATGTCCCCAAACTTCAAGACTATCAAATTCAATATAATACTAGAAAGTAGAAACTAGTCATTTTATAGATCAAAATTTCACACAGGCATAATGTAGATGGTCACATGATACAAAGACAAACAGTTTAGCAGATCAAGATCATATGCCTCGAGCTGGAAAAGACATCAAATATGGAATGGGAACAAACACTAAAATCAAATTGGAGTCCTCGTTTAATTATTTGTGAATATTTTAATTAATAATTTGCTCCGATCTTACCACGAAATATAAAATAGTGTAGACTCTATAACAGCAAATTTTTGATAGAAAAAAGGGAGCGAAATTACACTGACTACCCTTTACTTTTTCAAAACAAAGTAGATAAAGTAAGTAACAAACTGAAAATTGCCACCTTTTGGCTAGAAAATTTTATGTAGTTGAGCGTTACTCATGCCAATACGGCAATACCCATCATTAAAGAAGAGATTTCTAACTGTTTCATGTGGTCAATGATATGATAATTCTATAATAAAAAAAAAAAAGAGATTTTTGATTAATTCCTTTCAAATACTCGTATCGGACCCTTAACATTCAAATATGGGTAGAATGTAAGAAAACAAAATAACCAATTAACCGAGTAGGACAATTAGACAAGTGTAACATCGATATCCAAATAATATGAAGAATGTAAGAAAACAAAGTGAAGCAACACCTTCAACTGTGAAGACCACCACCAAGAGAGGGGCCCACAATGGGTGTGCTTGAACTGTTAGCTTGTGAGTTGTAAGTGGAGCACATAATTAGTTTTAGAAATATAAGCAGATTTTCTGGGGTGGGGTTCTTTTGAGTGAAAAATAACATAATTAAGCCATGAAAAGAACAAAAAGGCAATATTATTAGGTACTTTATGATGAAATGAAGATAAACGCTCTCCTATAATTCTGATTTTGAGGGTTTTAAAGGTTTTGATGTAAACACGGTCGTGTGAGTATCACATAAACGCTCCCACATCATTATCTTAGTATCTTCCCCTTTCCCCAAAATGGAGCAATGATGTTTATGTGAGGGGTAGAATTCATTTTCACTTTGTACAAAAAACTGAACTACTACTACAGTACAATAACAGAACTGTTTTTTCTTTCTTGGCCCCCATGCAATCTCCTTTCTTTAATCCCCGTCCCCCCAAATAAGGTACTCATAGTGATTATTTTATTCGCTAGGTAGACCAGGCAAAACCGACTCATATGAATATATAAAACTCAATAATCCGTAATATATAAATTGAATTTAATAGACACGAAGCAAATCAGAGTCTAACTATATGATCCAAACTGAATGATGTGTATGCCAATGTACATATCTTTAGGTCTAATTTGAAAAAGACACAAAATGCATAGGAGTTCATCCAATAACACCCTCAGCTATCCAAAACATGCTCCTTATGTTCTAAGGTATCTCAAAACATCTTCAAAAGCTCCAACAAAACCACCAGAATACCCTTGATATTGAACTACAAGTTTTTTATTTACAATAGTTTGACTTCCACATATGCCTAACACAAAACTTTGACCATTAATTAATGATTAGTAAAACTATAAAGATTTTATATTTTCTTAAAAAATCCATCTAGGCTATTTCAATAGCATTTCACATAATTGTTCTTATAATTGACTTAAATATTATGATCAAAATTAGTACTCTGTGTATAAATATTACCAAAGTCAAACTGTGGCAAAATTATTATTAGACCAAATTACCCCTGTATCATGTTTATGATTTAATAAGAATATTAATTAATAAATTGAGAAGAAGGAATTCAATATCAGTATAAACAATAAAACATACATGTGTCTACTTTGGACCTTTTGTGTCTAAGAATCCAATAAAATTATACATACACACCAATGGAATTGACCTCCAAATTGTTTTTTTCCTACAGAGTACTATAAACTTGACCCTTCTTAATATCTTATATTAGCTACATTACAAAAAGAAATCGTACATTCATACTTTAAACCAAAAAAACAAGACCTTAACTTGGTATAGAATTTTAGAATAAAGTTGAACATTAACACACATCACATGCATATTCTGCCATGACGCTACTTCCAAGCTGGCCAATAAATGGCCATTCATAATTTCTTAATTAACGCAATATTAATTATTAGTGGTTATGCTAATTAATTATCTTTACAATTCAATTACCACCTACTTGCTTCCATTTAAGGGTACAATATTTCATCTTACACTCTTCCAGCTAATTCCTTAATACCTTCATCTTCTAATATTGCCAAAATTAATTTCTTGATTTGCCTGATTAGTATACTACATACATGGTACATCCCATTTTATATGTACTACCTCATTTTTTATGCTATTCTCTAGCTTATCATTACTCTCACTAGTGAAGTATACGTTAGAACCTACTCCTACTTCGATACAACATTTAATGATTCAATCATTCAACTAACTAAAACCCACAAAAAAACAAACAAACAAACAAACAAAACGAGGGCTAAGTAACCAATTGATCAACTTTTTTTAACCTTGTGTTTTAACAACCGGCTAGTCGGGCCAAAATCGAGTCATCTAATATCGAATACAACTTGGTTTCAGGCAAAGATATATATTGATCGATTTATTTTAAGATTTTTAGCCCCATATCTCAATATCATCTAAGATTACCCATGAAAATCGGATCAAAATCAAGTCATCTAATTTCAGTTCCAACTTAGTTATAAGACAAGTCATGCGAGTCGATTCCTAAACATACAAGTAAAGTATCTAATATTTGTAATGCGATTATGTTACACAAATCAACTAGAATTACTTCAAAAAACTAAAAAGCTGTTAATTAAAACAAAAAATCGATTCCTAAACATACAAGTAAAGTATCTAATATACAAGTATCTAATTCAAGTATGTGACACAAATCAACTAGAATAACTTCAAAGAACTAAAATGCTGTTAATTAAAACAAAATATAATCAAAATAAGGAGAAAAGAGAAAATATATTTACCATGAAGAAGCCAGAACAAGCTGCCATTAGGCAAGTAATCAAACACCAACAATTTCTCATCCCTAGCAAAATAATAAGCCTTCAAACTAACCAAATTTGGATGCCTCAACCTCCCTAAAACCTCCATTAGTTGCTCAAACTCTTTCTTCCCACCAACCTGAGCCTCTTTCAACCTCTTTACCGCCACTACACTTCCGTCATCCAAAACAGCCTTATACGCCGTCCCAAACACCCCTTTCCCCAACATCTCCGCCGACGCTCGTAACAAGTCTTCTAACTCAAAACTCTTTCCTCCTTCGAAGAACACCATCCGACCCGGCCGGTCCAACCCGGCAAGTCCACTCGGGTATGGACTCGCCGAGTACACAATTTTCTCTCCTCCTGAAACTACCCCTGAATTCTTGTTCTTATTACTCCTCCAGAAGTAACAGTACAGGAGTAAACTAATAGCTGCTAACACCAAAATATCTCCGACAATAATTGCAATAATAGCCCATAAACTCAATCTACCGTGATTATGACCCGGATTTTTCACCGGGTAATCTCTCGACGGCACGGTGGATACCGGAGAGGATGAGACGACGGCGGTGGTGGGTCCCACCGGTGGTGGAACGGCGTCGTTTCCGGGTTTTGCCGGGTCGTTGGAAACCTCCTTGCAGCTCAATAATGGCAGTCCACAAAGAGCTTTGTTGCCGGAAAACGCAGAATCTGGGAAAGTAGAGAGAGATTTGGGTATTTGACCACCTAATTTGTTTCCAGAAACGTTGAAATCCTGAATGTGGGGGAGATTCAACCCGATAATTCCGCCGGAAAACGCATTCTCCTCTAACCGAAGGGTCAACAGATGAGTCAAACGATTGACATTTTGCGGGATTACACCGGAGAAGGTGTTATGGGAAAGATCAAGGCGGTAGAGGCGGAAGATGGAGGTGACGGAGGCGGGAAAGTCGCCGGAAAAGTTGTTGTAGGACAGAAACAGGAGTTTGAGGTTGGAGAGAGGGGAGAAATCCGGTGGGAGTTCGCCGGAGAAGTGGTTGTGTTTTAGAGAGAGGACACGAAGATGGGTAAGTGAAAGTAAGGAGGTTGGGAAGGTGCCGGTGAGGTTGAGGTCTTCAAGGACGAGCTTAGAGACGCGGTTTTGAAGACAGGAGACGCCGTGCCATGAGCACGGGGTGGCCGTGGTGTTCCAGGAGAGGGAGTTGGAGACGTCGGCAGAGGATTTGAAGGAGAGTAAGGGTTGTATGTCGGGGTGGGTAATGGCGGTGGTGTGGTAGAGGGTGGTGAAGAGGAGAAGGAGAAGGGTGGAGTGGAAGAGGTGGTGGTGGAAGGGAGGGTTGTTCGCCATTAATGGTGGTCAGAAAGTGAGGGAGAACTGAAGAAGTGTGTGAGTGTAAGAGAGTACTGAGAAGGAGTGTAGTCTGTAGTGAGAAGAACAAGTGACTAGTGAGGGGTTGTTGAGGTGGAGTGAAGAGAAACGGTTGGAGAATAAGGGTGTGGAGTAAATGACAAAAATGTTGTGCAACGGTAAAAAAAAAATATTAACTGTTGTGGAGTACGGTAAAAGAAATTTAAGATTATTTGTACGTGCCTGAATAATAGATACAGTTAAATACAAATATACGGAGTACAATGTATACTTTCGTTGTTTTTTAATACTTGTAAGTTGCAACACATTATTTTTCACGGGTTTTTTTTAGAAAAGTGCGTCTCATGTAATTTAAAACAATTAAAATGGAAGATAAAGATAGTTAAGAGTTAATTTTTTTGGTGTTTAAAGAACCACAAGGGCGGGGGTGAGAATCGATCCCAGGATCTTCTGGAATCGGAAGGGAAGCTCTAACCACTTGAACTATCCCTCACTCTCTAGTTAAGAGTTAATTTAGTAGGCCATGAGATTATAATAAGGATAATAGTAAAACTATTGACATAAAATACTTTACAGTTATAGTGTGTTACAACTATTATGACATTTTCATTTTAAGGAAGTGTTGCAACTATAAAGAAACGGAGGAAGTATATAATTAAGAAAATTTTGTAAATAACCCTCCTTCGAAACACCCTACAATATATCATATTACTAATATATAAAGGCGATCTCGACATTTCGTAGTCAGGCCACAAGACAGTGACACTTAGCAATCCAGTTATTTGTCATGTGTCACAGCTAGAATGTTTGGTTGTTTATAATGGCTTTTGAAATTGGCTACTGTACGTATTTTTTGATGCTCAACTGGCTACTGTATTTAAGATGACTGTTTAGTGAGTTAAGTTGTTGGCTATTTATTAGATAATTTGTGGGCTTGCTTTTTTTTGATAAAAAACCAGCTTTTACGTTGACCGAAAAGCCAATTACCAAACAATTTTTTTGGTTGTTTATTAGATAATTGTGGGCTTGTTTTTTCATTTTGGCTTAAAAGCCAGCTTTTTCGTTAACTGAAAAGCCAAGTACCAAACAATTTTTTTGACGGTTTGACCACATAAATAAGCCAAAAGTTAATCAAAAAGTCATTGCCAAACATGGCCTTACTTATAATTGAGTACATACTCCAATTAGTCTATATGCTTCCATACCTTTATAAAAGTATGATTATATGCTTCCATACCTTTATAAAAGTATGATTAACATCTTATGAATAGAATTGAAACGATTATGCCCCTAAAAATAGAAAAAATTGTCAAGAACTACATGCATGCTTAATAAGGGTATTTGGAAACTACCCAATAAAAATTTTTATCAAAAAAACTACCCCTTAAATTTAAAAAGTTAGAGCAGCACTACTCATTTGCATTTTCCGGCGAAAAAATCCGGCGTGTAGGCCCACTTTTTCAATTTTTCTTCTGAAAATTCCTAATTGAAGAAGTGAAAACAGGTAGGGTATGCAATTCATAGGTAATTCTTCTCTTTTAATCCATTAATTATGAATTTTGATGTTAGGGTGTCACGATTAGAAAAATTAAGGTTCATAGAAATTGGGGATAATTTGAAATTGGTTGAATTTGTTGCTTTTAATTCAAATTGGTTATCTTAGGGTTACGAATTAAGGTCCAATTTGTTATTGCATCGTGTCTTTTAAAAAAAAATTGAAAAAGTGGGCCCATGCGCCGGACATTCTCACCAGAAAATGCAAATGGGTAATGCTACTCTAACTTTTTAAATTTAGAAAATGTTAGAGGTAGTTTTTTTGATAAAATTTTTTAGTGGGTAGTTGTTTCCAAGTACCCCTATTAAGCGTGTCGTTCCTGACAAATTTTCCCTAAAAATATTTACATATCTACCCCTTTTAAAAGTATGAATGCACTTTTATGAATAATGTTAGACGATTATGTCTCTAAAATGTACATTTACATATTTTCCCTCATACATGTTTTTTTTTTTTTTTTTTGAAACATTAAGAAAAGTTTATGGACATTTGTATAGCTAAATAGTTTGGGTTACAATTAAAGTTATAAAATAACACTAAATTGAAAAAACTTCCTTGACATGCTTGTTATGACATACGTATAGCATGGTTTTTTTTTTTTTTTTTGTTTTTTTTTTTTTGAGGGAAACGTATAGCATGGTTAGTCACACTAGTTTTAAAGAGGTATGCACGCGGTAGTCACACTAGCTTTAAAATTGTGAAACGCTAAACATCGCCCGCAATTTACCATATAAAGCCCACAAATATGATATGGTTTGACCATTATGCCCATTTTCTAAAATTGAAATAATCTCGGTGTAAAAAATGTGGAGCCGTACTGGCTCGTCGGGGGAGACCGGAGGGCAGGCCGGAGATGCGGGGGACGCCGGAGGTACGTCGTCGTCGACGGAAAACGAGGTAAGTCACCGTTAAAATTCACGGTTTACCGTCGGAGTGGCTCCGGCGCCTAGGATGGACGCCCATACCGTAGCCTGGACGTCCAAGCCAGACGCCAGAACCACCAGAGTGGCGTTCAGCCCAGACGCCCAGACCACCAGACTGGCGTCCTGGCCAGGCGCCACTCTACTGGCTGAGGCTGCCCTGCCAGGCGCCAGTCTAGTGGCTGTGGCAGCCCTGGCAGACGCCACCCTTATAAATTAATTTTTTTTTTCTTTTTTGATTTTGTTGTTGTTTTTTATTTAATTTTTTTTAAAAAAAAAAAACGAAAATGATTTTTTAAAAAAATTCGAAATGGTTTTTTTTTTAAATTAAATTTGAAAATTCGAAATAGGTTTTTTTAAAATTAAATTTGAAAATTCGAAATGGTATATTTTTAAATTTAGTTTGAAAATTCGAATTGGATTTTTATAAAAATTAAGTTTGATTATATATAATTACGCTTTTTTTGTGTTAATTCTGTGTAAATATAGAAATTAAATGTATTATCCGTTAAATGTATTTATTGTAATATATAATTGATGCAGGAATATGGTGGAGACGGAAATGATTACAGTGGGATATTTGGACATGATGGTCCATTCGAAGAAGCTCAACAGGCGATTGATTGGGCAAAACAGGTTGCAATTGCAGCTGGATTTTGCTTGGTAGTAGTAACTCATAAATCTCAACGGGATGGTAGAATGGATCGCATTTTGAGATGTGACCGTTATCGCAAAAGAGAAGAAAGAGATTTTCGTACAGCCACTCGGTTTGATACAAAGCGGAAAGGTTGTGGGTGTGAGTTCAGAGTAAAGGTTCGACAACTACGGAGTCGTGACGGTTGGGAAGTGATTGGTTACTCTAAATGGGGGTATCACAACCATGAGATGATAGTATATGAAGAGGGTCATCGACAACTGAGCGGCTTAAGTCCTGCTACAAAACTAGTTGTGAAAGAAATGAGTGATGCTCAAGTGAAGCCTGCTAAAATATTAGCATCTGTGTTAGAGAAATTTCCAGAAGACCATCCAAACCGAAGACACATCTACAACGTTAGACAGCAACTCAGGTTTGAACGGTCAGAGGGAAGGAACCCTATACAGCAGCTGCTACACCAGGCACAATCACGTGGTTACCTGTTCTGGTTTGATTCTGATGAAGATACAGCGGAGGTGACTCATCTTTTCCTTGTGCATCCTGATTGTGCTGATATGATCAAGTCTTGGCCATTTGTGATTTTGATCGACTCAACGTACAAGACAAACAAGTACAAGTTCCCACTGGTTGAGATGGTTGGGATGGCTCCAACGAACCAGAAATTTCTGATTGGTCATGCAATCATCAAGGATGAGACGGCTCCAAGTTATTATTGGGTGTTGGAGAAGTTGAGAAACTACATCGGGCCTAATGTTCATCCAGCAGCCATCGTCAGCGACTGTGAGGGAGGTCTCTTTGCCCCCATAGCAGAGCTGTTTCCCGAATCGAACCACTTATTGTGCACATGGCACATCAACAACTGCGTGAAAGTGAAAGCCTACAACCTTTTCAAGAAGAATTTGGAAATGGCAGAGAGATTGGTGAATGGTAAGTGGCGGAAGATCCTACAGGCTACCACAGAGGAAGCGTATGAGCGAGCATTGGCTAACTTCAGGGATTCGTACCAGTGGTGTCCGGCACTGGTGGACTATGTGATGCATCAATGGGTCCCTCACAGGGAAAAGTTTGTCAAATATTGGACAAACCAGGTACTTCATTTTGGGAACACTACAACATGTAGAGTTGAGAGCGCTCATAGAGCTACCAAGGACTGGATTGATTCATCGACCGCTGCTTTGGATACACTGTTCGCTAGACTGAACAAGTCAATTGAAACTCAGAAGAACGACATCAGGAACTCTCTAGAGGACTCCAGACGACGACATGGTACGATGTATAGCCATTTTATATTTAAGATTCTCCATGGTCGTGTGTCGCACTACTGCTTGGGGTTGATTCTCACTGAGCTGAACAGGGCTACTCATGTACTTCATGACATGTTCCACCCGTCTACCTTAGATTATGAGGAACCCGAAGGAGTTGACCGTCCTCGAGGTCGACAACGGCGGAACAGGAGTGCGTTTGAGTATATCCGTGGTCTTGGTCGTGGTCGTTCTCGTGGTCGGACATCGTCATCTAGTCGTAGTCAATCTTCATCGTCTGTGAATATGCCCCTGAGAACTGGTACGTTTTGGTTGTTTTTATTGCACATAGTTTTAAAGTGTTACTCCTGCCTTCTTAACTGTCTATAATTATATGGTGAATAGGAAGAAACGATGTTGATCAGTTTCCGTACAAGGAAAGGATACCTGCGATCATCATGTCGTACTTGGAAGGGTGGAATGATGTAATCGGAGATGGTAACTGCGGATTCATTATCTTTCCCATCTAAAATGTTACAATCTTACAACATAATGTCCAACATAATGCTCTATAAATAAAATGACATTACCATCAGTAATCCCTCCTCGACGACGACTCCCACTGCGCAAGGGTCTGTTCCAGACTATCAACAACAGCTCTCCCTGTTGCACTCATGCTGTCCTTCTCAAGAGAGAGTTTCTGTACGTCCTGCATTATCTTTCCCATCCACTGCATACAACAAAAAACAGAAGATGAAATACAATAACAACATATAAAACTTAATTAAAAGACAACGATAAATATAATAAAAGACATACCGCTTCCGTGGCAGTAGGCGGTGGCACATAATCATCATCGCTGTGGTCGAGATCTGCGATCAACCTCGGGTGCGAATACCGGTTGAACCATTCCATGTAGTAATGGTCACACATGGGAGTAACCCCAGAGGGCGGCCGCTGCAACTCCGCAGTCCATAAGCGGGCCACCATCGGAAACTGGTCCCACGTCCCGGTCATGATATCCGGCCATTGCACGACGTAGTCCCTCGACGATGCAGGTCGGACCGCCTTCATCGGGCATGCCGGGGGAGGAGGGACAACTTGGACAAATCCAAGCTGGCGAAGACAACGCTGGGGCATGTACGCCTCGACGATCTCACGATACTGAATGAGTCCCGTGTACAGGGTCCTGGGTAGCCTAACACTAGGGTTCGGGCCGAAAGGCATCCAGTTCACCTGTACAATAACAACATATAAAATTTAATAACATGAATATAATATGTGCAAATAATAAAATGTAGAAACAATTTATGAACGTTACCTCTAAGGGGGACAGCCTGTCCAGCAATAACCGTATCGATCGGAGGCGGTCAACGGACTTCTTCTCCGAGCGCGGACTCCACGCACAAGCACGCGGAATCCCCTCATCAATAGGAACTGGGTCACGATGTGGTCGCAATGCAGGAAAGTACTCGTATATCCAGGTCTTCAATAGAGTCAGACACCCAGTTATACCTGCCGCGTCAGCCTGACTCGCAAATCCTAGTTGGCGATACAAATACGCCAACGTAGCCGATCCCCAGGAAAACTGGCCTACACTGTCGGGGTCACACGCCTCCACTATGTCGCGTGGCCTGAGCTTGTTTCCGCCGCTCTTATCCGGAAACAAGGTACATCCGAGGAGTAGAAAAACATAAGCACTCAGTTGTGCGTCGTGCGTCCTACGTGCACTGGGGTACAAACACCGCTGCAACACGGATGCGATCTTCACACCTCCGTGTTCCCAAACACCTAGCGCCTCGGTGTACAGTGCAGCCCTGTCCACCGCCAACAACTCCGCCAGCAAATCTGCCTGATCCGCATCAGCCACAGCACAAAGTCGTTTACCCTCAACACGAATCCCCAGAATGGCCTCGACGTCATGTAACATGATCGTCATCTCACCGAACGGAAGGTGGAAAGAGTTTGTATCCGGCTGCCATCGCTCAATGAAAGCCGTGATCAGCGTACTGTCAATCTTATCGTGCATGGTGGCAGGAACGTGATTCACCCCAGTGCCCTCCAGTGGCTCGAACATCTCGCTCTCCGCCGGCCAAGCCTCAGCCCATGTACGCAAAAAGCTACAAGTCTTTTCCCGGGTATGACATTTCAACAACCCCGTAACTGAAGGCCTATCCTGGTCCTCCCAAATACGGGCAGCTATGTGTCCTAGAAAGCTAGGAATCACACTCCCGTCAACAGGCCCACCGGGCACCTCACTCCTAACAACCCAAGAATCATTACCGGCCCTCGACCGTTTCCTGCTTGCCCCAGATACAGTGGACGCAGATGATGTGCCAGATCTACTAACAAACCTACCACCCCTACCCTTACGCACCTCCACCATATGTGTCTCATACATGTCATCAACCCTCTGACTGAATGGACCGTAATCATCATACGGTCCACTGCCATCGTCCACATCCTCATCCTCATCTGCGCCCTCCTCCTGCTCCTCCTCCTGGTCACCCTCCTCAGCATCATCATCGTCATCGTCATCCTCATCCCGACGGTGGATCCGTTCTCTACGAGCTGAGGCCGAAATACCACGGGATCTGACATGTCTATGCCCCGACCTCTCCACTGAATAGCTTCTACTAAGAAGCTCTACATTCTTCCCCGCACCATGACGACCCAGTAAATTCTACACAAAATTTTAAAATATATAAACATACAAAAATTTATACGAAAAATAGCTACCACTCCCAAATCAAATAAACTAAAACCATACAAATAATTGTAAACAAAATATAAACATAGAAAAAATATGACAAAATTGAAAAAATTTATAAAAATAAACAACAAAATATAAAAACATTTCAAAAATATATTACACAAAAAAAAAAAAAAAACAATATTTTATTTCAAAAAAAAAAAAAAAAAAAAAAGGGGGGGCGCCTTGGCTGGACGCCCAGCCAGCAGTGGTGGCGCCAGCTGCAGACGCCGCCACCAGTGGGCTGGCGCCTGGGCTGGACGCCAAGGCCACGGCTGCGGCGCCTTGAATAAACGCCACAACCGTGGCTATGGCGTCCACCCCAGGCGCCAGCCTACTGGTGGCGGCGTCTGCAGCTGGCGCCACCACCGCTTGCTGGGCGTCCAGCCAGCGCGCCCCTCCTCCGTCACGGCGGTTTTTCCTTTTTTTTTTTTTTTTTTTTTTTACAAATTGTACCTTGCCTCCTTGCGACCTCCTTCCCTCCGCCGCCGCCGCCAATTCCTTGCCTTGCCGCCTCGACATTGCCGTTGTTTGAAATTTTTTTTTTTTTTAGAGAGGTTCAAAGAAGATGAGCGATGAGAGTTTGAGTGATGAGGGTGTGAGTGTTTTTTTTTTTTAGGTTAAGGGCAATATTGTCAAACCAAGTGAATTTTGTGGGCTTTATGTAGTAATTTGTGGGCGATGTTTAACAAATCCCTTAAAAAGGTATCCAAAACAAATCCATGTGGCCATGTGGGATATGCGAAATTTTTTCCAATTGCAGGTATTTAAATTATGTATTTTGCTAATTATAGCCCAAAAGTACTACGAGTAATAAATTGTTAATTGCAATCCAATTCAATTTTTTTATCGATTAGCGTGCCAAAAAATATCTCGCTAAGATTTTAGGGACCATATTAATTGCAATCCAATTCAATATCTCGCTAAGATTTTGCTAAGATTTTTTTATCGATTATAGATTTTAGGGACCAATTCAATATCTCGCTAAATTGTTAATTGCAATCCAATTCAATTTTAAGGTGTAGATTGAGCTTAGAATTGGGGAAAAATTAACGTAGGTGCCTCGTTTTCATGGAAAAAAATAGTTACACACAAATCGATACATTTTTTAAATGTAAAATAAGTCATTTATGTTTTTTTTTTGGCAACTTTAGAGCTCAATTTTAATCCTTAAGGGCTAAAATGTCCCTCAAAACCTTAACAGAATATTTTTTGGCACATAAATTTATGAAAAAATTGAATTGAGTTGCAATTTACAATTTTTTTTTTTTTTTTTTGGTTCTTTTGTGCTACAATTTGCAATTTTTTTAAATAGCTGTAACTAGATGTAAGCCTGTGTGTTGCATGGTTTTAGTTATTATGATGTGTGGATCGCTATGATTTTTAAAAATCACAATAGTTATGTTCAAAATCATTTTTATTGTGAATCTTGAAAAATATTTTTTTAAAAAAATATTTGATATATTGTTTTTACAGTCTCATTTAAGTATTGTACAATTATTCAAAGTTGTAAATTTTTTTTTCTTTATGAATAAACAATTACTTTTATGATTTAAAAAATTTAATATTACGTTCGTTATTTTGCTATATTTTAATTCTTAATTAAATTGTAATCCTTTTATTTAATTTAAAATTTTGTATATTTATATATCTCATTCACTGAATATTTGGATAAAATTCCTAATATCATATGATAACCCATTTTTTTTAAAATAAACCTATCTTTTGTTGTTTTATTTACTTTACTTGGCATTTGAATTTACAATTTCAAATTCATTAATTTTGCTTGTGTGGCGATTGAAATTTTTAATTCAAAAGTAAATTACAAATCTTTTTTTTTATTGGTTGAAATAAGCCCTTTGCTTATGCGTTTTTAAAATACACCCTCTGTTTAAAATGTTATTCCATTTAGAATCGTTTGACTATTAAAAATTAGAGGAAATCTTCTAAATTTCTCTATATATAAGAACAAACATAATCGTATGAGATTTAGTTTTATTTGTAAGTACATTATTAATATCTAATTTTTATAACATTTTCTATTGTGAGATTAAAGATATTTGCGATAAAAAATTTGAATCTTGTAAATGTTATGAAATATTGTGTGGATATCCAGGCCATTATCCTATTTTATCATCCGGAATATTCTGGATCTAGGGTTTATTGCTATTTAAGCAAACCCTAGTTATATTGTATGTATATATATATTCCCACTATATGGAATAATTGAGACTGATCTATTCTCTCCCAATCCCTGATGTTTTTCCCTATTCCTTATTTTTTATAACACGTTATCAGCATCAAGCTCTAAGCCACCAAAAACCAACCTTTAAATAATTCCTTCAGATGCTCAAACTTATGTTCCAATTTATGCAATAATCGTGTCACAATAATCGGTCGGGCTTATTATTGTTTTGTGGTATTAATCTAAATATAATACAATTTTGGGATAATTAAATTGATTTTAGCTTTTTCACGCTAAGTTCCGGGAGGATGTGGAGTCTATGAGTGGCGAGAATCTTCAATTTTATTAAATAGATCTGATCATATCGTTGAACCGAGGTAAGTTAATATTATTCTACAATATTACTTCTCTAATTGCCGTTGAAGATATTATGGAGTACATATATATGTGTCAATATAATGACCATGAATTTATGATCTGATGATTTGGATTGTTAATCTTAATTTTGTGGACTTGCACCACTATTAGGGAAATACTGCGTATATTAATTTATTTCTCCTATATTAATCAAACCTGCTATGATTTTGCATATATTGAATAATGATAAGGTACTAGATTTTGATTTTGCATATATTGAAATCAAAGTTGCAAATATGTTTGTCGATCTTCTAGATCATGGAGTATTGGTGTACAACCTGTTTAATGGTTGGTTAATTAATTAATTCCTTGCATGGCCTAACTTTGATTATACTTGTTTAGTTGTTTTGCTTGGACGTTGAGTGTATGTGTTCATGCGCTTTGATATTCTATTTTTGGATATTCTATTTTCTTATCTTTCCTTTTAAAGGGAGTTAATCCATGTTTTGTTTTGTTTTTCTTAACTATCCTTTTTATCCAAAAGGATAAATTTATCTCCTGATCCCAATCTGATAAGGAGGAAAAAAAAATACATAACATAAAGATGGTTATAAAAGATATTTACATATTTTCTAAGAAAAATATTTATTTACTTTCTATTTTTTTAAGATAAAGCAATATTTACATGTTATAATAATAAAATCTATGTATTTTGTACTCGTAGTATACAATTGTTATTCTTAATTAGTTCATTTCTCACAAATTTTTGGAATTCCTAAAACTTGACTAAATCTTTTCAAATTTTTGGAAGTCCTAAAACTTGACTAAATCTTTTCAGTTATGTACATGTGATTATAGTTTGTTAATTCAGTCAATTCACAATTAATATTTTTCTATGTAACAATATGTATTGAATTAGAATCTTACATAAATTAAATTTTTGTGACTTCTGACTTACTAAACTATAAGTGAAATATATGGACTTGTTTCTAGTATTGTTTATAAGAGTCGGTAATACAACTATCAATTATATATAAACCGCCCCTAATTGTTTGAAACTTATATGTGACTTTTTATAGTGAACTAGGTAAAGTTTGTTAAGGGGATATGCATCACTGTGCAACTTAAAGCATCGAATAATATAAAATTATGAATTGCGGCTTAAAGTGTATATACTATTAACTTGTAAACTAATACTCTATAAATGCGTACTCCTTATGTCTTAAAAACTTGGAAATGTTAATTTGCGTAGGATTGATTTTGTTTATATACCTATATACATGAAGTCGAATTGGATTATAAGAATAATAAATAAATTGAACATGAAATACTTACACATATATGGACCTGAAAAAAATGATATAAAGATACATATATGACCTAGAAAATTCTATTAGTTTCTAATAAATGATGTTGCTAAAAAGCATCCGCGATACTAATGTGTCTATATATAGACACAATTCCATGAGAAAGAATTTACAAAAGGTTTTGAATGTATTTTAGGTATTGAACTCTAAATGAGTATTGAAGATACATAAATTACTATATTTACTCACTCCATAAGTGAATGAGAGTTCATGTGATTAAAAGGAAGCATTTAAGTTTATAAATTGCAATATGACATTGTGAGAAACTATACATAATCAACGTTTCATTATGCCCATAAATATAAGAGGTTTTGTTTTTTTTAATATAAATGCAATAGGGCGTGAGGAACATGATAAGTGTTCTATAAGTATAAAATTATATAAGCATGTTTTTGCTAAAAGAAACACGTTACTTGATACATGACATTTCCAAAAGAATTTATGGCTTAAAAGTTACAAGAATTTCAAAGGTTGTTGGATTGATTCATTCCATACCCCCATATGCAAGGATTAGGGGGAGATTGTATGTAGTCCTTGCATATAAATAATAAAATATATTGATGGTCAGTTTGATACATACAATAACTTAAATATCAACGATTTATTTAATAGAAGTGGCCACATATTAATTAAATATTTTAAAATGATACCATCCCGAAGATGGATATAAACAAATGATATTTATCATATACTAGTTGTAAATACTCTAATTTAAAATCGATGTCCTAAAAGTACAACATCAATTGTTGATGAACCTATAGCATGCCTGAAGCGTGATAAATCAATAGGTTCTAAAGATAATTAAGTATCTTTGAAAAGGAAAGGAGTCACTATTGACAATGAAAAATTTGAGGAAGTGGTAAATCTAATTACATTTCTAGAAGAAATTACTTTTTAGTAAAGTTCATATGTTTCATGATTATATAAAAGACTCCAAAAGAGTATGAAATATTCAACAAGATTAACATGTATCAAGTTTATAGTTTAAACCCAGTTAGAGTATGAGTAATTATTAGATAAAATATTAATTGATTGTCTTGCCCATTGTATAAAGAAACACATGTTGGTATTATAATATCACATCATATTTCATGGCCATCCTTAAAGTAAGTTTAATAAAGTAATCACTAGTGTTAGATAATTGACCAGAGTTCAAATTTAGAGAAGTGACTGGATGTGATAATTAAATTAGGCCATATGGGTTTAATAATTACCCGTTATGGAAACCTGAAGTTTCGTTTGATACTATGTTGACGCTCTCTCAATGTTAGATGTATGAAATGAATTGAATTGAATTACAAGACATAACATTGAGATTGAGCTATATATATTTGGATTGTGATTCATACTAATTTGTATGATGAAAATTTCAAGAGTTAATAAATAGGTTATAAAAAGGAGTAATGGGTGACCAGAAGTTCACCAAAGTAACGTATATATTATTGTAAACTATCAGAGAACCAAAAGCTCAACAAATACATTATTTAAAGCTTTAAAGATCTAGAAGATCACCACCTAGTAGAATTACAAGCAAGTGATCTATGCTTGTATAACAATTCTTTTGATTGGGGCTATTATATGTCAGCACATAAGAAATTGGAAAAGAATGGAAAACGTATAACTGCACAACAAATGTCTCCCCATTGACATTATTTTCCAGAAGATATTATGAAAAGGGTAATATATAATAAATACACCTGCAATGTAAAATTAATGAAGAAATGATTCTTCATTAAAGTTGTTCTCCAGAAGAGATGAAACTTGTTTAATACAAATCTTCTGAGAAATAAATTTTGATTGTGATCCTCCTAATGAAGTGAATTTTATTAATGCAAATTTGTCTACTAAGTTGGTATATAATAAGATGCCCCTATAAATGAGATATTTTACCAACTTAGGGAGAGAAGAACGAAATAGCAAAAGTTGGAAAAATTAATTAAAATAAATAAATAATAAATATGATCCCTATAATGGTAGTTTGAAAAGTTATATGCCAACTTTGGTATATATATTATCAAGATATGTTGCACATTTATGATTTGATTTGTATTCAGTTAGGACTCATGTTGCATAGCGTTGAAGATACATTTTGGTCATATTAATTATGTATATACATTGAGATAGATTCTTGCCAATTATACTTGAATCACTACACCTGAAGTGTAGGTTGTATGATCGGTTTTAAATAAATAAATAAATAAATAAATAAATAAAGATATGTCTAATAGATATGATATTTGGCAAGATAGTGCAGTTGACACTAATAGTGTAATAGTATATAAATACCATAGTGTATGAAATACCCTAAAAGTGGTATAGATATTTGAATTATTATAATAGATGGCCTATGATGTAAGAAAAGTTATGATGGTACCAATGAAAAATGTATTCAGATATCATAGTAAAATAGCATGCGGAATATAAGTTAAAGGAATTTTATGATACCGATACATTATGGAACCAATGAATAAAATGCATATGCATAATGGAATGGACTAATGAGTAAGGGATTTGAAATATATGTACATTTTGATGTTGACATAATGATAATGATCATAAGTTTATCATGGACCCGAAGTCCAATGAAATATGGAATTTTAAATCCACACTGTACAATGTCTTGCATTATTTTGAGTCTTATTTTTATGTGCATGTGAGTCATAGGTTAATGGTTTATTGCATATGTAGGAAGTTAGATGAATTACTCATTGCATAATTTGTTTAATATGTTATCATGTTTTATATATCTCATATTGCATGGATTAATTTCTTACAATGGATGTGGTGTATGTGAATGTTCATTCAAAGTATAGTAAGACATATTTACAACGTTGATGAAAAATTAGAAAGAGATATTTATATTCCAATGGGCTTATAATTGTAATGAAATTATTGATGACACTTATTTAACTGCACGTTATGAATCATGAAAAAAGAGTTCCTAAAGAACTTATATACGACGTATTTAAATATCCATCTCTACAAAGTTTATCTCTTGAATAATGCAATTACTATCAAACTCTTGAAAAGTTTATGTAACTACATCAGTGACATCTCAACCTGAAGTTTGAGCATATGAGAGTTAATGAGATTTACTATTTGTATTTGCAAGAGACCTATCGTGTCAATTATGAAACGTCTAAAGAATATCAATGGAATAACTATGCGTGAGAATGTTTTCTTATGGTCCAGAAGAACCATGATTAGCGTATATAATTACATGTGTTATATTATATAATTCATATGAGATTTAAAAATGACAATAATATCAAGTTTTGTCATCAAATTATTATTAATGAATGTTTGATCAAGTAAATATCATCAATAACGACTTCCAGAAGAAATCATAACTACATAAGCTTAACCTTTAAATCAATTGTTAAACAGAGATTTGAAATATTGATATTAGAGAAAAACACATATATGGTGAAATGAAGACATTTCACATGTTAGTGTGAAGACTTGAAGATGCAATTTCAGTTTAGGAGGATCGAAGATCATATCAACGAGTGATATTTTACTACACATGAGAAGATATACAACATACTGGATTCATTGTTGCGTCACTAGAAGATCTCAAGTTATGTATTCATCAGGGGGAGAAATATACGCGCTGCACTCTTTTTCCCTTGACCATGATTTTGTCCGACATTGGGTTTTCCTGGTAAGGTTTTTAATGAGGCAGCATCTCGAGCGTATTACGAAGAATGTTGTACTCTTTTTTCCTTCATTAGGTTTTTATCCCACAGGGTTTTTTCTAATAAGGTTTTAACGAGGCACAATATTCGATAATATAATGGACATCTAAGGGGGAGTGTTATGAAATATTGTGTGGATATCCATTATCCTATTTTATCATCCAGAATGTTCTATATCTAGGGTTTAATGTTATTTAAACAAACCCTAGTTATATTGTATGTATATATATATCCCCACTATATGGAATAATTGAGACTGATCTATTCTCTCCCAATCCCTGATGTTTTTCCATATTCCTTATTTTTTATAACAGTAAATAAGTTTTTTTAGTTTTTTAAATAATTTAAATTATAATAGCCCAAGATAATTTTTAGTTCTTAAAAAAAAGATAATTATTAGTTTTTTTTTTTACATAATTTAAATCTTAATTAATCACTATTCGTTGTTTTTACCTAAGTGGAAAACTCTAAAATCTCATTTGTAATTTTTACTTAGGTGGTGAGTGAATTTTTAATTCTAAAATAAAATACAAATCTAATTTTAATTGGTCAAAATGATTTCTTTGTTTATGTGGCGCGCCGAATGCTCCTGAAAAATGCCTACTTTATTTATATACTTTTTTTGTGCTAGGACGATGTCCGGATTGTCTTAAACTTTTTAGCTTAAAAGGAAACTATTTGTAGTTTTATTTGTAAATATATATCTATGTTATTATCAATTTGAATTTTTTCTTATTGCAATTAAATTATTTCTCATGAACTGAAAGTATTTTTACTAAACTAAAATTATTTTTTTGGTTAAAATTTATTATTATTATTATTATTATTATTTTTTTTTTGCTGATTTTTTATTTTTTTTAAATATATTATAAATGAACCTCATTTAAACTTTTTCTCTAAAATTTCTTGTTTTCATGTTGAATTCTTCATTTTATAAACTATAATACTTACTAAGCTTAATTATCTCGATTGTTAACTAAATTAAATATATTATAAATGAATCTTATTGTAAATAATTTTTCAAAATGAATTTTATGATGGAAATAAAACTGAGTTATAAGATATTTATTAAAAGTTATGATTAATTTTGTGTATATGAAATATTATTAGAAGTATACAGATAATAAAAAGAAGTATAGTGATAATAAAACTCTATACAACATTTTAGAGCCTGTTCACATTTATTAAACTAAACTGAACAGAACAGAACTAAACTGAACTGATTGTAGCTAAACTGAACTGAACTGAATAGAGCTGAAATGAATATTTTATAAGAGAAAGAAATTAGGAATTGAACTGAATCGATTGGAGCTGAACTGAACTGAAATTAAGCTGAAGTGAATAGACCCTTATTCTCAAAAAAATCTATCCAAAATTTGCTTACTTAGCATCATACGTGTCAAAATTAAATATATTTGTACCTTACGTGGCTCGACACTTGGCCAAAAACTGGAATGCTAAGTGTCGTCTCTTGGCCTGGCTCTAAGACCAACTTTATATAATATATTAGTGATTTGATATGATATTAAATACACCCTCCGTGTTTAAATTAAGTGTTACAATTTGACCAAACATGCATGTTGAGACACAACTTTGATCATTAATTTATCTAATTATATGTTAATAAAATTATAGAAAAATTGATATTATGAAAGTATACATTATAAAGAATCCAACAATGTCATACAATAACAATTTTTTTATATATATTAAATTAATCAAGTCAAAACCATAATGTAAATAGTGAAATAAACAAATTATAACACTTAATAAAATACGGAGAGAGTATTAGATTTGTAAAATATAAATTTTAAATGGTTGCAATTGACAAATTTTCCGGAATATGCTTAATATGGACATTATCATTTGAATGTGAAGTGCGTGTGGAATATGCTTGATTTGGGCCCAATAAGTTGCATGACTTGGGCCCAATAAGTTGCATGAGTTCGGCCCAACAAAAAGGTATAAATTGTACAAGTTTTTATTAAGAGTATGAAGACATACTGTCACAACTTCCTGTTCAAACGCTTCTTCGCTATAAATCCGTCTGCAAATCGTGGAATTCCATAATCAAAAACCCCAAATTCATCAAAATTCACCTCAATCAAACCTAATCTCTGACTCTGATCGTCATCTTCTTATTTCAATCGATTCCCAATCTCTTTTCTGCTCTTCCGAGCTCAAAATCAACCATAAATCCATCTCTTTCTCGAATTCTCGGAGCTCAACCACCCTCTTCAAAAAAAAAAAAAAAAAAAAAAAAAAAAAAAAGAAAAAACCACCCTCTCAAACCCCAGAAAAGAGTCGATATCATTGGTTCCTGCAACGGCATCGTTTGCATCTCCGACTTCCCCAACAACAATATCTTGTTATACAATCCTCTCACAAATTCACATTGTAAGCTTCCTTCAAATCAAATTTCAATCCCGGATCGTCATATTGTTGTGTCTGGGTTTGGGTATGACAGCAAGAATGACGATAACAAAGTTTTGAGGATTGTTCAATGGTTTGGAATTTTTTATTGGTTTGAAAGGACTGATAATTATAACACTAAAGTCAAGTGTATAGTTTGAAGAATAATTCATGGAGATATATAGAAAATGTTCAAAACTATTCGTTTGGTGAATGTTGTTACCATGGTGTTTTTTGTTAATGGTGCTTTGCATTTTAAAGTTAAGGAGTTCATTGTAAGCTTTGATCTTCTTACTGAGAGCTTCTCGCAAATCGATTACCCGAATTATGCTTACAAGTTTAGGTATAGTCCTACTGTTGCATTGACAGAATTACATGGGTGTTTATGTGCGTTGAGAAAATGTTATGAAAGTGGTGGTGGTTTGATGATTGGAAAGGTTGAATTGTGGGTAATGAAGGAATATGGACTATGGAAACAAAGAGTCTTGGGTTAAGTTGTTTAGTATTAGTGACCCCATTGGGAGACGTAATTATTATAATTTGATTAAGCCTTTTCTTTACAGGAAAGATGATAGAAGAATTTTGTTTGAACTAAATGATGGGGATTATTTTTGGTATGATTTGGAGTCCAAAGATGTTAAAAGAATCGCGACACATGAGCTGCCAAAGGGAGGTAATAGAAGGGGAGTGCAAATATTAATTGGCATCCTTGTTTCGTTTCAAGATAAAGATGGTTTATGAAAGGTACTGTAATTTGCAAGATAAAGATACGGTTGATTACCATTAGGAGTATAGAATGTAGAATTGCAGATAACATTACTGACATTTTTCTAGTCTGACCGGGGTAATGTTATTTATGTTTTAAATCATAGAATGATTTGATATGGAATATGTTCATAAGCTCTTAATAATTGATTTTGTGTGCCATTTTTCTGCTATCCTTTTGGTTTAGATTTTATAACTAGACAGTTTTATACTTCGGGTTTTTTTTTTTTTTTTTTTTTTTTTTTTTTTTTTTTCCTTTTGGATTAGTTTTATACTTCGTATTTAGTATACCATATACAAAGTATATATTTCAGTTGTTATGATTGTATTTATGGGGACAGCATTGTGGAGGTGGTGGAAGGAGATTCTGCTTTAAATTTACAATCGTTTTTGATTTGTTCATATTAGTTTTGCTTATCTCAAATGTTTGAAACATGGTTGTCCATGGTTTAGTTAAACTGATCACTTCAAAATTGGAAATGGTTTAACACTTGTAGTATTGTTTTATACGAAGAACTTTGTAACTTTTATTATTACTTCTTGTATAGTCCCTCTAGCTTGAAGTGTCAGGATTGGATTTTTTTTGGATTTGGATTTTGCATTTTTTTTAGTGTACTCTGCTTCCCTGATTTGAGATTCCTTTTTGGCTAAATGCAAAAAACACAAAAAAAATGAAGAAATATAAAGAGGAGAGGGTGCTAAGAAGAAGTTCCCAGGGAAGTAAACGAGCTTGCATTGCACTTCGTATGTTAGTAAATGGCCAATTGAATTTCCTGTCAAAAAAAAAAAAAAAAAAAAAAAGCTCATTAGAATATAAGCTGGTCACCTGAACATCAAAAATTCAAAACTTATAAACAGGATTACATATTTACAAGTATTACAACAGCCCTTTTAGAGCTTAAACTCTTAGAGATAATCCTTAATGATATTCTGTTAGTTGGACCAAATTTTTAAATATGGTCATGCTAATCTTGGCTTCTAGTTTAGCAACACCACCCAGCTGGTAAACTTAAGTTTTACATAAAGGTAGCAAACCTTGAAGAATCTAGTTTCCCATGCTTAACATAGAATTTTCGGAAGGATCAAATACTGGATTTGGAGGACATGATATATGTGGCTTTGGTGGCACTTTTAGTGACTCCAGTTGACCTTCTAGCATTTCTAAAACTCTGTTCATAGGTGGTCGATTTGAAGGATATGATTGTATACACCATAAGCCCACCAAAATCATCTTTCTTTGTAATTGCTTCGCTTCATCATCTTCTATTATCCCATCGTTCTCAATTTCATCTCTGAGCTCCAATCGACGGTATATCCAATCAGGGAAATACATATCACTAGTACGCTGTGCTTCAGCAACTACATTGTTCCGACCACATACCATGTCTAGGAGCATCATTCCGTAGCTATAAACATCTGATTTATGAGAAACGCCACCAAAATTTCTGCAGAAAACTTCTGGGGCAATGTAACCAATTGTCCCTCTTGCTTCTGACATTGATATCAAACTTTCCTTTGGACAACACAGTCTAGCCAAACCAAAGTCTGAAATCTTTGGACGGAGCTCTTCATCAAGAAGTATATTATGAGGCTTAATGTCAAAGTGTAAAATTCGCGTATTACAACCTCTATGCAAGTAGTCAAGTCCCTTGGCAATTCCAACCGCAATGCTGTATAATGTATTTGATGGCAACGACTGACCACTTGCTGAACTATATATAAACTTTTCAAGAGATCCGTTGGGCAAGAACTCAAAGACAAGAGCTCGTTTGTTTCCTTCAAAACAAAAGCCTAAGAGGGTCACAATGTTGACATGATTAGTTCTACCCATGCTTACAACCTCGTTGATAAAATCATCTCCATCACCTTCCAACTTCTTTAACTTCTTTACGGCCACCAAACGACTGTCATGTTGGTTTCCTTTGTAAACAGCACCGTAGCCTCCTTCACCAAGTTTGTGTTTGAAATTACTGGTCATTTTCCTTATCTCTCTATAGGTGTATCTTTTTGGGGCTAAAGATCCATAGCTTTTTAGAAAAGCTTCCACATTTTGGTTCATTGCAGTCCCTTTATTCCACAGAGCTGTAAATCTTTTTGTTCGTTGTCTTCGTTTTCCACAAATAATGATGACGATTAAAGTGACCAAAACCACAGCCCCAAGTGATGAACCTAATACAACTATGGAGAAAAACAAGTTATAATTCTGGTAAGCAATAATACAAGATCTAAAATCCACAATAAAAGAGAGCATTTTCTATCTTTCAACCCTGCAGTTAGCATCTGCATGACTGCACCAGTGCACACTATACAAATAATATATTTTTACTAAGGAAGATGGAATTCATGATAAGTATGAGAAATTCCCTGTTTCTTTGGTGAGAAACGAAATTTGTTTCTCATGGGGGCAATTTCGTGAATAAATCAATAACTCTTTCATTATTGTGGGCTCCACAGTTGAATAAAGTTGTTGATTTATTTACGAAAATGTAATGTGAGAAACAAAATCTGTTTCTTATCGTGAGAAACTGGGGCACCCTCTGATAAGTATTTCATAGTAAAAGCTGTTGTTGTATGACTTGTATCAAGTGTTTTGCAGAGCATAGAAGTCACCTTAGTAAAGGATATGTACTGTAAAAACAAACGAGAATTCATTACCTGAGAGTGAACTGACTCTTGCAATCCAAGGTTCTGCAAGAAAAATAAAGGCATGGCTTCTCCATCATGCAGCTCAAATGACATATGAGTATTGTAACGGCCTCAACTAAACACAAACTTATTACAGCATTCTATAGTTTTATTACTTAACTCAGACACTCAGTTAATGAAAAATTAATCAAGGTATATTTTACTAGTCTTGGTTAAATAAAGGCATGGCTTCTCCATTATAAACGCAAATGATACATTAGCAATTAGAAATATAAAGAGAATGTTTTAATAACACAATCAAGAAAGCAGTCAGGCAGATTGGTATGACATATAGTGATTGATCATCATGGGATTTCATGATGGCGTAATCATAACAAGTCACGGTCACTATGAATGCTGTACGATTGTTTCAGTCTGAATAAATTGAAATTTATGGTGATATAGAAAGAGCAACTCTGATGCTTAATTAGCTCTCAGCACGTACATATTTGCATCGATAAGCTGCTTTTTTCAGTTATGCTAATTGATCAAGCAGTCCAAATTTACTAACATTAGGGATATTAAGAATAACTATTTCTCGAGCTTACAAAATGTAATCCTCCAAACTAATTAAGTTAATAAAGAAATCATTGGCACCAATTAAAATGGATAAAAATCGTCATAGCACATTACACTTCCACACACATGCCTACATAGACACATCTTTGACAAAAAAACAAAGATAGCATAACCAACAGACTACATCATTCCTCACTCGCATTACTCTCTAAACTCGTTTCCAACCACATTTACTTTGCTACATAATCATCATAGCACATCACACTTCCACACACATGCGTACATAGACACTCCTATGCAAAAGACTATGTTTACTTCACCTGATTTTACTTATTACAATTCTCCAAAAAAAAAAAAAAAAAAAAAAAAAACTTATTACAAATCATATCAGAAAAAATAAGTTTAGACGTACCCTTTGAATTATCATTTTTTTCCATTTTGATGTAATTATAAGCTTTTCAGTGCAATGTGATCATATAATTATAAGCTTATAAAATAAGTTTAGAGTTGCCTATAATTCATATAATTGTACCGACTTATTTAAAAATAAGTTTTGACATACCTTATCATCTATATGGAAGTAGTAGTAATAATAATAATAAGTTTTGACATACAATTATTCTATATCCGGTTTTAAATATCTTTAATGCTATGAAAGGCAAATTGTAACGAATTTAACAAGATTTCATTTGATATATATATTTTTGGAAAATTTGTAAATATTAATCCCAACTTTGCTCCATTTTCTTTTAATAATCCCAACTTTGAATTATTCTAGAATAATCCCAACTTTGGGGGTTTTTTATTTTCTTCAATCCCTTTTACCGGTTACCGGTTGAAAAGGTTATTTTCTTTATATTGCCACGTGTTGAGATCCAATTAGCCAAAATAATAAAATAAAAAAAAGCAAAAAATTTTTTTTAAAAAATAAAAATCCCAGCCCCCACCGCCCACCGGAACCCTAGCAGCCCCAATCCCTTCCCGCGTCAGAAAACCTCACCGTACCCCTCCTCCCGCTGCCGCCTTGCCACCACTCCTCCTGTCCCGTCGTACCCTCCCCTTCCTTCCCCTTGAATCACATCCCCGAAAACCACCTATCTCTCCTCGATGCAAGCATTTAAAACCTCCCCCGCCGCTCCAAAAGCCCACGAAACCCCTCCCCCAACCCTCGAATCTCTTGAGACAGGTGTTTCGTGGGTGGGGAAAGGGTTTCGTGGGCTTTTGAACTATTTGAAGCCGCAAGGGAGGTTTTTATTAGTTGTTTCGAGGAGAGAGAGGGGGTGAACGGTATGGCAGGTGGTGGCGGCTGGCCGACGAGAAGGTTGGGTTGGGTTTGCCGGTGGGGTAAATGGGGTTAGGTAAGTTTTCCGGTGGGTTAAGGTGGATAGGGGCGGCTGGGGTTTGGGAAACCGGTAGGCGGTGGTGGAGGGGCTGGGTGGGGATTTCATTTTTAAAATTTTTTTTTCTTTTTTTTAATTTTTTTTCTTTTTTGGACCAATCACAATGTGACTTGTGTCACGTAATTTGTGATAGCAGGTCATTGACTTTTGTTGACCGGTTTGGGATTGAAGAAAATAAACAACTCCCAAAAGTTGGGATTATTAAAAGAAAATGGAACAAAGTTGGGATTAATATTTACAAATTTTCCTATATTTTTTTCTAAAAAATTAATGTACATTTAAGGTTAAAGTTTAGTCAAATAAATCAAATCAAATATGAAAAAATAGGTAAGATTAGATCAGATTGTAAAATACTAGTCTATATTAAATTATAGGAAAAATTCATTTTATAAATCCCAACTTTGGGCGGTTGACTTAAAAAAATCCCAACTATGTGTTATCTTGGAAAAATCCCAACTTTCATACCCATTTTCTTTTAGAGGACCCAGCAGGTCACCAAACCTACTACTTTAGGTTTCTAGGCCACGTGTCACACTTTAATTGGTCTAAAAAATTCAGAAAATTAAAATAAATCAGAAAATTAAAAAAATCAGAATTTTTTTTAAAAAAAAAATCAGAAAATTCAACATAAAAAAAATCAGAAATTAAAAAAAATATCTGAAAATTAAAAAAAAAATCAGAAAAAATGTAATATAAAATAAAATAAAATAAACAACCAGCAACCCCCACCCTCAAAACCACCAGCCCCCCTCCCCCGGGAAGAATCCCTCCGTCCCCTGCCAGAATTCCCCCATCCCGATACTACCTTCCCCGACCCTCCGCCTCTTTCAGTTGCCGGAAAATAACCCCCACCGTCGCAAAACCCTCCCCCTCCCTAAATCTATCCCGTAAAACTACTCTCCCCTAATCCCCCACACTCAAAAATGCCCCACCTCCCTTCCCTCACCCCTGAAATCGACCCACGGGGAGGGAGGGGGCGTTTTTCGAGGGTGGAGGTTTGGGGAGGGGTGGTTTTATGGGGAGGTGGGAGGGTTTCGAGGGTGGGGGAAGGAATAGGGGTGGGTTTTGAGGCAGGGGAGGGCTGGGCGCCGAATTCCGGAGTGACGGGAGGTGTTTACAGGGGTGGGGGACGAATTACCGGTCGGGTGTCGGGTCTTGGTTGTTTACCGAGATGGAGGCTGCTGGTTTGGGTAGGGGGCTGGGTAGTTGGTTTTTTTTTTTTTTTAAAAAAAAATAAATCAGATTTTTTAAAAACAATTACTAATTTTTATTTTTTGAGCCACTAACTGTGTGACACATTGACAATTTTTAAAAAAAATTAAAAAGTTAACCTTTTCTTCAGGTAACAGGTCATTTGGGTCTTATGAAAGAAAATACCCCTAAAAGTTGGGATTTATTAGGGAAAACGCGTAGTTGGGATTTTTAAAAGTAAAACGCCCAAAGTTGGGATTTATAAAATGAATTTTTCCTAAATTATATAAGCAAAATATGGTGAACTAAATAGGCTCTTACCTTGAATAGGAGGCTGCGATGAAGTACAAAAAAGAGAATGAGTTCGATCAGGACAGAAACAATTGAATTGATTATTAGGCTCATCAAACCCGCAATGCCCTCCAGTTTCTAAGCAGGCAGTACAATTATAGGCTTTCCAGTTCAACAACACTCCCCTTTCAAGCATATCCATAACTTTGCCTTTAGTCTGACCCTCATCATAGTAAGGCACTTCAATAACAACTCCATTACACTTTTTCTTCAAATCCTGCAATTTTGAGTCATTTTTGTAGACTGCCAACTTCCCACATTCCACTATTTTCTCCCTGTATTCTTTCAAAACCTTCTCAGGACAATCAGGAAACACATATACATAATCATGATTCGTCGAGAACTTCATCAGATCATTCTGTATCGACAGATTATGAAGAGGATGGAAACAACCCTGACTACTCGGAACCTCTTTAACAAGAGCTGAGTTTATGACTTGAAACTTCTGACTTTCATAAGAAATATTTTTAATAATATAAGCATCTCCTGATATATTGAACACAGGAAAACTGTCAGAATTGCAGGACACCCCAAAACCAGGATACCCACAATATGGTTTTTGATCATTTTGTATATGAAATGAATACTTTATGATTTGATTCCCACATTTTCTGGGCTCACAATCACCATAATGATTTTCTGATAATGAGAGCAGAAGATGAAACTGAAGTAACAGAGTGAGAATGTGGGATGGAAGTTTCTACAAACAAGCACTTTTCTGACTGAGACTATTAGCTATGATAAGATTAATCTGGTCAAAAACTGGTAAAGAAATATAAAAAAAGTCCTAATTAAGATAATTTATAATTGATTAAAGACTCGAAATTTATTTATGCAAAATGACTTCAGGAACTCTGAAATTTTTAACCTTTAACTACAAAAATAAGGCTTTAAAAAAGACAGTTGGTCCACATCAAAATTCTGATTTGCATATTGGACAATCAATATGATAAACTATCTCTTTGGTTAATCAGACAAGAATACGGTTGCATGAGGACAGATCTTCAGAGTCAACTAGCCAACTCTGCAAGCTAAATCTACTTCTAATAAGCAATAAAATCTACCCTATGTTGGCGCTCATGGAAGCAATGATTGAAATCGCCTTACTCTTTCTATTTAGTCTAGTAGCTACTTTGTGAAAATTTCATAGCAAAGTAACAATATCTCCTACTGTCAGAGTAATGTTGAGGACTGAAGGAACGCGTCATAGGAAGGCATATCAGTTAAAGACTTGCACTCTAAATCAGGATAGCCAGTCTAGCCACTTCTCAGCATTTACTTAGCACACATGCTTCACAACAGTAGAGTTAAAAGTGAATATTAGGCTAATCTTTGCAGATAGGCACAAACGTGAAAGATGGGTTTGAGTGAGATCGCAAGGACAAAGAGATAGCCAAAAATGGGCACTATTATGGGACTGCCAAAAAAAGTGCATTAAATGCTGGCTTTTTGAGCATAAACAATATGAATTAAATTCTAAACTCAAGACTAAAGGTCGAAGTCAAGGACTAACATAGGAGCTCAGAAAAGTCAGGTAGCAGCTCATGATGCTTTCATTTTACTGGCCTTTGTGATCTATTTGCTTGACCATCAAAGTAGTATCCACTAAACTTAATACCTTATGATTCGGAAACCCTTTCAAACTGAATTTAATGAGCAACTAACTCAGGGTTGTCCAAGAAATCTAGAAATTACCGTACTACGCAACAAAACAAGTCCAAAGTATTCTTATAAGCTGTAGCCTTTCTTGGAAATATTAATTCCAAAAACAAAGTGCACAAACAAAACATCAAACATTTACAAAAATAGCATAACCACCACATAAAAATGCATACAACTTAAATTAAAGAAAGACTACATCATTGCCCCTTAGATTCTCTTCTAACCAAATTTGCTACAAAATCTTAACTTCATTGCCCCGAACTCTTCATAACACATTGCACTTCCACACATACACACGCACACGCACGCACGCACACACACAAGGGTGAAGACAGTAAGAGGGAAAAAAGTGGAGAGACTTACTATGAACCTGTTGAATTGGAGGACAATGAAGAGCATGAGTTCGATCAAGACAGAAACAATTGAATTGATTATTAGGCTCATCAAACCCACACTGCCCTCCAGTTTCTAAGCAGGCAGTACAATTATAGGCTTTCCAGTTCAACAACACTCCCCTTTCAAGCATATCCATAACTTTGCCTTTAGTCTGACCCTCATTATTATAAGGAACTTTAATAACAACTCCTTTGCACTTTTTCTCCAAATCCTGCAATTTTGAGTCATTCTTATACATTGCCAAACTCCCACAATTCACTCTTTTATCCCTGTATTCTTTCAAAACCTTCTCTGGACAATCAGGAAACACGTATACATAATCATGATACGTCGAGAACTTCATCAGATCATTCTGTATCGACAGATTATGAAGAGAATGGAAACAACCCTGGCTACTCGGAACCTCTTTAACAAGAGCTGAGTTTATGACTTGAAACTTCTGACTTTCATAAGAAATATTTTTAATAATATAAGCATCTCCTGATATATTGAACACAGGAAAACTGTCAGAATTGCAGGACACCCCAAAACCAGGATGCCCACAATATGGTTTTTGATCATTTTGTATATGAAATGGATACTTTATGATTTGATTCCCACATTTTCTGGGCTCACAATCACCATAATGATTTTCTGATAAAGCGAAAAGAAGATGAAATTGAAGAAATAGTGACAGTGTTAGACTGTATATTCTTTTCATTTTGTTATCTCTTGTATTGAAAATTTGAAATGTCAACAAAGATAAGGTGTATTTTCATATTAATCAAAGACGTTATGAAGTCATTAATAGTAGTCGAGTTGACGTACTATAGATCTGGACTCAGTCAATTCATGTACACTGAGAAAGTACGAGTTCTTATCTTACGTAAAAGCTATTAGTACTAATTTTCATTGAAAATATTTTTCGTGTAACAACACGAGCCATACAGTAGTAGCAACATTATTGAAGTTGAAAAGGTCAAAGCTGAAATTTCTTGGCACAGGGACCCTTTCTTTAATTTGGACACAAATATAGTGATACGGCGTAAAGGGAACATTATATTTCAGTTTTAGAAATTCAGTCCAAAACATAGGAAGTTTGGTTTAAACTTCAGATGCATTAAATCACAGTACTCTTAGAAAAGTCTACAAGACATTTTAGTTTGAATTATATGACATTAATCTACCAGGAATATATGAAGCTTTTGCCCTTAATTTAATGCATATTATGTTCAAGTATAAGCTGGCTAGTGCAAACATGAATCAATAATTGTTCTGTTCATTGCAACACATAATGGTTTCAGAATTTTGATTTATTACAAAACAACATTGGATTTGTGCAAAAATTGGTGGCCAGTATTAACATCAGTAAGCTAAGATCGGTCCTTGTAGAACGTTAAAGACTTTTAGTCTGTTGTTCCATATCTATGGAATTAAGCCTCTTAGGCTGTCTACCTTTGATTCAATAGTCTCACCTTGCCGGTCTACTGAGAAGGTCGTATCCATGGTAGGGAAAGGCTTCCTTCCTTGGTGGTACGTACCAGGGACCTCACACCTCTTCACCAAGGTCTTACTTGGGAACCATTGAACCAACCTGGAAAGCAATCCCGAATTGTCCGTACCTTACATCACAGTTGATTGAAGGTGGTGTCAAACCAAAAGCATCGCGATTCGCTACGCCCCTCTCGGTTAGCTCGTTAAAAATCCCCTTTGATTATTATATGTAATTTGTAAAATCAAAATTATACAAATCATAATATTTTACTATGAATAAGGAATTATCTGTAGTGCTGAAAGTAGAATTGATCACGGAATTTGGAATTGAAGATAGGTGTGGCATAGGAGGAACTTGTATTGATTCAAGCGAACCTTCCAGCATTTCTATAACTTTGTCCATAGGTGGTCGATTTGAGGGGTATGATTGTATGCACCATAATCCCACCAAAATCATCTTTCTTTTTAACTCTTTCTTTTCCCCATTCATGATCCCATGTACCTCAAGGTCCAATTGACGGTATATCCATTCAGGAAAATACATTTCACTGCCCTGTTGAGCTTCAGCAATTACATTCCTTCGTCCACATACCAAGTCTAGGAGCATCATTCCATAACTATAAACATCTGATTTATTAGAAACGCCACCAAAATTATTTCTACAGAACACTTCTGGAGCAATATAACCAATTGTCCCTCTTGCTTCCGACATGGACACCAACCTATCCTTTGCAGGACACAGTCTAGCCAAGCCAAAGTCTGAAATATTTGGACAGAATTCTTCATCAAGAAGAATATTATGAGGTTTGATATCAAAGTGTAAAATCCGTGCATTACAACCTCGATGCAAGTAGTCAAGCCCCTTAGCAGTGCCAACTAAAATACTATACAATGTTTTTGATGGCAAAGACTGGCAACTTGCTTCATCATATATGAACTTTTCAAGAGACCCATTTGGCAAAAACTCGTACACAAGAGCACGTTTATCTCCTTCAAACTCTTCAAGTTTTTTACGTCCACAAAGCGACCATCATGCAATTCGCCTTTGAAAACAGCACCATAGCCTCCTTCCCCAAGTTTCACTTCGAAGTTATTGGTCATTCTTTTAATCTCTGAGTACGCAAATCTGTTTGGAGCAAGAGATCCATAGCTTTTCAGAAAGGCTTCTACATTTCGGTTCCTTGTGGTTGTTTTATTCCCCAAAATCTTAAATCCTTTTGATGTTCGCCTTCTTTTTGCGTATGTAATGATAGAAACAATCAAAATAACAACACCCAATGATGAGGCAGTTGCAACTGTAGAACAAAGAAGCCAATAAACTAATAAGCATTTAACTTCCTGCATATAGCAGTTTTATAGCACTCCATATGTTTTTTTAAGTGACCTCGGCCTAGTCAATATACACTAGGAATGAAAATTAGATAATACACCCGGGTGCACCATGCTCATGGTGCACCCGGGTAAACAAAAAAAGGCGGAAAGAACATATAGTGTTTGATAAAGAACATACCTATGTTTGACAAAGAACATACCTTTAATATGTTATTTGAGTGTGATCAGTGTGTTCTTTGAGTAAAATTATATGTTATTTACATTATAACTTATGTTATTTAACATATGTTGATAAACATATTTTTTTTGGGTTTAATAATACAAAGTATGTTCTTTGAATTTGGCGTGTATGTTCTTTAAGGTCGTAGTGACGCCCAAATTCTATTTTTTATTATCATGTCATATTTAAATTACTTTTATTATCGCACATTCTTTGAGTTTGATTAGTGTGTTATTTAGGTATTAACTATATGTACTTTACAATATAAATTATGTTCTTTTTAACATTTGGTATTTTGAAATTTGATATTGAAATCTTAAATTATTTTTAATTGAAAATAATGTTAGAGTAAAAAAAACTAAATTATTATGGGAAGTTGAATTTTTTTTTGGAGAGATAGAAAACTATTTTTTGGGGAAATGATATCTTTGGTAAGGATTTTTTAAGAGGTGATCAACATTGGCATGACTCACATCCCGACCCGATCCGGCCTGAAATAGGGTGGGTTTGGGCAAACCTAAAAAATCTTTTTCTAACTGTGATCTTCCGTTCATCATAGGGGACTCACATCCGGGTTCGAAAAAAGCCCGAAAACCCGCTACTTTTCTACGGGTTTGAGCACGAGAAATTATGATATGGCCCGACCCTACTCGATTATTTATCACTTCTAAATTTTTCCCGTTAATAATGTGTAATTTTTCAGAAAATTTTATCAAGCTTTTATCTCGTTCTTTTTATTATATCTTTATGTTCTTTGGTAATGCATGTTTTTGTCAAATACAACCATGTTCTTTGTCAAATACATGTATGTTCTTTATGAAACACAGGATGTACTTTCCGCCTTTTTTTTATTTATCCGGGTGTATGATGAGCACTGTACACCCGTGTGTATAAACCACAGATTACACTAGGAAGAGTAGCGTGAGGTTTTTTTTTTTTTTTTTTTTTTTTTTTTTTATCTGTGAGACAATTTACACATGCAAACATAAATTCAACAACCTTTTTCTAACTGTGATCTTCCGTTCATCATAGGGGAGTGCACAATTTTATTTTTGTAGTGGAAAAATGGAAGGGAAGGAAAGAAAACAATACAATATTATCCATATACTTGTAACTTGTTAGTATCTAAACAAAAAGACTTGTGTGGACCTGGTCCATAATAATATTATTGTGGACCCGAGGTCTATACACATGCAACTAACATTATATTGAACATAGTGACCATTATTTTTAACATAGTAACCTTATTTTTAACATAGTAACCTTTATTAAAACTACTACAACGTTTAATAATATTGTGAACTTGAAAAACGACGCTATTACCCTAATTTTAACATAGTGGCTTTTATTATTCATATTGATCGGTATATAAAATATTTCATTACAAAAATAATCACTTAGGCCTATATAATACCAAAATGATTTTTATTTCAATATAGTGACCTTTTATTTTAATTATAGTGACCCTTTTTTTATTATTAAAACAACCATACTTTCTCTAATGTTAGTGGTCCACAATAAATTAATGTGAATCAGGTCTATTTAAGAATTTGTAGTATCTAAATACTATAACTAAAGTAAAATCAGACACCGGGAATGGGTTCAAAAAAAAAAAAAAAAGACACCGGCAATAACGCGTCTCTTTCTAGTGCAAATTTTCCCACCAAAAAACTAATGCCAAAACAAAAATATTCAAAAAATTTCACAAATTCTTATATCCGTGTGGCCATCCATTATGGGCAGGGTTACTTCGTTAGCATTAAATAGGTTACTTAGTCAGTATTATAAGGGTTACTGTTTCGGGGTTTTCTGATGTCCTGCGGGAGAGTTACAATTCCGAGACTGGAACCGGACGCCTGTACCTGCAAAATAACGGAGACTCCTGGGAGCTCCGCCTCCAACGGTCAAGTTAGTACTTGATTAAGGAGTAATTAATGCGGAAATTAAAGTGATTGGGTCTCTCTAAGTGAGAGTGTTTAATGTAGGTAATCTGCTTTGTTAGCGAGATCAGCCAGTTATTACTGTGTGTAATTAATGTGTTTTTCGTCTTTTTTTCCTTAATGAGGATTAAGGGAGGTATTTATAACCTTGGGAAACGTGCCCATCCTAGGTTTAGGTTAACCTAGGGCCGATTGGGCTTCCCTCGGAAGTTGGGCCTGGGTGGTCGGGTTCTCCATTAGGCATGGAGTATGCCACATGTCATGACATAATAGGTCCAAGGTGGACAAATAAGCGCATGCCACGTGGCAAGCCCTGACAGTTCCAACTGGGGACACTTGGCAGGACCAGATTAGCCCACGTGGCGCATTCCGATTGGTGGGAGCAAAATCCCCTAATCATTTGCCCCTCACAGGTGGCACGTGATTGGTCACGTGTTACCTGTGATAGGTGTCGCACTGTAACAGGCGGCGAAAGGCCGAGAGATTTTCCCGCCTAAATTTTGAATTCTGAAAGTGACCCTTCGCCTTCTCACTTCGCTTATATAAGGGAGAGTTGTCTTGAGTCATTTTCACACTTTGAGAACTTTTTGAGAACATTCGGACCCCTGAACTTGCTCTGACATTTCGGACCTTTTCTGCCTACCGCCTGTTCTGACAAGCCGACTGCACAGGATTTTCAGAACTTCATCAACCGTCACTCGTTCAGGTAACTGCTAGTTCTCTTACTCTTAATTTTCTTTTTATTTTTTGAAATGGCACCACGGAAGCACACGACACGACCTAGGTTAGTGATCAGCCGGTCACCGGGGACGGCTGAATCTAGGACTAGGAGTGCCGCCTGCCCTTTTCCGGACCCATCTTTGCCCTTTATACAAAGTCCGACTGTATCTGTGTCTATGCAGAGCAGGATGGCCAGAACGAAAAAGACTGCTAGGATCTCAAATTCAGACGGCTCCTCCCACAGGGTGCCGCTTAGTGAAACATCTGACCAGGCGCCAGATGTGGAAGTGAAACAAGGCGGCCTGAATGCCGGCAATTCTGTGGGGGGAGTCATAGTGACCCCTTCCCATTTAACAGTTAACAATTCTGTTCCTTTTCAAAGAGAGGAGGCGGGCCCCTCCGGGAGAGGGGAGGAGTCGTCCTCTTCGGACTCGTCAGAGGACGATTCTGAGTCAAGCTCTTCTGGCCATGCTTCTTTGGACACAGAAGAGAAAAACAGCCGCCTGCAAGAGGCGAGACTTTCTCACGCAGTTGAGAAGGGGGACAATTGGGCGGAGCCATCCGCCTCTCACCGAGAGCTTAATACCCCCTATTACTGCACGGTACCTCGGGGCCGGATCACAACCATGCAAGAGAAAGTGGAGAGCTTTATTGCAAACCACACCATGGGCCCCGACTTTCTAGTGTTTGTGCCGGATCCAGAAGACACAGTCGTCTGGCCGGCTGGTTCCAGTTATGATAGCGCCTGCATTGGCTGCTACGAGGCGGCCATCAAGGCAGGGCTTCGCTTCCCATTACATCCGGCTGTTCAGCGGATCTTGGATGGGTATGAGTTGGGGTTATGGCAGTTAGCCCCAAACTCCTGGGTAAACGTACTCGGCTATGTGGCCGGGTGCGAACTGCACGGGGTGGAGCCGAGCTTCGAGGCTTTCGCCCATATGAACTATCTCAGCCAGACCCCTAAGACAGGCGGTACCGGCTGGTATCAATTGACAAGCCACAGGGGCTACCTCATGACGAGAGGTAAAGCAAACAAGTGGAAGGACTGGCGGAGCACCTTCCTCATCATTGAGAGTTCAGACATTGAGCTGAACAAGCGCTTCAATAGGTGGAACAGGAATCCGCCCCTTCTTGCAGGCGGCCGCAGCATGCCGCCTGTTCCCCCCAAGGCTAGGAAAGAGATCCTTGATAAAGGACTCTTTAAAGTAGAGTCGAGGGTCGACTCTACTTCAGGGGTACGAAAGCAAGTACCCCTGCACTGCGTCCCGAGCTTCAAATGGCTCTACGACGAGTACTTTTTGGCCGCCTGTGGCCTCAGCAGTCGGTGCTCAAGAGGTAGTCGGCCTGTCGAATACTCTGTTGTTCCATATATTTCTTGTTATGACTTTTATTAACTTTGCTGTTTGTTTTTGCAGCTGACGCCATGAGCAAAATCACCGCCTCCAAGACTGCGGCGACCATGTTGCGGGCCTCTATCATGCAACAAGCTTCAACCGACTCCCCCAAGAAGGGGGCACCCTTGGTGAGCTCCGAACCTTTCACCCTCTTTTTGGAGTTGTGTTTATGCATATACTGACTTTTTTTTTTCTTTTTTAGACGGGTGCTCCAAGAGCTTCATCTTCCCAACAGCCGGACCCCAAGGCCCGGAAGACGACTGTTGGGAGCTCTCCTGGTTCTGCCAGGAAACATGTGGCGGCTGAGAAACAGCCGGCCACTTCTTCTAAAACTCCAACTGGGCCGCCTAGAAGTATGAAGTTGTCTTTGTAAACTTTAGACTTGCTCCCTTTTTTACTAGTTCTAATCCGTTTGTTTATGCTTGATGCAGCCGGCCCTCAGGAGCCTGACTTGGTAGAGATGGCCAAGTCTATGATCAGGGCAGTTCCTCCAGCTGAAAGGGAGGCGGTCAGGGGTGTCGGCACCCTTGACCTAGACGGGATTACAGGGGTCCTTGCTGAGGTATACTTAGCATATTTTTGAGTATTTGAATTTCTGGACGCCTGTTTTATTTTTTGTTTGGAAACTGACGCCTGTTTCTTTGTACTTAGGCCCTGCTTCGAGTGAACGACCTTCGCAAGCCGCTTGATCGGAAGAACAAAGAGGTAAAGGCTGCAAAAGCTATGGCCGCCTCTGACTGTGATAAGGCAATGTTTCAAATTGCCCAAAATGAAGTTCTGACCATTGATATTCTTTATTATCAGGCGCAGGCTACCGCCGCTGTTCGGGCTCAATTAGAGGCGGCCCAGAAGAAGAATGACGAGCTGGAGGCGACCATCACAAATCTCAAGGCCGAGCTGAAACCTCTTCGCCTAAAAATGTACTCTTACGAAGCCTTGGAGAAATCCTTGGCCAACGTAAAGGAACGCCTGGTGACCCAGGAGAAGAGTCTTACTCAGGAGCTCTCGGAAAAGGCCGAGCAAGAGAAGAAAGAGCTGGTCCGGGAGATGATGGAAGACTCCGCTCAAATCCAGCGCATGACCTGGGGCCGCCTCTTCCCCAATGCCGACTTTGCCTCTTGGGAAAGAACGTACCGCCAGTGTTCTGATACATATAATCAAGAGATCCTGGCGGCTGCTGAGGAAGAGGCGTTGGAGGAAGCGTTAGAGGAGGAGGAGCCAGTAGTGGCGCTTGTGCCGCTTGGGGGTAAGGCATCAAAAAAGGATGCAGCTGAAGCCGAGTCCAGCAAGAAGAGTGCTAACCAGGCGGCAGCTGCTAATATTGAAGATCTGCCCCCTTCTTAAGCTTTATGTATTCTTTCCACGGCCTGCGTGCCGTTTGTTTTGTATTTACCCGGCCAGGGGGCCGGGGCTTTGAATATTTTGCTGGTCTTTAATGACCGGCTTATTTTTAATGAATTTTTGTTTTGCCTCAAATTTGTCTAAGTATTCCATATTCTAATATCCAATTGTTCACTAGACCGACTGTTTTACATGGCCGATAGTTGCAGACAGGTACGGATAGTTAGTACGCCGCCTTTGCCCCTGGACGACTGGTTGTCTGTTTCCAGGATAGACGATCAGTCGGCCATTTATCCAATCGGTATTCGAACTATTTAAGGTCTGGATCCTTTTTAGGCAGGCGGTCCTGTCTTTTGTAAATTTAACCAAGTAGGAAAGTGGTCTGACCAAGTAAACATGAGTGTTACCTAGTCGCCAAGGAACTGAGTAGTAGAGATAACAAGCGGCGGGTACCGGTTGTTTCCCTTTATTCGCCAATGTTTGTTGGCTTTTAACTCATAATTTGTTAACCTAGCAGGAGTAGTGGTTGAGAGCCCCTGTTTGCTAAAAACAGGCGGACGACTCATACCTTTTAGGCTCCATACTAAGTTTGAGGGAGTGACTATAAGTTAACATAGGAGTTACTTAGTCTCCGTCACACTCTAGATTGAGAAGTAGAGGTACCAGGCGGCGGAGGCCGACTGATCCCCTTGATTCGCCAATGTTTGTTGGCTATTAACTCAATAGGTTACCTAGTAGGAATAGGGATTTGAGTGCCCCTGTTTGCCAAAAAACAGGCGGTCTACTCAAACCTTTTAGGTTCCAAACCAAATTTGAGGGAGTGACTATGAGTTAACGTTGGAGTTACTCAGTTGCCGTCACCCTTGCTTGAGAAGTAGAGGTACCAGGCGGCGGAGGCCGGCTAGACCCCTTGATTCGCCAATGTTTGTTGGCTATTAACTCAAGAGGTACCCCCTTCATTTATCCCAAGTAATACAGGCGGTTATCTGACTCAGATGTCAACTGCTACCACTGGTTTGGTTAGTGATAGAGTTATCCTTGTCTCAAAAACGGCTACGTGGTTGCCCTTGGGGACAGTTGTATAGGTGCCGTGTAATTAGTTTATAGAACAATGTTCCACCCAAAAGGGAGCTGCTCTCTGCGACGAATTTCATCCGGAGGGATGCCGCCGGACGCCTGCTATGATGTTGGGACAACTCGTATTAGTTTTGTAGATTTGATCAGTTGGCTTGGCGCCTGGTCTGATCATTCGGCCTGTGGCCTTGGTAAGTTCTTGGTGAACGTAGGTGCTAAGTAAAAGGAGGGTAGCCGCCTGTTAGGCACAGGGTCGGCCAAGCCCTAATCTTTTTAGCTAAGTATTAGGGGGGTGGCTATGTGTTTGGAACCAGTCGGCCATCTTCTTATGGAGAGTAGCCGACTATATGTCCAGACGACATGCCCCTATTGCGAGTAAAATACTCAATGGAGAGTAGCCGACTCTAAAGGTACAGACGGCATGCCCCTCTGAAGATAGAGTGAAAAACTCAATGGAGAGTAGCCGACTGTAAAGGTACAGACGGCATGCCCCTCTGAAAATAGAGTAAAATACTCAATGGAGAGTAGCCAACTGTAAAGGTACAGACGGCATGCCCCTCTTAAGTAAGAATAAAAATTAAACATGGAGAGTAGCCGAATATTTATTAGTAGGCGTGCCCCTCTTAGTACAAAATTGAATAGTAAGTGCAAACTTTTATTAAGTAGCTCTTGACTATTTACATCATTCAAAAGAAATATTTCTTAAGATTATCTACATTCCAAGTTCGAGGCAACGGTTGTCCGTCTGGTGTTTCCAGACGGTAGGTACCGTCCCTGACTTCCTCACAGATTCGGTTGGGTCCTTCCCAGTTGGGAGTTAGTTTGCCAGACTCATTAGCCCTACCAACTACTTCCATTTTTCTAAGTACAAAGTCCCCTACTTTGAGTGGACGCCTGTGTACTTTTTTGTTGTATGATCTAGTCATTCTCAGGCGATAGATTTCATGGCGCAAGACAGCATTTCCCCTCTTTTCAGGAAGTGAGTCTAATGCCAGGCGCATGGCTTCCCAGTTTGCCTCTTCGTCATATAGCATTACTCGAAGAGTCGGCTCGTAGTGTTCTATTGGAAGAACAGCTTCCGCACCGTAAGTTAGGAGGAATGGAGTTTCTCCAGTCGCCCCTTTTTCAGTCGTCCTAATGGCCCAGAGAACATGTGGTAGTTCATCCGCCCATAGGCCGCCTGCTCGTTCAACCTTTTTCTTGAGACCGTCCGAGATGATTTTATTAAAGGCTTCTACCTGGCCGTTTGCTTGTGGACGGCCGACAGATGCAAAGTAGTTTGCAATTCCTTGGTCACCCAACCAGCTTTTGAGAACAGGCGTCTCAAATTGGGGACCATTATCAAAAACCATAGACATGGGAACCCCGAACCGAGTGATGACATTTTTCCAGATGAATGAAATTACATCCTTCGTCTTGATTCCCTTTACAGCCTCCGCCTCTACCCATTTAGTGAAGTAGTCGACGGCAACAAGTATGTACCTCCTTCCGCCTGTAGCAGGCGTATATGGACCCAGAATGTCCATGCCCCACTTAGCAAACGGTAGTGGGCTATGAATGGTAGTGAGGTCAGTAGCCGGACGGTGAATTAGTTTGCCAAACCTTTGGCACTTGTCACATTTTTTCACCATCTCCATTGCATCTGCTTCCAAAGTAGGCCAAAAGTAGCCCTGCCGCCTTGCCCTTTGAGCAAGCGTCCTACCGCCTATATGAGAAGCACAGTAACCAGAGTGAAGATCGTCTAGTATCTCTCGTCCCTTTTCTGGAGTAACACACTTTAAGAAGGGTTGAAGGTACCCCCTTTTGTGAAGTTCTCCCTTTATCATTTCAAAACAGGTGGCTCGTTTTTTCAGTGCTGCCGCCTGTTGAGGATCATCCGGCAGTGTACCGTTTGTCAGATATGCCCTGATTGAATCCATCCAGGTTGAGCTTCTGTCTAGGATTCCAATAGGGTTTTCCTCGATGCTTCTCTTCTCCATTACTTCCCAAAAAACAGTTCGAGGAATATCAGAGGAGGCGGATGATGCTAATTTTGACAGTGCATCCGCCTGGTTGTTTTCTGATCTCGGCACTTGGATCAGATGGAAATCCTCAAGGGAGCCGACTGCTTGTCGGACCGCCTGTAAATACTTGATCATGGCCGGATGGGTTGCTTCGTATTCGCCATTGTACTGACTCACTATCAATTGTGAATCGGAACAGGCGTCTATTTTTGTTGCCCCTGCCGCCTTGCACATGCGGATCCCGGCTGGTAAAGCTTCATATTCTGCCTCATTGTTTGAAGCCTGAAAACTGAAGCATAGAGCATACTCGTACCTGTCGCCCTCTGGCGACTGACATATGACGCCTGATCCACAACCATTTGAAGTAGAGCTTCCGTCCACATATACCTTCCATACTTGGTCTGGAACTTGAGAGTCAGGAGGACGAGTCATCTCTACAATAAAGTCAGCAAAGGCTTGCCCCTTCACTGCTTTTCTAGGCTCGAAAGTAACTTCGAGGCTTTGTATTTCTATAGCCCATTTGATCATTCGGCCTGACGACTCCATGATGGTAAATGGCCGCTTGATAGGTTGGTCTGTATACACGACGACTGCATGTGCCAAAAAGTAGGGCTTCAATTTTTTAACAGCCATGAAGAGTGCAAGACCAAATTTCTCCACTAGGGGATACCTCAACTCGGCATTTTTCAGTACGTGACTGACAAAGTAGACCGGTAGCTGACATCCGTCTCTTTCAGCAAGGAGAACAGCGCTTAACGCATGATCAGAGACGGCCAGGTACATGTAGAGTACTTCTTTGGGCAAAGGGCTGACCAGCCTCGGCAAGGAATGCAAGTGAACTTTCAATTTCTGGAAGGCGGCCTCAGCATCCGGCCCCCATTCAAACCTTGCCTTTTTCTTAATTGCCTGGAAAAAGTATAGGCATTTGTCGCCTGATTGGCTTAGAAATCTTCCCAAGGCCGCCAGACGACCTGTTAACTTCTGAACCTCTCGGATGGTACGAGGCGACTGCATGTCAATGACCGCCTGCACCTTCTCAGAGTTCGCCTCTATTCCTCTCTGATTGATAAGGAATCCGAGAAATTTCCCAGACTCAAATCCAAATACACATTTCTTGGGATTGAGCATGACATGGTGCCGCCTGAGTGTGGCGAAAGTTTCTCGGAGGTCCGACAGATGATCTTTCTGAAGTTTAGTCTTGACAATCATATCATCAATGTATGCCTCGACGTTTCTCCCAATCTGATCAAAGAACACAGTGTTTATCATTCGCTGGAAGGTAGCCGGGGCATTCTTAAGACCAAACGGCATGACCGTGTAACAGTATAACCCCTGATCAGTGACGAAGGCCGTCTTCTCCTGATCTTTCTTCCATAAAGGAATTTGATGGAAACCAGAATAGGCGTCCATAAAGCTCATCAAAGCATGGCCGGCTGTTGAGTCGACCAGGTTATCAATTTTAGGCAGAGGGTAACTGTCTTTGGGGCACGCCTTGTTTAAGTCTGTGTAGTCTACACACATTCGCCAGGTGCCATTCGGCTTTTTAACAAGCACCACATTTGCAACCCAGTCTGGGAAGTAACATTGCCGAATGAACCCTACATCAAGTAATTTTTTAATTTCGGCGGCTGCCGCCTGACTTCTTTCTTCGCCATGGTTCCGCTTCTTTTGCCGTACCGGCTTCTTTTTCGGATCCACGGCCAGTTTATGTACCGCCAGATCAGGACTAATGCCTGGCATTTCATGGACTTCGAATGCAAAGATGTCCTTGTATTATTTCAATAGTTTGTGAAAGTCGTCACCAAGGTTTCTCAGAGCAGTCGTCCCAACCTTGACTGTTCGGTCAGGACGTGAGTCGTCTAAGATCAGGTCCGCATGCTCACCAGCCGGTTGAGGGCGGAACTCATCCGACCGCTCCTCTGCCAATGATTGCTATTTTCTTTCTTTTCTTGCGGCCCTTGTTTGGGATGCCTTTCTCTTCTTGCCGCCTGCTTCTTGAACAGGCGCACTGTCCTTGACATTGTCAAGGTCTGTTTTTTCACCGCTTGACCTAGTGGCCATAACAGTGGGCTTGACATCCGAGAGGTAGCACTCTCGGGCCATCCTCTGATCTCCCCTTAGGGAGCCGACTGTTCCATTATCCCTCTCAAACTTGAGCAACATAAGAGATGGGATTATAACAGCCTTGGAATTATTCAGGGTTGGTCGACCCAGAATCATGTTGTAGGCCGAGAGTTCTTCTACTACCAAGAACCGGACTACCATGTGTCGTCCTTCCCCTTTTTCGCCCAGGCGGATGGGTAAATCCACTCGTCCCAGCGGGTGGACGACTCCTCCTCCAAACACTACTAAAGGGTGGGAGGCCGGATGTATGCAATCAGTCTGATATTTTAGTTTCGACAGACATTTGCTACTGATGAGATCAGAGGAGCTTCCGGTATCTATGAGGATTCGACCAACTCTCTGGTTGGCCACTTTACATTCAATAACGATAGGGTCGTCATGCGGCCCTCTTACCCCTCCTAGATCTTCTTCAGTGATGACAATCTCAGGAAATGAAGTTTTGGACGGCCGTTCTTGGTGAACGGAATTTACATCTAACCGCCTGATATTGTCTTTTTTGCCCCTAATAGTGGGGCCGCCTCCTGAGAAGCCGCCTGCAATGGTGTAGACGACTGCATCATCTGTATCGGAGCTGTCAGCCTGTTGATTCTTTTTGGCCGACTGCTTTTTTGAGGAAGTGTTCCCCGTAGATTTCTTGACATAAGTGTCAAGATCACCTTGCTCCGCCAGGCGGTCCAGATACCGCATGAGACTGATGCAGTCATTGGTGTGATGACCAACATCATCATGATAAGCACAGAATTTATCTTGGTTCCGGTTGTTTGCAGAACCCTTCATGGGGACCGGCTTCTCAATTGAGATCCGTCCCTTGATTTCTTTTAGGATAAACTGGTTATCCTTGTTAAACGCATACTTTGGGGAGTATGGTTTGAATTCTTTTTTCTTTTTCTGGGCCAGCTGTTTAGAGGAATCAGCCGCCCAGACCTCTTTTCTCTTCTCATCTTTGTTTGACGACTGTTTCTGTCGTCCTTCTCTTTTGTCGAACCTTTTTCCGTCCGACTGTTTTACCGTGCAAAGATCAGTCGCCTGTATATAGGCTTCTGCTTCAATCAAGGCCTCTTGAAGAGTCGCCACCCTCTTTCGAACCAAATCAAATTTGAAGGTAGACCCGTCTTTGAGACCTCTGAAAAAGTCAGTATAGGCTACCTCATCCGATAACCCTTGAATCTGTATTCTCATCAGGTTAAACCGCCTGATGTAAGAACGAAGCCCCTCCTTCTCGCCCTGCTGAATTGTTCCTAAATCAAGGGTCGTTTTCTTCGCAGGGATGTTCATGGCGAAGTTGGAGGTGAATAAGTAAGCAAGCGTCCTGAAACTATTTACACAACCAGTCGGCAGGTTGCCGAACCATTGTTGTGTGATTCCTTTGAGAGTCGCTGGGAAACACTTGCACCAAGTGGGATCATCCAACCCTTGAAGGTACATCAGGTTGGTGAATGCCATCAGATGGTCTTCTGGGTTAGTAGTGCCGTCATAGGCGCCTACTAGTACATTTTTCACTTTGGTCGGCTAAGCGGCTTCAGTAATTTCCTTGGAGAAGGCCGACGGCTGTTCACCAAGTCTAAGCAACCGTAGCTGCCAGTCCATAGGTTGGACGTTTTTTGCTGCAGGTCCACCAAACAGAGGTGGCTGCAAAAAATACTGTTGTTGCGGCACAAATGGTAAGTTTGGTACCGCCTGGTCGCTATGAAAGCCGGACTGACGGGAGGTGCCGCCTGACTGACTCTCATGATACGACTGAGTATGCCTCATCGAGGCATTTCGCAGACTGTCTTGAAAGTTTGAAGTAGAGGCCGACTCTGACAATCGGTCACTCTTCTTCTGCTCTAGCAGTAGCCGAGCGTTTGTGAATGTTTGCTTCGACCCGTCCGCCTGAATATGACGAACAGGTTTCCTATTTCCTGTAGGAAAACGGAATTTTGTGAAATCAAGGGCAGGTGGCTCCCGCTTCCTAGATTTAGGATGAGGAGTCGCCTCTCGCCCTTGAACTGGCTTCCTCTTCAGTGAAGTGGAGGGTTTCTTAGCCGACTGCTCCTTGACTGGAGCAGGCGGCTTCTTGTTGATCAACTCTTGAATCTCTCCCTTGAAGTTCCTCATGAAGGTCATGAGTTCGTTCCTTGTGATGGGAGCAGACCCATCAGTCGGCTGTTGCCGAACAGGCGGTGCGCCTGCTGGCTCACTTCCAGTTTGAAGAGGTTCCCGTTCCCTCCTTTCGGTATGACGGGTACGTCGGGCCCTTAGGGTCCCGTCTGAAGCTGTGTGAGCTTCAACTTCAAATTCACTCTCGGTATCATGGTCCGACTGAACTTGAGGGTCGTCTAGGGGACGCCTCTCTTCAGGAGTCGGTACAGACTTGGATGCCATCTCGGAAGTACTCTCCCCACAGACGGCGCCAAATGTTTCGGGGTTTTCTGATGTCCTGCGGGAGAGTTACAATTCTGAGACTGGAACCGGACGCCTGTACCTGCAAAATAACGGAGACTCTTGGGAGCTCCGCCTCCAACGGTCAAGTTAGTACTTGATTAAGGAGTAATTAATGCGGAAATTAAAGTGATTGGGTCTCTCTAGGTGAGAGTGTTTAATGTAGGTAATCTGCTTTGTTAGCGAGATCAGCCGGTTATTACTGTGTGTAATTAATGTGTTTTTCGTCTTTTTTTCCTTAATGAGGATTAAGGGAGGTATTTATAACCTTGGGAAACGTGCCCATCCTAGGTTTAGGTTAACCTAGGGCCGATTGGGCTTCCCTCGGAAGTTGGGCCTGGGTGGCTGGGTTCTCCATTAGGCATGGAGTATGCCACATGTCATGACATAATAGGTCCAAGGTGGACAAATAAGCGCATGCCACGTGGCAAGCCCTGACAGTTCCAACTGGGGACACTTGGCAGGACCTGATTAGCCCACGTGGCGCATTCCGACTGGTGGGAGCAAAATCCCCTAATCAGTTACTTTGTCAATGTTATATATGTTACTCGGTCAGTGTTATGGAGTTACTTGGTACAGAGGTTACTCAATCAGTGTTATAAGAGTTACTATGTATTTTATAATTGGTCATACGGTGTGGTTAGCTACACACAAGACAGACCGAAAAAAAAATTATGTTGAATATATTTATGGAAAATAACTACATTGTCTTAGATTATACTAGTAAATAGCAATAAAAGATTTTTAGTACTACTAAAACTAATCATTTGTAACTATAAAATCAACAACTTTTGTGTTTGGTTGGCCACATCGTGTGGCCACCTAACACATGAGTAACTTCTTATCAACCGAGTAACCCCTGACCAAGTAACTTTTGACTGATCGAGTAACCCATGATCAACCGAATAATCCTTAATTGACTGAGTAACCCTTGACCGACCAAGTAAGACCCTGTTCTTTTAAAATTTTAGGAAGATCAGAGCAGATTTCAGCAAAACAGAGTAGATTTTATTATTATTATTATTATTATTATTATTATTATTATTATTATTATTATTATCATTATTATTATTAATTATTGTTGTTGTTTTTGTTATTGTTATTATCATTAAAATTATCATTATCATTATTATTTTTGTTAACAATTATTATTATTATTGTTACTATTATTTTTATTATTAGGCATTATTATTATTATTATTATTATTATTATTATTATTATTATTATTATTATTATTATTATTATTATTATTATTATTATTATTATTATTATTATTATTATTATTATTATATCTCAAAAACAGATAAAGTCATACAACCTACAAAAATTAGTGGGAAGGTGAGATACAATCTGGGCCCCCTCTCCTCTAGCTATAGAAAAGCCCATCCTAGTAAAAATATGAGCAGCAGCACGAGCCCCGATGTCCAGAGTCGTAGAGAATTTCTGAACCCGCTTCAGCAACGCAACAGCCTCCTTGTATAATTCCCCAAGCGAAGGAAATGAGAAGGGAAGGAATACATATCTAATTGCTCGACAACTATATTCATACTTGATTTGCTTCTGATGAGCTGCATCAACCACAGCCCGTCTAGGGACAAAGTCAGATAGCCTCGACTGTGTTAAAGGAGAAGACCCTGTCAAATCAACTTAGACATCCCAACCACGGTTCCAGGAATAATGTAACACATCTGCAGGTCTAAGGGCCCCGTCGTTCCCTCTAGACAACCCAATGTAAACCTCCTTTCTAGCCGAAATCCCAGATCGATAACAAACATCGATAAGAGTATCCCGAACAACATTATGCCGACAATACCAACAAAACTAGCACTCGATATTGCGTGATCACCGAAAATATCCCTAGTGAAAACCCTTGAACAAGCAACTCATGACGTCGAAATAGATAATAAAGGAACACCCAAGAGGTAGCACAATACACATCGATAAGTCCTTCCGTTAATCGTCTTACCCAACACTGAAATTGGAACCGCCCGAAGCCAAGCAGAGGAGTGATCTCCCTACTGCAATTTAAACAATGCTGATTGACAAGGAGATAAAGTGAAGGTGGATTCTGTAGATGCGATAACCTTTGTGAAATATATATCTGCCAATTTCTTCATGAGTTTAGGGGCAGCGACCTCACTAGGATTATTCAAAATGTCAGACCCAACTGTTCCATTAAACACAAGAAATGCATCCGCGAAAGCTCGACCAAGGACATCAACGCCAGCATGCCGGAGAAGCTTTGTTTGCAACCCAGCAGACTTAACCGAGAGGCAATAAATGCATAATGAATGAAGAACATCACTAGCAGAATAAACATCAAGTCCACCAAATGCAAAAAGTAAGGTGGCAGGCCGCCACTTCCAATCGCCAAACTAACCCAGGTCCCGAAGCAGTAACGATACACTCCAAGCTAAGGAAGATCGAAGAGGCCTTGTCGAAAGTATGTGCGCTAAGTCACCTCAAAAGTACTAGGAGAACAAGTACGCAAGGCAAAGTAGAGTTTAGAAACTGCGGTACATGCCTTAAGCAAAAATAACTCACACTAGGGATTATCGAGCTTAGAAACCCTATCCTTTAGAGAAATAGTCTTGGACACCCTCTGCAGCACAAGGTCACCTCCAAAACAGGGATCGGAGATACAAGAAATTATTATTATTATTATTATTATTATTATTATTATTATTATTATTATTATTATTATTATTATTATTATTATTATTATATCTCAAAAACAGGTAAAGTCATACAACCTACAAAAAAATTAGTGGGAAGCCGAGATACAATCTAGGCCCCCACTCCTCTAGCTATAGAAAAGCCTATCCTAGTAAAAATATGAGCAGCAGCACGAGCCCCGATATTCTGAGTTGTTGAGAATTTCTGAACCCGTTTTAGCAACGCAACAACATCCTTGTCTAATTCCCCAAGCGAAGAAAATGAGAAGGGAAGGAATCCATATCAAATAGCTCGCCAACTAGACTCATACTTGACCCGCTTCCGATAAGCTACATCGACCACAACTTATCCAGGAACAAAATAAGATAGCCTTGACTGTGTCAAAGGAGAAGACCCTGTCAAATCAACTCAGACATCACGAACACGATCCTAGGAATAAAGTAACACATCTGCATGTCTGAGGGCCCCGTCGTTCCCTCCTAATAACCCAATGTCAACCTCCTTTCGCGCTGAAATCCTAGATCTATAACAGATATCAACAAGAGTAACGTGAACAACATTATGCCGATGTTTAATACAAACCATACCAGCACACGATACCGCGTGATCACCAAAAATATCCCCAGTAAAAACCCTTGAACAAGCAGCGCACGGCGTCGAAACAGAGAATAAAAGGAACACCCAAGCGGTAACACAATACACATCGATAAGTCTTTGCATTCATCGTCTGACCCAACCCTAAAATAGGAACCGCCTGAAGACAAGTAGAGGCGTGATCTCCCTGCTACGATTTCCACAATGCTGATTGACGTGAAGATAAAGAGAAGGTGAATCCTGAAGATGAGGTAACCTTTGTGAAATATATATCTGCCAAATTTTTCATGAGTTTATGGGCAGCGACCTCACTAGAGTTACTCAAAATGTCAGACCCAATCGTTCTATTAAATAGAAGCAACGCATCCGCAAAGGCTTGACCAAGGCCATCAACGCTATCATGCCGGAGAAGCTTTGTCTGCAACCCAGCAAACTGTAACCGAGAGGCAAGAAAAGCATAATGATGAACATCACCTGCGGAATAAACACCAAGTCGGCCAAACGCAAATGGTAAGGTGGAAAGCTGCCACTACCAATCGCCAAACCTAGGTCCCGAAGCAGTAACTATATGCTCAAGGAAGATCGAAAAGCCTCATCAAAAGTGCGCTGGGCCACCTCAAAAGTACTAGGAGGACAACTACGCAAGGAAAAGTAGAATTTAGAAACTCCAGTACATGCCCTAAGCAACAAAAACTCACACTGGGGATCATCGAGCTTAGCAACCTTATCCAATAGAGCAATGGTCTTGGACACCTTTGCAGCACAAGGTCACTATTTTGGGTGTTTTTGTCCCTCGGGAGAATTACAACTCGAAGTCTGGTTAAGGAGCGCCTGAACCTGTAAAACAACGGAGACTCCGGGTGGTTGGAGCTCCGCCTCCGACGATCAAGTTAGAATGTGTTGGAGTGAGTAAAGGGTGCGGAAAAAGATAAAGGTGAGATCTTCTCGGAATCTGAGATCAGGAGATTTCTCTAATGTAAGAGAATGTCAGTGATATTGAAATAAATTCAATTTGTCCCACAAATGGGGGAAATCTCCCTATTATAGGGTCATTCTGGATAAGTGTGGCCTTATGTAGGTCATTTGACCTAGATTTGGTAGGCTGCCCGCACTTTTGGCGGCTTTTTGGAAATTGGGCCTTTTAAGGACATCATTCCTTTTGATGACAGTGGGTTCCACGTGTCATTTTGTAAGTGGCCCAATTTAGGCCATAGGGTAGACACATGTCCTTCTCTCATTGGACCACGTGGCGGGGTAATTTTACCCAAAACATTTGCCCATCACAGATGTGACGTGGCTAGCCACGTGGCATCCGTGACACGTGTCACTCACACAGCGGTGGAACAGGAGTTACAATTCACTTTTTGGGGGATTGACCAGGATGCCCCTGGAGTTACCCCTCTATAAATAGAAACTTTGCCCTCACATTTTCGCTCATTTATAAAAAAAAGTCTTGAGAGAATCTAAGAGAATCTTTGACTTTTCTTTGAAAAAGCACTTCCGTCTGTCGCTTGCTATTTACCGCCTGACCCGGTCGGCTTGTTCAACTTTAGCACTACCTCTTTTAGGTAACCGCCTACTTTTTTCTCCCTCTTTTCAGTTTCCTTTCAAATCGCCTGTGTTTGTTTCCTTTTTTTTTTTTAAAAAAAAATGGTATCACAAACACACACGGTACGACCTAAGGTAGATGTCAGTCGGTCACCTGGGACGGCTGAATCTAGAACTAGGGGTGCCGCCTGTCTTGAACTGCTCTCGTCAACAAATCCGTGTGTGTTTGTGCAGGATACTATGGCTAGAACAAAAAGGACAACCCGGCCGCCTAGTGATGAAGAGGACGAGAGTCCTATTAGGGTGCCTAGAAGCGAGGTATCTTATTACTCATCCATCTTCCCAATGACGTTGAATGACTCGATTCTGAGTGAACCAGAAAATGCTCCTAGCAAAGAGGCATCCGGCTCTGGAGAAGATTTGTCTCAGTCGGATGCTAGCTTTGGCGGCCTCAGAAGTGAGGAGGAGCCGCTTGTGAATGTTGAGAAAGGCTCTGAGGAAGGGGCCGCCTCTGTCGAGCGAGGTCAGGAAGAAACTTCTTCCTCCCTTCAAGAAAAATTTACTCCTTACTTCACCCATATATCTTCATCTACCCAGAGAACCATGCGAAAACACTTGGGTGAATTCAGGGACACCTATGTCATGGGTGCCGGCTATCAGATAAATGTTCCAGCCCTGGACGATTAAGTCGTCTGGCCGCTTGACCAGAGCTATGGAGATAGGTGCTTTGGGTGCTATGCGGCCACAATACAGGCGATCCTTAGGTTTCCGTTGGATCCGTCAATTGAAAAGATCCTTGACGGGTACCGGCTGGGGATATGGATACTAGCACCCAATTCTTGGGTTAATATTCTAGGATTTGTAGCCGCCTATAGGATGCAGGACGTTGAGCCTAGCTTTGAGGCCTTCGCTCATACGCATTACCTAAGCAAAGCTCCCGCATTAGCCGGCCCCGGGTGGTTCACCTTGTCACGTAACAAAGGTTACATGATGACTTTGGGGAAAGAAAACAAATTGAAGGATTGGAGAAACAAATTTTATATTATTTCTTCCCTTGATACCATTCGAAACCGGAAGTATAATTCCTAGAACCAAAATCCCTACCTCTTAGGTTAGAAAGATATTCTCCCGCCCGTGTCTATTGAAGGCTGGGACCAGATTTTGATGCCTGGTCTTTTTAAAGTTGACGTGAAAATGGTTAAGGGGAACCGAGAAAGAGATTACCCCTAAAAACTATATCCCGGAGTTCAATTGGCTAACTAATCCTTTTTATTTGGCCGCCTGTGGCCTTAGAAGTGAGAGGGGAAGAGGTAGGCAACCGCCTGAGTCTTTGCATAGCTATTATTTATTTTTCTTTTCTTTTTTTTTTTTACTAATATCTCATTCGGCCTTTTGCAGAAGAAGCCATGTCTCAGCTTGATCCGAACAAAAAACCAGGAGGCGGCGCCTCTGCTTACCGCCAAATAATGAAGCACAAAAACCAAGTGTTCAAGAAAGAATAGCTTGAGCATGTAAGCTTTTCTACATCCGTCCTCTTGTCATTGGCCTTTTTTCAAACTTCTTATTTCAAAGTTGATTCTTTTTCAAGAAGGGTCGGTGAAGCCGCCTGTACTGCTAACACTTGGGGTGAGGCCCCCGAAGCAGCTGGCTTTGGATGAGGGCCAAACTTTGACTAAAAGAGGAAGACGGTTGCTCACAAACCGTTGGACATCAAATCTGAGTCCCACCCCTCTATTGGCGGCAAGTCGCCGGTTGTCATGGCTGCCTTAAAGTAGGCGGAGGAGCCCAAATTAACTAAGGACAAAACTCCAACTGGGGCCACCGACTCTCCAGGCGGCCATTCAAGCAGGCGGAGGGACAAAAATGCTCAAGATCTGGTCATCATCACAGGTACCTCCGCCTTTAATCCCTTGCCTTACCCTTGTAGGGTTAAGACTTACAGTCATTCGCCAAACCACTCTGAAACCAGCCGGTCTTTTGGTCGGATCTATGCCAGCCTCTCACCAAGAATTGATTGTGCAGATGTTCCCCAGGCACCAGATGTTAAGCGAATCACCAAGGACATGATTGCCGCCGTCTCTGCTAACAGCGCGACTCTATTAAAGGAGTCGGCTCCCTGAACTTTGATGTTATCCTTGCAAATTTGGTGGAGTTATTTTTTAAGTTATTTTCTAAATCTTGCCTTTGTCGACTTTATACTAACCTTCCTTTTCTTTTTGCCGGATGCAGGCCATGCTACGAGTTAATGGTCTTAAAAAACCATTTGTTGATAAGCAAAAAGAGGTAAGGGCTGCCAACTTAAAGGCCGCTTCCAATCTTGACAAAGCCATGTTTGATGTAAATATGACTGAGTTCTTGACTCAAGATATCCTATACTCACAGGCGACTGCAAATTTGCAAGTGAAGAAAGATTTGGAGGCGGCCTAGAGAAGGTGACCGGGCTGAAGGCGGCTAAAGTGAAGGTTGAAGAGCTTCAAGATGCTGGCAAAGAAAAGGATAGTCTCAAGCGCCAAAATGATAAAATTCAACACAAGCTTGCCAACCAAGAAAAGCAGCTCGCCTCTAAATGGTCTGCCATGGTGGAAGAGGAGAAAAGCTTGCTCGTTGAGGAAAACGAGGCCGACTGCGTCACTCGAATGAAGATGGCGTGGAAGGTTCTCTTTCCCAATGACAACTACTCCATTTAGGAGTATCATTATGAGCAAGATACATAGGATCTGGATGCTCAGGTAGGCTAGGGAGATGATGGCGACGAGGGGGACCAGCTTGAGGACGAGGCCAAGGAAGGCGATGGAGATCATCCGACCAATGAAGAAGTGGCAGATAAAAATGAAGCCGAGTCCTCTCCTGAAACTGATTAATTTAAATGTTGTTTTTGTGGCCGGATGGCCATTTCAAATACATTTCCGGCCTACGTGCCGAGTATCTCTTGTTTTTTTACCGACTGAGGAGTCGGGTTAATAAACAATTTCTCTTTTTCTCACCGGCTGTTTAGCCGGTACGGTTAACAATTTGAATTTTTAATTTTGCTAGCCAAGGGGTCAGCTTTTTATGATGAATCATCCGCCCAATAGGTCGGTTTTTAATGTTTGTGTTTGGTTTCTAACACTTGTGTTTTATTCTCTGAATTTTGAATTTGAATGGTATACCGGATGGTTTTACCCCTAGGCGGTTGTGCGCTTAGGTTTACAAGTTGGTTGATTGGGTTGAAAATGGGTGATGCAGGATGGGGGTATGACTGATTTTCAAGTCAATCAATCCGGCTCTTGTTGCAGGCGGTCACTAGACCTTTATGCCATGGTCGAATGATTGTTCATACAACAAGTATTACAAGTTGAATGAACTTTAGTGTTAAGTTAGCATCCTTTACAGGCGTCTCATATTTTCCAGGCGGCCCTTTGTGCCTACCCATATTCAACGGGTCCGGATGAGTGATCATGCTACAAATGTTACAAATTGCATGAAATAGGAAGTTTGCAATTGTCCGCCTGTTAATTTTCTATCACAATAGCAGGAGGTTCTATAAGCCTTATGTGCTCACCCTGTCTCGAGTGAGTTTCATCCTACTTAGGCTAATTCTCAAACTAGCCGACTATTTAGGTGGCCATAATCCAATTATACTCAATGTTCGCATGTCCCTGTTGGGAGGACTTGTATAATTTCGCGAAGTAATCTAAGTTAAAATTTCAGTCGGCAACCGATTGATGTATTTAACATCCGGCCACTGCAGACTTCGAAATTCTTTAGATTGCCATGGTCAGGTATCTACGAGTTGACCAATTAGAATGTTCAATTTCTGCCGCCTATATGCGATTATAGAGCAGACGATAGAATGCCCTCTGCGACGATAACATCCGGAGCCATATTTCACATTGGAGCAGGCGAATTTATAAAAGGGGTAACCATCCAGCCATTGGCCTCATGTCTTATTTTTTGGAAGACGGTTGTATAGCCACTAAACCTTTTTATGTTTAGCTTATTATCCAGCCATTGGCCTCACATTACTTTGATGTTTGTTGTTAATTTCTAATTATTTTTTCAAGTTAGTCAAAGAAAGGGTACCTCCTGTAATTCAAACAGGCGGCGTATAAGATAAGTCGTATGTATGTATAGGAATATATGTAGACACCCAAATATGTCTCCCCAAAACCAAACCCAGTGATGAGTACCTTTCATGTCGAATCATAATCGAATGAAGTGAAAGTGTGGAAAGTCTAGTGTTGCGGTTATTTTTATTTCTTCTCTTCTCTCAGTTTTTGAAAACCTATTTTAAGAAAACAGACAATCCAGTTTTGTTTGGTCCATGGCAAGGTTCCAATAATAATGTAGTTGGGTCGGGTTCAAAAAGAGCTTTCCAACCATATATTAGAAGCCTAATTCCGATGAATAATGAGGAAGTTATGGCCAAATTACTAAACTGGGCCCAGTTTGATATTTATAAGCGGCCCAATGATCTAGAGGAGGGCCTAATATTGATTTATCATTCCTAATGCGATTAGGATTGATTATAGTCTTCTAGAATCTTCTAGAAGGTTCTTTTGAATCCTAATTTGATTAGCATTGATAAATTGACTTTTAAGAGTTTTATTTAGAATAAAAGAAGTATTTTTAAGGAAAATACAATTTTACCCTCTTGTACGCTTAAATTTTATCAAAATAATAAAACGCGTGGAAAACTATTTGCAGCGCCATACGACACGTCTGTTGCCTGGCGACAGCCCTGGTGTTTGGCGACAGGCAAATGTTTGGCGACAGCGTCGTGTTTTATTCTTTTCGAAACTCTGATTCGTTTTTTATCATATCCGACTGATTTTCTCTATAAATAGCCTCCTAAAATTCTGTTTTCAATCATGAATTCAGCAATCAATTTTCATCAACAATCATCAACAACTATCAATTCACCAACTCTCATAAAGAATTTCTTGATTCTCTCCCTCTTTCTAGCCTAGTCTTTTACAAACACAATTCCTTATACATTAGAACTAGACACACCTAGCCAAATTCTAAGTTGCCTTCGCCCTACACGTGAAAGGTTTAATTTATGAGGGTTTGGTCCCAAATCTCAATTTCATTTATTTAATTTAATTTTTTGATTTTTTGATTTTCCTTGAAGTTATTAACGTGTGTATTTTGTTATTAGGAAGAGATATGAGTCATCTAAGTAAGTACTTTAATTGTTTAATTGATATTATGATATAGAAATCATGTTTAGATTGTTATTTTGACTCCTATTATCATGTTTAGGATGTTTTTTCTAGTATCATGTTTAGGATGTTTTATTGTTTCCTAGTATCATGTTTAGGGTAATAACTAAAAATTCCTAATATCAAGTATGATTAAAAGAATGCTTCCTATTTTCTTTCCTAATATCATGTTAGAGCTAAAGCTTTGATTTTGATCTTTATTGTTTAATGACTTGCTAGGGTTTGTTATTAATCTCGTTAGTATCATGCCTAGGATCTTGCTATTATTATGCTTTATTATTCACATGAATATGATTATGATTATTAATATTTCAATTACAATTATGTTGCTTGATATTATATTTATTGTCATTGCTTGATCACACCTTATATGAATGTTTAAAGGGAATTTGTACTTGTAATCACGCTTAATAAGATAATTAATAATCTTGTTTAGGGTTAATATGATTATAATTCAAGTGATCGCCAATAATAGATTTATTTGTGCATTAATATTCAACCAACATAGATTAAACAAGTTTAGGGTTAAACCTAATTATTGCATGTTAGTCAGAAAGCGCACATGAATACAAGAAGAATAAAGTAGAGGTCTATTATTAGGGCAGGTTCTTTCTCTTTTAGATTGGATTTGTACCTTCATTCATCAATAATAACCAGTTTTCATCTACAATCTACCAATTCTCTCTCTCTCTTTTTCTAAACTAGCTTATCTCAAAATACAAAATTCCGCATTCACAAGACTTCGATACACCTAGCCATATTTGAAGTTGCCTTCGCCCTAGACGTGAAAGGTTTAATTTATGAGGGTTTGGTCCCAAATATCTCTTTCCATTATTTAATTTAATTGTTTTGTTTATTATTTTCCTTTAAGTTACTAACGTGTGTATTTTGTTATTAGAAAGAGATACGAAGCATCAAAGTAAGTACTTTAATGGTTTTTATTGATGTTATGATATAGAGTTCATGCTTAGGTTGTTATTATAATTCCTAGCATCATGTCTAGGGTAACTTTAATACTAAGTATGATTAAAAGTATGATGCCTTTTATGTTCTTCCTAATATTTATGTTTGTTATTATCATGTTAGGGCTAAAGCTTTGATCTTTATTGCTTAGTGACATGCTAGGGTTTGTTATTAATCTTGTTAGTATCATGCCTAGGATCTTGCTTTTTTTTATGCTTTAACATGATTTATGATTATAATTGTTATGATGATTATATTATGTTGCTTGATATATATTGTTATTGCTTGATCACACCCTTTAATTGCATGTTTAAAGGGAATTGGTACTTGTAATCACGCTTAATAAGATAATTAATAATCTTGTTTAGGGTTAATATGATTATAATTCAAGTGATCGCCAATAATAGTTTTATTTGTACATTAAATTCAACCAACATAGATAAACAGGTTTAGGGTTAATCCTATTGATTGTATGTTAATTAGAAAGCGCACATGAATACGATCAGAATAAAGTAGAGGCCTATTATTAGGGCAGGTTCAATCTCTTTTAGGTTGGATTTGTACCTTCATCCCCGAACCCTATTTGGTTCAATACCTTATGGAGTTGACGATCTCTTGGATCGTTAAGGGGTGTAACCTTCACCCTATGAACGGTTTAAAAGTTCCTAAAAAACTTGTTGGCGACTCTTTTGTTCTATCTTCTTCCCTTTTGGACGCCACCGTACTTTAGTGTATGATCATAGTGGGGTTCAAGCTAGGGGATTAACTCTTGAAATATTCCCTACAGTTTTTGGCGACTCCACTAGGGAGGATTTCTATTTTAATTCCTGAATTTGTTTAGGCAATGATTTAGAATGATTGGATGAGACTCGAAACGTTCTAAGTATTTCATGTGCGTAATTTTTATTAACATTATTGTCATATGCATAAAAAAGATCTCATTGGAAAGACCATCCGTAATGAGTTAAAACATAGGATTTTACACGTAGGAAATTTGAGAAATATCTTTCACAACTAGGACTGAAATAACACTATGCGAAACTGAAAAATTTTATCGAGCACAGAAATCTTCAGAGGCATGTAGGAATTAGCGTCAGCGTCCAGAGCATTGGCGCTAGAAATTTAACTGTAGCGCCAGACGACAGGCTTGTCGCCAGGAACTACAGCTAAAACCTGGCGCCAATCTCTGTTTGCTGGCGCCAAATTCTTCTATTACCGAGCCAGAATTATGCGTTCTAATTTTGACCAGTTTTTCGTATTGTTTGATCGATCCTACTTCCTGATTGAATTTTTTCTCACTTTTTTGAAACCCATATGTGTTCTACATATGGACATAACCCTCTGGAAATTCATGCTCCATCTACCTGATTGAACGCTCTGAGCAACAAAGGGTACATCCGAGATTGTCGAATTCACCAAACCATGGAAGAGAGTTTTTCTAAAACTCGCGGTGTCCAATCCACTCGCGCCAACCCTTTACGGTTAGGCTTCCGCGCGGAGCATCTGGACAATTAACCATGGACTCTCTATTGACTAAATCATATCCCGAACTTTAGAGAACTAGAGCCGTGGTTAGGTTGCAAACTCATTGCATCATATTGTGCCTACTTGACTAATTGTGCATTATTTGTTGTGCATATACTACGTTTTCTTAACAGTTTGTTTGACTTGTGTTGAGATTAAATAAATTAATGACTTAAAGAACTTTGCCTAATTAATTAATTAATTAATTAATTAGAGTCAATAAAGTCTATTTTTTTAATCAGAATTGACCTAGTACGACTTTAGGTATACCCCTGTTGATTAATAACACCAAAAACAGTCTCTGATTGAAGTTCCTGCATTGGCGCCAAAATATGAGCTGTAGCGCCACTCTGTGGAGTGTGGCGCCTGGCAACAGCTCTGTCGTCTAGCGCTACACTACACAGTGCGACGCCAGTGCTGTCGTTTTGCCTACGATTCGGATTATTGATCGAGTCATCACCTAGTGTCTAATTAACCAGTTTACTAATTAATTTGGTTAAATTTCGCTGTTAATAACACTTTGTTAAGTCATTGATTGAGTCTGGTCACATAGTCTAGCCACATGGTCATGACACAAGTCTCAACATATCACCTACACTTACTAGTCTTAGCACACACTTTCAGTATACATCACCATGGCCATGTCTTAGGTTCATGCATGCGTCGATTTTTTCCGTCATTTGAGTTGGGGGTACATTCTATTCCTAATTTTCCATATCCCTCCATCTACATTATTTTTCTTCACATTCTATTTCATTCTTCCTATCTTCTTCCATCCATTGCATGTTGAATAGAGTTTGAGTCAAACAATTAACAATGAATATCCCCAAATTCCTTTTCCACAGTACTTGGTCGAGGAGAGAAGGGCGATTAATCAAGGACAACCTCTTTATTCAAGTCTCACTTTTTGATAAACCGATTCGTCAAGAGAGGAAGGCTAAAAAGATAATGGCAAGTCAAGAAGAGGTCAATGAACTTAGGAATCAATTGAATGATGTGACTGAGGTGTTAAAGGCTTTAAACCTCAAAATTGATGGCCCTGTGAAGCAACAACAAATGAACCTTATGCAAGAAAGTTTGAGCAAGCTATCTAGTGACTATAAATTTTAGGGCATTAGTTCACAAGGGGTCTCGCTGGACAAGGAACTTCTTCCGCATAAGTTCAACGCCACTGACATCCCTAAATTCAAGGCAACAGATAACCCTTACTTTCATCTAAGAGCTTTTGAAACTATAATGAGCATTAAGGATATCGATAAGAAGGTTTTCCCCTCTCTGTTCCCACTATCTCTCGAGACTGTTTGCCAGCAATGGTTCTTTTCTCTCGAGAAAGAAAAAACCTCCACCTGAGAGTCCATAGCAAACGCTTTCATAGATAGATATAAGTGCAACATCCAAGACGATACGAACCATAGACAACTCGAGATGTTAAAACAAAAAGAAAACGAAGGGTTCACGTCTTTCTTCAATAAATGGAGGGAAACTTCCGCTAATATGGTCAAGGCTCCTACCAAAAAAGAATCCGTGAGGACGTTTATCAAGAATCTCCAGGGGAGGTATTCAACGCACTTAAAGTACCAACACAACTTGAATACTTTCAAGGCTGTCTATAATATAGGCATTGACATCGAAGATGACCTTCTGAAAGATAGTAGTGCGAGAGGGAAGAAGAACAACCATCCTTCTTCTTCCTCTCCCATTAATGAGGTGCATGCCGCGAACGCCTCTAAGTCGCGAATCCAAAGGTCTAAAAGAGTGTTCACCCCACTTGGTATGAGTTATGAAACTGCTTTCGAGAAGCTACATCACAAAGGACTAGTCATGCCCATAGGGCCTATCAAAGATCCAGTTCTCGAAGCCAGGCCACCTAAGTGGGACCCTAATAAGCACTGCAAATATCACCAAGGAAAGGGTCATGACACTGAGGAGTGTTGGAAACTCAAAGAAGCTATTCAAGATCTGATCGATAACAATGAAACTTCCGAAATTCTAGCCATCGAAGAAGATCAAGCATCCTTCGATCCATTGCTTCATATGACACCTGTAGGAGAGCCCATGATCAAGACAGCTTATATAACCTCTCTCGATGAAGTGACCATGATTGGGGAGGATGAAAGTCTTTTCTTAGATAATACCAGGGAAGACTCGTCAAGTCTAAAAGAGGATGTTCGAAAACTGCAAGATGTCGTTGCCATGCTCTTGAATGTGGTAGAAGGACTAGAAAATCGGGTGACGGTTATCAAACAAAATCCTCGCCAAGAGTTTAATGAAGAACTCAATGCTCCTAAGCCACGGATAAAACAGACCATTGAAGAATACACACCAATAGGAATGACTTACAATGAATCTTTTGACTGTCTTCACGATCAAGGTCTTATTCACTCCATTGGTCCCAGTCAAGACTCTCCACCTGAAAAACGTTTTCCCAATTGGGATCCAAATTCCTATTGTTGATACCATAGAGGTCGCGGTCACACTACCAAAAAGTGTCTCGCCCTCAAGGATCGTGTTCAAGACTTCATTGATTCTAATCTCCTTCATGTTCCTCCGCGCGACAAGAAGGCTAAGATCAGTAACAATAACAACAGTGGCTGTAAAAGAAAGAAGAATGAATATCCTTCTCCTTCCGAAAACACCTACTCTAGCAACAGTGTTGGTACTTTCGACCTTAATGAGATCTTAGGATTTAGAAAGCAACAAAAAAGGGATTTTACCCCTATTAGAATTAGCTACGATGATGCTTTCGATCGAATCCATACCAAGGGACTCATTACTCCTATTGGACCACTTCAAGATCCCCCGCTTGAGAAGAGAGTGCCTAGTTGGAATCCAAATGTGCGCTGTAAGTACCATCAAGGTAGGGGTCATGCCACTGAGAGCTGTTGGAAGCTCAAGGAGGATATCTAACATTTTATTGATAATAACAAGCTTCCCACACCTCCAGTTAACAAGAAGAGCGAGTGATGATAAAGCAAACAACACAAGACAAGAGGCGAGCTTCAACGACGAGATTCCATGACATCCTTTTTCTTTTTCTTTATTTATCCTTTCCCCAATAAGTCTAGCATAGGGACCTTTTCTTTTCCCTTAGATTAATTTTGTAGATTCTTTATTTTCCCTTTTTTTTAAATAAAATGAGCATTTATTTCCTTGCATATGATCATTGCATTAAAAAAAAATCCATGTCAAACTAAGCACAAGGTATACCAATGATTTGAGGCACCCCTTGTAGCCACATCATATCACCTTTCACCCTTCAAATATACAATCCTTTTTTCTTGATAAACCACTTTGAGCCTCGTCTAACAATAGACCTTTCTTTCTTCAACCTACATCTACCTAACCTTGGGATGGGATGGTGTGCAACTTATGCAATTTTCAAAGAACAAAGCTTGAGTGATTTCAGAAGATCAAAATAAAAAATAATAAGCAAAATATAATAATACAAGTGTACAAAAGGGCAAGTGTTCCAATGTCATTGACATAAACATGTCTTTGATATGGACACGTCTCAGATTGCGCCTCTTATCGAGTGCTCGGTACCGTGCTTGAGAAACATGAATTCCAAGTGAGTGATAGACCGCATGATCGGGATTGCCCACACTTATAAAAATTAAATAAATGCTAAAGCAAAAAAAAAAAAAATAGCTAAAAAAGAGTAGAAAACCTCAAGCATGAAAATACAAATATTTAAAAGCAAAGTTGCACACCTTAGGGGCTTATCTAGGGTCTTGAGCCTTTTATCCCCTTCTTCTTTAACCTTTAGCCTAACCACGTTACAACCCTTAAAAAGACCTTTTTGAGGTATACACATACTTGTGCGAGGTTCGGCTAGAGCTACGTTCGGCCTGATTCCTAACGGATACGTAGGCAACCTCACATCGAGGTGCGGCCGTAATAAACATGCATTCATATTCACATTCACATTCACACACCCACACCATGATCATATCAAGGGATTCCCTATGTTCATCCCGATTTACTTAGAGCTAGACTTGGGGGCTTGATCCCTATATTATTAGCTTACCTAGCCTAAGAGTCACCACCATTTGACTCTTTTAACAAATAATATATTTCCACATACTTAGCTCTTGCGGCCTAAATTTAGAATCACTATCACACACCGCACAGACACATGACCAAATATACTTCCCTTGGGAACCCTTTGTCATGAAATCTTAACACAACGCTGAAGCATGCTTCGTCAAATCACTCATAATCATCATTGCATATCGAAGTATGAAGTGCTTAGCCTCCGTGCCTAAGTGATAACTTGTTGTTTTGATACGATTTTAGAGTGATTTCGAGCCTTGTTTACTTGGTATATTGGCATTTTGGTTCACTTTTACTCTATTTTTTGTTCAACTTTTGTGTATCCATTGCTTCACGGGTTGTTAGTGTTTTTGTCGGGTTTTTAGGTTCAAAAACGACCATTTGAGGCATTTGGATGATAAATCGAGGTTAGAAGCCGAAACAATGGAGCAAAATCGAAGAAAAGTGAAGATAAAGGCCTTAGAGAGTCTGCACGGACATGCAAAGTATGGCACGTCCGTGCAGAAGTGTTCCAGCACGACCAGAAGCTACTGCCTACTGCTTTCAAGGCCTGCACGTCCGTGCATAATTCAGCACGTCCGTACCTGATCCTGCACGTCCGTGCAGGTTGCTCAGCCCAAATTAGTTTTAAAACTGATTCTTCTGAACGAGGCCTGCACGTCCGTGCCATATTTGGCACGTCTGTGCAGAATGCCCTGACTAAAACAGTACCTTTTGCCTCCCAGGTGCACGCCCGTGCCAACCTCAGCACGTCCGTGCAGGTATAGTTGCACGTCCGTGCCAACCTCAGCACGTCCGTGCTGACCTGCAGCCGTGCCCGACTCTTGTTTTCTCCGTCCTTTTTATTTGGCAGTCTTTATAAATAACCCTTTGAGCTCATTTGTACGGCATCCAAGTTTTTAGTGCTTCCTCTTAGTTTGCAATTGTAGAACACAAATATTCTCAAATCATTAGTTAGATTATAATTATTAGCTTGGAAATTTCATTCTCAATCATTGTAAAAGACAAGTTCCACCATTGATATTCTAGTTGAAGCTCCTAGTAACATTTTCTTACTCTTCTCTTCCATTTTAATTGCTTTGATTGTTAATTATCTTGCTTAATTCTTGTATGCTTAGATTGTTATTTAGCTTAATCTTTAGTTAATTCTTGTTCATGAGTTCTTGAAATCCTTAATTGCTTAAATCTCCATGGATTGTGAGTAGTCTAATTTTCAAGGGTTCTGGTAAAACCCTCAATGTAGTCACTAATTACTTGTTGCATGTGTTAATTTGGTAATTGTTGGGTGTTAATTACTTGAGCTTAAGTGGTTTGATTGCTTAGTTCTTGTATATGGCCATTGCTAGAACTATTATCTAAGCTTTCTCAGCGAAGGATCGAGAGATGAACTTGAGTTAGCTCCCTTATGCTTAATTGACTTGAAATTCCATGAGAATAGGAATTTCCAGTCAAGGGAATGTTTTTGTCATCGTGATTATGCTTTAATACTTGTTTTATGCTTTGTAACCACGAGAGTAGGTTGTATTCACAATTCGAGTAATCCCTCTAGCTTGAGAGAGTAGTTGGGTGCTTTAGATGACTTCCCCTATACTATCCCCTCAAATTACCATGTTTGCTACTTGCTAATTGTGATTTGTGACGAAATTGAGTGGTATATCCCAAGCCCTAGAACTCTCTTAATATTGTTAATCTCCCCCTAGCTTTAGTTGACTTGAACTAGCACTTGTTACATAAAACCAAACCAATTTCAACTTCATTTAGCTTATTTACGCGGTAGTATTTCGGTGGTTAATTCAACGCCTCTCTTGGGTTCGACCCTTTCTTACCCTTACTATTAGATAGTAAGACCAAGATAGGATTTTATCTTTGGTAGGCTCAACGACGGCCTATCAAATTTTGGCGCCGTTGCCGGGGAGGCAAAGTCACATTGAATGTATTATTGTTGAATGAGTCTAAGTGTGTATATTTGTATCATAATTTTTCTTATTTATTTTTTTATATTTGTGTTTTCAACTTGTGATAGTCATTGCTAACGTTTTTCTTAGCTTTGTTTGACCTTTCATGACACGGAAGAGTAAGCAATCACCGCTTATTCCCGTTGATCCATTGTTAAATAGGACTTTGAGAAACGTGAGGAGGCTTTTGCAAGGCACACCCGAGTTCTCTGTTGTATATTCGGATTCCGATTTGAAGAAAATCTTTGCAACCAACGAAGAAGATACCATGGGTGATAACAATCCTCCTCCACCATTGTTACGAGATTATGACCACCCAACCGCCTTCACACTTCGGAGTGGCATACGTCTCCCTACTACGAATGCAAATAATTTTGAGCTTTCACCTCAACTCATCCGTATGATACAAAGTGATCAATTTGGTGGGAGTTCTCATGAGTGTCCTTTTGCTCATTTGGACAACTTTATCGAATTGTGCACAACCATCAAGCAAAACAACATTACAGAAGAGTTCATCCGTATGCACGTGTTTCAATTTTCCCTCCTTGACAAAGCAAAGCATTGGTTGAGAAAGGTAGAAGAGGGATCATTGACCACATGGGACGAAGTCACTAGAGCTTTCCTTGGAAAGTATTGTCCACCCGAAAAGACCGCCGAACTAAGAAGGAAAATCACCAATTTCAACCAAGAGATTGATGAAACCTTAAGTGAAGCTTGGGAGCGTTTTAAGGACTACACTAGGAAATGCCCACACCATGGTTTCACATCATGGATCATTGTTCAAATCTTTTATGATGGTCTTACTCCTACTTCAAGGGCCAACCTTGATAACGGGGCCGGTGGTAGCCTTAAAAAGCTATCGGTGGATGATGCATACAAGATGATTGAAGAAGTGGCAAAGCACTATGCATATGGAGGTGATAGACGGCAACCTCAAGCAAAGAAGGGCGGAATCCACGACCTTAGTGAAATAGACCTTATTGCATCAAAGTTTGACATGCTAGCTCACAAGCTAGATCAAGCCACGCTTACATCTCCAAGCTCTTCTTCACAACAAGTCATGTCTTGTGAAACTTGTGGGGGAAATGATCACTTGTCCTCATATTGCAACTCAACTAACCAAGAACAAGATGCGGCTATTGGGCAAAGAAACGATCAATACTCTCAACCCTACAATCAAGGTTGGAAACCCTAACAAAACACGGGTTGGAAACAACAAAATCAAGGCCCCCCTCAAAACCAATATAATCAATCTCATCCACAAAACCAACAAGCTCCTTACCATCACCCTAACCAAAGGGACCAAAACCAATAAAGGCAACAATATAACCAACCCGCTCCTCCACCTCCTCAAAAATCTAGCCTTGAAGCCGCACTTGAGACCTTCATTACACAACAAGGATGAAGCAATGCGGATATGCAAGCGAACATCCAACAACTTCAATAACACAACAAGATAATTGAGAATCAATTGGCTCAAATTGCGCAACAAGTTGGAAGTTCATCCTCCAATCCTAGTGGTCACTTCCCAAGCTCAACGGTTGTGAACCCAAAAGAGAAAGCTAAGGCCATTACTTTGAGATCGGGGAGAGGTTATGAAGGGCCGGTTATGAGTGAAGAGGAGCCACAAAAGAGAGATGAGGGATTTGTGGTGAGAAATGAGGATGAGTTTGAAAATGAGATAGTTGATGTTGAGAGAAAGGAGCCACAAAGTAAGAATGAGAGAGATGAGGAAAAGGTAGAAAAGCCCCCCATGAAAGTATACAAGCCTCCCATTCCATTCCCTCATAGGATTGTTGAAAAGAAATTGAATGAAAAGTTTTCAAACTTTCTTGAAATCATGAGAGGACTTCAAGTAAATATCCCCTTTCTTCATGCTATGTCACAAATGCCTACATATGTAAAATTTTTGAAGGATCTTTTATCCAACAAGAGTAGGCTTGAAGAGATTGCAACCATATCCCTTCCTAAGGAGGTGAGTGTAATCATTCAAAACAAGCTCCCTTAAAAGCTTGGTGACCCCGGTAGCTATGCAATACCGGTGAAGATTAGAGACTTAGAGGCTATGGATGCTTTATGTGATCTTGGGGCAAGTGTGAGTTTGATGCCCTATTCTATTGCTAAGAGTTTGAAAGTGGGAGACTTGAAGCCAACAAGAATGTCCTTACAATTGGCCGACCGCACGGTTAGGCTACCTTTGGGAATTCTTGAAGATGTACCGGTTCAAGTTGGAAGAGTATTTGTGCCATGCGATTTTGTGGTAATGGAAATGGAAGAAGATACTACGGTGCCCCTAATATTGGGAATACCGTTTTTGAACACCGCGGGTGTTGTAATTGATATGAAGCAAGGAAGATTGACCTTGAATGTGGGATATGAGAAAATATCATTTTCATTCCCACAAACATTGAAAAAGCCATTGTATGATGAAGTTCATAGAGTTGATACATTGGAAAGGGACTTAGAGAAGTTCCAAGAAAATTTGTTTGAATGAGATCCTTTACAAGCTATCCTAACGGGAGGCTTAGTTGAGGAAGGTGAAGAAACGAGGGGGTATGATCTTTTGCTCAACCAACCTTTAGTCCACAACGAAAAGAAAGTGGAAGTGCTTAATGTGGAGGTAAAAGAGGAGAGGATTACGCCTCCTCACATGGTTGAACTTAAACCCCTTCCTCCTTTACTTAAATATGCTTTTCTTGATGATAGTGAGAATTATCCCATTATTGTCAATGCTAAAATTGATGATACCTCTCTTGGGAAACTCCTAGCTGTTTTAAGGGAGTATAGAGGTGTCATTGGGTACAAAATTGATGACATTAATGGGATAAGTCCTACTATATGCATGCATAAGATTTTACTTGATGATGATCATGCTTCCTCGATTGAGCACCAAAGAAGGCTCAATCCAAACATGAAGGAAGTTGTGAAAAAAGAAGTTTTAAAACTTCTTGAAGCGGGAATAATCTACCCTATCTCCGATAGTAAGTGGGTTAGCTCGGTTCAAGTTGTGCCTAAAAAAGGAGGCATGACCATCATTAAGAATGATAAGGGTGAGACCATTTCTACGAGGTCGGTCACCAGGTGGAGGATGAGTATTGATTATCGAAAATTGAATAAGTCCACCCGGAAAGACCACTTCCCACTCCCCTTCATCGATCAAATATTGGAAAGACTAGCATCACATAGTCACTATTGTTTCTTGGATGGATACTCGGGATTCTTCCAAATCCCAATCCAACCCGAGGATCAAGAGAAGACTACATTCACATGCCCTTTTGGCACCTTTGCTTATCGAAGGATGCCATTTGGGCTTTGTAATCCACCTTCCACATTTCAAAGGTGTATGATGTCTATTTTTTCCGACATGCTTGAATCATCAATTGAAGTATTCATGGATGACTTTTCTGTTTTTGGTTCATCTTTTGACATTTGCCTTTCAAATTTGATTAAAGTATTGAAAAGATGTCAAGAGGTGAACTTGGTTTTGAATTGGGAAAAATGTCATTTCATGGTAGAAGAAGGAATTGTTCTTGGTCATGTAATTTCTAGTAGGGGCATTGAAGTAAATCGTGCCAAAATTGAGGTCATTGAGCGCCTCCCACCCCCTACAAATGTGAAGGGGATAAGGAGCTTTCTTAGACACGCGGGTTTTTACCGCCGGTTCATAAAGGATTTTTCAAAAATCGCAAAGCCGCTCACTCAATTGTTGGTAAAGGATGCCCCTTTTGTGTTTACTAATGATTGTTTGCTAGCATTTGATAGGTTGAAGGAGGCATTGATTTCGGCTCCTATCATTCAACCCCCTAATTGGGAGCTTCCTTTTGAGCTTATGTGTGATGCATTGGATTTTGCCATTGGGTCCGTTCTTGGACAAAGGAAGGATAAGAAGCTCCATACTATCTACTACACTAGCAAAACTTTGGATGATGCACAAAGGAATTACACAACCACGAAAAAGGATTTTCTAGCCATTGTTCATGCAATGGAGAAGTTTAGGTCATACTTGTTGGGATCTAAAGTGATAGTCTTCACCGACCATGCGGCCTTGAAGTACCTCTTGTCCAAGAAGGAACCAAAGCCAAGATTGATACGGTGGGTCTTGCTCTTACAAGACTATGACATTGAGATTAGGGACAAGAAGGGTGCCAAAAATGTGGTGGTCGGTCATCTTTCACGGTTGCCTATCCTTGTAGGCGATCTTGATAACTTGCCAATCGACGATTCATTCCCGGATGATCAACTATTTGCTATTCTCTAAGCACCAGCAACATGGTTTTCGGACATTGCAAACTACTTGTCTTGCTCTATTCTCCCTTCCGACCTCTCCTATCAACAAAAAAGGAAGTTTTTTCATGATGTTCGCCAATACTTTTGGGACGACCCCTTGCTCTTCAAACAAGGTGTTGATGGCCTTTTTAGAAGGTGTGTCCCGGATAATGAAATTGAAGATGTTATCACAATGTGTCACTCCTCACCTTGTGGAGGACATATGAGTGCCAACAAGACCTTGGCGAAAATATTGCAATGCAGTTTCTTTTGGCCAACAATGTTCAAAGATGTGTGGGGTGTGGTGAAAGCTTGTAATCGGTGTCAAAGAACCGGTAATATTTCAAAAAGAAATGAAATGCCTTTGAACAACATCCTTGAACTTGAAATTTTTTATGTATGGGGCATTGATTTTATGGGGTCTTTCCCGAGCTCTTTTAGAAACAAGTTCATTCTAGTGGCCGTCGATTACGTATCAAAGTGGGTGGAAGCGGTTGCATCTCCTACTAATGATGCTAAGGTTGTGGTCAAGCTCTTCAAAAGAGTAATTTTCCCAAGGTTTGGAGTGCCCCGGGTTGTGATTAGTGATGGAGGTTCACACTTTACAAAGCGATCCTTTCAAGCTCTCCTTGAGAAATATGGTGTAAGGCACAAGGTGTCTTTAGCTTACCACCCCCAAAGAAGTGGTCAAGCTGAAATTTCAAACCGGGAGGTAAAAATGATCCTTGAGAAAACGGTGGATAGGTCTAGAAAAGATTGGTCTACAAAGCTTGATTATGCTCTATGGGCCTATCGCACCGCGTTCAAAACTCCTATTGGCACCACACCATAAAAGCTTGTTTATGGGAAGTCATGCCACTTGCCGGTAGAACTTGAGTATCGGGCTCATTGGGCTATCAAAACATTGAATTTCGACCTTCAAAGCGCCGGTGAGAAGAGGTTGCTTGACCTCCACGCCTTGGAAGAATTAAGAATGGATGCATATGAGAGTGCAAGGATTTACAAAGAAAAGACCAAGGCTTGGCATGACAAGCATATTAGCAAAAGGGAGTTTAAGGAAGGTGATAAGGTCCTACTTTTCAATTCCCGGTTGAAGTTGTTTCCGGGTAAGCTAAAGTCAAGATGGAGTGGACCTTTCACCGTTAAGAAGGTGTTTCCATATGGAGCGATAGAAATCTCAAATAACAATGGTGAACCGTTTAAAGTGAATGGCCAAAGGCTTAAGGCATACTTTGACGGTTTTGTGCCTGAGGAAGCCAAGGTTGTTCACCTTGATGAGTTTGATGTTCCCTACTCTCATTGATCTCACAATGTCGTCAAGCTAGTGACGTTAAAAGAGCGCTTCCGGGAGGCAACCCGAGTTTCTCAACTCTCTCTCTCTCTCACAAACTATTATTTAATTTCCATCACTCTTACTATTACTAACTTTTCTCTCAAATGTCTTTTTCTAGGTGTTGATGAAAAGAAAAGTAAGGAAAGGTTTTCGTGGAAGTGAAGTAGTAGATAATAATAATAATAAGGGTAATGATAATAATTTTATTATTATTATGCCTTACTATTACTATTATTCAAAAAAAAAAAAAAGGAAAGGATCGTGCAACAGCAGGTCTGCACGGACGTGCAGAGAATAGCACGTCCGTGCATAGGCAGTCAGAAGCAATCAAAAACTTTGAATTAAATTTCTCTAGATTGGCACGGACGTGCCAAATTAAGCACGTCCGTTCAGGGTGGCTAAGCACGTCCGTGCCAAGTCCTGCACGTCCGTGCTGAACAAGTCAGTATGTTATCTTAGTTTCTGTCTGAGGGTGCACGTCCTTGCAACTTAGCACGTCCGTGCCGCATGTTGCACGTCCGTGCCAAATAAGTCAGACCTTACTCACGCTTCTGTCTGAGGCTGAACGTCCGTGCCAATAGCTGCACGTCCGTGCCGCCCCGAAAATAGCTGGCAGCAGCACGGTTATAACGAAACCCACTCAATTCTCCATTCTCACCCAAATTCAACAATTCTCCATTCTCACGATTCTCACTCCTCCCCTCTCTAAAACTCTTACTTCCTCCTTCAAAATCCACTCAATTCTCCATTCTCACCCAAATTCAACAATTTTCTCCAAAATCTTCACTCCATTTCAACATTTTCACAATCTACTACTCTTTTTCTCACATTCAAACCCAAAAATCACCCAAAATACTCTAACCCTAACCTTGAAAAATCAATTTGGAGGTTTCTTTGGAGTTAAAGTTCAAGACAATTAGTTGAAGGAGTAAGTTCAAGTAAGCAAAAGGAAGGTTAGAAAGGTTCATTTGCGGGTTTTACACCCACGATAAGCTCAGTATAATCGTTCCTCCCTTTCACTAATTTCATGTTTAATTTCTTGAATTTTTGCATGAAATTGCTTGAGAAAGTTTGTTTGAATTGGTTGTGAGTGATTTATAGTTGATAATTGAAAAGCACTATTGAGTTTGAATGAATTTTGGTCTGTTTTGAGAATTGGATTTTTTGTAAGTGAGGTTGAAAAATTGATTTTCATGAAGGAAGAACATGCTTGTTTAGGTTGAATGTTGTGTTGGTTTGTTTGATAATATTGCATGAAATCGATGTGGAATTGTTGTAGATGCATTATTGAAGTGGTCTTTGTTGCTTGGTGATTTGTTTTAGGTGGGAGACTTAGAACTTGACTTGATTGTGTTGTGTTCATTGGCCTTGTTTGAGCTTTGGTTGGTCGATTTGCGGACTTAGTCTCTTTGTGTGGTTGCGAGGTGATTATTTTGTCTTGGTTTGTTTGATTGCATTGCATTAAGACCGACCATGTCTAGAAGAATCGACCTAGAAACATGGATACTAGGTACCGCAACCCCTCTCCTCCTCCTCCTGTTGATCCACCACAAGTGGACACTATGGGAATCGTGTTCAATGAACCAACATTCTTGAATAACTATATAAGAATAAGTAGGAGGAGATTTCGACCTACAAAGTTCTATGACAAGAGTGTTGCCGAGGCTTTAGGGGTAGGGGACGATGTTAGGATGCTTTTCGAGGGTTGTGAATTAGGAAATTTGCTAGATTTAAGCGCCTTGACCTAAAAAAGGTTGACACTTGAATTCCTCGCCACCCTTCAAGTGCAACGAGACAACAATAGATCTTCCCGCCGCCTTACCTTCCAACTCATGAACACCCAACACAATTTGAACATAAAGAGGGTGAACCAAGCTTTTGGGTGGCCAATTAACGGCACCATAGGACCAAAGGATAGGCTCCCTCGTAACTATTGTGCGGGTGAGTTTTGGAGGAAGATCACCGGCCTTTTCGACTACAACCCTAGGACTGATAAAGCTACGGCCATAATCCACCCCACCTTTAGGATGTCACAGCGCACCATAGCGAACACGACGTTCGCTAGAGGTGATAGTTCGGGTGTAGTGTCCACTAGGGAGCTTCACTTCCTATGGCACTTGAGCAAGGGTAGTACGACCCTAGATGTAGGGGCCTGGTTTGTTGATCACCTAGAGGATGTTGCCACTGGGTCCGGCAACATCACCATAGTTGGCATGATCGCTATTATTGCTTCTGCTCTTAACCTTGATTTTGCAGATGAGCAGGTTTGCCCAGGGCCGATGCAGCTAGACATGCAGTCGCTTAGGACCATGAGATGGGTTGCGGACGTGGAAGGGTCGCATCCTTACTTGTGGCACGTGAGTGGCCGCCCCTATGCCTACCTCCCCGATCCGGAGCGGACCTTCATCTACGACGAGAGAAACAGGGTCTTCGAGAGGGACCACCCTTGGATTGCCGGTGATGATGAAGAAGAGCAAGAGCAAGAACAACCACAACAACAACCGCAACAACAACATTTCCAACAACAATTCCAACAACAACAACAATATGAGCACCAACAAGGGTACCAAGAAGGGTACAAAGGTCAAGGCATGGGTGAGGGCAACCCACCCCTTTCCTTTGAGCAACAAATGCAGATGATGAATGTCAGGTTCAACTGCATGTCCACCGAGTTCGAGACTATGAGAAAGTCTCACGAAGACATGAGGTCCTCCTACGACAATATGAGGACAAGCTTTAAGGATCTTCAATCGGAATTGGGTGAATTCCGGAACGTCTACCGACATTGGTACCCCGGGGGCTCAAGCTCCCAAGGAGGCCCGAGCTAATGAGTTAGTTCTCTTTCTTCCCCTTCTTGTGCTTTAATTGTTTTAACATTGGGGACAATGTTTATGATAGCTTGGGGGGAGTCTTTATCTTTGGTTCATATGTTGGTTCTTGTATGTCCTTGTTGGTATAAACTTTGCATGTTGTTTGTTCCTTCCCCTAGCATCCAAACCCCTAAACATCCAAATTTTCTCCTTTTGAAATCCAACACCCTAAATCCAAATCTCTTAATATGTGAATACTTCTCTTCTCTTCTCTCTTTATTTATTCAGATGTATAGTTGTGCTTCAAATTTTTTCTTTTTTATGATTAGCTTAGTTTTCTTAACTTTTTTTTATCTATTCTTGCTTTCTAGTAACCTCTAATTAAAAAAAACAAAAAAAAAATGGAAAAATGGCCCTTGGATGAGACTCAAATGACGATGCTTATATGATTTGCTTGCTTGACTCTTGAGTGATGAGTAAAAGTTCTTTTAAAAGGGTGTGTGCAAGAGTTGGGGTCATTTAGAGGCTTATTAATCTTGATTGCATTAGAGTATATGAAATGAAAACCGATGAATGCTCAATTGCACGTCTAGTATAGGATATTGTCAAATTTACCCAAAGTAGGATATGTTTGAATCGAATTGCGGTCCCTTGTGCCCTTGATGTTCCTCCCCTCCTCCCCCTAAATGAAACTCTATTAGGAAATTGGTTCTATTTGTATCTTGTGTAATAAGTGGCATAATAAGCCACATGTATCGAATAAAAGAAAGAGCCGCTTACAGTTAAAAGAGGTGAGGGCAATGAATGTTAAAAAAAAAAAGAAAAAAAAAAATAGAAAAAGAAAAGGAGATCAAAAACTCCTCCAAATTTCTCAAAGTTTTCACTTTTTCTTCTCTAGAGGTCAAATTGTGGATGCCTCCCACACATTGTCTATTTTGATGTTTCTTGTGTAAATTTCCGAGTTAGAGTGTAGTTAAAGGGGATTGGGAGTGCATTTTCGGAGGTGGACTTGCATTTTGAGATTTTATAACCGAAAGAGGGATTTTTGCAACTTTGGAATATCTAGACGTGCTTTAATGAACTAGTAAAAGGTATAAGAAAGTATCCTAGTGCAACCTTGATTAATTCTCCTCTCTACCCCCAATTCATGTGCACATTTGTATGATCGGTAATTCTTGAAAGTCGCTCACTTGTCTTGCTTGTGATTTATATCCCGATGAGTTGACTTGGGCAATAAAAACATTGGTTTTGGTGTGTATTGATCACCTTGATGATGATGATGTGTTATGACAATTTTGGCATGGTTTGTGTGAGTTGTGGGTTAAGCTCAAGGGAAACCCTCACGAGATAAAAACTCGTCCTCTTAGGCGACTTAGGGGTTTAAATTGCTTTTCACTTGTGCTAAAAGTGTTTATGGTTCTTGCCATGCGGATTTGTGTTTGTGTTTTCTCTTTAAGTATCTTTTCTTGGTTTGATCATTAGCAAGTAATCTTCATTCTTGATTTGACATGTTTGTTTTGCTCGAGGACTAGCAAAAGCTTAGCTTGGGGGGATTTGATAACTTGTTGTTTGATACGATTTTAGAGTGAGCCATGTTTACTTGGTGTATTGGCATTTTGGTTCACTAATACTCTATTTTTGTTCAATTTTTGTGTATCCCTTTCTTCACGGGTTGTTAGTGTTTTTGTCGGGTTTTTAGATTCAAAGACGACCATTTGAGGCATTTGGATGATAAACCGTGGTTAGAAGCCGAAACAATGGAGCAAAACCGAAGAAAAGTGAAGATAAAGGCCTTAGAGAGTCTGCACGGACGTGCAAAGTATGGCACGTCCGTGCTGAAGTGTTCCAGCACGACCTGAAGCTACTGCCTATAGCTTTCAAGGCATGCACGTCGTGCAGAACTCAGCACGTCCGTGCAGGACATTCAGCACGTCCGTGCCTGATACTGCACGTCCGTGCAGGTTGCTCAGCCCAAATCAGTTTCAATACTGATTCTTCTGAACGAGGTCTGCACGTCCGTGCCATATTTGGCACGTCCGTAAAGGATGCCCTAAAAAAAACAGTACCTTCTGCCTCCCAGGTGCACGCCCGTGCCAACCTCAGCACGTCCGTGCAGGTATAGCTGCACGTCCGTGCCAACCTCAGCATGTCCGTGCTGACCTGTAGCCGTGCCCGACTCTTGTTTTCTCCGTCCTTTTTATTTGGCAGTCTTTATAAATAACCCTTTGAGCTCATTTGTACGGCATCCAAGTTTTAAGTGCTTCCTCTTAGTTTGCAATTGTAGAACACAAATATTCTCAAATCATTAGTTAGATTATAATTATTAGCTTGGAAATTTCATTCTCAATCATTGTAGAAGACAAGTTCCACCATTGATATTCAAGTTGAAGCTTCTAGTAACATTTTCTCACTCTTCTCTTCCATTTTAATTGCTTTGATTGTTAATTATCTTGCTTAATTCTTGTATGCTTAGATTGTTATTTAGCTTAATCTTTAGTTAATTCTTGTTCATGAGTTACTTGAAATCCTTAATTGCTTTAATCTCCATGGATTGTGAGTAATCTAATTTTCTAGGGTTTGGGTAAAACCCTCAATGTAGTCATTAATTACTTGTTGCATGTGTTATTTTGGTAATTGTTGGGTGTTAATTAGTTGAGCTTAAGGGGTTTAATTGCTTAGTTCTTGTATATGGCCATTGCTAGAACTATTATCTAAGCTTTCTCAACGAAGGATCGAGAGATGAACTTGAGTTAGCTCCCTTATGCTTAATTGACTTGAAATGCCATGAGAATAGGAATTTCCAGTCAAGGGAATGTTTTTGTCATCGTGATTATGCTTTAATACTTGTTTTATGCTTTGTAACCATGAGAGTAGGTTGTATTTTCACAATTCGAGTAATCCCTCTAGCTTGAGAGAGTAGTTGGGTGCTTTAAATGACTTCCCCTATATTATCCCCTCAAATTACCATAGTTTGCTACTTGCTAATTGTGATTTGTGACGAAATTGAGTGGTATATCCCAATCCCTAGAACTCTCTAAATATTGTTAATCTCCCCCTAGCTTTAGTTGACTTGAACTAGCACTTGTTACATAAAACCAAACCAATTTGGACTTCATTTAGCTTATTTATGCGGTAGTATTTCGGTGGTTGATTCAACGCCTCTCTTGGGTTTGACCCTTTCTTACCCTTGCTATTAGGATTTTATCTTTGGTAGGATCGACGACGGCCTATCACTAAGTTACCCAAATACTTTCATCATTGAGTCAACCATTGAGATAGCCTAGGATGGATTAATTCTTGCACCTTGAGAGATAGTATCAAACAACATTTGACTAAGCTCATTCAACATGCACCTTCAAAACCTTCAATTCTTTTTTCGTGTCTTTCTTTTTCGGGAGAAAGTCTGTACCCTCCACAAAAATTATGGAAAATTTTTGTGTTTTGCATTTTCGAGTCGCACAATCATAGCACTATGCACACACGAGTCATGAGTCACACGTGTCATTTCACTTCGAGTCGAGTCAACCTCGAGTCAATCACAGAAAGTCAAGTTTATACCTTGAGTTGTGTCAAGTCAATGAGTCAAGCGACGTTAAACCTTAGGTCAACCCTAAGATAATTAAAGAGATTGGCAAAGTTCTATAGTAAAAAATAAATATAGGTGCAGCGGAATAGGGAAGACCCTACTCCAGCGCCAGATGACAACATCTAGTGTCTGGAAATAGATTTCAGCGCCTTGCGCTAGATCACAACGTCTGGCGGCAGAGTCAATTCTTGATGGCAGAGATATTTCATCAGCGACAGAGCTCGAAGCCTCTCAGAAGGGTGATTTTGACCTCATACAACAATTTCGGGTTCCTTGGTGCGCCAGTTAGCCTCTATGAGCAATTTGACATGATTAAGTAGTCGATTTGATTACAATTACAATAAGTGATCGACCTGATGAAAGATCGTCTCACTTAGCTTAAAGTGCCTAAGAATTGCCTCATCACGGAGACACCAACGTACTGGCATAGCGGAAGCAAAGTTCAAGCAAGTTTTAGAGATCCGCAAGCGTTGGTCTTCGGAAATTTTTTCTTCGGAATATTATTGCAACAAACATTCAATCATCGAAGCTCTTTGCTCCAGAGGCGCGTGGGCATATTAATCAAGCTCCTTTGTTCAGAGACGCGTGGACATATCATTCAAATGCTATATTGTTCAAAGACGCGTGCACATTTCCATCAAAGCTCTTTTGTTCAGAGACGCGTGGACATTTCTTTCAAGCTCTTTTGCTCAGAGACGAGTGGGCATCCTATTTTTAAGCTCTTTTGTTCATAGACGTGTGGACATTTCTTTCAAGCTCTTTTGTTCAGAGACGCGTGGACATTTCTTTCAAGCTCTTTTGTTCAGAGACGCGTGGACATTTCTTTCAAGCTCTTTTGCTCAGAGACGAGTGGGCATCCTATTTTTAAGCTCTTTTGTTCAGAGATGCGTGGACATTTCTTTCAAGCTCTTTTGTTCAGAGACGTGTGGACACTTCTTTCAAGCTCTTTTGTTCAGAGACACGTGGACACTTCTTTCAAGCTCTTTTGTTCAGAGACGCGTGGACATTTCCTTCAAGCTCTATTGCTCAGAGACGCGTGGGCATCCTATTATCAAGCTCTTTTTTCAGAGACGAGTGGACACATCATTCAGAAGTTCATATTAAAAAATAAGTTAGCTCTATTATTTAGAGACGTGTGGACATATCCAAAAAAAGGAAGCTTTTTGTTCAGAGACAAGTGAACATCAAAACAGTAAGATGGTGTTCCCTAGAATGTTGATAGTTGTCACAAACAACTGAAGGTGATTTCAAGCGAAGTTGTCTTCGATCATGTTCCCTTAGACGTGGAAGATGGTCATAAAGAGGAAGAGGATTGTTTCAAGTGACGCAATCTTCGATAGTATTCTCTTGGACGTGGAATATTATCAAAGCGGAAGAGGATTGTTTCAAGTGAAGTAATCTTTAATAGTATTCCCTTGGACGTGGAATATTATCAAAGCGAAAGAGGATTATTTCAAGCGAAGCAATCTTCAATATTGGAAGCAGTTACAAGCATAGCGGTTTTCAAGCGGGATGACATTCTCTTGGCAGGAGGTCGATAAAACAACAGCAATGCGACAAAAAATCGGTTACCTTCAGAGACGTGTGCTCGACGGTGCAAGATACGCGTTTCTTAACTCTTTTATCTGTTTAACTAACGCTAGTTTGCAGGTATCGGCGTTACAAGATTGATTTAGAATCGCAGAATATACCAATTCTCTCCCTCTCTTTTTCTAAACTAGGTTCTCTTAAATACAAAATTTCGCATTCACAAGACTTAGATACACCTAGCCATATTTGAAGTTGCCTTCTCCCTAGACGTGAAAGGTTTAATTTCTGAGGGTTTGGTCCCAAATATCTCTTTCCATTATTTAATTTAATTTAATTGTTTATTATTTTCCTTGAAGTTACTAACGTGTGTATTTTGTTATTAGAAAGAGATACGAAGCGTCAAAGTAAGTACTTTAATGGTTTTTATTGATATTATGATATAGAGTTCATGCTTAGGTTGTTATTATACTTCCTAGCATCATGTCTAGGGTAACTTTAATACTAAGTATGATTAAAAGTATGATGCCTTTTATGTTCTTCCTAATATTTATGTTTGTTAGTATCATGTTAGGGCTAAAGCTTTGATCTTTATTGCTTAGTTACAAGCTAGGGTTTGTTATTAATCTTGTTAGTATCATGCCTAGGATCTTGCTATTTTTTATGATTTAACATGATTTATGATTATAATTGTTATGATGATTATATTATGTTGCTTGATATATATTGTTATTGCTTGATCACACCCTTTAATTTCATGTTTAAAGGGAATTGGTACTAGTAATCACGCTTAACAAGATAATTAATAATCTTGTTTAGGGTTAATATGATTATAATTCAATTGATCTCCAATAATAGTTTTATTTGTTCATTAAATTTAACCAACATAGATAAACAGGTTTAGGGTTAATCCTATTGATTGTATGTTAATCAGAAAGCGCACATGAATACGATCAGAATAAAGTAGAGGCCTATTATTAGGGAAGGTTCAATCTCTTTTAGGTTGGATTTGTACCTTCATCCCCGAACCCTATTTGGTTCAAGACCTTATGGAGTTGACGATCTCTTGGATCGTTAAGGGGTGTAACCTTCACCCTATGAACGATTTACCAGTTCCTAAAAAACTTGTTGGCGGCTCTTTTGTTCTATATTCTTCCCTTTTAGACGCCACCGTACTTTAGTGTATGATCACAGTGGGGTTCAAGCTAGGGAATTAACGCTTGAAATATTCCCTACAGCTTTCCATTTACAAATATTTACAACACTTAGAAGTATTACTTTTTAAGATTGTCTACATTCCAAGTTCTGGGCAGCCGCCTACCGTCTAGGGTCTCCAAGCGGTAGGTGTCGTTTCTTACTTCTTCATAGATCCGGTAGGGGACTTCCTTCTTAGGAGTCAACTTCCCCAGTTCATTCGCCCTACTGGTTGCCTCCATTTTGCGTTACACAAAGTCCTCAATTTTTCAAAGGGCACTTGTGTACTTTGTTGTTGTAGGCACGAGTGTTTCTCAGACGGTAAATCTCATGACCCAAGGCGGAATTGCCCCTGCGTTCTGGGAGTGAGTCCAATGCTAGGCGCATGGCCTCCCAGTTTGCCTTTTCATCGTAAAGAATGACTCGAAGAGTCGGCTCAAAATGCTCGATGGGCAAGACGGCTTCAGCACCATAAACCATGAGAAATGGGGTTTCACCTGTTGCCCCTTTGTAGTTGTCTGGATGGCCCATAGGACATGAATCAATTCCTCAGCCCATAAACCTCCGACTCTTTCAATTTACTTTTTAATGCCGTCAGAGATGAGTTTGTTGAAACCTTCAACCTGGCCGTTTGCTTAGGGTCGGCCGACAGATGCAAAATAATTTGAGATTCCTTGATCTCCCAACCAAGTCTTGAGCTGAGGCGTCTCAAATTGAGGTCTATTATTAAATACCATAAACATAGGTACCCCGAACCAGGTGATAATGTTCTTCCAGATGAAGGAGATGACATCTTTTATCTTGATGCCTTTAACCGCCTCTTATTCCACCCACTTGGTGAAATAATCCACATCCACCAAGATATAGCGTTTTCTGCCTGGTGCAGGCGTATATGGACCTAGAATGTCCATGCCCCACTTAGCAAACGGGACTGGGCTGTGGATTGTCGTCAAGTCAGTACCCAGACGATGAATTAGCTTGCTAAATTTTTGACACTTGTCGCATTTTTTTACCATTTCCATTGCATCAAAAAGGGCTTCAAAAAAGATACTGCGCCTTGGTCTGACGGCTAGGGATCTACCGCATGAGTGGGAGGCGCAGTATCCCGTATGCAGCTCTTCGAGAAACTCTTTCCCTTTTTCTAGGGTAACACACTTTAATAAGGGCTTCAAAAAACCCGCCTTGAAGAGTTCTCCTCTCCTTCTCTGATCTCGAAGTTTGTTGCACGCCTTTTCAGCTTGGCTGCCTCCTAATGTGAATCAGGGAGCGTGCAGTCTGTTAGATATGCCCGGATGCCATCCATCCAAGTAAAGCTTCGGTCCAAAATTCCAATGGGGTCGTCATCAGATACACTTCGCTTTTCCATTATTTCCCAGAAGACTGACCGAGGCGTATCATAGGAGGCGGAGGATGTAAACTTTGACAGAGCATGCGCCTGATTATTTTTGGACCGGGGCACTTGGCTTAGATGGAATTCTTCAAGTGTCCCCGCTTCAACCTTTACTTCCACCATATACTTGATCATAGCTTGATGGGTGGCTTCAAACTCACCATGGTATTGGCTAACGACCAAATGAGAGTCTGAACAGGCGTCAATTTTTTTTGCCTCTACCGCCTTACACATGCGGATACCGGCTAGCAGGGCTTCGTATTCCGCCTCATTGTTTGAGGTCTGGAACTTGAAACGTAGTGCATACTCGTATTAGTCCCCTTCTAGGGATTCACAGATTATGCCTACACCACAGCCGTTCATAGTAGAGCTCCCATCTACATGCACCTTCCAAACCTGATTAAGGTTATCCGGAGTAACCGGACTTGTCATTTCGACAATGAAGTCGGCAAACGCCTGACCCTTCACTGCCTTTCTCGGTTCGTAGGAGATTTCAAGACTCTGCATTTCAATAGCCCATTTAAGCATTCGGCCGGATGAGTCCAGGGTTATCATTGGCCTCTTGAGGGGTTAATCTGTATAGATCACCACCGGATGAGCCAATAAGTATGGTTTCAACTTCTTAACAGCCATGTAAAGGGCAAGGCCAAAATTTTCAACCATGGGGTACCGAAGTTCAGCATTTCGTAGCACATGTCTTATGAAATAGACCGGGAGCTGGATGCCGTCTCTTTCAGCAAGGAGGACGACACTGAGGGCATGGTCTGAGACGGCTAATTACATGAAGAGTGTCTCCTTTGGCAAAGGGCTAACAAGCCTTAGCAAGGAGTGTAAATGTTCTTTCAATATCTGAAAGGCCGCCTCAGCATCATTCCCTCATTTAAACCTAGTCTTTTTCCTGATTGCTTGGAAGAAGTATAAGCCTTTGTCACCTAACCGGCTGAGAAATCTTCCCAATGCCGCCAGACAACCAGTGAGCTTCTGAACTTCCTTGACGTAGCGGGGTGACTTCATGTCAATGACCGCCTTTATCTTTTTAGTGTTAGCCACTATCCTCCTTTGATCAATCAGGAATCCGAGAAACTTCCCAGACTCAACACCAAAGACACATTTCTTGGGATTTAACATCACCTAATGTTGCCTGAGTGTGGTGAATGTTTCTCGGAGATCAGCAAGATGATCCGTCTGGAGTTTAGATTTGACTATCATATCATCAATTTATGCCTCAACGTTCCTTCCAATTTGATTAATGAAGACTGTATTAATCATTTGCTGGAAAGTAGCAAGCGTATTTTTCAACCTAAACAACATCACAGTATATCAGAATAGCCCCTCATCAGTGACGAAGGTCGTCTTCTCTTGATCTTTTTTCCACTAGGGTATCTGATGGAAGCTAGAGTACGCATCCATAAAACTCATTAGGGCATGACTGGCTATAGAGTCGACCAGAGTGTCGATATTTGGGAGCGGATAACTATCCTTTGGACATGCCTTATTGAGATTGGTGTAGTCGACACACATACGCCAGGTTCCATTCGGCTTCTTTATAAGCACAACATTCGCCACCCAATCAGGGAAGTTACATTGCCGAATGAACCCAGCGTCTAGCAGCTTTTTAACTTCCCTAGATGCCGCATGACTTCTTTCCTCATCGTGGTTTATTTTCTTTTGCCGAATGCGCTTCTTTTTTTTATCCACGGAGAGTTTGTGGACGGAAAGATCTGGGCTGATGCCTGACATCTCTTCCACTTCAAAGGCAAAGACGTCTTTGAATTCTTTCAGCAGGTTGTGCAAGTCTGCACCTAACCTTTTAAAAGCATCCATCCCCACCTTAACAGTTTGCTCTGAACGGCTATTGTCCATAGGAATATCAACGTGCTCTCCAGCCGGCCGGGGATGGAGATTATCTGACCGTTCCTCGGTCGGTGATTGTTATTTCTTCTCCTTATTCATCTCCACCAGCTTTTCATTTTTTTTCCTTTGCGGTTGCTGGAGGGTGTGAATCTGGATCCTTCACATCGTCAAGGTCTATTGGCTCCTTCAGCTGACCAGCTACAACATCAGTCGGTTTGACGTATGAGAGATAACACTCCCTGGCCGTCTTTTGGTCCCCATTGAGGGAGCCAACAGTGCCATCATCCCTTTCGTACTTGAGAAGCATGAGGCCTTGGATGACGATGGCCTTGCACTTGTTGAGAGTGGGTCGGCCAAGAATGATGTTGTAGGAAGTTAACTCTTTAACCACCAAAAAACTGACGACCATGTGTCGCCCTTGGCCCTTTTCTCCCAACTGGATGGGTATGTTAATTTATCCGACTGGATGCACGACCCTGCTCCCAAAGCCAACTACTTGATGTGAGACGTCGCGCAAGCCATCCCGCTTGTAATTAAGTTGGGATAGCCACTTGTTGCTAATAAGATCAGAGGAGCTACTCGTGTTAATGAGGATTCGGCCAACTAGATGGTTGACGACCTTGCATTCGATGACGACTGGGTCATCATGAGGTCGGCAAACTTTACCCCAATCCTTTTCAGTGATGAGGACGTTTTGGAATGTTACACTGGAAAACGCCTATCCATCATCGACTGAATGGATCATCCTTTTTAGATGATCCTTGTTGCCCCGGATGGTAAGGCCACCACTCGCGAATCCACTTGCTATGGTGTAGACCGGATCATTGTCGGTATCCGAGCTACTAATAGGTTGGACAGTTTTTGACGACTTCTTTTCTCTTTTTGCTCTCTTCATCTTTCAGAGCCGGCTGAGCAGACCGACTCTCTTTTTGTTTGTCGGACCTCTTGGAGTCTGACTGATGGTTGGACGAGCAGAGGTCAGTGGCTTGAATAAAGCTTTCCGCCTCTATCAACGCCTCTTGAAGGGTAAAAACCCTCTTTCAGACAATGTCAAACTTAAAGGTCGACCCGTCCTTCAGACCCTTAAAGAATTCTGTGTATGCTACCTCATCAAACAGCCCCTGGATTTGGATGCTTACCAGGTTGAACAACCTAATGTAGGAGCGAAGCCCCTCCTTATCTCCCTGCCAGATGGTGCTCAGATCGAGATTGGTTTTCTTGGCAGGGATGTTCATTGAGAAGTTGGAATCAAATAGGAAGGCAAGCTTCCTAAAACTGTCAATGCAACCAGATGGCAAGTTGCCAAACCATTGTTGGGCAATGCCCTTCAATGTAGCTGGGAAGCACTGGCACAACATAGCATCCTCCAACCCCTACATGTGCAGAAGATTAGAGTAGGTCATGAGGTGATCCTCGGGGTTGGTGGTGCCATCATAAGCACCTACCAACACATTTTTAACCTTGGCCGGTTGTGCGACTTCGGTTATCTCCTTGGTGAACGCAGAAGTTTAATCACCAAGCTTGAGCAGTCGAAGTTTCCAGTCCAAAGGTTGGACTTTAAATGTCGCCTGTCCCCCGAAGTGGGTCGGCTGCATAAAGTGAGGAGAATACGGGCCGTATACTACACAAGGTACATACGGAGCATTCCTAATCATCTGAGGGCTAGAGTGGATGGTAATATCGCTTTTATAGCTCTCATGCAAGGATTGAATAATCCCTGCAGATGTATTCGTGAAGCTGTCTAGAAAGCTCGATGTAAAGGCTGACTTAAACAGCTGTTGACTCCTTCTACGGGTAATGATTTCCCGAGCGTCAGGAGTTGATTTTTTGTTTCCCTCCGGCTATTCAATCCGGCGGGGATTTCTTGTGTTCTTCTGGGGAAGAAGAATCTTGGACCAGTTGAGGGTCCTGACTGCCTTGTCCTTTGGATGCGGAGTCGGCTGCTTGTCCCTGACTGAATTTTTCCTCACTTAGGGAGTCTTCTTTGCCGATTGACCCTTTCTTGGGCCAGCCTTACTATTGGTGATCAGATCCTTGATTTCAACCTTGAAACTAGTCATAAATTTCATGAGTTTGTCTGGGGTTACTGGGGCGGATCTGCATGCCGTATGGGTTTCCCGTTTCGGCTGACCAGGGGGTTGGCTTATACCCGCTTGGCTCTCGCCCCGTTCCAGAGTGTCTCTGGGACGGATGCATTTGGTGATTAGGGAGCCATCTTTAGCTATGTAGGTTTCGACTTGAGGATCATCATCCTCTTGGTCAGTAAAGACCTCCGGCTGGTCAACCGGGCGGTAAGGAGGTGGTACAGAGTCTTGAACCATCCTTGAGGTACTCTCCCCACAAACGGCGCCTGTACCATCCTCGGGAGAGTTACAACTCCAAGTCTTGTTGAGAAGCGCCTGTACCTGCAAAACAACGGAGACTCCGGGTGGTTGGAGCTCCGCCTCCGACGATCAAGTTAAAACGTGTTGGAGTGAGTAAAGGGTGGGGAAAAAGATAAAGGCGAGATCTTCTCGGATTCCAAGATCAGGAGATTTCTCTGATGTAAGAGAATGTTAGTGATATTGTAATAAATTCAATCTGTCCCACAAATGGGGGAAATCTCCCTATTTATAGGGTCATTCTAGATAAGTGTGCCCTTACGTAGGTCATTTGACCTAGATTTGGTGGGCTGCCTGCACTTTTGGCGGCTTTTTGGAAATTGGGCCTTTTAAGGTCGTCATTTCTTTTGATGACAATGGGTTCCATGTGTCATTTCGTAAGTGGCGCAATTTAGGCCAATATAGGGTGGACACGTGTCCTACTCTGATTGGACCACGTGGCGGGGTAATTTTACCCAAAACAATCACCTCAAAAACTGAGATCGGAACTAGGGGGATCACCTAGCAACTTGACACCATGAGAAGGTCGAGCAATATTAGGCGGAAATACACCCATAAGCCTGCTACGAGGGTCCTCTAAAGGCCAAAAAACTTCAGTTTTTTCCACATTGAGATGTAACCCAAAACGAGGCCCTTCCTCCATAATCAACTGCAAAGCCTTCCCCACCACCAAAGTGTCACCAATAACAATGCCGTCATCTAAATACCACGCTTGAAGACATAAGTCAAAAGTATCTCTAATTTTACAAACCATGGGATGTAAAACTGAAGAAAAAAGTAGAGGACCAAGGGGATCACCCTACTACACTCCTTGACACGACCATAAGGATTGGTCCCCATAATACAATTTGGCTGGATTTGAATAGCAGAAGTCAACCCAACGTGAAATGCCCGGACAACGACGACGGAATTCACGCAACATGACCTTACGATCAACAAGATTGAAGGCATTTTGAAAATCCACCAATAACATAGAAAGACCAACCTTAGAACCACGATCCTCAATCAACCGATTCAAAGCATGAAGAATTGCCTCACCCCCTGAAGAAACCCCAACGCCAAATTGAAGACCATCAAAGTAACTACCTAAAGACTGGTCAACCATAACATCACCCACCTTCGAAACCAGACGCCGCCAAATAGTACCCATAACTATAGGACGAATACCTCCACCAGGCTTGACAAGTGGTGTAAGAGGAGCACTTGCAATATACTCTCCTTGTTCCATAGGACACCTTCCAGCTAAAAAGCGATTAACCACCCCAGAATTATAGTCAACTAACTCATCTGATACATCCACAGCAGTACCACTCAAGCAATCCATAAGGTGCTGAGCAAGTAAACCGTCCCTACCACATGATGTGTCACGTGGAAAACTCTTAATCCGATAAAAAACAACAACAGGAGTAGTAACGAGATGAAGGCCATCAACAGGTATATCAGGCAAGGATGGAGCTGGAGAAGTAGGGTGTTTAGACTGTAAATCTGCGAGAGTGGCGTCATTATATGGAGCAACGCTTGAAGAAGAAAGAACTCGGACTGCAGCAGTGTAATGGCCATCACAAATCTTCCTACGACATTGCTTGATATTGCGCTCCTCCAAATCAAGGTCCTCATCACCAACCACAGATTAAGTAGGAGAATCCTCTTCCAAAGTATCCCTCACAACCTGCAAATTACCACCTGGTGCACTCCAAGAACAAATAGCTCGGGAAATACTCTCTTTTTGATGTCGGCGCCTTACCAAAGACCTAAACTTAGAGCTGCTCCGCAGGCGAAAGGTTTTAAGGGTGCAAAGAGGTAACACTAACAAAGAGACCCAACTAGAAATATCCTCAGGCCTAGAGATCACCTTATCAAGGGCACCTTTCAGAACCCGAGAAAACCCCAAGCGACACTTGGGAGGTATAAACTTCACAGTACGAAACCCCTTGGAGAACAAACAATCAAGAAGAGCCACATCAAAACCACAATGTTGATCTTGCACCAAACCACCCATGCAATCAAGCTGAGCCGGAGAAGAAGGAGGTTGCGGCTTGGATAAACCATGAAGCACAAAACGAACAATGCCACATCCTCCATCCGGGGGCGACACAAACTCAATCACACTATGTCGACACTTAGTACAATGCATATGCGTTCTAAAGGAAACCCCAGGTAACCAAATTCCCATACTCGAAAAAGGTACTTCAGCCTCATTATAAACAGCTAAATTAGAAGAAAGAGAATGTCGTGTGATATCTCGCGCAGTAATACAAAATGACTATAAAAAAGATGCTTGATAAGGGAACTTTTAGTAAGGCCATTGCCCCTTCCATCTTGACAACCACTAAGACCCACAAAAGGGCAATGAAACTGCACCCTTACAGTCGACATAGCTACTCAAGCCGCATGAATAGGAACAAGCTTTTGCTAAAAAAAGAACCCAAACAGACAAAATAAATTGATCCAGGATAAAAGCACCCAAGCTGACACGATACCACCCGCTATATCTACCACATGAACCACTTAAATGTTGCCTGAAAACTGAACTTAAAATACCAGAAAAATGAGCCAAAAAATGACTAAAAAACCAGATCAAAATCGAACCTTAACCAAAGCAAAAACGCCCAGCAACTGCCACAAATATGGAGGAAAATTAACCCAAAAGAGACTCATGATGGAAACTGCAAGAAATCAGCCCTTAAATTGCATGTAATCAGCACCGGAAAACCTCTGCAACCCTAGAAAACAGCACCAAAAAAACACTGAAAATGGACCCGAACCTACACTAAAACTGCACCAAAAAATCTTGAAAAAAGGCTGAGAATTTCGCTAGAAAAACATACCCCAATTAAGTGTGTAACCGCCACCACACAATTCCGGAAACACCTACAACTTGCGCCCGGAAGGAAGGCGAGAACTGGACGTAGTCGCTGCCCAAAAAGTAGCCTGAAACCGCCTGATTAACACCTTAAAACGCACCCCAAATCAAGAGAACTAACCCAAAATTCCGCCTAAAACCGATAGCAAACTGAACCGCCTCTAAGATGCCTTCGCCGGAACTGTATGAGCAGCGATAAAGTTGCCGAAATCCGCCGGGAAAGTTGCTTTAAGATGAATGTGGAACCTGCCCTAATCGCCTCTAACCTAGAGAGATTATTATTATTATTATTATTATAACAAAAAACCTACAAAGTCAATCAATTTATAAGAAATTGGTGGGGAGCTGAGATACAATCTAGGCCTACACCCCTTTAGCAATAGCGAACCCGAACCTGTTGAACATGTGAGAACCTGCACGAGCACCAATACCCCGAGTCTTAGAAAACGCCTGAACCCGCTTCAGCAACGCAATAACATCCTTCTCTAATTCCCCCAACGAAGAAAAGGAGAAAGGAAGAAAACCATTATTATTTTATTATTATTATTATTATTATTATTATTATTATTATTATTATTATTATTATTATTATATCTCAAAAACAAAAGTCATACAACCTACAATAAATTAGTGGGAAGCCGAGATACAATATGGGCCCCCACTCCTCTAGCTATAGCGAATCCTACCCTAGTGAAGATATGAGCTGCACCATGAGCCCTAATGTCTTGCGTCGTCGAGAACCTCTTAATCCGCTTCAGTCACGCAACAGCCTCCTTCTCTAATTCCCCAAGCGAAGAAAAGGAGAAGGGAATGAAACAATATCCAATCTCCTGACATCGAGCTTCATGCTTAACCCGCTTCCGATGAGCAGCATCAGCCACAACCCGCCCAGGAATAAAGTTAGATAGCCCTGACTGAAAATTTGGGACCATTTCTCGATTTGTGCGTGTCATCCTTGCGCAGGGGCCATGCTAATCTCTCTGTATCGTTCCAATTTTTATTATTATTATTATTATTATTATTATTATTATATTATTACTATTTATTTTATTATTATTATTATTATTATTATTATTTATTTTATTATTATTATTATTATTATTTATATTATTAAAATTGTTATTTTAGTAGTAGTATTATTATCGTTGATGTTGTTGTTGAAAATCTACAAAATCAATTTATTTACAACAAATTGGTGGGGAGCCGGGATACAATATGGGCCTCCACCCCTTTTCCTATAGTGAACTCGATCTTGTTGAAGATGTGAGCAGCTACACGAGCATCAATATCCTGAGTTTTAGCAAACTCTTGAACCCGCTTCACCATTGCAATATCATTCTTCTCTAATTCCCCCAACGAAATAAAGGAGAAGGGAAGAAAACCATAGCTTATAGCCCTACAACGCGCCCCATACTTGTCCCACATCTGTTGAGCACGAAGTCAGACAACCCAGATTGTGTTAAAGGTGTAGACCTTGTCAAGTCAGCACATACATCAAGGCCATTATCCCAAGAATAATACAACAAATTTGCTGGTCAAAGAGCCCCATCGTTCTCTCCATTCAATCCAACGTTAACCTCCTTTCTTGCTGAAATCCCAGACCGAAATCAAATATCAACAAGGGTGTCACGAAAAACATTGTATCGATGTTTAATACCCACCATCCGAGCACAAGACACTGCATGATCCCCATAAATATCCCCATCAAAAACCCTTGAAAAAGCGGAACACGACATCAAAATGGAGAATAAAGGAACACCCAACCGGTAGCAAAGAACACAACGGTAAGTCTTACCATTCATACTCTGACACAAACATGATATCGGGACGGCTCGTAACCAGGTCGAAGTATATCCCCCTGCTAGGGACTTCCATAAGGTAACCTGACACGGAGATAAGGAGAAAGTGGAATCTGCAGATACATTGACCTTCGTGAAATGTATATGCCAATTTCTTCATGAGCTTGGGGGCATCGATTTCACTACGGTTACTCATAAGGTCAGTCTCCACAATCCTATTAAAAAGACTAAGAGCACCATCGAAGGCTGGTCCTAAACCAACAATACCAAAATTGCGAAGAAGCGTAGTCTGATGACCAGAAGATTGCAGACGCAACGCAAGGAAAGCATAGTGTCGAACATCACTCGTTGAATAGACACCTTATTATTATTATTATTATTATTATTATTATTATTATTATTATTATTATTATTATTATTATTATTATTATTATTATTATTATTATTATTATTATTATTTATTATTATTATTTTATTATTATTATTATTATTATTGATTGTTTAAAGATTTTTTACTCTTTATATAACGTTAGAAAATGTGCTAAATAGTATAAAATATTATTATCATCATTAAATATTAGTTATTATTATCAATTAATATTATATAGGAAAAATTGTCATTAATACAACCTTTGTGCCATTTTTTTTTAATTTTAATTTTTTTTTAAAAAAATACAACCTTTTAATTTTTATAATATTACAACCTTTAGGAGTCTCAAGTTAACAATACCACATGTCGGTATATGATTAGCTTAAATAAGTTTTTTTTTTTAATTTTTTTTTACTCTCTCCTTCCCCAAGCACCACCACTGCTCTACCCCTTCTCTCCATCTCCACCACCAGTGCACCACTCGGTCTCATCCCCACCACCAGAACCGCCTCCACCCTTTCCCGACCACCACTTTCCAACCCCTACCACCAAGCCGAAATTCCCACTTACCCACGAACCAGCCTCGATTCTACCACAGCCAACCACCGCAGCCTAAAACTCCCACACACTCCACCAACGAGCCGGAATTCCCCACCTCACCCAACCACAACTCCCTTCTCCCTCACGAACTAAGGCCACTAGCAGCTATTCCCTCTCCTAGCACCAACAATAACAATCCCGCATCACCATTCCCCAATCGCACACCAAATCACAGCCAACGCCACCAATTACTACCAATCCACACCCCATCATCAATTTGCCACCAATTTCAACACTTTCGCCCTCCACTTTTGATTACACCACCGTTGATCGATTACATACTTTGGAATTTGTGATTGGCGAAGAAGAGAGTAGCTAGGGTCGTGGAGGATAGTAGGGTCGGGGTGGTCGGCGGTTCGGGGTGAGGGAGGTGGGCTGGTCACCGGCGGCTAGCGAGGGATGGGGGGTTGACGGGGGGAAGGGTTGTTGGCTAGAGAAGAGGTTTGAGAAGGGGATGCGTGTGGTGGTCGTTGGTAGGGGTGAGCGTAGCAGGGTACCCTATAAAAATCTAAAAACCCGGAACCGGAACCTGTTCAACAGTTTCTTAAAAATTAGGAATCGGAACCGGAACCTGCAGGTTCTGGTTCCTAAACAGGGTACCCTGTCTTTCAAAGTAAGCTTAATAGTTACTTGTTTGTCTAGAATATTTAATATTCCGTATAAAATTACAAATACTTATATTAATACCATTAATTAAACCTTTAAGAGTAAGATTTAAAATGAATAAGGGGGAGAGAGGTAGGTGAAGTCTTATATAATTTTAATATAGGGCTTTTACACTTCGGCTTAAATTATAAGGTCTGGTTTCATGCACCCTATAGAGAACCTATACTAACAGGGTACCCTACAGGATCCGGGTCCAAAATTTTACTACCCGGAACCGGTTGCAACAGGTTCCTAATTTTATTACCCAGAATCGGAACCTGTAGAACAGGTTTCAGTTTTGGAACCTACGGTTCCGAACAGGTTCCGGTTCCAAGTCAGGGTACCCTAAATTTTTGCTCAGCCCTAGTCGTTGGGATTAAGGGCTAGGTTTTTTTTTTTAATCTAAAATTATTTTATTTTTTGTAAAATAAATTAATATATACACCAATTACATGATGACAAGTGTCATAGAAAATCGGTTTAGCAAGTTATAATTTTTTTGTCAGGTTAAAAATTGATACCCTCTAAAGGTTTTAATAATAAAAATAATCAAAATGTTGTATCATTAAAAAAAAAAAAGGCCTACTATTATTTTTGACAGCTTTTCCTATTATATACAAGTATTAATTTTTATTATCTATAAATATTAGTTATTATTAATAAATTTTTATTTTAATTAAATATTAATTATTATTATTATTATTTACTAAGTAGAGAGTCGGGTAGAGCAGAGCAGCTCTAAAGAATAGGGTCTAACCCTTCCCCAAATGAGTAACCCCTGACCAAATAACCCCCAACATTCTTTAACAATTTTTTATTTGTTGTTTATGAATGTTTGATTAATAAAATTTATCAAAAGAAAAAAAAATAAAGTAATTTTACACAATAACATAGGCATTCCAAATGGTAAAAAAAATATAGAGTTAACTTTCAATTGAAACGAGTGATGCAATATTAAAAACAAAGGAAGTACGCTTTTTAATTTTCAATTACCTAATCCCATGATAAGTTGTGACGACCTCTTTTCTGCAACAAACCATAGACTTGTAAGCGTTTGGCGTTTGCTTATAGGAAAAAAAAAATTCCATCTATCCCAATTTACTTGCCACATTTTAAATAAACACGCTTGTCGACACATATGTTTGATCATTGATATATCATATAACTAATATTTAATGCTAAACTTTTAGCCAGATCACGACATTGCGACACTTGACGTTCCAACTTTTTGCCAAGTGTCGTGTCACGTTGGAGCAATTTAAATAGACTTCATAAGATTAAAAAAAAAAAGAATTTTAGGATAAAATTTTAAGTTTAGAATTTTATTTTCGATAAAAGACCAATATTTATGAGATACAAATTGAATTATAATTTTATTCAAAAAGATTATTAGATTATAATCCTTAAAAATTATCATGTAAATTTAATTTTTTTATGTCATAATATTTTTTTTGGAGCGAAGGAATTAGTTTAAAGTGTAAAACATCTATTTATAATATATACTAATCGGTTAAAATACTATACTTCACAACTTATAGAATTTTATTACTACATAGACTCGTCAATTAGGGTTGAGTCATGAGTCATCTGGGATTGGGTCACTTTAGGTTACGATTCAAGAAATGTTCAACCCTTACCCAAAGTTTTGGGTTCGGGTCAACTCAACAGGCTTTGAACATTTATCTTATTTAATTTATTATTTGTTATTTTTTATGTACTAAATCGAACATTTCCACCAATATTAGTATTAGTCATTACATGCCTACTAGATAGCAAATCGTCACAAAGCACATCAATAAGCTAATTTTGTACCAGTTTTCAAAAAAAAAAAAAATAATAATAATAATTTTGTACCAATGGTATATTTTAAAATTTGACGTATAGATTAAAAATTTTATCTTTAAATTCAATAAACAACCCGGACATCGCATGGGCACAAAACTAGTTTTATTATATATTTATAGAAGTTATAAAAAGTTTATATTAAAAAACTATATATTAAAATAGACCCAACAATATCTTACATGATTATATTAGTTTTTATAAAATAATTAAAAAAGATGGTTAAAGAGAGATATGTGAATAGTTTAATAAGTCAAACCTTAGCGAGTAATTTGGGACGGAAAGAGTATACATTCTAATAAAAACAAATAATAAAATATAAAATTATAAGCAACTGACTAATAAGTTCCTATATGATGTTACCTTGTTGTTTGTTGATGCACTGGGATTCACCATTCATGAGTTTCTCACAACGACCTCCTTCACCAATACACTGTGAACATTTGTTTGACAATTCTACCAACAGCTTTTGGGGATACAGAAAGCTCATGCAGTCAGAAAATCTGATTCCATCTTCTGAGTTATTGCTATGATAAATATTATAATCTCGACAATCAAGTATACGACGAAAATTTCTACTTCTACTAATATTGAAGGCCTTCCGACACTTCCAGAATGTTTCATTGGATAAGTTTGTGAAGATGAGAGTGCTAGATTTCGGAAGTGTAATGGTTTTCCTTTCAAAGTGATTGCATGCGTTAGAGGCCGTGATGTATAGAAAGTCTTCATCACTGACAACGAAACTTCTTTTACTTGAAAAATTATTCATAATCTTATACCAAGGTCCTGAAGATGATAAACCAATCGTCGGAATCGTATCAGTACAGTTGATGACACATATCCCACAGTCGGGGTTGAAGGCGGTGGTGAAGGGGTAGCTGAAGGTACCAAGTGTTCCACATTGAAAGCTAGATGGGCACAAATGCCCCTTTGGTTCTTTAGCTGAACAAGTGAGTAGTATAAGGTGAGAAACAAGGAAAAACAGGCCAACGTAAGTCGATGGCATCACATCAAGTATCAAACTACAGAGGATTTTGTCACTGCTAAATTGAAAATAGGAGCTTTTGTTTATTGTTAGAGTAAATGGATGATAAATTGATAATAGAGGGGATGAAAAGAATTTAGTGGTTGGAGGACTATAGTCAACTAGTCAATAACTGCAATCAAGCTTTTGTAGTCTTTTTTTTCAACAAAGTAAGCTTTTGTAGTCAATAAATAGCTTGGACGGTCATTATTTATTTATTTTTTCCTTTTATAAGAAAGAGAGGGTCATTATTATTCAAATTTTCAGTAAAAAAAAGAAAAATGTTATAGATAGCTTCTAAGGCTACATAAAAGTATTAAATTTACACTTAAAAATCGTAAAATGTAATCATAAAAATATGAAGTATACACTAATTACACTAATTAGTGTTGATCTTAGGTATTTGCGTAGTGTCTGTAAAAAAAAAAACACTGATTTACGCGTCTTTTTGTCATGAATTCTTAATTTTATACAATTTCCGAGAGTGTATTAATGCTTATATATATAGCCCTTACGCTTACATATAACTTTACCCAAAAAAAAAATGCAATTAAGTAAAAATAAGTAATTTTTAGTTAGTTCCTTAAAAAAAAAAAAAACATTAGATAGTAAAAATTAATAACTTTAAAGAACAAATATGATTAAAAAAAATCTATACAAATAAGTTTTAATCACTAAATTAATTTCTATTTAGCAAAAATAAAATGGAGAAAACAAGATCCTTATAAGTTGCTTGATTGTGATCTTTACGATTAATGTGAAGTGCATGAGGCCCAACAAGTTGGGTGACTTAGGCCCAACAAAAACGTGAAGTTTTCAAAAAGATGATTGGGTGTTTTTCTGCAATCACAACTTTATTAAAGTACGAATTTGATATCAAAAGAGGGTTTTTCATTTTTCAGCTTCCTTGCTAAACCCTTGGAACACATTATTTTCCTTTTTTTTCACCAAATACCCGTGAGTAATTCGTTTATTTTCTACCATATACCCATGAAACTTTTTAAATTTACCACATTCCTCCGAGTTGAACGGCAATTTTCCAAATGCACGAATGATTAACGGACATCAACTCCGTTAGTCATTAGAGTTTAATCGTGCCACGTGGAGTCCACGTGCGCACTCCAATTAGCATGAGGTTTTTTTTTTTTTTTTTAAAAAAGATGCCTAAAAAAAATTCATACACTGTAGGTCTGAAATAGAAATTATCATATTAATATAACTAGATTAGTCTTGTGTGATGCATGATTTGATCAAATAAAATTTTCTAAATTTAATTATCTTTTCATACCCAAATTAAAAACAAAATTATTATTTAAACATCAAACATAATATATTAAAGGAAAAATTGACAGGAATAATCCTAACTTTGCTCGATTCGCCCAAAACAATACTTTCGATTATTTTTTAATAATCCCAACTTTAATATGGTTTTGCTTCCAATGGTCTCGGGTGACCGATAACCCGTTGAAAAGATAATTTTTTTAAAAAAAAAAATTAATATACAAGTATCATAATGCGATTGGCTACAAATTAATTTATATTTATACTATTGGTTTAATTATGTTATTAATTAACTTAAAAATATTATTACAAAAAAAACAAAAAAAAAATGAAACCACCAACCCAACCACTGCCACCGCCAGGCGCTAGGCCGTCAGCTAGCCAAAACCTTACCCCCGACTGTCGCTAGCGCCTAGCTGGCCCACTCCCTTGCTGGCTGCTTTCCGTCCCGCCGATTCATTTACCCCTCCCCCGCCAGCGAATCCGTCCCTACCCATCTTCTCTTCCTAACTTCCTATTTGATTTTTTGGGTTTATCACTTTTGTTAATTTTTACTTCGTACATTTTAGCTGGATTTGGGGAGGATGGTGGTGCGTCGGGGTGGGGGAATGTGGGGAGGATCGTGGTGTGTCAGGGTGGGGGAACTTGGGAGGATGGTGGATCGTGGTGGAGGAAATGTGAGGACAATGGCGGATCGGGATAGGGCAATTTGCATGGGGAGGGGTTGTTCGTGGGAAGGGGATAGGTTTGGTAAGGTGGTCTTTAGCAGCGTTGACTGGGGAAACGCGCCAACGGTATCCGCCAGCTAGGGGTGGCAGTGCTAGTGGCGGCGGTGCTGTCGACTACCATGTTGGGCTAGTGGAGGTTTTTTTTTATAAAAATTAATTTATTTTCTTAATTAATTATTTTTTAATTTTTTTTTAGTTTATATTTTTAATTATTTTTTTAATATATATTTTTGACTAATCACGTTATGACACGTGTCAGTGACTTTTTATAACAAGTTTTATAACCGGTTGGGACCATTTTAAGCAAATTCATATTAAAGTTTAGATTATTAAAAAATAATCAAAAGTTGGGATTATTTTAGGCGAATCGAGCAAAGTTGAGATTATTTATGTCAATTTTTCCAATATTAAAAAGAAAAATAAAGCTCATAGAAAAAATGAATGATGAAATAGTATCTGAGGAAGACAAATTAAATTATTATTATTAAATAGAATTGACCAATTTTCAAAATTTGATATTGACCAGAATTTTTAATAAAATAAAATAAAAATACAAAATAATGACATTATTTATTGTTTTGGAGGGAAAATATTTAATGACAACATGACATGTGTCTTATTTTAAAATAGTATAATATCAGCGGTTGCTACATTAATATTAATTATTATTATTATTATTATTATTATTATTATAGAAGTGCATGAGGCCCAATAAGTTAGGTGACTTAGGCCCAACAAAAATATAAAATAAAATCCTATATATAATTTAAGAGACGTTTTAATGAGAAGCCTCCAAAACCCCAAATCCCCAATGCTCAACTCTCATGCAATTAGATTTTTTTTTTTTTTTTTTAGAAAAAATTAACTACCAATCCCACTACTTTATTTTTAATTTTTTTTTTTATCATTTTAAAAAAATAAATCATAACTACTCATTCACTATTTCCTTTTTGTTTTTGTTTTTGTTTTTTTTCAAGGGACTACTACTAACATTTCACTTTGTGTTTTTTTGGTACATAGTATAGCATATGACATGCATTAGCACGAGTATACAGTTCCTTTATCAACAATTCACTGTAGCACTCAAAAATCCCCAACATTTCTCTTTTTTTTTAAACACTACGTACTAAAATTTCTCTTTGTTTTACGAGTATTTTTTTGGTACATAATATAATATATGTCATGCATTACCACGAGTATACAGTTTCGTTATCAACAATTCACCATAGTACTGTAAATCCCAACCCTTCAATTATATGCTTTGTTTTAGGGACTACCCTCCAAACATTTTCCACTTCTTTAATAATCAAAAGAAAAAAAAATGTACAACACGTTTTTGTGGAACTGGCCTCAGCGAATAACTACTTGCAACATAATGAAGTATGTAATTCCTAGAGCAAGATAGTAACTCATATGACACTAACCGAGTAACACGAGTAACCCCTATAACACTGAACGGGTAACCTCTATAACTTTGAAAAAGTAAACTTCATAATAGCATTGCGTGACCACCGACATAAAAGAGTAAGACCCTGTTTTTTAAGCTTCTAAGCAATTAAAGCATATAATATCATATTTCAGCATAGCACAGCAGGTGTAATCACATTATTAATACGATTATTAATACTCATAACAACAGAGCTAATTAGCTATTCGGTGAGGCCAGTCGCGCAAGTAACGTGTTGTACATTTTGTATTTTTTATTTTTATTTTGATGATTAGGGAAGTGGAAATTGTTTGTAGGACAATCCCCAAAACATATGCATATAATTGAAGGGTTGGGGATTTAGAGTGCTATGGTAATTGTTGATAAAAGAATTGTGTATCCGTGCTAATGCACGATATGTATTATACGCGAAAGAAAATAAGATAAAGTGAAATGCTAGTAATTTTTTTTTTTTTAAAAAAAATGACAATTCCTTGAAGAAAAAAAAGAAAAAAAAAAGTGAGATGGGTAGTTATTATCCATATTGATTTTTTTAAGTTAAAAAATAAATAATATAATGGGATGGGTATTGGGTATTTATTGGTTCTTAAAAAAATAAATTAAAAAAAAAAATCGTGAAGTGACTCTGCAATCTAATATATCATATCATATCATATAACTAATATATAAAGCTAAACTTTTATCTAGGCGACGATGCAGCGACACTTGGCGTTCCAACTTTTCGCCAAGTGTCGTGCCACGTAGGATAGAGTTTTATGGAATTCAATTTGTAGGATAAAAAAGTTAGTTTAGAATTTTATTTTAATCAAATTTGGATAGAATTTTAGGATAAAATTGTTAATTTAGAGTTTTATTTTTATAAAGTACCAATATTTTTATCATAGAATTTTATTTTTTAATAAAGTACACATTGAATTATATCTTTATTGAAAGTACACATTGAATTATATCTTTATTGAAAAAATAATTAGATTATAACTCTCATAAATTATCATATAAATTTATTTTTTGTATCATAATATTTTTATGGAGCGAAGGAATTATTTCAAAATGTAGCACATCTATTGTTTATAATATATTCTAATCAATTAAAATAATATACTTCACAGTCTAATAAAATTTTATTATTGTGTGTAGACTTGTATATTAGGTCGGGTTACCAGTCATTTTAGGTAGGGTCATTATTTTAGGTTACGGGTCAAGAAATATTTTTCACCAATATTATCATTATTAGTCATTACATGTCTACAAGTTTAAATCGTCAAAAAAAACACCAATTGCTAACTAATTTTGTATCAATAATACGTTTTAAAATTTGACATATAGATTAAAAATATATCTTAAAATTCAATAAACAATCCGGGCATCGCACGGGCACAAAACTAGCGTTAAACTTTTAGCCAGGTCACGAGGCAGCGACACTTGACATTCTAACTTTTCGCCAAGTGTCAATGCCAAGTGTAGCGCCACGTTGGATAGATTTAAATACATTTCATAAGATAAAAAAATTAGTTTAGAATTCTATTATGAATCAAATTTGGATAGAATTTTAGGATAAAATAGTTAATTTAGAGTTTTATTTTCAATAAAATAAAATTTGAGTGTCGCGCCACGTTGTATAGATTTAAATTGACTACATAAACAACCCGAGCATCGCACGGGGCACAAAACTAGTATATATAAAGGGGTTTTTCCCGAGTTTTTAGAGAGCCACGTAGGATTAAATTTTCTTAGCGCGTCATGTAGGATTATAAATTTAAGTGGTGACCAATTAAATAAAAGATTATTAATTTCTTTTACAATTAAAGAATTCAAATACCACGTAAGCAAAATTGGCGAATGAAATTTTAAAATTTAAATTAGTTAAATACAAAATATTATCTGTAAAAATTATGAATTTTATCTAATATTTTAAAACAAATATAATAACAATTTTAATCACGTAAAGTTATAATAGATTTAAGAGTTGTTTTTTTTCAAAATTTTACCACAACTCTCCAACAACGATGTCTTTCTATACAATCCTCTCACAAATTCGCACTGTATAAGTATAACACTAAAGGTCAAGTGTATAGTTTGAAGGATAATTCATGGAGATGTATTGAAGGGATTCCATAATATTGTTATCGTGGTAGTCATGGTGTTCTTGTTAATGGTGCTTTGCATTATCAGGTTATGGAGTTCATTGTTATCTTTGATATTCAAACTGAGAGCTTCTCGCATCATATCGATTACCCGAATTATGGTTCCAAGTTTGTTACTGTGAAATTGACAGAGTTACCTGGGTGTTTAGGTTTATGTGCGTTCAAATTTTGTGGATTTGATGGTTTGGTAATTGGAAAGGTTGATTTGTGGGTAATGAAGGAGTACGGAAACAAAGAGTCTTGGGTTATGTTGGTTAGTATTTGCGAGCCGGAGATTAGGAGTCTGAATTCTTATAATTTGATTAGACCTTTTGTTTACATGAAAGATGATAGAAGAATTTTGTTAGAGTTATATGAAGGGGATTATTGTTGGTACGATTGGAGTCCAAAGATGTTAAAAGAATCGCGACACATGAGCTGCCAAAGGGAGGCAATAGAAGGGGAATGGAATTATTAATTGGCAGCCTTGTTTCGGTTCAAGATAAATGAAAGGTACTGCAATTTAGATACCATTATTGACATTTTCCTAGTCTGACCAGAGTAATGTTATTTATGTTTTATTCTCTGAATATTTCTTGAAGCTATATCATAGAATGATTTGATATGGAATATGTTCATAAGCTCTTAATAATTGGATTTTGTGTGCCATTTTTCTGCTATCCTTTTGGTTTAGATTTGCATAGGATGTTGCCATTAGGAGGAAGGAGAATTCCGGATTTGGCACAATTGTTTTTGATTTGTCAATATTAGTTTAGTTGTTTAGGTTATCTCAAATGGTAACTGATGGTTTAGTTAAGCCAAGCATCATTTCAAAAGAGGAAATGGTTTAACACCCTGCAGTATTGTTTTATCCCTTGAATTTAGATTTGGTTCTTTTTTAGGGTACTCTATTTTCCCACGCTAAATGCAAAAAACGCAAAGAATAGAATAAATATAAAGGGAAGTTAATGAGCTCACATTGTACTTTGTCTCAGCATTGACTCTTTCTTCAGAGTCTAGCAGACCTCTTTTCATTAAATTAGAAAGTTCAAATTTTAGCATAAAGGATATATAGCAAACTTTAAAATGCATTCATGATAATCTTGGCTTCTAGTTTAGCAACACCACCCAGCTGGTAAAATTAAGTTTTAGTTCAAGGTTGCAACCCTTGTAGAATCTAGTTTCCCATACTTAACAAAGAATTTTCGGAAGAATTGAAAATGGGATTCGAAGGAGATGATAGATGTGGCTTTGGTGGCACTTGTAGTGACTCAAGTTGACCTTCTAGCATTTCTAGAACTCTGTTCATTGGTGGTCGATTTGAAGGATATGATTGTATACACCATAAGCCCACCAAAATCATCTTTCTTTGTAATTGCTTCGCTTCATCATCTTCTATTATCCCATCGTTCTCAATTTCATCTCTGAGCTCCAATCGACGGTATATCCAATCAGGGAAATACATATCACTAGTACGCTGTGCTTCAGCAACTACATTGTTCCGACCACATACCATGTCTAGGAGCATCATTCCGTAGCTATAAACATCTGATTTATGAGAAACGCCACCAAAATTTCTGCAGAAAACTTCTGGGGCAATGTAACCAATTGTCCCTCTTGCTTCTGACATTGATATCAAACTTTCCTTTGGACAACACAGTCTAGCCAAACCAAAGTCTGAAATCTTTGGACGGAGCTCTTCATCAAGAAGTATATTATGAGGCTTAATGTCAAAGTGTAAAATTCGCGTATTACAACCTCTATGCAAGTAGTCAAGTCCCTTGGCAATTCCAACCGCAATGCTGTATAATGTATTTGATGGCAACGACTGACCACTTGCTGAACTATATATAAACTTTTCAAGAGATCCGTTGGGCAAGAACTCAAAGACAAGAGCTCGTTTGTTTCCTTCAAAACAAAAGCCTAAGAGGGTCACAATGTTGACATGATTAGTTCTACCCATGCTTACAACCTCGTTGATAAAATCATCTCCATCACCTTCCAACTTCTTTAACTTCTTTACGGCCACCAAACGACTGTCATGTTGGTTTCCTTTGTAAACAGCACCGTAGCCTCCTTCACCAAGTTTGTGTTTGAAATTACTGGTCATTTTCCTTATCTCTCTATAGGTGTATCTTTTTGGGGCTAAAGATCCATAGCTTTTTAGAAAAGCTTCCACATTTTGGTTCATTGCAGTCCCTTTATTCCACAGAGCTGTAAATCTTTTTGTTCGTTGTCTTCGTTTTCCACAAATAATGATGACGATTAAAGTGACCAAAACCACAGCCCCAAGTGATGAACCTAATACAACTATGGAGAAAAACAAGTTATAATTCTGGTAAGCAATAATACAAGATCTAAAATCCACAATAAAAGAGAGCATTTTCTATCTTTCAACCCTGCAGTTAGCATCTGCATGACTGCACCAGTGCACACTATACAAATAATATATTTTTACTAAGGAAGATGGAATTCATGATAAGTATGAGAAATTCCCTGTTTCTTTGGTGAGAAACGAAATTTGTTTCTCATGGGGGCAATTTCGTGAATAAATCAATAACTCTTTCATTATTGTGGGCTCCACAGTTGAATAAAGTTGTTGATTTATTTACGAAAATGTAATGTGAGAAACAAAATCTGTTTCTTATCGTGAGAAACTGGGGCACCCTCTGATAAGTATTTCATAGTAAAAGCTGTTGTTGTATGACTTGTATCAAGTGTTTTGCAGAGCATAGAAGTCACCTTAGTAAAGGATATGTACTGTAAAAACAAACGAGAATTCATTACCTGAGAGTGAACTGACTCTTGCAATCCAAGGTTCTGCAAGAAAAATAAAGGCATGGCTTCTCCATCATGCAGCTCAAATGACATATGAGTATTGTAACGGCCTCAACTAAACACAAACTTATTACAGCATTCTATAGTTTTATTACTTAACTCAGACACTCAGTTAATGAAAAATTAATCAAGGTATATTTTACTAGTCTTGGTTAAATAAAGGCATGGCTTCTCCATTATAAACGCAAATGATACATTAGCAATTAGAAATATAAAGAGAATGTTTTAATAACACAATCAAGAAAGCAGTCAGGCAGATTGGTATGACATATAGTGATTGATCATCATGGGATTTCATGATGGCGTAATCATAACAAGTCACGGTCACTATGAATGCTGTACGATTGTTTCAGTCTGAATAAATTGAAATTTATGGTGATATAGAAAGAGCAACTCTGATGCTTAATTAGCTCTCAGCACGTACATATTTGCATCGATAAGCTGCTTTTTTCAGTTATGCTAATTGATCAAGCAGTCCAAATTTACTAACATTAGGGATATTAAGAATAACTATTTCTCGAGCTTACAAAATGTAATCCTCCAAACTAATTAAGTTAATAAAGAAATCATTGGCACCAATTAAAATGGATAAAAATCGTCATAGCACATTACACTTCCACACACATGCCTACATAGACACATCTTTGACAAAAAAACAAAGATAGCATAACCAACAGACTACATCATTCCTCACTCGCATTACTCTCTAAACTCGTTTCCAACCACATTTACTTTGCTACATAATCATCATAGCACATCACACTTCCACACACATGCGTACATAGACACTCCTATGCAAAAGACTATGTTTACTTCACCTGATTTTACTTATTACAATTCTCCAAAAAAAAAAAAAAAAAAAAAAAAACTTATTACAAATCATATCAGAAAAAATAAGTTTAGACGTACCCTTTGAATTATCATTTTTTTCCATTTTGATGTAATTATAAGCTTTTCAGTGCAATGTGATCATATAATTATAAGCTTATAAAATAAGTTTAGAGTTGCCTATAATTCATATAATTGTACCGACTTATTTAAAAATAAGTTTTGACATACCTTATCATCTATATGGAAGTAGTAGTAATAATAATAATAAGTTTTGACATACAATTATTCTATATCCGGTTTTAAATATCTTTAATGCTATGAAAGGCAAATTGTAACGAATTTAACAAGATTTCATTTGATATATATATTTTTGGAAAATTTGTAAATATTAATCCCAACTTTGCTCCATTTTCTTTTAATAATCCCAACTTTGAATTATTCTAGAATAATCCCAACTTTGGGGGTTTTTTATTTTCTTCAATCCCTTTTACCGGTTACCGGTTGAAAAGGTTATTTTCTTTATATTGCCACGTGTTGAGATCCAATTAGCCAAAAAAATAAAACAAAATAAAGCAAAAAAATTTAAAAAAAAAATAAAAATCCCAGCCCCCACCGCCCACCGGAACCCTAGCAGCCCCAATCCCTTCCCGCGTCAGAAAACCTCACCGTACCCCTCCTCCCGCTGCCGCCTTGCCACCACTCCTCCTGTCCCGTCGTCCCCTCCCCTTCCTTCCCCTTGAATCACATCCCCGAAAACCACCTATCTCTCCTCGATGCAAGCATTTAAAACCTCCCCCGCCGCTCCAAAAGCCCACGAAACCCCTCCCCCAACCCTCGAATCTCTTGAGACAGGTGTTTCGTGGGTGGGGAAAGGGTTTCGTGGGCTTTTGAACTATTTGAAGCCGCAAGGGAGGTTTTTATTAGTTGTTTCGAGGAGAGAGAGGGGGTGAACGGAATGGCAGGTGGTGGCGGCTGGCCGACGGGAAGGTTGGGTTGGGTTTGCCGGTGGGGTAAATGGGGTTAGGTAAGTTTTCCGGTGGGTTAAGGTGGATAGGGGCGGCTGGGGTTTGGGAAACCGGTAGGCGGTGGTGGAGGGGATGGGTGGGGATTTCATTTTTAATTTTTTTTTTCTTTTTTTTTTAATTTTTTTTCTTTTTTGGACCAATCACAATGTGACTTGTGTCACGTAACTTGTGATAGCAGGTCATTGACTTTTGTTGACCGGTTTGGGATTGAAGAAAATAAACAACTCCCAAAAGTTGGGATTATTAAAAGAAAATGGAACAAAGTTGGGATTAATATTTACAAATTTTCCTATATTTTTTTCTAAAAAATTAATGTACATTTAAGGTTAAAGTTTAGTCAAATAAATCAAATCAAATATGAAAAAATAGGTTAGATTAGATCAGATTATAAAATACTAGTCTATATTAAATTATAGGAAAAATTCATTTTATAAATCCCAACTTTGGGCGGTTGACTTAAAAAAATCCCAACTATGTGTTATCTTGGAAAAATCCCAACTTTCATACCCATTTTCTTTTAGAGGACCCAGCAGGTCACCAAACCTACTACTTTAGGTTTCTAGGCCACGTGTCACACTTTAATTGGTCTAAAAAATTCGGAAAATTAAAATAAATCAGAAAATTAAAAAAATCATAATTTTTTTTAAAAAAAAATCAGAAAATTCAACATAAAAAAAAATCAGAAATTAAAAAAAAAATCTGAAAATTAAAAAAAAATCAGAAAAAATGTAATATAAAATAAAATAAAATAAACAACCAGCAACCCCCACCCTCAAAACCACCAGCCCCCCTCCCCCGGGAAGAATCCCTCCGTCCCCTGCCAGAATTCCCCCATCCCGATACTACCTTCCCCGACCCTCCGCCTCTTTTAGTTGCCGGAAAATAACCCCCACCGTCGCAAAACCCTCCCCCTCCCTAAATCTATCCCGTAAAACCACTCTCCCCTAATCCCCCACACTCAAAAATGCCCCACCTCCCTTCCCTCACCCCTGAAATCGACCCACGGGGAGGGAGGGGGCGTTTTTCGAGGGTGGAAGTTTGGGGAGGGGTGGTTTTATGGGGAGGGGGGAGGGTTTCGAGGGTGGGGGAAGGAATAGGGGTGGGTTTTGAGGCAGGGGAGGGCTGGGCGCCGAATTCCGGAGTGACGGGAGGTGTTTACAGGGGTGGGGGACGAATTACCGGTCGGGTGTCGGGTCTTGGTTGTTTACCGAGATGGAGGCTGCTGGTTTGGGTAGGGGGCTGGGTAGTTGGTTTTTTTTTTTTTTAAAAAAAAATAAATCAGATTTTTTAAAAACAATTACTAATTTTTATTTTTTGAGCCACTAACTGTGTGACACATTGACAATTTTTAAAAAAAATTAAAAAGTTAACCTTTTCTTCAGGTAACAGGTCATTTGGGTCTTATGAAAGAAAATACCCCTAAAAGTTGGGATTTATTAGGAAAAACGCGTAATTGGGATTTTTAAAAGTAAAACGCCCAAAGTTGGGATTTATAAAATGAATTTTTCCTAAATTATATAAGCAAAATATGGTGAACTAAATAGGCTCTTACCTTGAATAGGAGGCTGCGATGAAGTACAAAAAAGAGAATGAGTTCGATCAGGACAGAAACAATTGAATTGATTATTAGGCTCATCAAACACGCAATGCCCTCCAGTTTCTAAGCAGGCAGTACAATTATAGGCTTTCCAGTTCAACAACACTCCCCTTTCAAGCATATCCATAACTTTGCCTTTAGTCTGACCCTCATCATAGTAAGGCACTTCAATAACAACTCCATTACACTTTTTCTTCAAATCCTGCAATTTTGAGTCATTTTTGTAGACTGCCAACTTCCCACATTCCACTATTTTCTCCCTGTATTCTTTCAAAACCTTCTCAGGACAATCAGGAAACACATATACATAATCATGATTCGTCGAGAACTTCATCAGATCATTCTGTATCGACAGATTATGAAGAGGATGGAAACAACCCTGACTACTTTGACCACAAATCATATACTTCCTCTGTTTTTCTTTTATTGCACCATAACGACTTTTACACTTTTCACCTAATTTACTTTGACCATCTTTTGCGATTTATCTATTAGGAAGAACATAACCATGTGAGATCTAGTTAGATTCGTCTTGGACTCTACTTTTCAAATATTAATTTTTTTATAATTTTTACAAAAGTATAATTAAAAATATTAATTGTCAAAGTAGTGCATTGGCAAGCGTGAAACCTCTTATAGTGCAATAAAAAAAAGAACGCTAGAAAGTATGATTTTCTTATTTTCTTTTAAATAGAATAAGAGACCACTTAATTAAATATTGGGTCTCTTTGTATCAAGAGACCGCATATCTTAAGAATCCTAATGCCCATGTGTTTCACTATTTCAGAATGAGTAGTCATACTATAGGTTGTGAGAAGAAAGGCAGGAGACATAAATCAAGCATCTAGAATCTAAAATGATGGGTAAACAATTTTAAGAAATGAATAAATAAGTGCAAGGATAACCAACATTATAAGTTTGTCTTAAACTCTTAGGGCATGTTCATATTTACTGAGCTGAACTGAACTTAACTGATTGGAGCTGAAATGAGCTGAAATGAATATTTTATGAGAGGGGGAAATTAGGAGCTGAAGTGAAATGAAATGAAATGAATACCAATGTCACAAGTTTTACTTTTCTACTACTCCGTATTCTAGATGAGTTGTATATAACAATTGAATATCATAGATGGAGTAACGAAACAAGAGTTAGTATAATGTAAGGAAGCTGCATTGTTAGTTTTGTTTCGTCAAGAAATTTCCATAAAGTTATAGAAACTGATACAATCTAATCCTAATGCCCATGTATTTCAGAATGAGTAGTCATAGTATAGGTTATGAGAAAAAAAAAGGCAGGAAACACAAATCAAGCATCAAGAATAAACACAAAAAGGCAGGAAATACAAATCAAGCATCAAGAATAAACACAAAAAGGCAGGAAACACAAATCAAGCATCAAGAATAAACACAAAAAGGCAGGAAACACAAATCAAGCATCAAGAATAAACACAAAAAGGCAGGAAATACAAATCAAGCATCAAGAATAAACACAAAAAGGCAGGAAACACAAATCAAGCATTAAATTATGGGTGACCAATATCTTCAGTAAACTGTAAACAATTTTAAGAAATGAATTTATAAAAGCAAGGACAACCAACACCATATGTTTGTATCAATTTAAAATATCTGCAACGAGGCTAAAATTCAACCCATAGACCATAGAAATATATTCCTGTAGAGAAAACTTGGAGATAGTAAGAGACATAAAGATAGAAACTTACTCGGACATCTATGAGAATCAGAGAATGAACACCATAAGGACAGAAACACTGCATCTGTAAACTAGTTTCATTATGATATCCACATCTACCTCCGCTTTTAGCACACTCTCTACAATTAGTAGCATTCCATTTCAGCTGAACCCCCATCCTTAAAGCACCGTCAATATCAGTTACATTCTTTCCTTCATATGGCACTGAAACTACTTTTTTGCATTTGCCAGCAAATTGACTCAAATTTCTACCTTGTGCATATATGCCAATAAGATTGCCCCTACTTTTATTATTAAAGATGCATGACTCCTCCTTATATTCTCCTATGCTGTTTTTAACTTTATTGTTGCAATCTTGCAGCAAGAATACCTCACTATGTGTACAAGCAAACTTGAATCTATTCTCATCCAAGGTGAAGCTATGAAGACCGAGAGTGCAATTGAAAGTAGCATCGATGAAGGCAGTGTTCAGAATATGCATGGATTGAAATTCATAAAAAATTCCTTGAATAGCATATGTATCATTGGAGAGATTAATGATTAGATGAGTTTTGCTATTACAAGTGACTTCGAAACCCTGTTGGCCACAGATGGGTTTCTGTAGGCCTGAAATGTAGAAAGGGTAAGAGATGGAAATGCTTCCACATACTCTAGGCGTACAGTCTTTATAATAATGATCTAAAGCCAAAGAACGATATGTTAGAAAGGAGAGGATTGAGATGAATAGGCTACTCAGCTTGTAGAATCGATTCATTTTTGGATAGTAAATCCGAGTGACATGATTAGATCTATTACTAGTATTTTCTTCATTATGTTATCTCTTGTATTCAACACCATTGAAATGTCAACAAGGATGGATTAATACTTTATGAAGTCATTAATAGTAGTCGACTTGATTATTGGAGTTGGACTAAGTCAATTCATATGCACTGAGAAAGTAAAACTAATTGACTAAAAATGTCAATGGGGTGGGGTGAGACGGGGCGGATGTTGGCTTTCTCATCCTTATTCCCACCTAACATTTTTATCCTCATGCTCAAGGTGGATCACAAATTCTTTTATTTCCCCATTCCAACATGTACAATTTAAAAACCATCCCTGCCCACCCTCAGGTCCCTCACGGCCTCACTTGGATATCCACCTAATCCCCACCTAAGACTTGCCTCCCAAATACAATATACTATAATGTTATATATATAAAAAATAAATCATTGTTACTATTACACAATTTTATTTTATTTTTTTGTATAATAAAGTCTATTATATAGTAATATATTATTTTCCTTAATTTTTTTTTTTATAATATAGTATAAAAGTTTATAAAACATTTTTTAAAATATATAGATGTGGATATGGGGTGTGTTTGAGGCGGGTACGAAGTGGTCGGGGATGGGTCGGGTACATACTAAAATTAAATCCATCCTCGCCCCATCACCCATGTCGGGTATGATTTTTAACTTTTTATCCCTATCCCCGCTCCACTACCTGCCAAATAAATCGGGACCCATTCCCGTCTTAATAGGGCGGGAATGGGGCGAGTCTCCTACTTGACCCACCCCACCGAAATCCCTATAATTGACCAATATGCTCAAGAAATTCATTCAATTGGGTTGGTTGCCATTAAGAGTTACAAGCTTGTTTTTAAGCATATTTAAGTGAATTGCTATTTGCCACAATGAAATTACTCAAGCTATAGTATTAAAAGACTTTAATGCCCCTTATAATTTTGAAAATTACATAACAATCCAACCATTATTAACTACTAAATTTGTCTTAGCTCCAACTTGACCATTAGCTCCACCACCCATACCACCACTCACCTTTGACTGGTCCACCACCACGACTCCACCTTGACCGGTCCACCACGACTTCCACCTTGACTGGTCCACCACAACTCCACCTTGACCATCATACACCACGGCTCCACCTTGAATGATCCACTACCCACGACATATAAAATGAGTCGACGATGGTCGGCGTTCATATCGGAGGCACTTGGTGGGGACGACGAACCGTTGAGTCAAGTATATGTCGGACTTTTTTTTTTTCAATTTTCGTTGTACCCGGTCGCATGTTATTATATGCGACTATACCACGGTGTAGTCGCATGCTATATGCGACTATACCGTGGTATAGTCGCATATAGTATGCGACTACACCATCGCATATAGTATGCGACTACACCATCGCATATAGTATGCGACTATGCCATGGTATAGTCGCATGTAACATGCGACTACACCGTGGTAGAGTCGCACGCTATATGCGACTGTACCGCGGCGTAGTCGCACGCTATATGCGACTCCACCATGGTGTAATTGCATGCTATATGCGACTATGCCATGGTGGAGTCGCATATAGCACGTGACTATGGTATGATAAGTGGTTGATTTGGTGTGATAGATAGTGAGAAAATTGGATGATTCCGGCGACCTTAGGGTGGTGGTGGTGATGGTGTTTAATGTGATGGTGATTCCGGCAACCTTAGGGTGGTGGTGGTGATGGTGTTTAGGGTGTTGGTGGTGGAAGGAGTATGGTTGGTGAGAAAAATTGAATGATGTCAAACATGGAACTTATAAGGGTAAATGAGTCATTTAATACCGCGCCCTAAGTAATTCTATTGTGGCATTTAGTAACCCCCATATTTAATGGACGATGAAACTTCATTAGACTATACCAAGAAATCTAGAGATAACTAGGCAATAAAAACATTGGTTAATTCCAAGTTTCTCTTCTTGATAAACATGAAATGTATTTCATAGGGTTAAATTTGTCTTTTTTACTAATAAAACAAGGATAAAAATGTAACTTTCTATGTTTTTGTTCCTTTTGCACAAAGTATTCTCACAAGTTGTAAGTTCGTAACCTTTCTAAGAAATATTAACACCAAAAACAATGACTACAAACAGAATATCAAAAATTGACAAATATAGCATAATTACCGCACATATATACCCAAGATATAACTTTAGATTCAAGGAAGACTACATCATTCCTGGCCATTGAGGGTGGCTGGTTTTTTTTTCCTTATTTTTTAAAGAAAATTTATTTAATTTTTTTTTTTTGAATAAACTTAACGGAACTCTAACGGATTCCGTTAAGTGGTAGTGATTTTTAGCAAACTCTGATTTAGTTGGTAGTAAAGTAAAAAAAAAAAAAAAAAATTAAACCGATAACAAATGTGAAACATGGTATTTTTAGTGGTAGCAAATGTCAAAATTTCCTTATTCTTATATAATGCCAAACTCCTACATTTCAATCTTTTATCCCTATATACTTTCAAAATCTTCTCTGAACAATCAGGAAACACATGCATATACATAATCATGCCTCGTCGAGAACTTGATCAAATTGTTCTGTATCGATAGATTATGAAGCGAATTGAAACAACCCCAGCTACTCAGAAACATCTTTTAGTAGGGGAAATCCCTATTGATCTTCATGATTAAAAAAATTTCAATCTAGGGGCATTTACGGTATTTCAACCATTTATTATGAGGATGTAATGGTAACTTCCTTGTGATGAATTGGCAATCTACAATGACTAAGCTTCCACGTTAGTTTACCAATTGCCCCGTAGGATCTAACGCCATATGACGGCCGTTAGCTAGGTAGTGTTTATTGCTCTTTACTCTTCTTCTGACATAAGTCAAATTGTCAAAACACCTAACTCTCTCTCCTAGTATTTTCTCTCTCCTTTGTATTATGTATTAGCTAGATATTTGACATCTAACACTTGTTGAAGATAACGAAGGGATAATCACCATGTATCAAGTCAATATGACTTTTTCTATGTTAAATTATTTTGACATTGTTTTAACAACAGTGTTTTGACAATCTTAACTCATGTTTTATATTGTTCTGGGTTAATTTGTTTGACATGAATGTTAGCAATAACTGTATAAATTATGTCTTTTGATACTTCAATTTAATTATACATTTCGTTCTAAGAAAATTTTTGAGGTGAAAAGTTTCATAGAGCATCCACCACCTGAGATACATTCATCAAGAGTAGTTGCTTAGAAAATACACACTTTAGCCAACGTTTTTAAATTAGCTTAAAAACAGTTATGAAATATACACTTTGGCAGCTGATTATTTATTTCTACGTATCAGTTAATATTTTAAGAGGTCCGGAAACTATAAGGAGGAAGGGAATGTCATAGTTACCTAAATAAAATGTAGCCCCATTGCAATAGGACTAAGGATTTGTTCCCTTCAGCTAATTTTCAGTTCAGTTTAGTTCAGGTCCAATAAATTCAGTTCAATTCATTTGAGTTCTTAATTTTCTTCTCTTATAAAATATTCAAAGTTCAATTAAGTTCAGTTTAGCTCCAATTAGTTCAGTTCAATTCACCTCCAATAAATTCAGTTCAGTTTAGCTCAGCTTAGTTTAATTAATCAAAACAGACCCTAGATAAATAAGTCTAAAACATTTTTATCTTCCGAAATAGAATAAGTATTGGGCCTGGAGTGAGAGGCCCATAGAGACAATAGTGTTGTAAATTCTACTTATAATGCATTATAAAAACATAGGCCGGTAGCCCAGACACGATCTAGGCAATGTGAAAATTATTAAGTCAAAGAAAAATGAATCATCAATAACTATATACTAAAAGACACACCAGCAAATTAGCAATGACACATGTCATGTTCTGGTGTGTCCTAAGTTTTTTTTTTTTTTAAAGAAAATTTATTATGGAAAATAATCTTATACATTACATAGAAAAAAAGATACGGAGTAGAAAATTTATACATACATAAAAGATTATAAAAGATTTGATGTATATTTCTATAATCTATTGTCAACTATATAAACATAAGTAGATACGGTAATTTTTCTTATATATATAGAATTTGTGTCATATATTACAAGAATTTTATTTTTTTATTAATTTTATTTAATTACATATTAGAAGCTCAGTAGTTCGAATATCAAATATTAAAATTATTTTAAATAAAAAATTTGAGGTATCATTCCACAAAAATTTAAAAATATAACTGCTATAAATTTAAGCAACAAAAAAATGTCACGTTCTTCCCATAATTTGAGACATACATGATGTAATAACCGACATTTTTTAAGAAAATGATACCAATACAATTTGTTAGTGAAATCGAGTATATAAAAAAAATGCACATTAACAAATGTATAGTTTCAAATGCCCCAATCATCGATCACCTTTATATATACCCGGGTTCACATAGAGGTAGGTGTATTGGTGTACCCAAGGTAGTTTTTTTTTTTTTTTTTTTTTTTTTGCTTATTTAATATTTTTTTTTCTTCTCATTTAAGAGTTAAACAAAAATAAAAATTAAAAAATATATTGGCTAACATACTCTTTAATAAATCATAATATTCTAGACAAATTATATTGTATAATTAAACGTATTGTTAATATGAAGCGATTACTAAAAGTTACCGTGCATGGTACGGGACCTAACCTAGTTATAATAAAGTACGGGTCGCACATAATATTAAAGTAACTAAACCAATAATTAACCCAATTGAAATATATATATATATATATATATATATATATATATATATATATATATATATATATATATATATATATATATAAACCCAAGGCAAGAATTGTAATTATGCCACGTGTCATCATTTTTGCCACGTGTCGTCATGAATTGATAAATGATGTGGGGTCATGTGATTCATGTCATATTAAAACTAATCATTAATTTTTTCCTCACAAAAAATTAATGTTCATAAATGCTAAATTTTTAATCTTCATTCTTTCATTTGCTCATCTATACTTTGAAGAAATTTATAATGGTAGATAAAAATTCATTTAACAGATAAAACAAACTAATATGAAATATAAAAGTTAGGTTACTGCATATTTCATAATGAATTTTGTTAATGTTCAATAAGATTTATAAAAAAAATGATTTTTTTTTATTAAATTATAAAACCATCAATATATTTCCCTTTAATTTATTAATGTTATTTTTTAAAAGAATTTACTATAGTTTTTTTATATATAAAAATGACCTGGGGCATTGCCCGGTCCTCAAACTAGTTTTGAGACTAAAAAAAGAGGGATAGTGAATTATAATGTATGAGTTGTTTTTTATATGAATAGTGAGAGTATGAATTGATTTCATTAATCAATCTTATTATATTAAAGTGTGAGAAAAAAAACAATTTACTATGTTAAAAACTAAAGTAAATAAGTTTAGTACATGCGTTAATAACTAAAACACAAAGTATTGGGTGCGCCAAGCCGAACCTAACGTGTCGTCGGTCGAAGGAGATGACGATGACGATAAAGACAATAATGACAACAATGGTGGATCTCCTTCTCCCCTTGTAGGTGACGATGACAATGACGACATCAATGGCAATGGAGAGAATCGAGGTCATTCATGGCGGAAGAGAGAGAGCGTTTAATTCTCGATTTTTTTGAAAAATACCCAAAAATCAAATTGGGGCTTTTTTATGTGATGTATAATTGTTGAAATTGATTGCCCCATATGATTGTATGTTGAATTCTGAGCATATCATCCAGCAAATAGAGGATATCATCCAACCAATAAAGGATATCATCCAGGTAGTATAAATATCATCTAGCCAATAAAGGATATCACATAGCTAATAAAGAATATCATCCAGGTAGTATAAATATCATCTAGCCAATAAAGGATATTACATAGCTAATAAAGGATACCATCCAATTAATAGAGGATATCATCCAGGTAGTAGAAATATCATCCCGTAAATAGATGATATCATCCAGACAATAGAGGATATTATCCAGGTAGAAAATATCATTCAGCCAATAAAGGATATCATATATCTAATAAATGATATCATCCATTTAGTATAGGATATCATCTAGCCAATGGAGGATATCATTATTCAGCTAATGGAGGATATCATCCCGCCAATTGAGGATATTAAAAATCTGCATTTTGTCAGTTCGGACTGACGAAAGTCCGGACTAACACAATACCTTCTTTAATAAAATAAGTGTGTTTAGTACAACGCCATTTGATTTTTCAAGTTATCATAAATATAATTATCCAACAAGTGCACAATATTTTTTGTATTTGGTGGAAACAATATTGAATCAACTAGTTGGTCACATCCCCTATTTAACACATAATTGTTGTGTTATAACCCTTGTTGATGTAGGCAAAATTTTGTTAATTGTAAAATTATTAAAAATAAGGGTTCTTTTTTACAATTAAGAATATTTGATATTACGGTTGACAAACAAAACTACTAAATGCTAATTCGGACCCAACTCAAGAACCCGACCTGAACATGCAATGATTTGAACCCGACCTGTACCCGAACAATGGGGTGAAACTAGTGACCTGTAACAAACCTGAACCCGACCTAACGCTAACCGACAACCGATTTGATCCAATTCTTTATCACATGCAATCGACCAACACAACCTGTTATTGACCTGAGTCATGGAAGGTTTAATAAAATTTTATACACCTTTTGTTTAGTTTATATACTGGTACAATTTTGTAATCCCTCAATCTTAACAACATATTGGGTTCAGCTTATATACCTGATAGGCGTGTCGCGTACCTAACAAAATAAACCTAACTAGACCACTACTATATAGACGGGCAAGCAAGGGTCAGATCCCAAGAGACTATGGTTCAACTAATTAAATAGACTCAAGTAAATACTAAGCAAGTAACCAAATCAAATAATTGAGAATTAATAACTAAATATCAAGAATGATGATTAAACTAAATAATACGATAATCAAATACTAAAGACATCCAAGATCAAGCATTACCACGAATACAATTAATGCAATAGTAGTTCTACCCCTAACATATAATTCAATTGATTAAAGAGGAAAAGTAATCCCTGAATAGTACCAATGGTCTCTCCCAAGTTATCAATGGCTTCTCTAATCAAAATCAAACCTACTTTCATGGAATCATGTAAATTAAAGACCTTAAGCACATTACCCAAACTTCCTAATCATCCATTCAATTACTCCCGTGATGAACTTCAAACCCTTAATTGATTTATTCAAACCCGTCAAAATCCAACTCCCGTTGCGATTAAAACAATAGATTAATAACAATACCAATTAACCCTAATCTAGTATTGGCATGAGCACAATTGTAGACACCCATTTGTGTCTCCCCAAAACCAAACCCAGTGATGAGTGCCTTTCACGTAGAATCATAATCGAATGAAACGAAAGTGTGGAAAGGTCTAGTGTTGCGGAAAGTTTTATTTCTTTTCTTTTCTTTTCTCTTCTCTCTGTTTTTGAAAACTTTGTTTTAAGAAAACAGCCAATCCAGTTTGGGTGGTCCATGATATGGGTCCAATAGTGGTGTAGTTGGATGGGGCTTGCAAAGACCTTTCCAACGATATATTATAAGCCCAATTCCGATGAATATTGAGGAATTTATGGCCAATTTACTAAACTGGACCCGGTTTGAGCTTTAAGTACGGCCCAATGATCTAGGGGAGGGCCTAATATGATTTATCATTCCTAATGTAATTAGGAATGGTTTTGGTCTTCTAGAACATTCTAGAAGGTCTTATCATTCTTAATTCAATTAGGATTCTTCAGAGTTTTAATTAGATCAAATAGCATTTTCGACCGAAATTATATTATTTTATCTTCTAGTACAATAAAACTATCAGATTTTCGAAAACGCGTTAAAATCCGGTTTGGCGTCCAACCCAAGGCCTTGGCGCCTGGAACCAGGATTGGCGCCAGACGCCAGCCATTGGCGTTTGGCGCTAGCCACTGGTCCTGGCGCCAATGAGCCAGGGCTGGCGCCAAGTTAGTTTTGTGATCTTCAGACTCTGTTTTGATAAATTATCTTTTTTGGATGTTTTTCTCTATAAATATCGTATCAAAAACTCCGTTTTGATTCACGGACTGTCAATATTCATTCACCATTCATTCATCTACATCTATCATTCACCAATTCTTTTTATTCTTAAGTTTTAATAAACTCCGTTTTCATTCATCATCTACAATCATCAATCGTCAACAATTACTTTATGAATCATTGATCTTTTAGCATTCTTTCTAAACTTTTTTTTAATACAAAATTCCGCATTCACAAGATCTTGATACACCTAGCCATATTCGAAGTTGCCTTCGCCCTAGACGTGAAAGGTTTTAATTTATGAGGGTTTGGTCCCAAATCTTTCTTTCAATTATTTAATTTAATTGTTTTGATTATTATTTTCCTTGAAGTTACTAACGCGTGTATTTTGTAATTAGAAAGAGGTACGAGGCATCCAAGTAAGTACTTTAATTGTTTAATTGATTTATGATGTAGATATCACACTTAGATTGTTATTTATGATTCCTAGTATCATGTCTAGGGTATCTTTAATATCAAGTATGATTTAAAAGTATGATGCTTCCTATGTTCTTTCTAATGTTTATGATTATTTATTATTATTATGATTATGTATTATGTTTCTTGATATCCGTATTATTTTATATTTTTATTGCTTGATCACCTTTATTGCAGGTTAAAGGGAATTTGTACTTGCAATCACGCTTAATAAGATAATTAATAATCTTGTTAGGTTAATTGTGATTATAATTCAATTGATCGCCAATAACAGATTTTTTTATGCATTAATGTTCAACCAACATAGATAAACAGGTTTAGGGTTAATCCTATTGATTGTATGTTAGTCAGAAAGCGCACATGAATACGAGCAGAATAAAGTAGAGGCCTATTATTAGGACAGGTTCAATCTCTTTTAGGTTGGATTTGTACCATCATCCCCGAACCCTTATTTGGTTCATGACCTTATGGAGTTGACGATCTCTTGGATCGTTAAGGGGTGTAACCTTCACCTCGTGAACGGTTTACAAGTTCCTTAAAAACTTGTTGGCGACTCTTTTGCTCTATTTTCTTCCCTTTTGGACGCCACCGTACTTTAGTGTATGATCACAGTGGGGTTCAAGCTAGTGGGATTTTTAAAGGCTTGAAAATATTCCCCACAACAATCAATTAAGCATATCAATTGCAAGTATTATTAGAGAATTTACATAATTAAATCAAGCATTAATCATATTCGGGTTCTGCTAAATCTTGGAATAAAGAAACTACTCACACATATTCATGAAATCAAGAATGATAATCAATACAGAAAACATAATTAACAATAATAAAATAAAAGAATTGAGAGAAGAAATCAATACTTGGAATTAATTATGAAATCTTGAATCTTGAAGGCAAAACCCTAGAAAAATAATATGGAAGAACGTAATACCCGAAAAGTCTAAATATAATATCTGAAAATGTGATAAATAAAAGACTATCTAAAACCTATTTATATCCTCTCATAAAACTAGGTATTTATATCTTAATAGGACTCCTAAACGCTGCCAAAACGAGCTGCCACAGGTGGGTTGTGGCATAAAGAAAACCGCCACAGTCGGGCTGTGGAGTGGGATGTCTTCGCCTCTCCTTTGCTCCAATAATGGACGCCCACAACCAGGTTGTGGCCGAAAGGTTGCATGCCACAACCAAGTTGTGGAGCAGGCTACTACAATGCGTTAGGATACTAAAAACGCTCCATATAAAGAAGTATCTCGCGATCAAAATGAATTCCACGCAAATCGAGCCCTATTTGTAGAAAAACAAACAAACAAACAGAGAAGAGCAATATCGAAATAGGAAGAATAATAGCGCAAAAAGATTAGGAAAATGAAGAAAACACAATAAAACATGACCAAATATCACATATATATCGTGTATAATATCATGTTATCAATACCTTTTGTTCTGTATTACTTTGTACGTAGGTTTAATAAAATCTTGATAATACTTGATTAAATTATTGAAGGTATAATTATATAAGTTTAACTTGACCACATCGATATTTTATGGAATTGAACTTGAACCAAAACCAAGATTGATCCAACTTTAAGATTATCCGACCAAAAAATTATCTAATCTAACCCTAATCCAAACCCGAATGTACCATCTATTAACTCGTTCAATCCTGACTCAACAAACCTGAACCTGAAATTTAACCCGATCTGAATTTGATTTGAATCTAACTCGACCTACACTCGAAATGGTGAACGGCTCGAAATAATCTAAAGTTAAATTGACCCGACATGAACCTGAACCTGATTTGAGGCTGGATTGACCCGACATAACCTGATCCTCATTTGACCCAAGACCTGATTTGACCCGACCCGAACCCGACTTGAATACCTGAATTGACATCTCTAAATATTTTTGAAATAGGTAAACTACGATTTTTGAAAATGTATTATAATTTATTAATACTCCCTCCGTTTTTAAATACTTGCTCCATTTCTCTATGTGCGGAGTTTTAGGATAAATTGGAGAAAGTAATATAATATGGAGGTAGTGGGGTTGGTGGAAGAATAAAATAAAAAGGCTATTTCACCAAATGCCATTGAGCACTTTAAAAATTCACCAAATGCCATCGGACTTTTCAAAATTCACCAAATGCCACTGAGTTTTTAAAAAATTCACCGAGTGCCATTAATGACTAATGACAGTTAGTCATTAAGGCTAATTATGCCACGTGGTGTATTCTAATTGGTTCAATTATTATTTTATTTATCAAAAAAAATTAAAATCAGAAGTTTTCAAAAAATAAAAATAAAAATAAAATCAGAAAAAAAAAAACTAAACCCCAGCCACTCTTCCCACTGCACCACGGCACCACCGTCCCTACGCCAGCCTAACCCCTTGCCCCCACCCCCACTGGCGACCAACATCCTCTTTAGTGTCGGCGGCCACCCTTCCCCCTACCCCTACCATCTCCATCCACTTCCCCCCCTTAAACCACCATCCTCGACACCCTAAAACCCCAAAATTGAAATCTCCAAAATCGAAACCCTAAATTTCAATTTTAAGGTTTTCGATTTTGGGGTTTAAGCGAGGTGGTTCAGGGGTTGGAGATGGGAGGGGGAGGGGGAGGGGCGATTTTGGTTTGCCGGAGCGGGGAGGGATCATTGGACGCCAACAGTGGGGAGTGGAGGGGGCTTCGAATTTGGGATTTAAGGTGTCGAAACCCTAGATTTTGATTTTTGGGGATTTTAATGTAGGGTTCCGACATGGTGGTTGAAAGGGTGGAGCTCGGAGGAGATGAACTTATTTGAGTTCTCCGGCGTGGAGAGGGGGGTTTGGTTGTCGGCGGTGGGGAGCGGAGGGATTTTTGAGAGAGAATAGAGTTTGCGAATCGCGGGAATGGTGGTTGGGTTGCGTCGTTGGGGAGGGCTGGCTAGCCTAGGTCGCCGGCACAATCCTTCAGGGATGGTCACCGCCGTGGTGGGGACTGGCTGGAGGCGGGGTTATGGTGGTGGTAGTGACAGACGATGGTTGGGGCTGGGTCATGGTGGGTGGTGTTTTTTTTAAGTCTTTTATTAAGTAATTAATTTACTAATTTAATAAGCAACCAATCATAAGCCACCACGTGGCATAATTAGCCTTAATGACTAATGGAGTTAACTGCCGTTAATCATTAATGACAATTGGTGAATTTTTTAAAAACACGGTGGCATTTGGTGAATTCTGAAAAGTCCGATGGCATCTGGTGAATTTTTAAAGTGCTCAGTGACATTTGGTGAAATAGCCGTAAAAAAATTGTAGAAAGCAAAAGTAGTGGAGAGAAATGGAGGAGAGAGAATATATGTTGGGTCCACTAGTTAAGAAAAATTAATTAAATATTGTAAAAGCTTTCCAAATAAAGAAATGGAACTAGTATTTAAAAACAGCCGCAAATGGAAAGTGAAGCAAGTATTTAAAAACGGGGAGAGTATATTATACCCAATTATGAACCCCACTCATTTATAATTAATCATTTGTCACTCTTCCAATGGTACACACATTATTGGATTGTCTCTTAAATTCTGTATAAAATATTAAACTTTTCTACCTTTACTAACATTTCATTTTAATATACTGAGTATTTCCTAAAACTCTACCCAAACTTATAAAGGGTCTGAATCTTCTATTCTACTTTTGGAGGAAGTACTAATGAAGGTTTGATATGTATTTGCAAATACATTTCAAACCTTAAAATATTAAAAAGTATTGTAAGCACATGGGGGTGAGAGAAAGGAGGAGAGAGATTGGCAAGTGGGACCAATTTTTAAATGTACGACTAAAAGCTTATATAATATCATTGAATATGTAGTGATATTATTTCTATACGTAGTTGGTACCACTAAATGAATATACAGTACCATTGAATGAATATATAGTATCACTGAATGTTCATTGTAAATCTTTTTTTTTTGGAGGTGGTAAATTCAATTAAGTGGTTATTTGAAGGTGGTAAAAGTCAAAATTTCCTTTTTTTTATTATTTTCTTAGTTAGTGATGAATATTATGATCATAAAAACTTAGAGGGCAACCAATGGGTATATGTGGGCATAAATGGGCATAGTGATTGGGCATAGATGAGATGGAAGAGAGAGATATTAATAAAAAAAAAAGTTTATGACCACCATTGATTTGGGCAACCATTGGCTTTGCTTGAGTTCATGACTTGAAGTTCTGAGTTACATATGAAATATATTATTTAAACATGGGCACGGGCCGTGCCGGCACGGGCCCGGCACGACACGGCACGGCGGCCCACCTGTGGGCCGTGGGCCGTGCCGTGAACAAATTTCTGGGATTTGGCACGGGCACGACACGTGGCACGCCGGGCAGCACGGTGGCCGGCACGTGGGTCGGCACGCTGGCACGACCCGGCGGCACGGCACGTGGCACGGCCGGGCACGACACGGCACAGCACGGCCCGGCACGGCACGACCCGTGCCAAATTACCGTTGGAAAACTAGCCGTTTTTGGCCGTTTTCCAACAGCTATAAACGGCTAGTTTTCCGCCCCATTTCCCACCCAAATTCCCTATAAATACCTCATATTTTCCTCCAAAATTTTCACAGTTCATCAACTCATCTCTTCTCTCTTATTCTCTAATTTTCTTACTCCCAAGTTCTCAATTCTCAAATTCCTACAAATCCTACAATCTTGCTCTCTTTTGTGAAAAAAAAAAAAATTCCTACTCTCTTATAAATTTTACATTTTTACTATTATTACTTTTATTAGTCTACTACCAAAAAAAAAATTGTTATATTTACATTCGGGAAATTATAAATTCGGGAAATTATAAGTTCGGGAAATTATAAATTTGGGAAAGCATTGAAGCGTCATTGTAAGATCTAACTCAACTTTATTTTAATTTGTTATTGTTAGTTGTTAATCTTGTTATTATTATTATTATTATTATTATTATTATTATTATTATTATTATTATTATTATTGTATTCTTGGAAGTTGGAACTACTAAATTATATAAAAACTACTTTCTATTTTAATTGTGGGTTATTTGGATTGTTGAAATCTGTCTAAGGCGGGACTTGGGCTCTGGACAACGTCGCTCCTAACCTCTCCTACCTGGGATCTCATTGATCCAAGTAATCTACTATTATTATAATTATTTTTAAAAATTTAATTTATATAAAAACTACTTACTAATTCTTATTGTTATTGTTATTATTATTGTTGTGAATTGTTATTATTATTGTTATTGTTATTTGTATTATTATTATTATTGTTATTGTTACTTTTATTGTTATTATTATTAATTAATCATGGCATCAAACCCGAACGCTTCCTCCTCCTCTAGAAAAGCCAAGTCAAAACGTAGGGAATCACCAAATTCAAACACTTCAATGCCTATGCCCCCCCTAACATGCCCTTTCCCTCCCCTAACATGCCCTTTCCAAACACTTCCACCCCTTTCTTTCATCCCCAAAACACGGGAGGGTAAGAACAAATGGATGATATGGCTCCTTGGACCCAATTTCAACAAAGCCAATTTCAACAACATGAATTTCCTTTTCCTCCTCCTTCCCAAGGTAGCCAAACACAAGCCTCCAGGTCGAGTGAACCATCCACCCAAATTCCCAGCACCCAAAATCCTAACATATTAGAGTGGTGTACCGAAGATGATTTTGCTCAAACCAAAAGAAAGAGTGAAGTTTGGTCACATTATCAATTAAGTAAAAATGGACAAAAAGCCAAGTGTCGGACTTGTGGTAAAATTTTCTCGGCCGATACCAAGGGAGGGACAGGACACCTTAGTAGACATACAAAAAAATGTGGTGGACCATCTAGTGATCCAACCCAACCCAAAATTTCTCAATTCCATCCACAAGGCTTCATTTACAATTACGAGAGAGATAGGGATGAACTTGGGAGAATGATTGTACATGCGGAACAACCTTTTCTTTTCACCGAAAATGATGCCTTCAACAACTATATTAACCGAGCACTACAACCAAAACACAAAAAAATCTCCCGAAAAACCGTTCGATCTGCTGCCATGAAGAGTTATCTAGAGTACAAATTGAAATTAGTAAATGAATTAGCTAATCTTCCTAGTAGAGTTTCTTTAACCGCCGATGCATGGGATGGTGGTTACGGACTCCACTATTTATGTGTTACTTGTCATTGGTTAGATAATGAGTGGATGTTACAAAAACGCATCATTCATTTCAAAATTCTTGAATACCCTTATATCGGTCTTAACATTTCACATCATTTAATGAAAGTCATTGATGCATATAGTCTTAGGGATAAAATCATGTCTATGACTTTCGATAATGCAACTTCTATGACATATAGTGCGAATTTGGTCAAAAACCAATTGACCGATGTTATATTAGATGGAGATGCACTTCATGTTAGATGCATTTGTCATGTTCTTAACTTGTGTGTGAAGGATGGAACACAAGCAATTGGTCCATTTTATCACAAAATAAGGAATGCTATTATGTCTATTAATAGCTCTAACATGAGATATCAAGAATGGAAAGGTTTTTGCAGGCAAAAACGGATAAAAACCATAAAAATAGCACCGGATTGTCCAACTAGGTGGAACTCCACCTATGAAATGTTGAGTCGGGAAATCGAGTACAAGGTTCATTTAACACTTTTTTATAATATGAAATTTCCACAATGTGCTTTACTAGAAGATGATTAGGTTAATTGTGAAAAATATATGCAGTTTTTACAATTACTATATGGTATGACACATTGTTTTTCTTCTGTATATAATCCTTATTCTCATTCTTTTCTTAGCAATGCATGTTTACTTGCACAACTTTTTGCGGAACACCGATCTCAACATGTTTATCGTGGATATCTTCCATCCATGGAGGAAAAATGGCGTAAATATTACACCGATATTCCTATGATTTATGTTTTTGCTTCTATTTTAGATCCTAGGCAAAAATATGATGGCACCTTTTTATTAATTGATATTTATTATAGTAACATGAATTTTGAAGATGATGTTGAAACTTTTAAACGTAAGGTGACAAATGATTTTTTTTCTTTATATAGTTTATGAAAGTAAATATGGAACCGTTTCTCGATTTGCCCCTTCTCAAACATCCAAAAATGTAAGTAAACGGGCCAAAGGTTTATTTGCACAAGCTGCTAACATGATGTCCAAGTTTTCAGGTACGGAATCATCATCAAGTAAGAGAACACAAAGCGATGTTTCGGAGTTGCAAATGTACTTAAGTTACGACTTCATGAAAGGCATGGACGATGAAGAGAAGTTTGGCCTCGACATCCTCGATTGGTGGAAATCACAAACCGTGAAACATCCAATTTTGTCGGCAATGGCTCGTGATATTTTTGCAATCCAAGTCTCCTCCGTTGCCTCCGAAAGAGCTTTTAGTGCGTCGGGACGAGTTTTAGACGATAGAAGAACAAGACTAAAATCCGAAACACTTGAAATGTGTGTTTGCTTCAAGGATTGGTTGGATGCCGAAACTCGTTCTCAAGATCGTACTTATGCACAAAACGACGACGATGAAGGAACGTCGACTTCTTTTAGTTCTCATACTTCTCAATCAACTCAATTGGCGGATGAACTTGAACCTCTAGAAGACGAAGACGAAGACGAAGATGAAGACGAAGGCGAAGACGAAGACGACCAATAATAATTACATGATTACATATTTACATTATACACTATTGTATTCTTTTTGTATTATCGAACTTCATATTCCGTATAATAAATGAAGTTATTCAATATTCATACACTATTGTACGATTTTTAATCATCATTACTTATTTTGTATTATTGAATTATTGTACATTCGTACCAGCTACCGTCATATAATAAAATAAGTTATTCTTCAATTTTTTGTGTTTTCGGATTATCGCACTCGTATTTTTTTTATTATATGCATTGTTGTTTTTTGCTAAATTAATAAAATTGTTTTTATTTGTTTAAATAAACTTAAACATAATTATTAATTAGATAAATAATTTATATAACCTAAATTAAAATAAAGTTGTTCAAAAAATGAAAACAAAATATATTAACATTAACATTTAACATAAACATAAATTAATCACATATATTAAGTTGTACTAAAAAAAATATATATCGTTTAATTCATTTTTTTTTTCATTTATTAAAAAAAAAAAAAAGCTGGCACAGTTTGGCCCGCGGCCCGGCACGGCACAGCCCGCAAGGCATGTGGGCCGTGCCGTGCCGTGGGCTGGGGTGTGCCAAATTCAGGCACGGCACGGCACGGCCCGCCGCGGAGCCGGCACGGCACGGCCCCCACCCCGGCACGGCCAGGCACGACCCGCGGCGGCACGGGCACGGCCCGTGCCCATGTTTAATATTATTTATAATATAGAATCTCCTGATATATTAAACACTGGAAAACTGTCAGAATTGCAAGATACCTTAGAACTAGGATGCCCACAATATTGTTTTTGATCATTTTGTATATGAAATGGATATTATAAATATTGATTCCCGCATTTGCTGGGAATGCAATTTCCTTAATGATTTAAGGATAAAGCTAAAAGAAGATGAAACTGGAGAAAGAGTGACAGAGTTAGATTGAATAAAAATGACTTGGAGAAACAAATCAGTTTTTTCATTGTGTCATCCTCTATTCCTCTGTATTCATTCCCATTATTCAAAGACCTTTTTTTTGAAGTCATTAGTAGATTTGATTACAATTGAACCTGATAGTAATTTCCAGCTGACTCAGTCAATTCAGTGACTGTTCCCATCATAGTATAGTTGACTCACTCAGTTTGCAACTTGCCATCAATTAAGCTACACTTTAATTTCGGTCTTTTGGACAAAAACCGAACCCTACCAAATCACTTAATATAAATTTGACCCGACCTGAACTGACCAAATAACCAATGTGATCAGTACTGCAATCGAGTCCTAAATTCCTATTGTTCAAAAATGAGTAAGTTCTAATATGTATGGAAAGGCAAAGAAATTGCATCATTGAAATAAGTCAATAACTATTGGTAATATTTGCAATATAAACTCTTGGAATGACTATAAATTGTAGGTATAACAAGTACCCCATATTGAGGTTATAATATATGCTTTGAAGTCTCTTAATAAATGTAGTGTTTATATTTATTCTTGGAGTATAGTTATTAGTCTTCTTTGTCGATCTAATGAGGAGAAAATCCTCGTTCATAAAGCTTATGAACGAAAATCATTCATAAGAGGGTAAAACCGTCTTTTTGACTGAATAGTAAGGGCAAACTCGTCAATGTCAAACTTATCTCTTAACTTGGAGATAGCGGCGTTAGTTTATTGAATTTTTCCATCCCGTTATTAATTTCAACCCCGTTGCCAGCAAGCTTCAATAACAACAAAATTATGGACGAGTAATGGGACTGTGAATTCAACAAAGCTAAGGATTTGTCTGAAAGCTATTCGCCTTTACCAATTTGTTGTATACGGATGAAAAAGTGTGGGAGGAGGTGGTGGCGGTGATGAATCGAATTCTCGGCGATAAAATCCAATGAACTGAAGTTGGCCGCGAATGAGGAATGCGTAGTTAGGGTTTCGACAGGTATTTCTTAGCAATTCAGTGTTAGTCTTGTATAAGTTGTTGTAATAGGTTGTTTAATTGAATTGATTTGTGTGTAATTGTGTTTTGTTATTATATCGAATTCAATCATTGACCACTGCTTAGCAATTTATGGGTTATCGTTCGTGTCTGTGTTCGCAATTCAGTGTTTGTCTTGTATAAGTTGTTGTAATAGGTTATTTAATTGAATTGATTTGTGTGTAATTGTGTTTTGTTATTATATCGAATTCAATCATCTGGCTGTCGGACATTGTGGTAATAGTTTTTATAATGACTTGTATCATCGTACCCATAGGTGTTTAAAATTTTGTTGTGATTGAATTGAGCAGGGGAGGGTCAATTTTTGTGGTAGTGTGATATGTTTTTGCAATTTACAATTCATAGCTTAGATTGTGCAATTTATAGATATATTAAATATCATATTCTGCAAAGTTTTTTGACTGGTGAATATGGGGCAGTAAGCCTTGGGGCAACTGGGATTAAAATATGTCAAAGTCGAGATTAATGTTTCTGTATTATAATTGATAATGAGTAGCAGGAGTTGGGAATGAAGTACGACTTATCATTGTTATGAGATTTTAGACATTTTTGGAATGGGAATGGATTATTTGGACGGTAAAAAACGTAATTGCGAAAGGTGAAGAACGACAAATATTTCTGAGGTATATGCATTTGTCTGTGCTAGAGCATATTTATCTGTTTACACATTGGTCATGTGTGTACTCAACCTATCTGTATTAAAATTCCAGGTCACATGAAGAAGATTTATCCAGAGATATTCAAGGTATTTAGAAATTTTGCTGTGAATAAACCTTAAGTCGGAATAAGCAAATCACTAACAATGTTGATAGTTATTGTAGGATGACTCTTTAAGTGTTGGTGGTGAGGTGAAGAGGAAAGGTGAAGTGTTGGTGCAACATCTGAAGTCGCGATGTAGGGTAAGTTATTTGATTGATAGTATGTGTTTATGTGGATTAAAAGTGGTAGTTATTATTTGTTTGATTTTGTGTACAAGTTTGCTTGATTTGTGATCAAGTGTGTTTGATTTGTGATCAAGTGTGTTTGTTTTGTGATGAAGTGTGTTTGTTTTGTGCTCAAGTGTGTTTGATTATGTGTTCAAGTTTGTTTGATAAGTTTTTCTTTACTAGTATTGTTAGCCGGCTAATACAAGCTGTCGAATAGAGTCTTTTGGGAGAATATGCGAAAAGTTTGATGAGCAATGTAGGCGCTGGGTTGGTGAAATGGGGTTTGCCGAGCTATTAAAAATTGGTGGCTATATGAACCTTCCCAGACAGCTGGCTTATTGGTTGATGACTCGAATTGATCCCTTTAATTGTACTTTAAGTAGCGTAGATGGGAAAGTATTTAAGTTGTCTCAAAATCAGGTTCATTGGGTGCTAGGTATCCCTAATGGGGGTTTACCTGTTCCGACATACAAGTCCCAAAAGTTTTAACATTTAAGTATGACATGTGTAATAACTTACAGGTTGTTAGGATGGGCAGCGGTAGTGTTTGTTATAGGGCTAAGGTTGCACGAAAACGGATACCCAGATGTAAGCGTAAGAGGTAAACAAAGCAGCAAAAGTTTGTGTTAAATAATTTTTAATAAATCCCCCAAAATGAACTGCTTTAGTTACATGGATATTTATATTTTCAGGTTGGAATTTGAATCTGCTATCGACAATGTCGTATCAACCCGCACTGATATCAACAGCAATGTCATCAGAAGTAAAGATGTGAAGTGCAGGATAGATTTGAATACATGAAAGTTTATCAAGTTATTGTTCAATTTGTTGTGTGTTTGGGCTGAATGTTTAATGGGCTTTAAAAGCCCAAATAAATAGCATTTGTGTAATGGGTTATTGGATATTCAAAATGAGTCACGATTACTGGGGCATAAAACACGGGAAAAAGTGCAATACCCAAGTTTTTTTATTTGACCCATTACACAACTGGACTTAGTCTGTACACCATATGCAGTTTGAATTGTTGCCATTAATCTTATGGGTCAAATTATGGGTCGGGGCCGCTTATTAGGCTGTACCATATGCAGTTATAATTGTTGCCATTACTATTTGGATGTTATGAACAAATATTAATGGCCTTAATTAGTCGTAGTTTAGAAGGTAAGAATTATTTACATATCATTGTAAGCCATGAGGCATATGCATTTCTAATAGGCATATTCATTAAAAAAAGTCATAAGAAATAGTTATTGTTGTGGTTAGAAATGATTGCAAGTGATATAATTTTTATTTTCAGTAGTTCTATTTCTAATAGGCCAAGTGTTGTTAAGTTCTATTTCTACAAATTGAAAATCAAAGTTAAAAAGTGGAACATAATATAATCCAAGAATCATAGATATAGTTATGAAATCATTGCACCTTTTTAACCCATTTATATTACACCTTTATAAGGCGTTTATAGAGGGTGGCTTAGTTTGTTAAATTTTTTGTTTAATAGATACTAATTAGAAGATATGTGTATCAATTTTTAAGTTAAAGGGCGCAAAAAAATGGGATAAATGATAATAACACTAGCTAATGCATAATATCAAATTTGGGAAGCATAAGACTAGATAATGCGTAATATATTTCAGACAATATGGATCTGTTACAAAGAATATTCATCACATACTTCAACAATTATAAACTGGACCCTTTTCATTTGGGATCCTTAAACATTAGCATACTACATTTTTTTAAAACCACTTACAACACTTAGTTTATAGAACGAAGGCAATTAACTAAACATCTAAGGCCCAACAATAATCATTAGCAAAAGAACTAACCAACTTCAAGTTCATATGCCTAGAGAAGGTGATCATGGCAATTCCGCCGACGGTGTCAGTCTGTGATACTCCATACACAGCGAATGGTGCCAAATACCCACAAATAAGACGTGCCATATGAACAGAAACTCTAGTTTCCGTTAATATTATCAAATGAGGCATATGCATTTCTATTGTAGACCTCATTTGTGGTAGAAATGACTCCTTTCCCAAATGACGGCAATTCCAAACTAGGCAACGTATGCCATTTTCCCCAACTCCATTCCAAATTTCTAAATGTTCATTTTCACAAACTTGGATATTGATCTCCACATCTCTACCATCCAGTATGTTTGAGGAGTATGTTTTACACTCCATACAAATATTTAACATATACATAGGAAATGGAATAGTAAAAATTTTAACATAATTCCTATAACTTGGGATGCTTAAGTGATGATCACCATATGACAAATTACAAGTTTCCACAATAGGTGGTATATCCGAGGGAGGATCTACCAAGCTCATCACTGATTTTGGTATGACATGTTCGGAACCGCATCCCTCCTTACCACCGTGGGTAGATATCACCCATCTTACAAATTGCTTTACCCCTAATGGTAGCAAAGCCATATCGGATAAGTCCGACAAGTGTATTGGGCTTAGCCTATTGTTAGGAGTGATCAGTACTAGATCTCCCTTCAGCTTCATATTGCCTGCGATAATTTGTGCCAATGATGCAGCATCAAGAAAAGTTATCTTGACCTTTCCATCCCTTGAAAGCATTGGTGAATCAATTACCCCTATGATACCCTTACGTTGCCTTGAATGATTGAATGATATGGTAGGACAAGGTCGTACCATTTTCAACCCCTTAGTTTTAATTATTTGTGAACATGGTAGGAGTAAGAAATTTTTGGTGGAGGATTTAGGGTTGAATGGTTTTATCATACTAACATGGATTGCTATTTTGTTCTTAACCATTTTTATAAGTAGCAACTTAAGGGTGATTGAAAAATGAAAAGGAGCATGCTTTGTTATGTGTTTGATCATTTATATATATATATACACATGACCTACTACATGTTGGCGGGAGTTTTTTACATTTTGGGGGGAAATGAAATAATTTTTGGGGCAAAATTTGAAATTCCGTATGGCGGGCTGAAGCGCCAAAATTGAAATACCTTCTTCCTTGTCCACTAGCATTTTGTCGAGTACCCAAAGGTGCCTTGTAGGGTGCCTTCTTGGGTTTTCTATTAAAGGTGCCTTCTAGGGTTTCTTACCTCAGTAAAAATTGTGGGCCCCTACTGTCTTTAATACTAAGCTTTAAATTTTTGGTTCTATTTTGTCCACTAGCAGTTGTTATTTAACCTAAACTTTTGTGCACTGTCAGTGTTTAAGAACTAGGCTACTACTCCCAATACCATTTAATGAATAGTGTAAAATACCATTAGTAATTTTGTAAATCAAAAACTTTTGTATAAATCAAAAAATTAGTGTATATAAGAGTAACTTTTAGCTAATAATTTAAGGGTAACTTTTTGCTTTTAGACATAACACAATTTTTATATAAATAGACAAAAAGAAAAGGTTTATATAGGGAATTTAATTACATTCAATCAATAATAATTGATTTATAGTCATTTAAAATGTGATGCTTTACTAATAAAGTGTAAATAATTTTTATTTGAAGCAGGTTACTTTTACACAAATTTTGGTAACTTTTATTCATTTCAGAGGTATTTTTTAATAACGTTAACCTATATTTATATTAGATGTACAATAATTATTTATAAATAATTAACAGAATGGAAGGATTGGAAGCCTCGCACCAATGAATGCCAGTATTTCTAAATCATTAGGTATAGGTTTTGAGTAAGACCACTCAAGACTGAACGGGATTGATACTTTGATACAATGATCATCAAATACATTAAACTGACTATATTTGGATACAATTATCAGTACAACAAATGCATGGTGCTAGGTTTAATTTACTTATATGTCTTAAATTAACACTTCTTATGTCAGGAGTATAATATTTGTAAGCGTTGTAATTTGTTGTAATTTTAGAGGTACACCATGTTATCAACAAACACTATAACAATTGGAACCACTGTATCCCATAATATAGGAGCTCCCAAAATATATTCAATAAAAGGATCATGTTTCAAAATGCAATCACACGAGCTTCTATAATTAGTAGTACAAAACCTTACAATTGAAAACTCCAAAATAATAATTATAAGTAGAACAGATCATTAAGATATTGTCCTATTACGCAGAAACATAACCCAATGATCCTTTGATTGTAATGCTATTAATATCCAAAATACATGCATAAACCATCTTGCAAACTATGAAAGATCAAGTGAATGTAAGGGTAAACGATGGAGGATCCGTACCTTCCATCTCAACCAAAGCCTTTTCACCTTCTTTGACCCCTTCACCCTTGATCAGTTCCGTCACTCCTTTTTTGATGTCGCAACTCATGATCCTGTGTTTGCTATCAAAACTCATTCGCATTGTTCCTTTCCACCACTTACTCACATGCATTTCAACTTCTGTCGGGTCTTCATGGTCTTGGAAATGGGCAAGGGCAAAGGACACCGGAATGTTCTGATTTAGATTAAACATATAAAATTTAAATAGGTTAGGTTAAAGACATCAAATTAATATCATTCAGAAGCATAATCACAATGTCTTGAAAATTGGATAGGTTAGGATAAACTCACAATTTTAGGTTTGTCCATGTAACCCTTGGAGAAGGTGAATTCGAAAAAAGGTGTCTTAATTAAAATCTCCCTGGGCACATACTCAGTAGAGATAATATCACTGTCACTTATTGAACCATCATTGTCTATTAGAACAAATGAGTCCACAACAGTGATTTCTGTACTGCCTCGCCAAATCCTAACCATGTACAGAATTTTGTGATGGTCTTCTAAGGTTAATACGATGCGGTCATGCATTCTCAAGTTGTTTGAGGTGACGAACTCATTCCAGCCCCTTCTTAAATATGTTTCGAACTTCATTTGACCCGTAAACAAATGCCTTAACTGCACACGGTACACCTTACTCTCAGTATCCCGGTGAAGACTTAACACTCGATCTTTAATATCAAAATTGTTCCATACTTCTTGCACTTCTCTATTCATTCGGTCTGGAACAAGCTGTTAGCATATAATATTAGTTCAATACTACCAATGCATAAGGCTTTAAAAGAAACTTCCAATGAATGTAGAGTTTATAAAATACTCTTGGCAGACTAACCACTTTTGAAAACTTCTCAGGAGTATCAAGTATGACCTCAAATCGCCAAAGTGACATATTGGTTTTGTAGCACTGCATTTATGAATGTACAAATGTTAGGAATTGATAAAGTGCATGAGTTCAAGCAATAATTGATAATGTGTATTAAATACATTACAATTGCTAGGAATAAGGAATATATATATTACATAGTTCAAATTCCCAAATTAATGGCAACATGTGGGACAAAAATCCCCACTAAATTCACATACATTTGTAATATATAGAAACAAGAAAAATTGGGGTGAGATCATATATATGTAGAACACTGCCAATGATTTTCCACATATACTCGCAATAATTGATAATGTGTAGGAATAAGGAATATAAATATTACATAGTGAGGATTCCCAAGAATGGCAAAATGGGACAACAATCCCCACCAATAACCACATCTTGTTTCTTATTATAACAACAACAGCAAGAAACCAAGTTATATTAAATTCACATACAAGTATATAGTTCAAGATTGAAGCTCTTTGTACAAGTTTTATTCATAATAGAAGATCTTGCTAACACGCTATACAACAAGGTGACAAAATTATTCACGTATTTTAGAGAATATTAGACCAAATCACCATAACCAATAATTGATTAAAAGAGTCCACAATATCACATCCCAAATTGCCATAGCCCGTAGAAAAGCAGAGCAAAACATCAAATATGAAAACCGTTAGATTAGAGAGGAAATCTAATTGTGTGTCACTCCTTCTCATTCATCCTAATGATAATGTAGACAGCTAACAACAGATTGCCCTAGAATAAAGGATAATTGTAGTAAAATATAAAGTAAAATAAAATAGACATGAGATAATATTCAATTTCTCAAATAATATTCAATCATATCATAATAAAAACAGATCGGGTTGGAATTGGGTTGTCCTTGTATATTAAGGAAAACCGACTCCAAAAGGCCCCAAACCAAGCGCAGGACAACACTTGAACCAATTTATTGTGTGAATTCGTTCCTAAACTTCATTATCGCATCAATTGATAGTCGTAGTTGAAGGTGAAGGTGCATGCAATATAAAATTCATTACCAAACACAAGAATTCATACACTTTATGAAAAAACCCAAAATCCCGATTTGCTTCCTAATTTGGAAAGATTACTAAGTTTTAAAATTAAAGATGAAGTACAATTCGAAAGGTGAATGGAAGACGTACCTGGAACAACAAAAACAATCCCCACCTTTCGATTTTGCTCGCCTCTGCTATTACGGCCGCCAATTTCGAAGAGGAAGATGAAGAGATTCATAGAACTTTGAGTGAATAAGAATAAGGGTGGAGTTAGGGTTTTCAGCGAATGTGTCTGAATACGAATTTTAAATTGTTGATATTTGCCTTTTCAATCCGCACGTTACACGTACACAAATTGGGTGGATGGGGTCAATTGATTGAGAAACTCCCCTTTGCACGTGTCCGAAATTGGTGGATATATGGTGAACTGATTATATGTACTAATTAGATATATAGTTGTGTTTTAGTTGTGTTTTAATAATTTTTTTAATGCTATAATACAATAATATATTAAATCAATTCCTTACCTAATAATATATGAAATATAAGCGAATACAAATATTTTATTAAATAGGAATTACGGTCATTAATAGTACACCAGTATGGCAGTATATAAGCCGAATGTAGATCTAATTGGTTGTACTCATTGTTTGGTCACTTAATTGTTAAATGCATTTGACTTTTATGTAATAAAAAAACTTGGTTTCAATGCGTTGGTCTTTCTTTTGACTTAATTGGATTTGTGTAATTCATTTAACTTTCATTTGATTCAAAATGATCTGTTTAAATGTGATTGACTTTCTTTTAATTCTTAAATCTTTGTATGAATTTTTTTACTTTAATTTGCTTTTGTAGACGCATTTAACCTTCTCTTGATTGAATTTGCTTTTTATCAATGGATTTGTCTTTTATTTTACTTAATAACTTCTTTCTTAAATGCGTTTCACTTTCATTTGATTCAGAAATCTTTCTTGAAATCTTTGTTCCTTTCATTTGATTGGAAAAGCTTCGTGTGACTTTGTTTGACTTTCGCTTGATTATGAAACCTCTGCTCTTTGTGTTTGAATATCATTTGATTTCTTATTGAAAGACGTGCGACGTAAATAGTTTTGTGAAATGCTTTACACTTATGTCAACCATAAAAATTCATACCTGAAATACATAATTAAAGAGGTACAACAATATACGGGATTAATTATTTGATAATTAATTTGTCGTTTACAACTCTCGTAGATCTCTTGATTCCTCTCTCCAAAGGGTAGGGTTAGGGTTTTGATATTTGTTTGTAGTACGGAACCTTGTCGGCTTATTCAATACTTTAGTAGCGAGGAGATGGGGTCTTTGTGACTTATTCCATGTATATAGAGAGTCGTCCCTAGATTACACCCTAGATTCGTCCGTCTTTATATAGGGAGTCGTAGAGAGTCGTAGAGCAAAAGATAATGGCCCTGTTTGGTAGTAAGCTTATTGGGGGTATATTAGCTTATTTGACTAACTTTACCTAATTGACTAGTCAAACAAGCTAATACAAATGTTTTGAAAAAGCTTATTGAAAGAGCTTATTCCACTAAATAAAACCTGTTTTTGAAAAAACTCAGTTTAGGAGTTTTTTCAATTAGCTTATTCATTAATCATTGTGAAATGACATTTATAACCTCATATAATTTAAAATCCTATCTAATTAGCTTATTGGTCATTTCACATACTCAATCACCTTTAAGATATCAGCTACTTACCAAACACTTTTATATAATTAGTTAATACAACAAGTTAGTCAAATCAGTTAATAAAATCTGCTTCACCTTTCAGCTTTCAGCTTATCTCCCAAACAGGGCCAATAATCCATGAGATTTGTCCCTCTTTTTGTAGAGAGTCGTAGAGAAAAAGATAATAATCTTTTATGTATTGAACTCACTACTACAAAAAACCCCTAATAAGGCCCTGTTTAGATCACCTGATTTCAGCTGATATGGTCTGGTCTGGTCTGATATGATCTTATCTTATCTTATCTTATCTTATATTATCTGAACGTACTTATATTTTTTGATCTGATCTAATCTGAACTTATTTTTTCTGATCTGATCTGAACTAAACTTATATTTTGTGATCTAATCTGATCTGAACTTATTTTTTCTGATCTGATCAGAACTGAACTTATTTTTTCTGATCTGATCAGAACTGAACTTATTTTTTCTGATCTGATCTGATATGAACTTATCTTTTCTGATCTGAACTTATTTTTTCTGATTTGACTTATTTTAATTATTTCAATATTGTAGTTTTATTTTAATCAATATTAATGTTTTATTATTATTATTATTAATGTTTTATTATTATTATTATTAATGTTTTATTATTATTCTTATTATTATTATTATTATTATTATTATTATTATTATTATTATTATTATTATCTCCATCATAGGTAAATACTTCAATACTCTATGTCATTAATTTTATCATTTGTCAATTGTTTTTTTTTTTTGATAAAGTAGGAAAATATACATTTATTTGATTTCATGAATTTTACATTTGACCTAATGCAAGTAATATCGATGAAAATGTAAAGCACAATTAATATTTTATCTTCAGTTCATTTAATTTATTTCAAAAGGATCCTTTTGATTATACCTATCCAAATATTAACTATAACACAATAACTAGACATTAATCCATTGTATCAAAAAAAAAATCATTAACCCATTAATCAGTATAGTTAAAGTCCTAACCTTTTCGGTTGGATAGTGTCATCAGTTCATTCAAAAAAAAAAATAGTTGCTTAAAGTACTAGCCATTAATCCATTGTATCAAACAAAAAGTAACCATTACCTAGCCAATGGATTATGGAATCACAAAGTATATAAACAAAACTATAGGTCCCCATATTTGATAAAGAAAGGAGCAAACTACCCATGTAATGGATGTTACACCAAAACCGCATCAGATTGCTAGCTATCAAGTGAATCTAATGGTAAGACGCACCGCTTTTGGATCCGTACCTTCTAATTCAACTCGAAATTTTTCTCCGAGTTCAATCTCTTCACCCGCAACCATTTCTGGAACTCCTTTCCGGATAGTGCACATAGCAATTTTGTTGTCTTTTGTGAAGTTAAATCGCATGGTTGCGTTCCAAGTCCGGCTGGCAGATATTTCAAGATCTGTGGGGTCTTCAAGGCCCTCAAAATTTTTTCGAGCAAAGGTTACCGGAACGTTCTGCGTACCACACGCAACAATTTATAATCAAAAAAGGAGATGACAATTCAAAGAATTCACGTTAATTAAAAGCAAGTTAGTTAGCTTACAATTTGTGGTTAAATAATAATTATGAACTTACAATTTGTGGTTTCTTAAGGTATCCTTTGCTGAATGAGAATATGAACGATGGTGGCACGAACAAGCACTCCATAGGCACGTACTCAGTTTCATCCACATCACTTATTGTGCCGTCATTCTCTATTAGTACATGCGGGTCAGTCACTGTAATTTCTATTTCCCCACGCCATATTCGAACCCGATAATACATGTCATCCGTGTCCTCTAATAGCAGCAGAATGCGATCGAAATAGCGTATCTTGTTAGAGGTCACAAACTCTTCCCAACCCTTTCCTAAAGAGGTCTCTAACTTCCCTGAACCCTTAAAGTCATAACTCAACCGTACGGGGTACTCTTTGTTCTCAGTACCTCGGTGTAGACGTATGACACCTCTTTCACCACATTTGTTAACATGTCTCTTAGCATTTTTCTTAGCATGTTTCCTAGCCTGTTGCTTATTCCATATTTCTTGCAATTCCTTGTTCATTCGTTTTGGAATTACCTGACAAATTTTAAAAATGCCCCAAGTAAGTTCACCCAATGTCAATGTCTAAGGACCTAAGAAATAATTTTAAATCAATTTATGAGTGGGATACTAACCGGTTTGTTAAACATCCGATGATTATTGATTGTGAATTCATAACACCAAGCTGACATATTTTTTAATTTGCCACTAGCATATGGATGGAAAACAAAAAATAAAAACGAAGGACATATATGATTATTATTCTGTAGCTAATGGAATTGAAATAGAGTTGTCAGAAAGTAAATGTATATGTAAATGTATATGTAATTTTAGGTGAAATTGCCATATTGAGCTAGGGTTGTCAGAAAGTAGTAGCGTTATTACTTTTTTGGTAGATCTAAACCAATGACACCCTTTCTAGGTCCAATTGTTGGAGTTATTGGTGAGTAGTAGTTGATTACACATAATAGAGTAACAAAGTCAATCTGCGCAACCCAAAATCCGAAAAAAACAGAGCTTGACAACACATATTGCATCCAACGTTTTTAGTAATATCCGTAATTCTTAGATCCCATATTCAATTGGGCTTATTGACAACACATACAAAGTCAATATCTATGAATAATTCGTAATTGATCGCAAGAAAACATATTCAGATGCTGCATGTGTATTAGCTCTCCAATTTCGAACTTAAAAAGCTACTCAATTTCGCAAAATATATGAAAATCAGAATACTTACCAACAGATCATAGAATTATTATTAATACTACAACATTAATATATGAAGTATGAAAAAAATACGAATTTAGGTCATAATAGGTGGTACTTACCTGATCGGAGCACAAATTCGCTGAGGGGCTGAGGTAGAGGAGAATCGGAAAAAAGGGGAAGTCGAGAAGGTTGTAGTGTAGGTGATTTAGGGTTTTAAGTTTAAGAATTCAATTGGGGTAAATGTAGGTGAGTAATGGGATTTAATGATATCAATGTTTTTTTGTTGTTATTTTATTTTTTTAGTTACAACATGTGATACTTAACATTTGATGCAATTAGAACTTGTTACACTCGAATCGTCTGTCAAGAATTTGAATTTCAATTTTAATTACTGACTGATTGTTTTTTTTGGTTTTATTACTTTTAAAAATTAGTTTTGTAAATACCGGAAGCTTTATTTTTGTAATTTTATTTTTGTAATATTATAAGGGGAAAAAAATTTCAATATTATAATTCGGATTTTCATAACGGATCCAAATACCCGACTTTTAATTGGGATTGGTTCAAGAGAGAAATTTGGATCGAACGGATTGGGAAATTGAAAATTGAATTATATTTTTAGTAGTTGCGTTTAAGGAATCGAGCTGGAGTGTTTTTTTTTTTTAATTCCAAACATTAAGAGATATATAATGATCGATTAAATATATGACTTTGGATATTTTGAGATTATATGATAAATAAATGCTAATTACTTAATAATCATTTTGCAAAGAAGAAAATGTTAATTATTAGCAAAAATTGTTCCAAAAAATTATGACAAGCGAATCAATGTGGATCTTAGAGATGTCAATTTTGAGTGTTACTTGAGTTGCCTTCGGCAAGCTCGGGTAATTTTGAGTGTTCGATTTATATCTTATATTTGTAGTACTATATACGAAGTATTAAATAAGAAAAATTTATGCCAAAATTTATGATAAGTACGTGGATCAATGAGAGCTAACAAGTGTCATTTTATGAATTTGATATATTACATAAAATTTTCATAATATATTACATAAATACATAATATTTTTGGTTAGTTTTTAATATATAAATTTTATAGATTTAAAAATAAATTTGATTGACTTTGATTGATTCTAAATATTGAAAATGAATTCCAAATATTTATGCATACATGATAACTATTAAATATTCCATACAATTCTATAATTAATAATTCAACATTACTCCGTATCTAATATATGAAGATTATTCGGTTTTTTATAATCATTGAATTTTCATCATATTTTAATTTTATATAATTTATTCATACCTATATGCTATAATTTTTTAGTTTTAATTCCCTCCACAGAGTTAGAAAATAACTTTTCTTCAATAGAACATAATAATTTATTCGGTTATTTTTCACAATTTATTTGTTTTTCAATTAATTAAATAACAATATAAAAAATAAAAAAGAAGTAAAATATAAGAAATACAAATGACAAAGTACTATTCATATCACATTCCTTAATATTTGTATTAGCCATTACAGTCAGGGTTACTCGATCAGGGGTTACTTGAGTTTTTAAGTCAAGGGTTACTTGAGTTAGTCGATCAGGACTTACTTGAGTTTTTCAGTTACGAGTTACTCGAGTTATTCGGTCAGAGGTTATTTAAGTTACTCGATTAGGGGTTATTTGAGGGGTTCGGACAAGGGTTACTCTCAAGGGGTTTTCTCAGTTAAAGATTAATCAGTCAGGGGTTACACAAGTTTCTGAATCAGGGCTTACTCGAGTTTCTCAAAAATTGTGACTCGAGTAACCCCCGACCATGAAACTCAAGTAACCCCGAAAACTTAAGTAACCCCTGACCGAGAAACTCAAGTAACCCCTGCCGCATGGTACTACCCGGGATAGTGGTGTAGGGTGCAAAGTGGGTAGTCGGAAAAAGGATTTCGTGCAGGGTGGTCAGTGAAGGGGTTCCGGGAAGGTGGTGCGTGGGGTAGGGTCGCTGATGACGGAGTGGGAGGTGGCTGTTGGGGGTTTTTGTTTTATTTTTTTGATTTTTTTTAGTTAAAATCAATTTATTCATAAGAAAATTGTAAATAAAAAAAAAACAACTTACCAATTACAAAGTGACACATGTCATATTAACCTATTAAACTGGTTACCAACCGGTTTCATCCCATTTTTGGAAGATTAATGTCAAAGGTCTTATTATTGGGGGATTATCAAAAGGTGGTTATATTTATGGAGGACTGAGCAAAGGTCATAATATTCATGTCAATTTTTCCTTTTTTTTATTGTTAAGTTTATATATGAAAGTAGTTGAATACTTTAAAATAGAAAATGGACTTATAAGTATTGGGTCGAAATTTGGTTTGTAATTCGGTTTTCGGTTTTTTAAAACCCCAAACCAAATCCCATCCGTAATCCATATTTTTTAGTTTTGTAATTCATTGTATTATTCACCCCATGTCATACTGACATCATAGGAGTAGTAAAAAAGAGTTGATTAATTTATGGTTATCAGGGTTACGCAATTTAATATATAAGAGCCAAAAGCGATAGATAATTGTAAACTACTAAATGAGTACTTTTGGTACATTACATCATTCATTAAACTACTAATAATGAGAGTGATTAACATATAAGCATAAATACATAATAAAGTTCATCCTACACATTCAACACCAGCCTTCATCATGAATGGATGGATCCGTGTCAAGCCCTGAACCAGACCTCCAAGCTCCTACGTAATCATAATCATCATCTGGATCATTCACCTGGAGACCGTCCCACACTGGAGGAGGTGGGTAAACCCCAGGCTGCATTAATTAATTAAAACCTAATTAATTGTCATTAAAATAACGCCTAAATAGACTATACTATTAAAATAATTCTTGACAATCGTGTGTTTTTTTCCAACATATTAACATATAAACTTATTATTAATTTCAAAATTCAATACGAACATGCTAATTAGCTTTGACTTAAGTATGACGATGAATAATTATGGTCAAAATCAATATATAATTAAAAAAAAAAATTGTTATTCTTACCACGACCTCAACGACCATAACTTCACCGGTCAAACAGGAGCTACGGGTTGTGAAATGTGGTTGAGCAGCCTTGGTCCAAAGAACCACAAAACCACCTACAACATCATGGCCACTAGATGAATATTGATAGGAACCAGGTAGATGTTTGATCAAATCCCAAATTTGAAGATATTTTGGCCGAGCTTCGGTGATAATGACTGCAATTGGTTCATAACAAGAATACAACATCCGGAAATGGTCCATGAATGAAGGCCTTAATAGGTCCTTCGCATTCCAAAATAGCACATATGAACCTTCATGAAACACTTCAATTTTCCCCTCTGTTGGCAACTTCCCAGACAGTGACACACGGTGGTAAGTTACCCCATTCCTTTTGGTCACCCCCGTGAAAATTGACATGTGTAACGCAGACAATTGGGTTACAATCTTCGTCACATGAATTGAATTAGTAGTCGCACCAATGAAAATATGTCTTTCCCGAATCGGGTAAGAATAAGTGAAAGCCTTCTCTGAGTTAAAAGTTGGAACAAGGTCAAAAATAGGAACAATGTCCTTTGGAACAACTTCATTATCTTCAAATTGGTCGTTCTTAAGCCTGTAAAACCACTTAATAAATACCGACACCCCCTTATGTTGGAGATAACCATGGATATCCGACGGCAGGGGCATGTAAGCTGGCTTAATTTCGCCGTTAGGAAGCTTCATCAAACGTGACACCTTGTTTGCAGCAAACCTGTGGACATCGTTCATTACCAGCTCATCTCGGATGATGTTTGGGTCCACTGGGTTGTCTTCATTCAGGTGTTGGTGGCTTTCGTAGTACTTAATGCTATTGAAATCAATTTCGGGCCTCAATTGAGGCACATACGGAGTGAAGTACATAATGGGTTGGCCAGGGTGAAGGTGGACTGTGTCACGTATTCGGGGACGGGGGTCGGTAGCATATGATATCACAATATTGGTTTTTTGGACGTGAGCCATTGCTGGTTGTTTTTGAAGCTGGTTGTTTTTCAAGGGTGATACAGGAGATGAAAAAGTTGAAAACTTCCTTCCCGATGTAAATACAAATACTTGGTAATTGTTCTGACAAGTGAGGACATATTTCACATAAAATAATTAAAGTGGTTTGTCTTTATTATGGAAATAGGTATCTAATATAAAAATAGCAAAATATGTAACTTTATACTAGTATATATTAAAGGAGGTTATCACTGTCAATTTGATTATATCTACAAAATTTTATATTGTAACTTAGGGTTTATTAAATTAAGAGTAAATATTTAATTATTCAAAGTGTATCCAAATCTCAAGTAAATTTTGTTATTTATTTATTAATATATTGTCATGTTACGTACAATTCCTATTTACAATCCCATTACAAGGAATTATTTAAATATGTCATGTTACCTAAGTAGGGATGAACTATGATTTTTTTAGGTAAATGTATATTGTCGGATTTATTGAGACTAAGCTTGACCGCGTGTTAATTTATTATCACCATATATATCATTGAAATGTAATAATGTGTAGATTATAGAACTAGAAACAAGGTCAATTAATATTGCTAAGGATATTGGCCCTGTTTGGTAGTAAGCTTATTGGGGGTATATTAGCTTATTTGACTAACTTTAGCTGATTGACTAGTCAACCAAGCTAATACAAGTGTTTGGTAGTAAGCTTATTGAAAGAGCTTATTCCACTAAATAAGCTCTTTTTGAAAAAGCTCACTTTAGGAGCTTTTTCAATTAGCTTATTCATTAATTATTGTGAAATGACATTTATAACCTCATTCAATTTAAACTACCTATCTAAACTACCTACCCCACAATTAGCTTATTGGTCATTTCACATACTCAATCACCTTTAAGCTATCAGCTATTTACCAAACACTTTTATATAATCAGTTAATACAATAAGTTAGTCAAATCAGTTAATAAAATCAGCTAGTCAAAATCAGCTAACTAAATCAGCTTCAGCTTTCAGCTTTCTCCCAAAAAGGGCCATTACATTTTGTGATACTTGAGTGTTATTAGAGATCACAATGACCATGTGTTAGCTTTATGGAAAGCATATACGTTACTATGACTACTATCAAAGTTGTCATGTCATAATATTTAGCTTGAATCAACTCTAAATCTTCCATAATCTTCCCACAATTCGCACACGTGCATGAACAAAAAAATATAACCCTAACATCTACTGCTGTCATTGATAATGATACTATGTCATTTTCAGAGCATTAGTATAAATAATTTGTTTTATTTATTGTTAACGTGTGGTGAATTACCATAGATAATTTAGATATGCCTAACCAAAAACATATGGATAAACCACATTTGTTTTAAATAGTAAATTAAAATTAATAAATTAGTTGACAAAAACATCTCATCAACTTTATAATATTTTATAGTATAAAGTGTAAATGTAATTTCATTAAAATATTAACATAATAATAATTTAAAATTTAAAAACTGCACTAGAACTATCTATATCCACGTGTAAGGGGATTACACGTTGGATATTAGGGTTTTTAATTGGTGAATGTAGTCCCCTATTTAAACATTCATTATGTACTCCAATCCACATCATACTCTCTATTCATTCCTTCTGCTTCACCCATAATCCAAGGTCAGTTCACCCTTCCTGTGATCAACATGCCTTTGCCAAGATTAGCCGTTACAAAAACATGTAACCGTGTATATCTATATTTCCACCCACCACAAAGCCTAGAAGCCGAACATGATATCAACACCATGTTCTACCTAAGCCTGGATGAAAATAATGCCCCTGCTTTTGTTCCGAGACAAACGATTGCACAGATGATAATCCATCCTAGAATACCTACACCTGAAATATCCACTCTGAAAATGAGGCCAATGGACCTTCATCACGAGACCAGACCTGGTCACATTCCCAACTTTGAAGACTGCTATGCAATTCGAGGAGAGGGTAAGGCTGTCATCAAATGGTCTTTGGAAACTTAAACACCATCCCTCGCCACTTGCAACACCTTATTGATCCGAGTCCGGTGTTGGATTTATCCATACCACCGGTTCGGTTGTTCTATGATACTGTGTATCTTTGCATGGGTACGTACACCGACGCTTTTCAGGTGGTTGATCTCCCACTATATGAGTGCTTGGTGATTATCCAAATCTATAGGGCAAAGGACTCTAAGGAGAGGGGTCCTTTCAACATTGTTGTATTCGATCCCGTCTCGTGTCCCAGCTCTAATCCATTCTTGACCAATCTTCCTTTGGACACACGTATGGTGTGCTGGAATGTGCGAGGAATTTCTAGGGTGTCTTTATTGGAGAACTTTACCATGATGTATGAGGCTTTCAACCCTTCATTAGTTATCCTCTTAGAGACAAGGCACGTTCATGACAATGTGAATGATGTGGTCTCTAAATTGCCAAGGTTTAGAGTGCTCACCTCTTTCATCGAATCATGTTCAGGAGGTACGGCAATTCTATACAAGGATCACCTCATCCAGGCTATGGATAATCCCATATTTTCAAGTTACACTTTACAAAATGTTGTTATTCAGGTTTGTTAAATTAATATTCAATTGCTAATCATTATAATTTAATCAACCATTTTTTTAGCATCATTTACATAGATGAAACGTTAATTATTTCTTAAATTTTTAGGGTCGGAAAGATCATCTTCGTAACAAGATGATAATGTCCAACAAGAAGTTGAAGGGAAAACCGATTCGATTTGGGGGATGCTGGTGATTTTCCAAGTTCACGTGGCACATGAATGTTATCGGATTATTAATTTTTAAGTGTCGTTACTCGGCTAGTGGTATTAGTTAAATGTTTAAGATTTTAATTAAGTAATATGTGAAGAGTATGGTCAACTATTTTGGTATGTAGTAGTTTGACCCACCATCCTTGCAAACCATGTGATCCACGATATATTTCTAATGTTCTCGCATATGCATGATGTTTAAATTAAATTAGGTAGTACGATGTAATCCTTTGTTTTGTAATGTATTTATGTTATGTGGCTGTCTTATATTTTATTACAGATTGTTCTAAAATAAAATAAATTTTGACCACACACATATATTCGAAAAGTAATGTCTTTAAAAATTAAGGATAAATTATTTAGAATCATTACAAGTATTGAAAATTTTTAATCAAAAATAATGTACAGTCTTACAATGAAAAACATAGGTAGAATTCACTTTGTTGTATTATATTATTTAGAATACAATTTGTGTTACAAAAATAATTTGGATAAAAACCGAAATCCAATCCAATCCAATCTAAACTGAATTATCAATTCGGATTGGATCGTAACTATAAATCGTATCGGATCGGATTGAGATTTTTTGGAAATTCGGATTTTCGGATTAGATCGGATTGACCCTAATTGGATCCAGTACAAACCGAAAACCGAATTGTAAAATTAAGCTTGTATATTTTGAACTTTAGCTCAAATACTTACTACTGCATAAAATAAATTAGAGAGACTTTGCAGTAATTAATTAATGACTTGACGTTGAACTATTTATTTTAATCGTGATTTTGAAGACTTTTATTTATAGTAAAGCTTTCTTATTGTATGAAGGCGCTTATAAATAATGTATTATAATTCGGATTTTTGGATCTGATCCAAATAACTGAATTTTAAATCGGATTGGATCGGATTGGATCAAAGAGAGAAATTCTGATCTGATCGGATTGGAAAATTAAAAATCTGATCGGATTTGAACTAAATCCAAACCGAAAACCGAACGGACACCCCTACCGTTCACCCTCACACATCCTCAATGCAGAGTTGTTGTCCAAAAAATCTTTTCCTAAGCAATACTTTTGTACTAAGGTTCAGACATTGAAGAAGGGGACTACCCTTCCCTACCTACATAGACTTTTGTACTACGAAATTTGTTGTTTATTGCACTACTACTCCACCCAAATGTCATAGGTCACACTTTGGACTGTACATGACCTAGAAGCCATGGACAGATCGGGGGTTGTTGTAACATTTTATTAATTATATACAATACGAAACTTGATGGAGTATCAAACAATTTATAAAATCCAAAAAAAAAAATATAAAATGAGTGACATTTTTTTTATCATATTTTTTAATTTATAACATAATATTAATTACCGAAGTCCCCAAAAATTTGAAAAAAAATATAATTTAAGAGAAACTCGCTCGCAACACATAATACACTCAATTGTAGTTTATTTATATAATTTTGAAAGAGGCCTATAAATTTCGACTCCTAAAGCTGTAAAGTAAGGAAATAAGTATATAAATTAATGGTCTTAATAAATCATATTTTCATAACACATAAGGGGGTTTCAACTGGAAATTGATGTTCATACTAGGTCCTACTTACAACGGCAAGGCGCACAAATTCATTAGAATTCCGATTCTCTATGTTGACCCAAAAATATGTAACCTTGTCATATACATCAAATGATTTGACAACACATACCCAACAAGTACTTAAGCTTGCTTTGTAAAACTGAAACACAACTTTTATGGAGAGAGTAGTTGTAAAGTCAGTATTCTCGTTTCGTTTTTTTATTATAATTGTTTTTTTTAAGTTTTTTAGTTTTCGATAATACTAATAACTTTTTTTCATACAATTTTTTACTTTTGCGATAATGTTTAATCAATTAAAAATAAAATCATTTTGTTAAGACATATATACACACTTTATTTTCTACTCTTAAAAGTTATATTAATAATAACGCAGAACGTGCAGGCACAATATAACCTTAGATTTAAAACATAAAAATAAATAAATAAAGCCTCTTTTTTCTAAGTGTCACTAGCTCATCTAAGACATTGATATAGTTAGGTATAAAAGTTAAAGTTATATTTATTTTTGAATTAATACTATGAGTATAATTTATTTTATAAAAATATACAATAAACTTTTTTAAAAAGTTAATAACAACCGTGCATTGCACGGGACTTAAACTAGTTTCATATTAAGGCTCTCCATTCACAACTAGCAAATTTTTTTTTACTCTTTTTGATGTATTATTAGAATAACGTTTATCCTTGGTGATTATTCCTACTATGATACGATATTATGTTCTTATGAAATAAGGAATACCATCTCCTAAAATTAGGAAACATTATGTTCTTCAATATTTAATAATTAATGAATATTGAATAATAAATATTAATTATTAACGAAAATGATATATACTGCAATTCGGCGTGTTAGAGATATCGGAAAATATATGTGTGATATATTTTCCGTATATATCTTTTAAGAGAATAATATATTCAAGATATTTATGTTAAGATATTATTTGTATAAATATGATTAAGCAATACAAAAGTCATTCGTTCTCCCTAATATGTCACGGCGCAATTAGAGTTATTTGGCAATTAGGAAATATACTGCAATGTAATTGAGAATTAAATCATAAAGGGGTGGTACAAATTAACTTTTTAAAGAAGGAAAAAAAAATACTCCGTATAATTGTTTTTGTGAAATCATAATTAAACAAAGAGGAAAACATTACACACAAGGCATAGCAGATAAGATTCCTTGTGCATTTAATGAGTTTTGGATTATATGGCCACATCAATCAGCTTTTTTTGGACAAATCTCTGCAAATAAGATTTTTTGGAGAACATAGGCAGAAGATTTTACATCTCCCCATACTCATTTGATTGATGACTTAGTACTGCACACTTAAGATAATTCACTGAATTACCCTTTGTTATCATTACTATATATTTAGACAGTACTATTAACTCGTTATACAATACAGCTGTAATACTTCTAACTAAGTAGATCAAATCTGTTTTAATTTTTTTATTTTTTTAAGAATATTGATGTACCCTATCCACTTTTATGAAATGATTTAACTTATCCCCTGGAATTTGACAAAAGAACTATATCTTAGCACCCCTATAACTTCAATTATGAAAAGCAACAAGAGTTGTTTCATGAAAATAGTAATGCAGTATGTGATATACATTGGTCAATAACCACCCATCCTTAATTTAAGGGCACGCCAACCATGCATAAACAAAATATGTTTCACCAATACAAACTCAAATCCTTCCCAGCAAAAAGAGAACTTCATGCAGTCTAAACATCGTCCTATTAAAAGGTAAAAAATAGTCGTTGTGTGAATTCGTTGTCAAACTGTCAACTTAGGGCTTGGGCAAGGTAATAAAGTTTAATGAATATTGACGGTTATTTATAAATATTGGATAAAAAACCTTAGAAGCCTAACTCTTTAACAATGCAAAGTATCCTTATAAGGTTAAGGGCTTAAGGGTAAGAAAACATACAATACGCGACGTTAAAACTCGCTCAATTATCTTATTGAAGATGAACAATGATATATTAAGTTTCGAAATTAACTAACTACTATTTTGATAAGTAGTTTGACCTAACATCTAAATTGAAACTTGAGGAAGAATATATATATATATATATATATATGGACCAATCGAATGGATGGATGAATGAACAACAACATAAACAATAATAATAATAATAATAATAATAATAATAATAATAATAATAATAATAATAATAATAATAATAATAATAATAATAATAATTTCCATATATTTTATAATTATAAACATATAGTATATTTTGTAAATAGTTTAATATGTACATTTGTATATACACATATGTATAGTAATAAATAATCAAAGATCACTAATGAGTAGTTAAAAATCACTAATTAATAAGTTGAGTTCAGTTCAGTTAAGTTTAGTTCAGTTCAGTTAAGTTTAGTTCAGTTCAGTTCAGCGCTGAGTTCAGTCAATCGGAACAGGCCCTTAGAGTCACAACTCTACTATAATATTGTATTCCCTGAAGTCCTCATATATCTCATTATTTTTCATATAGGAAGATAAAGATAATTAATTAGGAAAAATAAAATCAATCACAGTACAGATAATTAATTAGGAAAAATAAAATCAATCTCTACTAATTAATTACGGGTCAGATTCGGTTCGGGTACTCTGTAGGTCGTGTCGTGGTCTGGTTCGGATATGATCTCAAAAACTAGGGTTAACTCGGATCAAGGGTTGGCTTCAGGTATGGTTAGGTTGGGATCGGGTCAACATTAGACGGGTTAGGGTTAGGTTCAGGTTTTAGGGTCGGTTTTTCGGATCGGGTTATCTTTTGATAGCTATAACTACACCCAACATTACCCAACCGTAATCGTATCGAGAATTAATTGAGTTAATTAAAACCTGCTAATTGATGAATTCAACTGCTCGACTTGTACCCAACAATACCCCGAGTTGTTCCAATTATTGCTCGACTTAATAGACTTAATATATTAGGAGTATCGGTACTATGATTAATAAATGTGCATCAAAATCTATACTATATAATCATCAAGGAGAATTGGAACATGTCAACTAAAAAATGTTTATGTCAAGAATGGAACTCGGGTTCATTAGAAAATAAATGAGATTGTTTTTATATTTGTTTTTTTTTGGTATAAACTATTTTCTTCATCTAAATCTATAGTGAAGGTGTTAAATATTATAAAATCAAATCCTAAGTAGCATTAAAGAATATTTATATTAACATATAGACCCGGGGCATCGCCCGGGCTAAACAGTATTAATACATATTAAAAGGCTTTCCTAAAAACGACAATGTGTCACGTATAGTTAACATAAGGATAATGAGGATCGATCCCTCAACCTCGTATAGTTAACAACAATACATTTTCTTCATCTAGTTCTTTTTTTGTTGCGCTAATATCTTATGAATAACACATTATTGAAAATAAAAAACATAAGGATAATGAGGATCGATCACTCGACCTCGTATAGTTAACAACAATAACCATTTCACCGTCTTAGTCAATTAACAAGTATGTAATAAAACCACAAGGTTCTATTAAAATAAAATATACTTAAAAAAATACCAAAAATAAAAACCAAACATAATAAAAATAAAATACTCAATTTTAGTTTAACTCTGACAACAATAATTTTACAAAGAATTTAAAATTATTATCGATTAGAACAGTAGCAACCTGGAGCAAGCGCGGGCTATTCATCATATAACTTGATGAATAAATTAGACATTAGTGCAACAAATTTTTGCCACGTGTGGGTGGCCCTATATAAGGACTTGATCTTGCTGACTTGTGATCTCCACACCAAATACTAAACCCTAACAAAACTCAAAAAAAATATCACTCCATGGCAAGCCACCTAAACCTTCAAAACTCCAACACCGGTGATGGAGACGATCACCGCGAAGGTGGTCGTCGCCGACCTGGTATCCCTCAGCCCACACCTCAGCCCAAACCCAAAAAAGAACTTTCAAAAATAAAACGTCAACGTGCCTTGCAAGCCAAGATTCTTGAGAGCATTCCATTTCATATGGAGCAACCACCATCTATTGAATCACTGGGTGCTAGAACTAGTGGAGCCACTGCTGGGGTGCCCACGGTGTTGGATATGCTACCTCAAGCCCCTCAACCTAAGAAAAATCGTCTTGAACATCAAGCTGTCATACCTTCTTTTTTGATAAGAGAAAATAAGGTTGAACCTAAGATTGAACCAACTGTTGGGGTTCGAAACCACCCACAACCTGTAACTAGTGTGGGAGATAACATCGCTCCACCCCCTCCTCCACCTATTCCAGAATTGAAGGATAAACAACTGCCAGATATAGACCTCAACGAGACCATACCAACTGAAAATGGTCAAGCGGTGGTCCTGTCAATCATTGTGAGGAGCTACACACTTGGTGATGTGGGTGTGATGTACAACATTCAAACTGATGAGACCTTCGAAGCTATCTACAAGGATTACGCATCTCGCATTGATGTCAAACCTGAGAAAATCAAGCTCTATAATGGCGGTACCCACATTCCATCCTCTACCTATCCCGAGCCATTCGGTGTTGATACTGGAAGTGTGCTTTATGTGCAAGGAATGGTAATCCCTCATGTCATTGTAATCCAATTTTTATTTTTTTATGCCAAGTATTTCAATGGTCTTACTACCCTATTTGCTGAAATGTGTATATGCCAAGTATATTTGACTTTGTTTATAATTTTTAAAATTTATTTTTGCGTTGCCATAATTACATGTGATTAAAAAAGTATTGCTCTAGTAGCCGTCACTATTTAAAAAATATATTCGTGTCAAACCATAAATTAAATGAATTAATAGCAATAATTAGTATTAGTAATGTGTTTATAAGATCTGTGTTTGATTCTTGTATTAATTTCAATTAGTACATGTTTAGGTTAGAATAATTATTTTTTTTTAAAATAGTGTATGATTTACTTTACTATCCCTCACATGAAGTAATATTGTTATTGTTAAATGATTGATCACTTTAATAATGTATTATCTACACAATTATTTTACGGTCATTTTGTTTATAAATTTTACACAAAATACACAAATTTTAAGGTAGTATGAATGTAATTGCACTATGCGAATCATTGAATTAACAGTACAAGGAATCTTGCATGTTTCTTTCTACAAAAGTAGTGACATGTCCAGGGTACATCTATGCTAGGAGTGTCCCAAATTCACTAAATTTAATGTCACAGGGTTTTTTATTTCTTAATGAAAATTTAATGTCCAGTTATGGATTAATCTGCAACAATTTAGAGTATTTTTTTATCATCTCTCATAAGCAATTTTATCTATTTGGCATAAAGTCATTAACCATTGCCTATGCAGACTGGGGTGGTGAACACCAATACTAGGACCAAGAGATTCTATCTAAAGAACACCGGAAAGCGCAACAAGAAGAAGTTGAGGGTGCAAGGAAAGTTGGACTCCCCTCTGTATCGTCTTTTTCACATTTGGGGTGACAAGTTCGAAGTTGATCCGACGGATCTGGTGTTCTATCATGAGGACAAGCTGGTGTGCACACTTGAGACCATACGTGAAGTTGGAATTAAGAATGGAGACAAGGTGTATGTAGCTCCGCACAAGCTCGAGTGATTTTCGGGTCGGTAGGAGATGTGCTTTTGGATGGAAAATATGTGCACTAACACCATATGACTATCGTTAATGATTTCCATATAATTGCCACCACCTCTTTTGTTTATAATATATTAGTGGTTGGACTCTTGGAGGGTTATGTTGTTGCGGTTTGCAGTCAGTATTAGTAGTTATAGTTGCCTTATGGGCTTGTTTGCTAAACTTATCTGTGTGAAGCTATCATTTGATATGTTGTTAAGAACTTATGGTCATGGGGATTGGTAAGCTTGTTCACAATGACAGTGATCATGTTTTATGTTTATGAAGATTGAAGTTGCTATGTTAATTCTATTGTCTATGTTAACGATTCACCATGCCTTTATTTTATAATGTATATTTATAATGTCGATAGGCTGTGTAGAATGGCAAATTTTTAAATACATGATTAAATATGTGGTTTGATTATATAAGTGGTCCGATTAAATATGTGATTAAGTAAGGGGTCCATATAATTTTTAATTAACACAAGTAAGGGGTCCATATAATTTTTAATTACCACAAGTAATTAACACAACATTTAAAAAGCTTGAAGAACAACGAAGAACAATCTTTGATTTTGATTTTGATTTTGATTTTTGTAATTTAATGTTATTTTTGTATTTCATTAAAAACTAATTTCAATAAAATATTATCGAAATTAGATAGAAAAATAAAAGAATTTAGGAGGATTGAAAAATAAATAAAAATAGAAAAAATAAATGTAAAAAAGGGGTTTGACCAGATTTTACAAAATAGGAAAAATTAGGCAAATTAGTGGTGGTAATTATGAAGCTGACCACAGTAGAATTCCCAATTATAAAAAGCCTAGTCTTAAGATTAATACAAATAATAAAAACATTTTACATGATTAATATAATGTATCCGAATAATCGACACCCCTAATAACATCTAATATTATCTAGTCAAACAACCGACATGTTTGTGAAATAAATGTTATTAAAAGATGCTATAATAATGGGGGAGACTCCAAAATATTATTATAATAATAATAGTTGTAACCTAATATTAATGGGAGAGACTCCAAAAAATTTGTAAGGTTTGACAAATACGTGAATTGATTTAACAACACATGCACTGATGCACAACTAACTACTACAGCATGCCTTGTGAGACACAAGCACTTCTTTTTATTGACATAACAAGTTGTAAAACCAGTGTTGGATATTTTGCAAAATACGTCAACCTAATTGGATGATTTGGCTGAATAATGCAAAAAATCTTGTGAATAGAATACAATCAAAACAAATTCTTAATTATTACAACAATAAAAAATGTAATGGAAATGAGGTAGCCCATTGAATCTATGACATCCTATCAAATATATTTTTAGTAGACCTACAACTTCAAAAGTTAAAAGCAAGATCACTTGTTTCATGAAAATAGTAATGAAGACTGTGTGATATCCAGTGGTCAATAGCCACCTACCCTTAAATTATGGGCACGCCAAACATGCTAATGTTGAAACTTGCTTTCATCAAATAAACAACTAACCCATCCCAGCCAAATGAGAACTCCATGCAGTCTAAATATCACCCTATGATATTGTTAAAAAATATAATTCCAGCCAGTTGTTTGTCATACTCTCAACTTGGAGCTTGTGCAACGTCTAAAAGTCTACTACCTTTCCACTTATTGTACTAATATTCGGATTAATAATAAGTTACACAGCTCTAATGTGTGAAATTCTAAGTTATCCCAAAATTGTTTAAAATAAAAAAGGATACATTACGCGATGTTAATAATTGTTAGTCTACTACCTTTACATTATCTTTTGTAAGATGAACAATCACATGAATAACTATATAATTTAACTAAATATTATTATTAGTCAACTGACCTAACATAAGTCATTAGACCTAAAAAGTAATTAAAACGACAATGTATACTTGTAAGAGCTACACTAACAGCATTATATATGTATATCACTAATTGTGATGGTTAATTTAGAAATAAAGCAATTTAATTTAAATACTATTAAGGACTATGAAGAAGCACTTTTATGTGTTGTTGATTGGAGTTAGAATGCTAGGTATTGAATAAGGTTGGATGTTATTGTTGACTTTGGAATATTATTATTAATGGTAGATGTTAGAGTTTGTATATTATGCATTGAAAAAGACTAATTGGTGTTGGAGTTATGGGTGACTAATGTTGAATTTTAAATGATATTTATTGTAGTTTGACCAAGCTTGAAATTTGTGTTGATGGTGTTCATTTGGGTATAAAAACCGGCTAGGCAATTGTTGTTGTGTGCATAAATAAGTGAATTATAGATTTGTGATGACTAGTAGAGGTGGTGGGCGTGGTTGTAAGCCATTTGTGCAAGGGTCTCGGGAAACAATTGTTGAAACACATAAGTGGTTGAATGATATGGCAATCGATTGGGAAGGGATTTTTTTTAAATTTGTGTTCTCTAAATCATATCATGCGGAGGGAATTATTGTATGTTTTTCTAAAAGTTTGTGTACATAGCTATTCTTTTTATTGGATTAATGATTTTTGTTGTGGTCTTAATTCATCTTTTTTGAATTGCTGCAGAATGTTCCGTTGGACTTTTCTAAAGCACACTTTGGCTTGTTTCCAAAATCAACGAATGTTGTTGTACAACTTTATGATACTCGATTTGATGCTCAGTTGAAAATCAAGAGGCGTGATGAAAAGCTTATTCAATGTTTCATAAAAAATGGAGTAGATGCTGCGATTGACTACTATGAAATACAAATTGGTGAAGGAGCGATAATTAGTTATTTTCAAGAAAATCCTATAGTATTTGATGTTACACTACAATTGAGTGCTGATTATTAAGGTATTGTGTTGGTTGAATAATAACCTCTTATAGTGTGAATGAGAGTGCTATTATTAGCTATGTGTGTTATGAAATCCCATTTGAATAAGTTTAGTGTTATGGAAAGTAAGATTTTAATAAGCAAAGTAATATTTGAACCCGTGAATGACCCGACTTAAGTATATCCCTAACAACACCTCAAAATATTCAATAAAACCGAACTCGACACCCAAATTTTTGTAACACCCATATTCCACTATGCCGACTTTACCCTTAGTAAAGGGGGCGAAATGACGCTCATAACCTCTTATGAACGAAATTCGTTCATAAAGCTGATGAACGAGGATTTTCTCATTTTTTTTCCTAGAATAAACGAACATATAATACATTACAATAATAATGTACTACTCGTCTACTCCATATCATTTTGGAGTGAGTCTGAGCGCATAGCACCTATGGGCGAGTTATGTAAATAGGAGGGTAAGGAAGTAATTTCTGAATAAGTTGACTCTCTAGTGGTACATTATAATGCACCATTATGCATGTATAATGTACCATTAAAGTAAAATTTGTCTGAATAGTACGTTTTGTGGACTATTACGAGTGTAGTGGTACTTTTTACCATCCTATAACTTTCAATTTCTTGAAAAAACTGACTCTCTAATGGTACATATAATGTACCATTATGCATGAATAATGTACCAATAAAATATAAGTTATCTGAATAGTACTTTTTAATTGCAATATTGTCATCCTATATGCTTAGAAATCAATAGGCGCTATGCGCCAAGACTTAAACATCATTTTGTATCATATTTTTTTCTTTGGAAGTTTTTTTATTTTTTATTTTTTACTCTCTTTAACTTTTATTAAAAAATATATATATTTGTTGATTTATTTATAATAATAACAAGTTTTTTTTTTCTTTTAGTGAAACCTCAAAATGTTTTAAAATTTGTTATATTAGTGGTGGGACAAATCTTTTATGGTTTATTGCTGTGCAATCAAATTCAAGAGTTTTTACTTCCTCAAACCCATATCTCTTTGACAATGACAATACATTACTTTATTGCATGGGAAATATGAAAAATAATTTGTTTGGATTATAGGGCAGGGGAAGGAGTTTTGATTTTTTATTTGTGTTTTTTTTTATTGTTTTCTGTTTAAGTAAAGGATATGAAATCATATTTAGTGTAATAATATATTTTAGGGATACATCTATCTTTACATCTATTTATCTATCTATCTATCTATCTATCTATCTATATACTATACTAAAAGAGAAGCGGATCAATGTGGAACTGCCAAATGTATGTTTCAGATTCGCTTCAATTAATATATTAAAACACTATAAAAAAATTGTAAGGAAGCACAAAAGATAAAGTAACTAAATTCAATATTTATGGTAAATAATTGAAAATAAATATATTACTCTATATTTTTATTTTGAATATGACATAATTAATATAATCTATTCATGTTTCAGAGTATTATTAACGTATGATAATCTTAGAGGTGTCAATTTTGAGTGTTTGAGTCGGCTTTGGCAAGGTCGGGTAATTTTGAGTGTTCGATTTATATCTTATATTTGTGGTACTAAATAAGATATGAAGTATTAAATAAGAAAAAGTTATGAAAAAATTTATGACAAGAGGATCAATGAGAGGTAATAACTGTCATTTGATTCATACATATATGCTATAATTTTAATATTCATTCATATTTATAAGAATACAGATCATAAAAAAATGCATTACCAACATCATAGATTACTTTATGATGAATTATGTCTTTCATTCATACCAAAATTATAATTCAATTGATTCTATTAAAGGCAAGGACATATTTCACATATTCAATATTAATAATTTTACATGACATTTATCATAATAGACGACATAATACTGTAGTAGGGATTATAGGTAAATTACTCCTACATCAAGTGACGATTGTGCAAACATAGGAACAGTTAAAGTAAGTTGAAATACGAAATTGGCATGTTATACTACTACTGCAAAAAGTAAGCTAACTAGATACATAGGTTTGGACCTATTTATTTAACTTGTCTTTATAGTACCCCAAATATAGTAGTCATTACCCTATTTCCCCAATTATCACAGTTCTTCCTATTTCCCCAATTTCTTCTTATCCTTCCTTGTCTTGTTTCCTCACAAACCCTCAACTCTCCGATTCCCCATGGAACCTGCTCTAGAAATACCTTACCCTTCTGGTTTCTACGCTGCAACGACAACTGAAAATGCCAAACATTGCTTCATGTACAACCCAAACCATGAACAAGAAATGAATTTCAACGACTTTGTCTATTTTATTAGCGAGGATGGAACTTTGACTGACAAGGTTGTTGAGTACGATGTTATCCGGAAAATTGTCTCCAACCCTAAAGGTGAGCAACACCGGAATGATAAGATGATGATGGTGAATGAGGATGGTGTGATTTTTCCGGCGCACTTACCACATATCGCTGATGTCGTTGGTAAGCCGGATGTTCAAGCTACAATTCGTGAGCTCGAAAAGGAAGATTATGTCGAGTATGAGGGTACAACCAAAATCATTCCGAAGTTATTGGTGGACAAGATGGATCCAAAACCAAAAATCCCAACGGCTGGTCCTATTTACTCCCTCGGGGTGGCTGGCTTTACTACCGAATTCGGCAGCTACACCGATGATGTAGTTTTTTTTAAGGTATAATGTGAAACCCCTTTGTCATTATTTATGAATTATTGCATTTATTGTTAAATTAATAATATTATTCGCTCAATTTAGGATGAATGTGTTATAGTTGGTCTGTTTATGCTGTAAATTATAGATAAATTTAATAAGCTGGTTCTTTAGGGCGTTTAAAAGATTTGTTTTGGAGTGTTATTTTTACTTATTTATCATATTTGGATCATATGTTCAGTAACCCATGAACATCATTGGTTAAACTATTAGTACAGTAAGGCTAATTCAATATTTATTTATAATTAAATTTCTAATTAGCTGTACAAATATTAAGGTATATTTACGCGTCAACGTGAATTTAAAAGGACTCATGGCCCAGTGTTTATGGCCCAAAGTTTGTGGCCCAATGAAATGTTAGACTTAAAGCATTTTTGAGATTGGGAGACTACATTAACTTTACATTATAATTTGTGGCCCAAATTGATTATAGAGAACTCATGGCCCAGTGTTTATGGCCCAAAGTTTATGGCCCACTGAATTGTTAGACTTAAAGCATTGTTATATGATTGTAACTGTACATTATCTTCACATTATAATTTGTGGCCCAAATTGAAAATTGAGAACTCTTGGCCCTGTGATTATGGCCCAGTAAATTGTTAGACTTAAAGCATTCTTATGATTGTAACTGTACATTATCTTCACAACATTATTTGTGGGCCAAATTTAATAAACACAGCTCATGGCCCAGTGCTTATGGCCCAAAGTTTATGGGCCAATGAAATTTTACACTTATAGCATTTTTAAGGTTGTGACTGTACAATATCTTCACACTATTCTTTGTGGCCCAAATTGAATATAAAGTACTAATGACCAGTGTTTATGGCCCAAACTGAAGGCCCCAATTGATAAGATACAACTCCTGTGCCAAAATGAATTAGGCCTTACACTTATTTAATGTTAATGTTCATAATTATATATATGTCATTAGCACTGTTTAAGCCCTTTATTTAATTACATAGTCTTCTAGCAAATGTGATACTTTGTGTGTCAGATGTGATCATTAAATGAGTTATTTGTGGGTTAAGTTGTTATATTGAAATCATGCCACAATATTATGTATGGGCTTTAGATTCAAATAGTGGCCCAAGAAATGCCAATTGAGGGAAGGCATTTAAAGATTAATAAAAACGGACCAATGAAATAGAAATCATGAGGCCCAATTTATTTCGGACCATTTATAGTGTTCAACCAGGTTACAAAATACCAAAAGTATATTGTCATCATATTTTGCATATAATATTTGCAGGTGAGGGCTCCTTTCACGAGGATTAACTACTCCGTTTTTAGGGACCAGTTCATCGAAGACGACCTGACAAGCCGTTACCAAGCTGTGAGCCTTCAGCCGAAGCTGGAAGCTAACAAGGAAAAGCTGAAGATTGGATCTGCTGTTGTGCTTTGGAATGGACGTAGGATCACAAGACCTTCTTTTGTGGAGCACTTTAAACAAATAGCTGCAACCCATAACCCGATCATGATGATAGTAACAGAGGTTGGTGCATCATCCACCAACTGTGAAAGGATCCTAGCAAAACTAGGAACAAATTTGTCGTATCGATTTGATGCTGGTGGTGGTATGCTGGGTGGGACTGTTATTTTCTGGAATCCCTGAGTGATGGATTTAGTGATGTTCTTAGCTGCTGATGACGAGAATGATAATCGTATTATGGGCACCTTCACTGCATTTAAGGTAGAACTCCATCATTTGTTAATAAGAGTCATTAATTAATTAGATAGTTGGACTAAACTTATTTATGTTCCATCTTTTCAAGATGATGAAGTCTAGTGAGAAGATCAACATAAACTAATGAAGCCGGGTGTTTGTGGTAATCTATGGAAAATAAGCCCTCATTAGGAGGGTATGGATATTTGTGTATTGGGATTGTAGTAGATCATTGGCTTGTTGTAGTGACAATTTGATCAGTTTGCTTATGTTGTTTAGACTTGGATTGAGTATTGTATGCCTTGTTTTAAGTATGACTTCCTGTACAACAACTTGCTTAATGTTTGGAGTGAAATATGTTATTATCTTGAAAAAGGTGTTATGTAACCACCATAAGCAAATAATGAACTTGCCCCACACTGTTATAAGTTTTGTTACACCATAATCAAATATTAAGATGATACGTAGATAATCCTAAACAATGTATTGGAATAAATTAAATTGGCCGCAGTGTAAGACACTTAAGCAATAACAGCTTGATACCCAGTAAGCAAAATCAGTTCAATCTATTAATGGGCCACAACGTAAAATTGACCACAAGCCCAATACGTTAGTTTTATATGTTATTTGTATACATGAATTTGGGAGTCCTGCATATTGAGATCAAATTCTGCCCAGTAGTCCACAAAGTAAAATTCTGCCCAGTCCACAACGTAGAAACCACAGGTACTACTTATACAAAATCAAAGTTTTTTAATAGTTGACGAGGGGCAGTACACCAACTAACAAACCCAATAAAAGTCAAAGAGGGATTTCATGAAAACAAAATAAGTCTGCCAACTAAAGAAATAAAAGTTTCTAATATTTGAGCTTGTGGTCAATTCAACATAGATAAATGACCATTTTCTAAACATGCCCATGGCAATGCTAAACATGACCTCAGAAGGCCTCAGAACGCCTCAGATGTAAATGACCAGTCCACTCCATTTCTTTGCAAAATGTCATCATGCGCTCCAACATCTGCGGGATAATCATATGCTGCAACATCTCCCACATACTCATAGTAGTCATCTATTGTGTTCTGGTTACGACTAATTTCAGTTTTTTTCCGCTTTGCCTGAGTAAAAATGAGTGTATTATAATAAATGTATTTGAATGGATAATAACCTCAAAACTATATGGATAATAAACATTCAATTGTAGAATAATAAATTTTCAACTCAACTTACAGGTAGCTTAGTGGGTACATCAGAACCAGCAACAGTTTTAATGTTGTGTTCTCCTTTTGCTGTAGCAGGCTTCTTCTTGTACCCAGTCTCTGCCAGGGATTTGGGCCTACCCTTGGGACGTCCTCGAGGTTTCTTCCGAGACACAGGATCCTTAAACACTACTGGCTTGGATACAGAGTTTGGAGTTGGGCATGACATGGGATTGTTTGATCCAATTTCTGATGGGGGTAACATTGTTCTTGGGAGGGTTGGAAGAGACGGTTGATTTTCAAGGTACTTTTCCCTGCTTTGTTGTACTTCCAAATGGATCCTTTTTAAAGAATTGACCACAAGGTCAAATGTTTCCTTGTCGGCTGGAATAGATGATGTAATTTCACATATGGGATCAAACTCCTGCATCAACTTGTTGTGACTCTGATATGTGGCATTATCAGTTGGGTCATGATAGGAAACCTTAACCCGAGTATGCTTCCGAGCCACATCTTTGCGCCACCTTTGAAGAACATACTTTGATGGAATATCAACAACCAAGTTTTGATCATAAACTCTAATTACATGCCTGCATAGAATACCAAACGTTTCAAACTTCCGGCAATCACAAGACACGTCCTTCGTAACGGTGTTAAAAATAACACAGTAAAATCGCCTCCGATCAGTAATCACTTCTTCACTTTTCCTTTCTGGAATAATCCAGACCCTGTCTTCAAGGATATATTGAATCAAGTTGTCATCCAACACACGCTCTTCCCTCCCAGAACAATGCATTAGTCGAGTACAGTCTGTCTGAATCTCCTGAAACTTAGTGTCAGTGTAAATTTTCTGGAAGAATTCCTCAATGTAAAATCCACTAACGAGACGCCTAAGATATTTGCGGCACCTAGCATCTGCTTCTTTTTCCGCTTTCACACGCCTCTCCATTGCTCTTTTGTACTTATCCGGGAATTCATATAGCTTTGTTTTCCTGTTTACAAAGCCGTCAAAGAAACTATTTATGCTTTCCACTCTTTGCGTAGTCTTCATCCCGGCCCAGAAATGCTCCTTCATAAAGGCTGGGACCCACATATGACGTTCCTCATACAATTCAGATAACCAGTCATTGTCAAGTAGGTTATACTCCGACAATAACTCATTCCATCTTCGCTCAAACTCCCCAACTGTGAAGCTCTCATAAATAAGAGTCTTAAGAGGACTCTTAAAATCATGGTACCTAAAACATTGGAAAATCATGACATAACACTTCAAAGGTACATGAATCTTTAAGAGGACTATCAAAGGTCACATTGGACACCAAAATTCGGGCAATATGACATTCATTTATGCCAAATGCAAAGCAAAGCATAGCATAATTTTAAGTCAACACATACATGACCTTAAGGCGTATAATGAGAATAGGTTAAGTTCAAATCATTCATGCCACATTCACATGACAGTTCATTCAAATCCACATAAACTAAGTTCAAAATTTCTGCAACTGAACAGAATTTACTGGTCATTTTATGTATGTGACCATAACATCAGAAAACAAATGCATATTCATAAGCGACAATGTCTGACTTTGGACATACATGAATAGAATTAATACTTAGTAAACACACACAATACAACTGATACTTACTAAACATACACAATATACTACTTACCCTTCACATTTTCCGAGCTTATCTGGTAATTTCTTCAGTATGTGCCAAATGCACCACCGATGCCGAGCATTGGGCATCACTTGTTCTAACGGCTTGCGCATAGCAGCGGCTTGATCAGTCAGAATAGCCCCGGGTTGTTTATTTCCCATGCATGACAGCCATTGCCTAAAAACCTAACGAAATGTGTCTGAATCCTCGTGTGAAACGAGTGCGCACCCCAACAATATAGATTGCCGGTGGTGATTAACCCCTACAAAGTTGGCAAAAGGGAGCTCATACTCATTAGTGAGATATGTGGCATCAAAACAAACCACGTCACCAAAATCTTCAAAAGCCACTCTACTCCGAGCATCAACCCACAATACGTCCTTCAAACGACCCTCTTCATCCAAGCGGTGTGCTTGATAAAAATTTTGATTATCCTCTTGCATCCGATCAAAGTACGCCATCATGGCCGCCGCATCACCACCTTCCATTTTCAACCGCTTCACCTTTTCCTTTTGCACTTCATGTTCAAGGTCCTTAACACTAGGGAGGTTGTCGATCCCGGTCTCAGTACCCATACACCCATGTATTTGCCTTACGGGGACACCTTCTTCGTAGAAATTCAACAGTTTCTTCCTTACATTCGATGTGTAATTTTTCATTCGATACTCCTTTACCAATTTAGCATCACTAGGTATAGGGGCATGGTTATCATGTTCTTTTCGCAATTTCCTAATAACCCACAACCCATCACTGTCAACCCCAGCGTATAACATGGCACCACAAAGACATTTCTTGGAGGTCCTTTTTGCCCGCTGCAACATATCTTCCCCAACTTCACCATTCACTAATCCACCTGTGCCACAAGCTTCCATAGACTTGGACCTTTTCTTCGCCTCCCTCTTTGCCCTCATATCAGGTGGACCATAACACTCACACCTCCATGTCGCCCCTCTCCGCTCCTTATCCTTCTTAGAAAAATTTGATGAAACTCTTGATACTCCAAAACCTTTCTGCTCGGCATACTCTTTGTAGTAAGTTTCTACATCTTCAAAAGATTTAAAAACCATCCCTAACCTAGGTGATTCCACATAACTGTACATGGTAACCATGTTGGTTGAGACAATTGTCTCCACTGTTTCAATCGTTTTAATTGGAGACATGGCAGCTAATCTGTCAGCAGAGTTTGGAACATTCAATGGCACAAGGTTAAGAGAGGGAAGACCAGTACCAACACCAGATGTTAATAATTGTCCCTCCTCAACATCAATGGCCAAACTCCAAACAGGCTCTCCCATTATTCCAGGATCACAATCTGATTCCATAACCACACTGCATTATAAAACTATACTATTAGATTTACATCAATTAACAAAACACTGTAATTCCATAACGAAACTGAGTACATTTCACTTCAAATTGCATACTTCTATAGCAGAACAAGGTAATTTCATAACCAAACTGAGTCAATTTCACTCCAAATTGCATACTTCTACAGCAGAATAACTATAAATAACACACAGTTGATATGTTGACTAACTCATGCAAATTGGCATTCATAAACATTGTAATGGTTACCAACATAAAGTATGAATGCCACTATAGAAACTGACAACATGATTTATGTAACTTTGAGCAGAGCAGCAGGGAATAATCACCAACACGCAATAGCAGATGCATAATTTGGTATTATCAAAACTCCAGTATAATTTAGCCGATTTGAATATTAGTTTTTACAAGTACAATGCAATCAAAGTTCAACACAATATTCCTAATTTACCTCTTCTTCACTTACTTCCAATTAGTTTCAGCAATTAAAAACCTAATTAACCCACATCATGAAATTGCCATTTCACTTTATTTTTATATAAATTCATAACAAAACAACTTCAATTCAACTTCAATTCACCACTTCACATGCTTATATTCAACAATTGCAAAAGACGACACCCAAGAACGACTTTCCAAAGATTAGGGTTTTCGAAAAACTAATGAAAACTTACCAATTCAGCTGGTACCAATGTCAGATTACGCTTAGGGGCATCAATTACGAATGTCGCATTAATTCAAACCTTTAAACCTTGAAAAATTTGGAGGGCAGAAGTAGAGAGCAAAGCCTGATGAGAGCAAACCACACGAAATCTGAGCTTTTTTTGGAGGAGAAGAAGAGTGCAGGAGAACGCAAAACGGGATGGGAATTGGAGTGTTGTTACCACGCTCAAACGGCCAAAATCTTCACAGTTAAGTGACATGTCAGATACAAAGAAGGATAATAATAAAATAATGACAGATGTTCAAATAATTTCGAAAATGCCATCTTATGAACATATTTCGTTCATAAGGCTTATGAACTGGGGGAAGCTCTCTGATAAGATTCCTTTACACTTTGTTTGGATAGGAAGAAATGAAAGGAAAAGAAGAGAAGAGAAATAAAGAGAGACAAAATCTCTTGTTTGGGTAAAAGATTAGGGGAAGGAATGGGAAGGAGAGAGAGGGATCCATTTTACCTCTCTCTATAATAACCATAATCTCTCCAAAATTGGAGAGATTTGGAGGGAAAATGAAGCTCACCTCCCCCTCCCTTTCTTTTCCCTTCCCTTCCTCTATTTTCCCTCCCCTTCTTTTCCTTCCTTCTTTGCTATCCAAACAAAGCGTAAGTGTTCTCTGTTTTCAAATGAAAATAGAGCTCATTTAGCTAACATCTACCCGAAAAACATAGCTCACAAGTCGCAACTACATATAGGTGGCTCATAGATCTTCATATTAAGTTATGCCAGTTTATTTCATCTTACAAAAAATACAACTAAGCCATATTATAGCTGGATAGTACATTTTTTTGGCAAGGATAGCTGGATAGTACTTCATATTTAGTCAAGTGGATAACATTTTGTAGAAAAAATTTGTTTGATTACAAAGGATGGAAATCAGATCTTTTCATTCATATGTAAAAGCTATTAGTACTAGTTTTCATTGAAAATGTTTTTCACGTAACGACACGAGCCATAGAGTAGTAGCAACATTATTGAAAGTTGAAACGGTCAAAGTTGAAATTTCTTGACACAAGGACCCTTTCGTTAATTTGGAGTTTGGACACATCACATCACACAAGTATAGGGACATGGCGTCGAAGGAACATCATATTTCAGTTTTAGCAATTCAGTTAAAAACATAGGAAGTTTGGTTTAAACTTCTGATGCATTAAATCATAGTACTCTTGGAAAAATCTACTTTGAAAATTTAGTTTGAATTATATGACATTAATCTACCAGGAATATATAAAGCTTTGACTGTTTGTCCTTATTTTAATGCATATTATGTTCAAGTATAAGCTGCCTACTGTAGGTTACAATTTTGCACAGAAATTAACTAAACCATATAGCAGCTAAACAGAATAGGATGTATTTGGTGTCAGAAACAGGTCTAAAGTCTTTCAAGCACTGAGCCTCGCGTATGCAGTTGCCTGCAGGTTAAATGTGCTCATAATTGACACTAACACCATTAACCTAAGCTGCAACAACAAATATCATATTACCAAGTGACAAAAAAAAGAGCAATAAATTTAACGATTTGGGATAATCCGATAGCCAGTGAAAAACATGAAGCAATAAACTGTTCTGTTCATTTCAACACATAATGGTTTCAGAATTATGATTTATCACAAAACAACAGAAATGGATTTGTGCTAAAATTGGTGGCCAGTATTAACACCAACAAGCTTGTAATATCAAAATTAGACAAATCATAATATTTTTCTATGCATAAGGAATCTAATACGTAGTGCTGAAAGTAGAATTGATCACGGAATTTGGAATTGAAGATAGGTGTGGCATAGGAGGAACTTGTATTGATTCAAGCGAACCTTCTAGCATTTCTATAACTTTGTCCATAGGTGGTCGATTTGAGGGGTATGATTGTATGCACCATAATCCCACCAAAATCATCTTTCTTTTTAACTCTTTCTCTTCCCCATTCATGATCCCATGTACCTCAAGGTCCAATTGACGGTATATCCATTCAGGAAAATACATTTCACTGCCCTGTTGAGCTTCAGCAATTACATTCCTTCGTCCACATACCAAGTCTAGGATCATCATTCCATAACTATAAACGTCTGATTTATTAGAAACGCCACCAAAATTATTTCTACAGAACACTTCTGGAGCAATATAACCAATTGTCCCTCTTGCTTCCGACATGGACACCAAACTATCCTTTGCAGGACACAGTCTAGCCAAGCCAAAGTCTGAAATCTTAGGACAGAATTCTTCATCAAGAAGAATATTATGAGGTTTGATATCAAAGTGTAAAATCCGTGCATTGCAGCCTCGATGCAAGTAGTCAAGCCCCTTAGCAATGCCAACTAAAATACTATACAAAGTTTTTGATGGCAAAGACTGGCAACTTGCTGCATCATATATGAACTTTTCAAGAGACCCATTTGGCAAAAACTCGTACACAAGAGCACGTTTATCTCCTTCAAAACAGAAACCTAAGAGGGTGACTACATTAACATGATTAGTTCTACCAATGCTTACAACCTCATTGATGAATTCTTCTCCATCACCTCTCAAACTCTTCAAGTTTTTTACAGCCACAAAGCGGCCATCATGTCCATCATGTAGTCTTCCTTTGAAAACAGCACCATAGCCTCCTTCCCCAAGTTTCACTTCAAAGTTATTGGTCATTTTTGTGATTTCTGAATATGTATATCTCTTTGGAGCAAGAGATCCATAGCTTTTCAGAAAGGCTTCTACATTTCGGTTCCTTGTGGTTGTTTTATTCCCCAAAATCTTAAATCCTTTTGATGCTCGCCTTCTTTTTGCGCACATAATGATAGAAACAATCAAAATAACCCCTAATGAAGAAGCTGTTGCAACTGTAGAACAGAGAAGTCAAATTTTAGGGTGTCAGTTTGGTTCACAGAAGAAGAAAAAAAAAATGGAAAGTGGAAATTCTTCTGGAGTTATACATGGGAAGTAGAAATTCTTAGGAATTTCCACTCCCCATTCCACTCCCCACAAAATGAAGGAACTTGGTGCTTGTTTGGTTGCCATTAAAAATTCAGGAATTGAAAATTATATGAGCTTGTTTTTAAATGGTAATTTACAAAACATGAAAATTTAAATACTTTTGTGTAAAAAAAAAAAAGAGAGAGAAAGAGAATTTAAATACCAACTCCCTTTAGTACTTTGAATTTTCTATGAATTGTAAATTCTTTGATACAAACCAAACAAAATACTTCGTATATAAATTCTCATGATTTTTATGTAGGAAGTAAATTCACATGAAATACAACTTCCTTTAGGAATTTAATTCCCGTGTGAATTAAATGAGCCCTTAATTTCTAGGGAGACTTAGATAAGTTGAACTTCCCATGGGAATTTCTACCTTTCATGTTTTTTTTTTATTTTTTTTTTTTTTGTACGAAATCTACCTTCCATGGTTAACCAAAACACTTTTTAGATTTTTCTAAGAAATCCAATTAGGAAATTGAATTTTCAAGGAATTTGCAATACCTAAATTCAACCATACAAGCCCATTAGTAAGCATTAATGCAATTAAACTTCCGGCATAAAGCAATTCTATGATTATTGTCTGTTATCTTATCTAATGTGGGACAATTTACCTCTGCAAAATTTGAATTCAACAACCTTTGTTCAAGTTCAATATGCTTTTCAATTTGAAAGGATTCACTTACCTAATCCCAGAATAAGTTGCAACCTCTTTCCTGCAAGAAAACATAGAAGGTTTAGCGTTTGCAAAATTGAAAATAAATTTTTTTTAAGTATATTAGATTTAAATAAAAGGAAAAAATTCGAAAATATAAACAGGTAATATGATGAGGATTTTTATGCTACCTTTTCGCTTTCTGATACACTGAGAATTATCATTCTTGAGTTCCTGACATTGACCTCCTTCGCTAATACACTGTGAACATTTGTCAGACAATTCTAGCATCAGATATTCCGGATACTGAAAATCATCGCAGCTAGAAAATTCGTTGCCATCATCTGAGTAACCATAACTTTTATAAATGATGTAATCTTGACAGACAAGTACACGACTGCTCTGTCTGCCCGTGCCACTCATACTGAAGTTCCTTCTACACTTCCAGAATGTTTCATTAGTTAAGATTGTGAAGACGAAAGTACTGGATTTCGGAAGGCTAATGGGCTCGCCTTCGAACTGAATGCATGTGTAAGAAGTCTGTTGCAAGTAGTCAGTTGCAAGGACACTTGTTTTAGTGGGAAAGGTATTCACAAATCCATACCAAGGTCCATTGGGTGATAAACCAATCGTCTGATATGAATCCGTACAATTGATCACCAAAATCCCACAGTCCGGGTAGAAGGCCGTGGTGAAGGGGTAACTGAAGGAACCATGTGTTCCACACTGAAAGGAAGATGGGCACAAATGCCCCTTTTGCTCATCAGCTGTGCATGTGATGAGTAGTACAAGCTGAGATAGAAGGGAAAACAGGGTAATAGCAGCCAATGACATCTGATCAAATACCCTTATCAACTTATTAAACCAGTAAAACCACACAGGATTTTGTGTCCATGCCAATATGAAAATGGTAGCTTTTCTTTATTGAGTTGATGAACGAAGAAAATTCAATGGGGGACCGGTCAATAATTGCAACAAAGACTTCATATTTGGATTTATTTTTTAAAAAGACATATTATCACCGGTAATCTAGAAATTAGGGATTATTCAACAATAATCCAACATTGGGCTATGTACATGAAGAATATTAAGAACAAGCGAGTTCATATTCTTGGTTTTCAATTTTTTAAAAGACTAGTCCTCCAAAGAATCAACAATGCTTAAAATTCAAAATTAAGAATGAAATATTAATTAATTTAAAGAATAATAATAATGCAGATTAGCACTTGTACCATAGAATCTATGTACATGAAGAATATTAAGCCTTTAGGCTTTAAGCACAGCTGAACACAAAAGTTCAACCTCAAATCTCATCTAGATTGATTCTACAACCATAACTACAGCCAATGATCAATTATTTCTAAAGATTACATATATACTAGGTGTACTAGTTAAAGCTAACTACTACCTAAAAGAATCGCCTACCAAATGAATTAAGAATTAAAAGAATTGAATGGTAGGTATAACAACTAATAACGTTGGAGAGAATATGGATTACATAATTTTGAGACCGCTAGGGCGTTTTCCTTCCATGGCATCTTTCTTGTCTCGGCAATCACTGCAGAGGAAAGGACCTTGCCAAGGCTTGCTGCAGGTGGAGAAAATGGAGCCAGCATGGACTGAGATGCCTTCATTTGCAGCAAGGTCAACTTGACATATAGCACAGTTGAAACCAGAGGCTGATTGAGCAGAGGAATCATCGTTTCCCAATCTGAAAGCCAAAAGAGCATGAAATACATTAAGATCCATTAACAAGATTTAAGCAAAAACAGGTGGCACATGTGACTGTGAAGAGAGGCATAATGAGTATACTTGACAGAGTACAAAATAAAAAGAGTATTCTGACTATAAAGAACTTAATTTTACGCAAATAGCCTGTTTGGCACAAGGTTCTGTGTAGTTAGTGGTCACAAGTTTGGGAAAGCATGGAATGTCCCATGTTATCATCAACGATAATGTATACAGTAATAGTTGGGTAGTATATTCATAAAGTTGATACATTGGATTTTATCATGCAGAATTACATACATTCAATACCATAGCACAAAAAAAACTAGAAAGTGAGATCAAAACATGATTACTAAATGTGTGAAATAAAAATAAAAAAATGCAGACCCCTGAATGACATAATATCCTATTAAAAAGACCCTATCCCTGCCCTCTTTGCACTCTCACCATACACAGTCAATGCCATAACACCCACCACGACTAGAACCAGCCACGGACTATCCAACTAGCCACCTCAACTGAAATAAATTAATATCAAAAGATTCAGAACGAAAATCATTAATTGTCCATAAATTCGTCAAAGAATGATACAGAAAAACACTAGGAATACCAACTACAAAAATAGACCTCATAATAATCAACTTAGCCCTTCCCAACCAACCATGCATGGTGTTCTTCCATCATTGTTACCTTAGACAGTGAATATCTTATGGACTATGAACAAGAAGTGGGAAAAATTATTCATAAAACAATATCAGCCTAATTAATACAAGGGATGATTTAGCTGCTATGTTCCCCAAAAGGCCAAAACAATAGCTGTTAAGGGGCCATAAACAACAGGAATATTCAAGTACCTAAAAGAGTTAGGTACATCAGACTGATTATGTTGGTAGTAAAGTCTTATAGCTTCTCATGTGCTAACAGATTGAAAAGTGCCTCACACCTTCTCTGAAAGCACATCCTCTAAATTATCCTCAATTTCAGCATATACGTCAATTTTGGTTTCACACTCTAGTCAAGACAGAGAGAACTGTCAACACATTATATGCTCTGCCAATGTACATTTCACTCAATCGACACAAATCACTTTAAAGGGTCAATTAAAAGTTGCTAGAAAAATTGCAGCCAAAAAAAAAAAACATGAAGATTGTGCAGCTAGGATAAAAGGAAAGAAAGACGTTTGTATATGAGAGCACTAGAGCAAGAAAATTGGATTGCTTTAAGCTGACATTTTGGAAAGAAAGTTTTCCTGAAGCAGAAAGATAGGAATGCGAAACCACTGAAAGGAAAATCAAACACGGCCAAAGAATACCTAGTACATCAGGTTGGATAAATTCATGGGAGAAGTAGATGATCCATCTTTCTTAATTATTATGCTCCCAGTTATATTATGGTAGCACCAAATGCCATGATTTGAAGCATTGTTCAAGCCAAATAAATCAAGCTTGAATCCAAACTTGTAAATGCCTTAAAGCCAACCACCAGTCCAACTCCTTTCCTCCCCCCGAACAAAAGAGACAAAAAAGCCAGTGAAGAGTCAGTTAAGGATGGCAAATACAGCAGAGCAAGAGCTGATCCTACACAGAAAATCTATTGCACCATTACATGACTACAGGAAGGCACAACTTGCCTAATTGGCCATGCAATGAATTTTTTTCTTCTTGGATGCCAAAAGAATAGAGGCTAGCAATTTAAATAAAAAGTAAGCCTAATTCACAGAAAGAACAAAAAATATTAATACATTTCAACCATCTTCATCCTATATACCATTTAATTAATAAGAAATTCTACCTTCACCTCCCACCAACTAATCTTAATACTTAACAAGTTAACATTCATTCCAACAACAATACATGATGCTTAGTTCCCAGAAAAAATGCAACCATGTATTATATTATATAATCATCATGGGCTGAACTCATTTGAGAAAAAAATAAAATAAAATAAAAAAAATCTAGCAATTTCTCAGTAAGATACCTACCATAAATAATTCAAGGGCATTACCAATGATAAAACCCAATTACTAAGAGCACTAAGAATTCATTATGTTCACTGGATTTTCCCTCATCTAAACTTACTGGACTTATTGGCCCTTCTACTAATCTATTTTTAATTATTTCATAAGATTAATGATATAAAATTAAGCATAAATTAATTTGTAGCAATTAGCATTACTCGTATTGTTAAATTAATCTTAGAATGATTATAAAAAAATACTAGGATTCGGTTGATTAAAGGTGAATATAAAAAACAAGACAGTGGAGTAACTGGAGTTTGTTTATTTGATTAATAATGAATAAAGAAAATAAGACAATGGTTTGTTTTATTAAAAATGAATAAAGAAATAATTAAAGGTGAATAGGGACTTCTATTTAGGGCAATGTTTTTGGGTTAAATGAGACTTTAATATGGGATAGAGAGATTATTACTTATGTTTGTTAAAAACTATTGACAAGGGTTAAATGGCAATTATTGATAGCCATTATATTTCCTGAATTTATTTTAAAAGGTGCATAAATAAATAAGTCACCACTACAGAAAACTAATTTGCCTAAACATCAAAATTGAAAGTAAATTCTTCTGTGAAGCCACTGAGGACCTAACAAAAGATTAAATCCTTGATAAGACAAAGAAAAACAATTAATGGAATATCTACCATCTCTTTTGTCCCAATAAGTAATCAACTCTATGCTAATTCCATATTCACCTTGTGTTAAATTTTTGAAACAATATGAAATGGGCATGGGCAACCCGAATAAGGAGGAGGAGAGTTTGGTCCACAAACAAGGCTTTGGAGCTTCCATACTAAAACCAATTGGCAATAGTAGGAGGTACTCCTCTACCTTATAAAGTGAAACCATCTCTCCTCTTTCTCCAATGTGGGACACTCATAAATGGGCTACAATGGGTTTCAACACTCCCCCTCACTTATGAGTGTCTTTAGAACTTCAGAGCTAACTGGATAAGGCCAAATCAATAATCCTCTTAGGGGCTGGACATCCTGTCGAGGTAAACCCTTATCCAGTAGCGATTAAATACCCAGTTTTAGAAGAGACCCACAACCTGGGCTCTGATACCATGTTAAATTTTTGAAACAATATGAAATGGGCCTGGGCAACCCGAATAAGGAGGATGAGAGTTTGGTCTACAAACAAGGCTTTGGAACTTCCATACTAAAACCAATTGGCAATAGTAGGAGGTACTCCTCCACCTTATAAAGTGAAACCATCTCTCCTCTTTCTCCAATGTGGGACACTCATAAGTGGGCTACAATGGGTTTCAACACCTTGATTTGAACTAACCTGTCTAAATGTTTAAGAGTTTATTTTTTATTACTAAACAGTAATCTAATCACATTATGAAGAGGATCTATAGAGCTCTAGTCCAACAGGGTCACTTTCACCTAGTTCTCCACCAACAAACCTAATTGGCATAACAACACTACACATTTAAACATAGCATGACAGCAATTCAAGTTCAGTGGAATGGGAAGTATCAGTGATCACTTTTCTGCATACGGGAGGCACCCAAGTCAAATTACATCCAAAAAATCATATATCATTGAAAAGTTTGCAATCAAGCTGTTAAGAGACTATTGAAGAAGTAAAAAAAAACACAACGTAAGAAATCCAATTTTAAAATGTAGTATAAAGGATCAATCCTGTACAAATGCACACTTTTTAAACTTGAATTACCAGTGTTACATCACGAATTCATGGTATAGCAGATACAGGGTAAAAAAAATCAATGTAGCCAATCAATTTACATGAACTACATCTTAGGATGCTAAATATTATCTAACCTTACTCGAGAACTAGTAGATCAATTGTTGAACACACTACTTCACATTTACCTTGTTAAAGTTAAACCGCCAAAGTTTAAACAAGCTTACTGCTAGGAATCGACATGCTTTCTAACATGATTACAGCACTAAAAATGGCAGAAATTAAGAAGAAAGATGATGATTGTAGTATTAATATGAGAATTACACTAGCTCGGACGATAATTCCACTTTCGAGAGGTGAATGCTCTACTTCTCATTTAACTTGTTAAAGTTAAACCACCAAAGTTTAAACAAGCTTACCTAAGAAAAAAAAAAAAAAAAAAAACTCAAGGACAAATAAAATACTGACCTTTCTGCAAGCATAGCTGATCCTTCTTCAAATAGCTCTTCCACGATAATTAAAGGTGATAACTTCTTCGATGATTTGTTTGTATAGTTAAGGAGCTTCTTCCAGAAATATAAAGCTTTAAGTTTGTTCTGCTTTTTAGGAGGTGGCAATAGTGTTACATCATTTTCAGGTGGGATTATGTCAACAACTACGCACGTTGTGTCATCCTTGAGTCCCTTTGTCCTTAGGGTTTCCTATTCACCAATCATGAGAAAAAAGCACATAAATGACAGTAATATCAACATTTTAGGTCATCAAGTCATCTGGATGATTGCCATCTTTTATTCTTGTGTAGATACAATATCCTCAAGGAGATAAATTATGATCATGCATATTGAAGGTCCGGGCTTTAAGGTGGATTCTAACAAAAATGCATGCTTCTCAAGTAAACTGAGAAAATGAAGCATGTACTTGCATAAGAAGTTGCATTACCTTGACAACTTGCCTGGCAGCAAGATCAGCTGGCAAACCACGACATGATTTTGCAGCCATCTCTGATGATAAAGCATCCCAAACGCCATCTGATGCAATTATGAGCCTCCCACCACAATTTGATAGCTTTAATTCAACAATAATTATTTAATAAGACACAAACTTACTAGGCTATCAAACAAAAACTATTTTTCAACAACAAAAAAAAAAATTTAAAAAAAAGTGATGAAGATACCTTAACTTGTTTGACATGTGGAATTGGAACTATGAATTCTCCCACATCCACATCTCCAATTGACCTAGAAAGGCACAAGCCCCCTGGCCAGCAACGGAGAGGCCCAATCTGTACAAAGTAAGTATACTTGTCAAGGCAAGATATTTGATTTGAAAAAAAGTTCAGCGTAAGTATCAACAGAAGCACAAAAGAGATCTCAGTAGACTGCACGAGGATGACATCTCACCTCTACACCTCCAACAATGCTTAGCCTCCCAACTTCACCACCACTAGCTATTACACGCTGCCTCCTGCAGTTAAATTTACAGTTATATTTTGTATGCAGCTAAGCAATATAATTAAGTAGTAAGAAAATGTTTTAAAAAAACAAAATAGAATAAATTTACAATTATATAATGAAAAAAAAAAAAGAAATAATAGTTGTAAATAAAATAGATTTAAAGGATAGAAACATACTCTTCCTCATTGTCTTCCAGCCTATGGTCAACAGATAAATCTGAAACTGCACCTCCCTGTATATCTAATACACAGCGGGAATCACCAACACATGCAACAGTAACTGTCCATCTGTCTACAATTACGAAAGTGGCTGTGGTTCCTGAAGTTTTCCCTGATAACAAAGTGAAGATGAAATCACTTCAGACACCCGGAATAAAGCATCCATTCATTCACCAATCAGTGGTGCACCTAAAATTACAGAATATAAGGAGGCTTAACTACCTTTAAGCTGGAATTCCTTGTCAGTTTTGACAAATCCAGCGACTAGTGCTCTAGGTAAGGCATGAAGCCATTCATCACGACCAAGCTCTCGAGGCATCGCAGCTAACACATGATTCAGTAAGTTATCCCTAGCGTATATAGCAGCAGCATTTCCATGATGCCCATCAAAAATCTGTATATCAGCCAAGAGCAAAAAGAGATTAAAAATTTGACAATTCTTAGAAAATGACTGAACATGCCCTATACTAGCATAAATTCAGATTGTGATTAAAAAAAATGCAGCCAAAATTGAAAAATTATTCCTAACTAGTTAAATTCAGAATGGAACTAGTGAACATATAGATCTGGAATCAGTCAGATTGTTACAAATCCCTATTACATATAATCTTGAGACTAGATCAACACACATCAAAATCCCCAACAAATTAAGCATCTATCTAAAAAGGCCCATCCAGAATCATTCTATTTTATTTATTTTTATTATTATCTTTTTTGGTTACATCACTCTATTATTAGCAATTATTATTCGGAGAATTATATAACCATAAACAAAAAGAATCAAAACAATAAATTAAAAATAATAACAGCCATAACACTAGCATTAATACATGAAGATTGAACAATTAAAATGAAGCAAAAACAACAATAAATTACAATTGTATACAACAAAAACCCAAAAACAGCAAAAAATTAAAAAAACAAAGGACCCAATTGCTAAAAAAAAAAAACTGTTTATACAATTATACTCAAATCCAAAACAAAAATGTAAATCAAAATAAAGTTAGATCACATACAGCAAAAACTGAAAATGTTGAAGCAGAATTGCCAGGAACTCTCTGACAATCAGTTTTAACCAAGTAAAAATCCTCCCCTTTCTTAGCTTTCTCAGCATATCCATAGCTAACAGATGGTTTTTCCATCTTCTCACTCTTCAATTCTCTACTAATTAATGCAGCTAGTGGTATGAGTTCATGCTGTTGATTATTCTGTCTTCTCGTATCTTCTCTTGTCGCCATTTTCAGCCAAACAACCCCTTCAAATTCCTCAATTAAAATTCACCGATTTTTCTTCTTTCTTCTACCAATCATATGATGAAAATCAAAATATAGGTTGTACCTACCAAATTGAATTTTCAGGAGATCTGAAAAAACCCAGAAATTATACCATAGGATTCAGAATCAAAAACCCATAAATAATATCATATGATTCAGAATCCAAAACCCAGAAATTAATATGTGATTCAGAATCAAAAACCCAGAAATCACAATATGATTTAGAATCAAAAACCCAGAAATTTTCAGAACCAAAAATCCCAGAAATTATATCATATGATTCAGAATAAATAAATAAATAATCCAGAAAAATGCAGAAAATAAGAGGATAACATAAATTGGGGGAGTAATAAAATTACCCGCCAACAAAATGAGGAAGACAGGAGTCAGAAATTAGATCTGAAAATGACTGAAGTCGACAAAAAAGACAAAGTGCAAGTGATGAAGAAGAGAAAAGGGGGAGAAAATCGACACGGCAAGGATACGCGGAATTGATTATCTTATACCAAATATCAACACCCAAATTATGAACTGTAAAATGAGGCCACCAAAATTAAAATTAAAAACAACCCAATTGCAATAATTAAGAATTGATTGAAGTGAAATAGCTGAGAAAGTGTAATGGGTTGTGATTAAAATAATTCAAGTAAAAGGGGAAGACTTTGTTGAGAAATGAGGATTATTTAAGAAGGATAAAAAAAGGTGCGACTTTTTTGGGTGTTTTTGCATGCAGCTAAAAGGAGGATGGTGAAATGGAGGGATGAGATAGTCTGAAAATATTTAGGAGAGTGGAATTTTGACACTCTTTTGGACTCACTTGCTGTAATAAAGTAATATGGTATGATACTATGATATATCCTTTTGTAATGAAAACCATGGACAAGATTTGGAAGAGATGAGACTCATGAGAGGATCATAGAATAGTTGGTTAGTTGTCCGAATTTTCAAGGGAGGATGTAATTAGATTTCACTTGATTAATTTTTTTTTTTCTGTTAAAAGTACTTTTATATATTTCAGTTCTCAAATAGTCTTAAGGTTTATTCCCATTTACTGAACTGAGTTGAAATGAATATTTTATGAGAGAAGGAAATTAGGAGCTAAACTGAACTGAACTATTTAGAATTGAACTGAACTGAACTGAACTATTTAGAATTGAACTGAACTGAACTGAACTAAGATGAAGTGAACAGGCTCTTAAGCCTTGTTTGGTTGCACTTCAATAATAAGGGAAATACAAATTCATGGGAAATGACTTTAAAGGTGGTTGTTTGGTTAAAATTTAGAAGTAGAAATGTGGGAAGTGGAGGTTCATGAGGAATTTGGAATTCCTACAAACATAGGAATTAATTTTCCACATTCTACCTTGGTCACTCAAACTTCCCACATTTATTTTTGGATGAAATTAAATTATTGTCCTCAAAATTTTAAAACAGTAGTTAAAGTTATACGATTAATAATAAATGGGTATCACACAAAGTTAGCCAAACAAAACATAGAAAGTTAATTCATGGGAAATTCAATTTCTTATATACCAAACACAATTTTAGAATTTCATAGGCAATAAAATTTCTCATACGTTGTAACTACCTATAGCCATTTAATTCTCCAATGCAGCCAAACGAGGCCTTAGCTTAGACATATCAAAGAGGTTCATTTCATATGAGTTGAGTGGAAAATTACAATAGTTGGTATTGATACGTTAAAAAAATAATAAAAAAAAAAAGTAACAATCACAATTATTGAAATTTTAGTGAATGAAACATACTCATTAAATGAAAGATGAGAAATGAGAGAGAGCAAAACATCTAAAAAAAAAAAAAGAAATCTCAATGGTCATTAATATTTTTAATTTCTCAATGGTAAACACTAAAATATCGAATTATCTTTAATAATCTATAATTTGTAGAACTAATATAGTGCTAACATTAGTTAAGCATTTTAAGGAAATACTCCCTCTGTCCCTTATGGCCAATTTGAAGTATCAAAATAATAGTCTCATTTGCTTTTTTTTCAAGTATTATTAATATTAGTTTTTTTACCCAAATTCCCTCCAATTTGCAACTATATTTGTGCAACTTTAACTTTTCCATGTAAATTTTGTTTTTCAATATACTTTTATTACTTTTTCTCTCTACTTTTTTTGCATACCTAATGTTAATTTAACTTTCCAATGTACTTTAACTACACCCTTCGTCCCTTCATTAAAAGTCTATTTCTATTATTTATTACTCACATAATAAAGAGAAATAGACTTCTAATAAACGGACAGAGTAAGTAGTTATTACTTATGTTTATTAATTCCCGTGAAAATTGTCCATCAAGGCCTATTATTAAGGGACGGATAGAGTATTAACTTTGATTACTGTTTTAAAAGGGAGAAAAAAGTGATGCCTAAAATACCCCTATTTAAAAAAAAAAAAAAAAAAAAAAAAAAAAAAAAACCACAACTCACTTCTTCCCCCTTCCCCTAACCCAGCCCCTGCTTACCCACGACCCCGATGTCGCCGTCACCCCCACCGGTCATTTCTTCTCTCTCTTTTCACAGCGCCAGTGTCTCTATCACCACCTTGACCACCACCCTTCCGCCTAGTTGAAACCACCACCCAATTCCCCTGCTCCCGGCCAAAATCCTAACAAACCCATCAGCTGAAACCGATGCAAAAACCATAACAATACTCGAAATTTTTATATCCATTAAAAAGAGATTTGAGCTCAACATAGTTGGAATTTGAATTTATGTGCAAGATTCGAAGGTCATCGGAGGAAGTAGCGAGATAATCGGGTTTGGAGCAACCGAGTTGAACGACGATGCAATTTTTGGAGTGTTCAAGGAGGAAGACAATTGCGAGATGGTTTCGAGTAAGGGGTTGTGGGTTTCGGGTTAGCCAGTTTTAGTCAGTAGGGGGTTGAACGGAAAATGGAGTGGAAAGGGAGGGGAATGGGGAGAGGAAGGTGGCTAGGGGAGGGAGATTAGGTGGTTGGGTCGCGCGACAGAGGAAGGGGATTGGGTGGTTAAGATCGGCGGACGGCACCGATGAGGGTTGTTTTAAGGGATTTCATAGGAGAGGAAAGGAGATCAGTGGTTCATAAGGAGGAGAGACGCCACAAGGGGATGGAGAAGGAGAGTCGGCGACGGAGGAGCTGAGGGTGGCCTGGGCACGGCCGGGTGCGGGAGGCAAGGTGGTTGGGGCTGGGGGAGTGGCTGGGGCTATTGGTGGTTTTTTTTTTTTAAAAAATATTTTAAATAATTTAATTATTAAAAAAAAAATTGATTCTCATAATCTCACCTTTTACCGGTTCGCTGTTAATAATCCCACTTTTGGATTATTATTTAATAATCCCACCTAGGAAATCTTCTTCTATTGGCTCCTTTTGACCGATAAATTGAACATTAGGAGGGATATTATGAAAGGGAGACACCTTTTGGCCTCGGGATCAAGAATTGGGATTGGGGATGGTAAATCCACCTCTCTTTGGTTCCACCATTGGGTCGGGGATAAGCCCTTATATCTTTATTTGGATAATGATGTTCCCCCTTCAAAAGCTTATTGGTTTGTTTGTGATATAATTAGAAATGGTGATTGGTTTTTGGATGGTATTAAGCATGTCATTCCTGAGTTCATTGTTGAGTTAATCTTAGCTACGCCCCTCTCTAAGCGGGGTAATATGGAAGATTATATCACTTGGACCCTTTCAAGCGATGGTGCTTTTAATATCAAATCTGCTTATCATCATTTAATTAAGAATAGTGTTTCCGTGTCTTCTTTCTGTCAGTCTTGGAATGGAATTTGGAAAATAGGTGCTCCTTCAAAGTATAAAATGCTCTTGTGGAATTGTATGCATACCATTCTTCCTGTGGCCCAAAAAATTTCAGTTTTCCTCCCCTTCGTGAGTCCCATGTGTGCTAGATGTGATATGTATGAAGAGTCTCATATTCATCTTTTTAGAGATTGTATTTCTTATCATATTCTTTGGAATGATATTTGCTCTAAAATACATTTGCCTAACAATTTCAATTTTTAGAAATTTATGAATCTTGAATGGGTGGATTGGTTGAATTACAATCTGAATTTTGATGGAAAATGGTCTTTGCTATTGCCTTTTGGCATTTGTGGAGAAATAGGAACATCACTGTTTTTGAGAAGAAAATGTATCATGCTCATGCTATCTTTGCTCGGTTTTTCAATGATTACCATTGTACTAACATGATTATGCAGTGATAGATATTATATTTATGATAATATTTGTAGCAGATTAGGATATATTAAATGTATATTTTGTATGCTTATCGTAACGAGGATTCCTAATGTAATTAGGCCTAGCGTTGTAAACTCTATATATTTTGATCAATGGTACACACTCCAGATTGAGGAGTTTTCCCGAAATCTAACATGGTATCACAGCTTAGGTTTCAATCCTAGGAATTTTTTTTTTTCACCGCTTCCGTACTTTCTTCTTCTTTAGCAGCAACAACACCGCTCTACTTCCATGGCCAAATACGTGGAAACCCCGCCACCTCCTCCACCTCCGGCCAATGAATTTCACCCTGCCCTTACAGTTAACAACATTAAGAATGCTATTCCCCTAATTCTCAATTATGAGAATGTGCAGTACTCTAATTGGGTTGAATTATTTGAAAATCATGCTTGTGCTTACAATGTTCTTGATCACATCGACTTAAAGACGCCTCGACCTTCTGATATTTCGGACCCCTTATGGACAAGACTTGATGCCATTGTCAAACAATGGATTTATGGGACTATTTCCGTCGATCTTTTAACAACGATCTTATCACTGAAGGCCACAACACAGCAAATATGGGATCGCATCAAGGAAATCTTTCAAGACAATAAAAGCACAAGAGCGGTGTACCTTGAAAATCAATTCAATGCTATTCATGTTGAAAGTTTTCCCAATGTTACTGCTTATTGCCAACAATTGAAAAGCATCTCCGATCAACTTGCGAATGTAGATCAACCAGTTTCAGATCAGAAACTTGTCCTTCGATTGGTGGCCGGATTGTCAAAATCCGATTACGATACAGTGGCAACCATGATTGCGCAAACCGACCCACTACCGTCTTTTAATAATGCCTGTTCTCGTCTCCTCCTTGAAAAGACACGCCGGAACACCGAGTCTACTCCGGCGCCATCATCGTTTGTTGCACAACAACAGGTTTCGAGTTCTTCTGATTCGGCTCAGCAACAACAACAATCAACCACCGCCGGCAAGGGTGGCGGCGGCGCATGACGGGGACGTAGCAGCGGGGGAAAGGGCCGAGGCAAAGGCCGAGGCCGCGGTGGTCAGGGCCGTGGCAACTCCCCTGGCCAGCAGCAGCAGGGGACGAGTTCTCAGCCGTCTCAACAAAATTGGCAGCCACAACAGCAGGCCAATTCACATGGGCAACAGTGGGCCTCTCAACCTTCTTGGCCCAGTCCTCCTTATTGGCCACAAGGGTGGGCCATCCCACCAGCCCCTTTTCCAACTAATGGGCAGTACCAACCAAGGCCTATTTATGGCCGTGGGTCACCTCAGCAAGCTTATACAGCAGGGCCTCCCTCTTACGGGCCTCCTATGACTCCCACGGAGTTTGGCAGTGCGTACTCCTCGATGAACTTCACACCACCGGACAACGGTTGGTATATGGACTCCGGTGCGACATCTCACATGACCAACAATGCCGGTACACTTCTTCCCCTTTTTAATTTAAGCACTAATAATCATATTTTAGTAGGTAATGGTCATCGCATTCCAATTACTGGTTATGGTCACACAACCCTCCCTAATAATTCCCTAACCTTAAAAAATGTTCTACTTGCACCTCAAATTATTAAGAACCTTATTTCAGTGCGAAAATTTACTTTTGATAATTCGGTGTCTATAGAATTTGACCCTAATGGTTTTTCTGTGAAGGATCTTCGAACGGGGAGGGTAATAATGAGATGCAATAGCACCGGGGAGCTTTATCCAGTCACCTCAAGTCCACCAAGCACATGTCTAGCCACTACTCTCACAGCAGTCACCCCGTGGCATGATCGTTTAGGACATCCCGGGGCTTCTTCTTTAAGTTTTCTTAGGAGCAACAATTTCATCTCTTGTAATAAGGAGCATGACTCCACTTTTTGCAATTCATGTCAATTAGGGAAACATGTTAGGCTACCCTTTTATGATTCAAATAATAATACCTTTTCTACTTTTGACATTATTCATGCCGATTTATGGACATCTCCCATTCGGAGCATTAATGGACATAAATATTATTTAGTTCTTCTTGATGATTTCACTCATTATGTGTGGGCCATACCTTTAGCTCATAAATCTCAAGCCTACCAATCCTTTCTTCATTTTAGACAATATGTGCAAACTCAATTTGAACGTCCTGTTAAATCCTTCCAAAACGATCACGGTCGCGAATTTGACAACGACCCATTCAAAAAAATTTGCCTAGACAATGGTATGGTTTTTAGATTCTCTTGTCCACACACATCTTCTCAAAATGGGAAGGCCGAACGTATGATTCGGACCATAAATAATGTCAACCGCACTCTTTTATTCCATGCCTCATTGCCCCCTTCCTACTGGTCACACGCTCTAGAGACGGCCACTTATCTTCTTAATATTTTGCCCACTAAATCTCTAAAGCATATGACTCCGGATCAGGCTTTGTTTCATAAAAACCCATCCTATGACCACTTACGGGTTTTTGGATGCCTTTGTTTCCCTAATCTTTCTGCTACAGCTCCTCATAAGCTTGCTCCTAGATCTACTCCTTGTGTTTTTTTGGGATATCCCTCTAATCATCGTGGTTATAAATGTCTTGACATTAAAACTCGTAAAGTAATAATTTCTCGCCACGTTACCTTTGATGAGTCCACGTTCCCTTTTAAAAACTTGGAGTATTACACACTTAAAGACTATGAGTTTTTGGGCTTTGATGACACGTCTCCACTACTCACACACCACTACCTGCAACATTACTCTTCACAAACTCATAACCAAGCTGGCCCAAATGCAGGTAGCCCAGTTCGTGTACCCATCCCACAAAACTCCCCTACCCGCACCCCACCTAGGCCCCAGCTGACTTGCGGCCCACATAATCTCTCACCAGCCCACCTGCACACTCCTGGCAGCACCTCTACCAACCCGACCCAACCCTCCACACCTGCCAGCAACCCAATTTCGCCAGCCCAACCTTATACACCACCACCTTTGCGTGGAATTCAACCTCTACAGCCCACACGGCCACTGCCACCTTCCCCTAGAGTTACCCGTAGCCAACGAGGAATTTTTAAGCCCAACCCAAAGTATTGTAACCTCACAGTTCCATCTTTGGGTCCACCTCTTCAAAAATCACCCCTTCCAAAGTCTTATAAACAAGCTTTAAATGACCATAATTGGAATGCGGCGATGAATGATGAGTACAGTGCTTTAATTAAAACTGGGACATGGGAATTGGTGCCTAGGCCTACGGGGGTGAATATTGTTAATTGTATGTGGCTATTTAAGCATAAATACAAGTCTAATGGTGACCTTGAGAGGCACAAAACTCGTCTTGTATGTGATGGCAGGTCGCAGGAAGTTGGTGTGGATTGTGATGAGACTTTCAGTCCGGTAGTTAAACCGGCCACGATTCGTACTGTTCTCAGTTTAGCTTTGGCTAAAAAGTGGTCGATACATCAACTAGATGTCAAAAATGCCTTTTTACATGGTGATTTGCAGGAAACTGTTTATATGCATCAACCTCCGGGCTTTGTCGATCGGAGGGCTCCTACTCATGTTTGTCGGCTCCACAGGGCTCTCTATGGTTTGAAACAAGCTCCCAGAGCTTGGTACCAACGCTTTGCAAATTTTCTTGTCAAATTGGGTTTTGTCATTTCCAAGAGTGACAACTCTCTGTTTACTTTCCGGCAGGGTGATGATATGGCATATTTGCTCTTATATGTTGATGATATTATTTTAGCTACCTCATCTGACAGGTTGCGTACAGGAATTATTTCTCAGTTGCAAACTGAGTTTCCTATGTCTGACTTGGGTCCTTTGAGTTATTTTTTGGGTATTGCGGTGACCCGCAAACCCTCTTATATGCTACTTTCGCAGGAAAAGTATGCACAGGAGATTTTAGAGCATGCAGGTATGGCCTCTTGTAAGCCTGCAGCTACTCCAGTTGACACTAAGTCCAAACTTAGTGCAGATGCAGGGCCACCTTTTCGGGATCCTACATTGTATCGCAGTTTAGCAGGTGCTCTTCAGTATCTCACTTTCACCAGGCCAGATATTTCTTATGCGGTACAACAGGTGTGTCTATTTATGCATGATCCCCGGGAACCTCATTATGAGGCTTTGAAACGCATTCTGCGTTATGTTCAGGGTACCATTGATCACGACTTACATTTATATTCTACTGCTTCCCATCGATTGATTACTTACACTGACGCTGACTGGGGAGGTTGTCCCGATACCCGGCGTTCTACCTCGGGCTATTGTTGTTTCCTTGGGGACAACCTCGTGTCCTGGTCATCTAAGCGTCAGCATACTTTGTCTAAGTCGAGTGCAGAAGCAAAATATCGAGGCGTCGCAAATGTTGTCTCTGAGGCATGTTGGCTTCGTAATTTATTACTTGAGTTACATTGTCCTCTACGGCAGGCTACTATTGTTTATTGTGATAATGTCAGTGCTATCTACCTTTCTGGCAACCCAGTACAACACCAACGCACCAAACATGTGGAGATGAATATTCATTTTGTTCGAGAAAAGGTTGCTTTGGGGGAAGTACGGGTTCTGCATGTTCCTACTAGATATCACTTCGCGGACATTTTCACTAAAGGCCTCCCACGAGATTTATTTCTGGAATTTAGGTCCAGTCTTAGCGTACGTCCTCCTCCCGCTACGACTGCGGGGGTGTGATAGATATTATATTTAGGATAATATTTGTCGCAGATTAGGATATATTAAATGTATATTTTGTATGCTTATCGTAACGAGGATTCCTAATGTAATTAGGCCTAGCGTTGTAAACTCTATATATTTTGATCAATGGTACACACTCCAGATTGAGGAGTTTTCCCGAAATCTAACATGCAGGATAAAGAGAAACGAATTGTTATATCCTCTAGCTCTGAGACTAATCTTCATGAAGCTGATGCTGAGAGCTTCCCTGCTGGCAATGCTGATCCTGCTGCTACTATTATTGCTGCTAATGATGTCTCTGCTACTGCTTGCTCTAAGGGCAGTACTTTGGATAAAGGAAAGGGAGTAGTTAGCTTCTCTTTAGCTAATTCTTCTGTTACTATCTCTACTTCTTCTACTGCTAAAAAGAGTTTTGCTGCTTGTGTTTGCTCTTTGGTTGGAACTAATCCTTCTGGTGGTTCTATTCCTAGAGCTCCTTTTCTCACCCTCAGATCTGGTCCTCCCTCGAGTGCTGAAGCTCTGCTTTGGATTCCCCCTCCTCCTAGCTACAAAAGAATCCACACTGATGGATCTTGGAGAAGAATTAATGTGGCTGCGGGTGGGTGTGTTATTCGAAATGAGGATGGTTCTTGGTATCTTGGTTTTTCAACCAAATACAACGCTCTCACTGCTCTTGCAGCTGAGCTTTATGTTGTGAAGGATGCGCTTGCTATGGCTGAAACTTTCAAAGTTAAAAAGGTGGAGCTCTACACTGACTGTCTCTCTATCAAAGTCATGCTTGATACAATGAATTTTAATGCTCACCATCAGTTGGCTGCCACCATTAATGATATAGCCATAAGCATTAATAATCTTGAAGATGTGGAGGTGGTGCACATCAGAAGGGATCTTAATATCATAGCCCATAAGCTTGCTGAATTTGGGAATGATATGAGCATAGGACATAAAACTTACTTCTCTGTCCTTGAAAGCGTCAAGGATCTGTATGAAAGGGAGTTGGGGCCTCTTGCTGCTGCGGCTGTTATCAAAGTTCTCCAACCTCTTCTTTTTTTCATGTCATCTCATCTACGTTCTAGGTTGGAGTATCTTATGTAATAGGATTATTTTCTTTCAGTTTGCTTTTTCAATCTCTAGTTTCAGTTTGCTGTTGTGCTTTGTTTGGGCTACCTACATCTATTTTCTTTGTAATATTTCTGATGTAAGGATATCCTTTTATTAATATATTTCCCCTTCTTATGTTAAAAAAAGATAAATTGAACATTAGGTAAATTCTTTCTTTTTTTTTAATTTTAGTGACACATGTCACTAAATAATTGGTCAGAAAGAAAAAGTAAAAAAAAAATCCTTGCCAACCCTTAACGACTACCTTAACCCCCCCCCCCCCCAAACCTCTAGCAGCCCCTCTTCCCCATCCACATCGTCGGAACCCTATCCCCATCGCCAGAACCCGCATCCCCACCACCGAAACGCCAAAACCCTGAATTAAGGAAAAAAAAGTAAAAATCTTCAAGAGCGGAAGAGATGGCTTGGGTAGGAGTTTCGGCGGTTATAGGGGCTTATCGGCGGTTTTTGGCGATGAGAGGACGTTTTTGGCGTTTTTCAAGGTGGTGGTTATATATGGTGGTTTCAGGGTTGGGAATTGGATTAGGGGTGATTTCGGGGGTGCCTTTTAATCGGCTAGTTGGGGGGGGGGGGGTCTGGCCATTTTCGGGGTTTTAGGGTGGTGGCCAGTCGGATTTTGGTGGGACTAGGGTGAGGGTTTGGGTTTCACGGTGGGTAGGGGTGGCTGGTGGTTATTTTTCTTTTCCTTTTTTAGTTTTAATTTTTTTTGTACTAATTTTTTCAACTAATTACAAAATAACACGAGGCATATTAACTTCTCAAATTCGGTTACCAACAAGTTAGAGACAGAAGAAGATCCACTATAAAGGTTGGATTATTAAATCATAATTCAAAGCCGGGATTGTTAACATCGAAATGGACAAAAGTGGGATTATTAAAATCAATTGTCTTAAAAAATACAAGAAACAAATCATGGTTAATATATGATTAAATTGATCAACTAATGTCACCATTGAATTGATAACGGTAATACATGAGTACCAGATATAATAGAAATTTTTACTATTTACCAAAGAGAAAATTTAAAAACATTTGAGCACCATTGAGAATTACTCAAATAAAAAAAATTAAAATAAAAAAGATTTTTTTTTTAAAAAAAAAGTAAGTTTAATTTTAGTGAAACGGGGGAAGTATTTTAAATACTAGTAACAAGAATATTCTAAACAAAAAATGAATGTAGGAAGATTATTAGTGAACAAAGGGAGCACATAAATCAGCAAAGAATAAGAAATTCGCAATTTCTAGCATAACATTCAAAACAATTGTTAATAAAATTTTGCAGCATTCACAACAAAGAAAGAATGTAAACATGTACAATTTGAAATGTTGCATAAACAATTTTATGCAATTAGCCGCAAATGCACAACTGTACAAGCACAATAAACAGATATACATGAATCTTGAAAAAGAGGGGAAAAGGAAACAAGTAATAGAGAGAGCAGAAGAAACAGTGCCGATGGCACGCGAACACTTAAAAGTTTAAGCCGAGCAATATGTTACAATGGTTCTCTATGTTAGAGATATTAGGGGAATCCATGTTCCCAATATCTCTTACACTATGATTTCGTCATCATCAATACTCAGGCCTCAGGGAACTTGCCTGGATTCCGTGACCTATGCGTCAGTCAGAACCAAGTACAAGAATAAACTCAATCAGGGTTTCCCTGCCAGCAGAATAACAGAAGTCACCCAAGAGAATATTCTCATCACCAAATTGGAAATTAATTGCTTTCATTGTTCCTCAACTTCACTATTAACTGTTTTACTTTCTGTACGCACTAAAGTTTTCAATTAATGAAAACTGTTTCTTTCCTGCATTACAGACTTGCAACTATCAATCTATCACTATCTCGCCGTCAACTGGTCCTTACTCACAGGGATTGACGGTGCTCTACTATCAGGTTGGTCCTGTGTGTGCTCAGAACCAGAGCCATTCTCTTCTTCACCCTTCACACTACATTGAGGCTTGCTATGATCATCAATAATAGATTGGCTTATTGGGGTCTTTGTTGCAGGATTTACTAGCTGCGTCAAAAACCTAAGAATCATCTCATAACTTGTAAATGTAATGACAGCATTTGGGACTGTTCTCATTAGGTTAGTTGCACATCCACGGTAAAATCCAGCCAGACCTTCAGCTAGGAAAACCTTACGGACACAATCAACAACCCCAGAGTAATGAACTTCACGATTACGAACTTGCCCTTGCTCCTGAAGCCTAGATCGGACAACCTGATAAAGCTAAAAAAATTAAGGCAAAAGCCAAAAAGTAATTTGCTAAAGTGCAAAAAATGTAAGGACTGCGATCAGAAACAAACCTCATGGGGATAAGTCAACATCGAAGCTACTATCTTTGACGATGAAGAAGCTATTGCAACATCCCCTGTACTAAGCTTGTCAACAGTTGTGTTTTCTGCAAATCAAACAGTGCCAAGTTGAGCAGAACAGTGAGCACTTTAATAAAAGGAATATGGTAAGGATGAGAAGTTTTTGTAATACCCCTGGTCGCCAAATAGAACTTGATTCTTTCATATGCAGGAAACTGAATGGCGACATGACTTATCCCTGCCAATGAAGGCAAAAGCCCACTGTTCAAACCAATTACTCATCAGTATCAAGAGGTAAAAATAACAAAATTTCCAAATATTTCAGTGTCGATCAATTATAAAAACAGTACAATAAAAAACTTGTTCTACAATTCACCAAATTAACCAACTTCCAAAAACAAATTTCACACATTTCACCAGTTTCAATTGATACAGCACTGAACATTTTTAGCTGATGGAACAAAGCTCATAGAACAAATTGAACTAAATTAATCAGAAATACATAGGCCATCCTAACCAGATACCAGACAAAGATAACTGTAAAGGCAATATCATCATCCCCAATATATGAACAGAAAAAACAATGCTTAAACTTAGCTACCCTCCATCCATACATAATGATCCCATTTCATAAGTTTACGCATCAACAATATTCAATGCTTTAACTAATATCCTATTTAAGCTGGGACGACCAGATGGCTGCACCTAATCTCTGCGATAACAGAGAAGATGTTTATAATAACCTTATGACCCAAAATGCAATAAACGTTACTTCAATAAATAAAGTAACTTTATAATCCAAAATGAAACAACCGTTTACTCCAGATAAATAAGAGTAAAGCAATCAGTCATGTTGATGCAGTCCAATGTAGCATTAGTACAGGCACATGCTACAAAAACCAAAGAACACTGACTTTTTAATTGTTTTGCAAATGGACAAAAAACCAATACAAAGGTCAATAGACTATTATTCTTTATAATGAAAAAAAATGAATTGTGTTAACAGCTAAAAGAGGACAAGCTACAGATGAACAAAATCTCTTTGAAACTCCTCAACTGAGGAACACTTAAAAGCACCAAACTCCTTAGCCCAAAGTGACACTAAAGAAGTGACTTTGTCCCACCACAAGTCAGAGGACAAAGAAAGTCAAGAAAAGATCTGGGAGTTTCGCTCCAACCACACACCTCATAAATATCATGAAAGCTTTGTGAGTTTGTGCCTATGAATTCTACTGGTTACGTGATTCATATTTCAGTTTAAACTTTACATGTTATACTGCCACTGAAACAAGTTTTTTGCAATTTTATAGTGAAGCCAGCATGTGGAAAAGAAGATTAGTGGGTAGGAAGTAGTAGATAGGTAAAAGAATTTGTTGTGAAAACATGCATGAAAAGAAAAAAGCCAATCATGATAATCACTCTCCACATAAAACTGAGGACTGTTTTGAGACACGAAAGATGGAATGTAAAAATTATTTGAGATGAGACATAAGAAACTAAGTAGAATATTGCTTCAATTATTCTATATATTTTACCTGTACAACCCTCGAATTCCTTCTTCACGCGTAATCCTTGATAAGGCAGAAAGTATGCTTTTATATGGAATTACATCTTTCCTCATTCCCTGCGTCTGAAATTCACGAAGCTTAATGATCAATCATAAATTCATAATAGGTCCCACCAAAATGAATATATTAATCGGAGTTTTCTGAAAGACTGAAACAATAAATGTATCAGTACTTGATCACATGTAGATTGCAAGCTTTAAAACAAGTGGCAAACAATTACCCATTGAACTCAATAAACTTATAAATTAGTATTTACCCTATGTCAAAGAATCTAGTTTTAATTTTCAATCATCAACGGGAGGAAAAAAATAAAATAAATTAAAACCCAAACTTGATAACTAATGATTTGTTCACTCAAACGTAGATTTTATTTGACAAATTCTACTTTGAAAAAGCTCTTTCTGACCACCCAACAAAAATTGTTACAGAAATGCTATCATCATTCAAGAAAAACAACAATCTTTTGAACAATAATTCAAAAATAAAAATCAAACAGGCATAGTTGGAATACATTCACATAATCATAGGAATATCTGCGTTCATAGTTGGAACTTGGAAGACATTCACATAACCCAAATCACGTCTTCTTACACAGTGTTAAATTTTTTAAAGAAGATAGAAATTATAAATGATATAAAAGGGCCCTACTTAGTTCAAAATAGATGAAGCATGAATGTTTACTCACATGATACAAATCTCAAGTCTGTATACACAGAATGAGTATTTACCTAGTTATTAAATGTTTACACTTACTATGCATTATATTCACAATACTTCTTAATGAGATCTCAAAATCTAATAAATACCCACTTTGACATGATAGATTTTCACACCCAACACCAATCACTACCAGCACTGGTCTAGAGCACAGCACATACAATAAATTCTTCCCACAAATATTTTCAATCTAACATAACATTAATACTATGAAGCTATTTGTTGAATACATAGTACTCCCTCCGTCCTACACTGATAGACTAAATTTCTATTTTGGAATGTCCCAAAATAATAGGTCACTTTTTATGTCTAGTAAAGTACAAGTATGGACTATCCTGTATTACTCCAACTTTCTCTTTTCGATTTAATATGTAGTATCATGATAAGATGAGTTATCAACAATTGTACAAATCAGCAAGAATGATTAGGATTTCGAGTGAATACCTTAAGAATGATCTCTAACCAAATGTGGCCAACTAAAGTGGGATTGAGGGAGTATATTTTAAATAGGTTAAAATTACTTTTCATCTAAGCATATGCCACTATCCAAAACATACTTAGCATTATATTGGGAATATGTAATTCCCCTCCCTCATATTCCCAAATAATGCAACTCTCTTACAAAATCTGGCACCACCTGTTTTTTGAGAGAAAGGAGCAATTGTCGTAAAATATGCAATAATTGCTCCTCTTCGCAACCATAACGCCGACATCAAACTAACTTCGGCACTTAATATTTTTGAAATTTTTACTCCTTCCACCCCGTAATGTTTGCTAGGTGTTTCCATTTGGTTGGTTCTAAAAGGCTAATATCCACATTAATTGATTGTCCACATGTAAATTTATAATTAATGCAAGTTTGAAGGTATTTTGGTATCAAGGAAGAATAGTTTACTCTGTAATTTCCGAACTAATGCAACCAAAATTGATATCAAGGAAGAATAGTTTACTTATGTGAGAATACTTTCGTCTGCTTCAAATTTTAAAAGCATGTTTACATGATCTTGTACGTTTTACGAATTTATTAAAAAAATAATTGTTGTCCCAAGGGACAGGTTTGTAAGGAATTTCAGCCAATACAAATCAATATCAGCATTTTTAGATTGCCAAACCAATATCGAAATTGTAAGGAATCATCATGTTTCAGCTTTCACCTAATACGATCAAAGGTCAAAAGTTAAGCAACAAAATTTCCATACAGAAGTCAATGGGGGCGACCATGTGCTTAGTGCACTGACCAAGTTCAGAACACATAGCATTCAATAAGACCAAACATCATACTTACTTGGAGTCGGGTCTTCACTACCCACAGGGGATTAGCTGCGACAGCTGTAGCAGCTCCAGCACCAGCAGCAGCAACCATATTTCTACCAATTGTAAGCTGACCATTACCATGCTCTATGTAAATGGAAACAATTTCAGTCATAAGAAACCATAAACAACATAAAGTGAGTACAAATACTTGTAATTAATTCTATAAGAAGTGTCAATGCACCAACCATCTGTTTGGAGTAAACCTTTAAGGTGCTCATAAACAGCAAAGTATACCTACATATGAAATGAACAAATATGTCATTCAAAAAAAATTGAGGTGTGTATATAGAGCATGTATCTCCACATAGAGCCACGAAAAAATAGAAATGGAGGCATTAACACGGACAGTGCATATATATGCCAGAATAAAAAAATAAAAAAATTTAAAAATAAAAAATAAAAAATAAAATTGGATGCAATAAACATACTCTTTAGATATTAGATAGAGAACTTTAACTAATATAGCATGAAATCTGATTAATTACCAGTTTTATCAAGCAAATTACATAAAGGCCAATAACTTACGTATAGATAACTGTTGCGAAGGAAAGAGCAAAATAAAAATCAGTTTAATGTACAACGATACTGATCTCATATATAAGGAAAAGAGACTTGAGATCCAAATAAAACAAAAAAATAATAATCACAACTTAAACTAAGAAATATTGCTAATTGTAACATGCAAGTTAACTTTTTAAAAAAATGTTAGGCTACTAAATTACTGTCAATGAACCAATTTCAACAGATTTTAGTACATAACATCCATTTAGAATCCTCATGCCCTGATTTTATTTGGAAACTCAGGGTAGTATGATGTGATGCTATGACAATGTCCATAGATTTTACCATCACAGAAAGCAACAAAGCTCTTAACATCAATCCATGGACATTCCTTCAAACAAAATTTCAACTCGTATCACTTAATTGTGGTGCTAACTCCATCAATGACCTGATGAAGTACCACATGTGCTATAAGGGTGGAAATTGAGTTCAGAGAATTAAACAATAAAGTTAATGCAATAGCATTTTTTCCAAAAGACTGTCTTTGAAATCCACAAGTGACATCCATACTTTATGCCATAGGATTGCGGGTTATTAAAAGAGTTGGAGCCGTGTGAGAAGCACACAAATGGCATGATGGGAGGAGTAACACATTCTTTCTCCATTTTCTCGAGTTTTAATATATGAACTGATAACCAAGGAAAATATAGCAGTTTTAAAAAGGAAAAGGTAATCCCAGCCCCATGTTGACTGAAGGTCCGACAAGGAACGTAGCAAAGGTGATTAGAACTTAAAAAAAAGACGTGAAAAGAAAGTGAGCAGAACATAGGAAAACGGAGGGAGTGCAATAGAACAGCCACCGTCTCCCTCATTCTATAAAATAATCTTTAAAAAAAAATTGAAGAATAAGATGAAAAAGAATAAATAACGGAAATCACGTATGTGCCATTAATGTCTAGATATATTGACACATTGCAAAGCCAATCAACTGAGCTACATAAAACAAAAGCTCTCATATTGTCCTTTTCCCCAAAATTTACGGTTAGCGAGAATGGTATTGTTAGTGCAATTATCACTCACTTACAACCATGCCCAGAAGAGATATGCACGTGAGTGCACAAAACACACCTAAAGCCTAAAACACGATACACACATTAAGAATGAACTTCAAAATATGCTAATAACTTCCAAAAATGTACCAGATTATTTCTGTGAATGCATAACTGCAGATGAGGGGACAAACAATATGCATATATCTCCTCAAGTACATGAATTGGGGCACCCATGCTTGTTTAGGAATCAACTTTGATCCCTTATTGCCTAACTCGCTAATCCACCCAACCCAAATAAATTAAGCTTGGCATCATTGTGGTTTTCTATTTTTTGGTTTTTTGTTTTTCAAAATCATATGATATATGTCATATAATAAATCAAAAATTAGTCAAACGTATTAAGATCATGATAATTTTGAAAATTGACAACAGAAAATTAAAAACACCTTTTTTTTGTTTCCTGTTTTTAGTTTTTTGATTGTGAAAAAAAAAAAAAAAAAAAACGATGCCAAACAAACCCTAAGCAATTTGGTGCATGGTACTAGTGCATTTTGATTGTTAACTTTTCTCATTATACATCGATAAAAACAAGTTTGTCAAATTTAAATAAAACAAAATATGATAAACATTTTATGAGCTTTTATGACTAAATAAAATATGTAAGAGATATGGAGGGAGCATCTTTCATTAAGCATTTCCACAACAATATGGGAAATGAGGTTTTTGCATCCAACAATCAACAATTACCATTAAATACAGCTTGCTCTTAGATTTAATTTTTTATCCAAAGAATTGTTCTATAAAATGGATAGAAAAACCGACGTCATGTACAATGTAATTGATTCTACTAACAAGTTGGATGTTAAAAAAATCGTACCAAGTATTTTTCATTTCAAACACTTGACCAAATAGGAATGTAGATATTTGGAGGCACTGTATAAAAACGCTCAAAAGCACAAAAACTCCGCAACCCCGAGCCTAGAGATAAAGAGACATTGAAACAGGGTTACTATAGGCCAATGACAACCGTGTAAAACTTTGTCACATCGCTTGACATGAGCCACAGTGATTGAGAGTAGTACCAAGATGGGTGACATCATGGGAAATCCTCATGTTGGTTCATGTAGCCTACCTCACTTATGGAATTAAGGCATTCAAACAGAAGACATAGAAGAGCACAAAGGCATTTCGAAGTTCCATAGAAGTGCCTTAGTGCACTTCGGTGTCCCTCGTTGAAGTGAGGTGCGTATAATAAACAATTTTTAAAAAAATTGTGGAAAAGATGTAGTGCGACATAGAGGTGTGCCTTGATGCATCTTAGCTACGGTTCATCAAAATCACTACGACTAGACCACAAAAGGTCGTGACCCCAAATGCCCTCAAATGCCTAGGCGCGCTTTTTCATACATTGTTTGGAGAAAAATTGGAGTCATGGATATTGAGGATAAGATAAAGGAGAATTGATTATGATGATTTGGGTATGTGAGACATCGATCGGAAGATGCACCAATAAGGAAAATGACGGGTTAAGGAGATGGAGATCTTAAGCGTAGTCGGAAAATACCAAAGATGACTTGGGTGAAAGGACTGATGTAGCAATAGATAAAAGTGAATGGAGGACGATATTTATTGTTTTAACACTAGATGACCAATAAAAGTCTTATATGGAAATTTTAAATCTTAAGATCCATATCATTCAATATAGCTAGGGCAAATCAACTCCATAAAATACCTATGGATTTGATTCTTCTTCTTCTTTGTTTAAAATAATAATTGGATTTGATCCAACTTTCATTTCAAAAAGCTCAAAGATAATTATCTTTAAAATCTTGAATTTGAAACAATCACCTAATTGTTCACTAAGTAATTTTTTATATAGAGAACTTTTTAAATTGTTCTCAAAGAAGACTAAAAAAAGACGATAACATCAATTTTGCTGAATTTCCCCCATTTAGGTAACTATCATAATCCCCACTGCCTTAGCCCACAAAGAAGTTACATAAGCTTTTTTACTAATATCTTGCAAATTAGAGCTTCTCACCATGAAAAGTCAAGTGAATGTAACGCTGCTTAGGATTTACTTTATATACTTGAATTACCAATTACCAATTAATATATATATATATATATATATATATATATATCTTCCCTCTGGATTATACCTCATAGATTAAAGATAAGTTTGGGGCCTTGTGATATAATCCATTCCCACAATTCTGTTTGCCATTTCAATAAGCTACAATTTCAACTTCAATTCTAATAAAACCACCTAATCAGTATTCTTCAAAACCCATCCAAATTTGTCTCCGTTATTTATTAATCCCCTTTCCTACAATTCTTGGTATTTCTAAGGTCGTGTCCAAATTACATTATCTGCTAAGAAATTTAACAAATGGAGATGGTGCTTTAAAAATTAACATAGTTACATTTTGGGTAATAAATAGCTAACAACCGGAAAAAATGAGTCATAAAGAAATTCTATAGGTCCCATATCTACAAGAAGACAAAGATAACATTTCCACATATATTCACTTTATTTTGTCTTACAATACTTACTGACATCACTTTAAGTTGATCTTAAGAGCCCGTCAAAAAAAAAAAAAAAAAAAAAAAAAAAAAAATCTGAAGAGTAGTCCATATTCCAGAAACAAGCAGGACTTCATCGCTGCTATCTGTTTTATGATCGATTATAAGAGCATCATAGAACCCTAAGAAAACCTAGCTACACATGCAAATTTCTTTACACATACATATAAAAATGTACATAAAATGATAAAGCCCTACTTTCCGGTTTCTCCCACTAAAAAAGGTCCTGTTCTCCACCTGACTTTACTAGACTGGAATCAATTTTGACAGATAATAACTGACTGTTACTGATCCCAACTTATTTTTACTAATTGAAAATAATTATAACTGATTCACTAATACACTTTGTTATAGAAAGTTACTGACCAAAACTGATTTTTACTAAACTTCCACTGAATATATTACTTCCTCCATTTTTTTCTAGTTGGGCCGTACTTTACCCTTATTATCCTACATTTACCCCCACCTAATTTTGAGAGGATAGGAGTACTGTTGTATTTTTCCTTCTTTTTTATCAAATCTCCTTACTATGTGTGTCAAACAAGTGCTACAACTAATAAAGAACGGAAGAAGTTTTTTATAAGAAGAGAAAAAGCCTAAAGAGATCCTATGCCGCAGCAAGCAATTGGCATATATTGGTAAATTATAAATCTTCTGGTGCGAAAAGGCAAATGGAGTATTCAGATATATAATATTGAAGTCCACTAACAGGAAAAAGATACAGAGAATCGGTGCGCAACAAACGTTGTTCAAGATATTCATTATTTTCTATTGCAAATGAATTACCAAAATGTATGATTTGCTTGATGAAGTTAACTAAACTTTACGCATATATTCAGATCAAAACAAAATTATTTTCAATTTATAAATTAATTTTTTTTTTTTATAACTAAGCAGAAAACAGTAGTACAAAAACAGAAGTCAAATTTCCCTCAAAACAGCAAAAAACAACTTACATATTAGCACAATTCCACAGAATTTCCCCACTAAATTTAAAGTCCTCCCCTGCCTTAGCCCACAAAGAAGGTAAATAAATTGTTCTATCCTACAACAAAGCATTAGTTGAAGTGGTGCATTCTGTTCTAATCACAAAGCGAACTTGCAGTATATACAGAAAATAGGCTCCTCCAAATATCAATTGCCATTTCACAACGAAGACAGACATGTGAGCAGGGCTCACTATTAGCATGACTCGAAATGCATACATCCTGCGAAATAGCCATTCCTGGTCTTCTCAAAAGGCATTAGATCATATCATTGATGTTGACCAAGGTCCATATTAAGAGGAACACTAGCCTTACAAACAACCTATAAAACTAGGAAAGGGGGTGCCTAGGAATAGACAAACCAAAAACTATTGCAAGTAAAACATAATAGTTGATCCCTGATTACATTTTCTGCCCAACAACTCCCGAGTTACCAACTAAGAAGTCCAATTTCCATGAAGTTTAATTTGTAAACTGCTAAGACACCGGTAAGTAATCACAACCACATCTTACACAAATGCAACCAAGAACTCACTTCAATGTTCAGACTGCCCATGTACAAAATTCACAAGAAAGGAAAGAAATGATTACTATGGGATGCCAAAAAAAATGAAAGAAAGAAAAAGAAAAGAAAAGGAGACAACTTTCTAATTCACATGTTAAATTATATCACTGAATCAAGTGACCAAACAATAAAGAAATTAAAAATTAACCAGCTTCAATAAAAGAACAAAAAAAACACTTTTTTCACAAGAACCTCAGGAACATTGTCTAGAGAGTGGGAAGTGAACAAAAGTATACAGACAATTAAAATTGTTTCATTCAAAATCCTAAGTCAACTAAACTTAAGCATACCGCCCAATTTGGAAGTAAAGCAAAAATTGTTGGAGAAAGCCCACGGTACATGCCACGAAACCCTTCCTTTTTAACAATGTCTTGAAGGCTTGTAATGATAATGCTACCTGCTTCACATATAATTTGACTTTATTAGAATAAAAAATCAAAAGTGAAGGGAAAAACAGTAATACACCAGCAGCATACTAAAAACAAAAACAAATAAGAGTGAACAAGAGTTGATCTTTTCACAGCAGGTGATCTGGTTCAGGTTCACAGAGATATAGTCAGAAGTAGGAATCATTTGTGTGATTTGACCCTCCAACTCATACCAGAAATTTACATTTACTAAATGAAGCCCATGCAGCCATGTTTATAAGAAGAATAAAATGACTTTAGCCCAACGAATCATGTTAGGGTACCAGCTGTATAAAATATTTAAAACATGTTTGATTTAAATCCCTTCGCTCTTTCAATAAAACAAAAATGAATTGCATTGTCAAAATAAGCTCATTTCACCAGCAAATGAATGTTAACGGATCGAAATCACAGTTCATGAGAACCAGATCAAGTGTTTAACTCAGAATCTCAGCAGATATTGGCAGAACCTAGAGGTCAAAGCTCCTGAAAGAAGCACTTAGATTTTCAATTATGTTGCTGTAACCAGAAAAAGGCAAAATTTTGCAGCATAATTAGTTGATTAATCTAGGTCATGGAGATTCTGTGTAGACAATCGAGCAAAAAACCATCGCCAAAAAGCAATTGAATAGCTGCTGGATGAATTATCAGGGTGTTCACTATTCTCCACTCTAAGATGGATTTGAAGACGGGTTATCATCAAATTCAAACAAGGGCAGGGGATGAAGTCAAGACAATCATCTTTACACATAAGGGTATCATGAGTTTGTGGTCGTGCCGATACCTTCCAAGAATCCAAGATGATAAATAGGACTTGATCAACTGAATCCTAAAAGATGCCACAATCATCAATTGCAATAATTACCAGTCGGATTGTTTGTGCTATCAGTTAAAAACTGTTCTGCTATCTAGAACAACAAAATAGCTGAAACCCAAAAACATCATTCTTCCAAACCCCCAAAGTCACTTCACCATCTCTACCTTCTATGACATCAATCAATAATGAATTACTTTTTTAACTTTTGCATTACTTGCAAAGCAATTTAGTGTCCAGTCATCTCAATGCTCTCTCATATATCTTTATGTTGGTGATACTACTCAAATAAAAAATAAAAAATTCTCAAAAAAATATCAAGCAATTTTAAATTTGAATTATGGCATCGTATAATAGTTAAGCATCCACCGTATCCATGACATCCTTCTTCCAAAATAATTTATCATACAAAAAGCATTTAGGAAAAAAAAAAAAAGCTCTAATGAATTTATGATATTGAGCACATCAATCAGATTCAATTAGCATAACATTCATAGCTAGCCAATAACTTCTCAATCATTTTAATATAACAGAAAAAAAAAATTCCACAATTAAGTAACTTGAGTTCTTCAACTAGGCTCACATATGACTTATATCCTCCCATGCTCAAAACTTTTGAATTTTAAGTTAAACATGACTCAAAAAATAAATAAAAATTTTCCATTGTATCCATGATGTACCCATGACGTCCTTCTTTCAAATCAATTTCTCAAACAACAAGCTTTTATAAAACAATGGTCTCATGAATTAACATCACCAAGGAAAAATACCATTCAAACCCTCCACCCTATCATGCTTGAAATAACCAATTTGATTAGAATCAAAATCGACAGATGAGCAAGACGGAAAATACAAACTATCCAAACTCGTCCATTTGATCCTTCTTTAAAATCAATTTTTCATACAACATACCTTAAAAAAATTGAAAACACAAAATTTTGATCTTATGAACTTGACCACTTAACAACATTGCGTCATTGCCCTTACTCAATTTTTAGCAATTACATTTACATAAACCACATTTAACAAAAATAAAAAGAATCAAACAAGTAAATTCAATCACCTTTGTAAGCAGAAGTAGAAGAAGTGACAGGACGGCCATGAACTTGCAATCTTGTCTTAATTACATCCAATGGACACACAAATGTTGCAGCAATTCCACCTACACTTTCACAACTACTCATATCAACCTTTACACCATCAAAATTTCATTAAAAAACATCAATTTAACACCAATAAAATACAAAAACCTAATCAATCAATTCAATTAACATGCAAAAAATGTAAAATTAAAAAATGGAGGAATTAAAATAAAGAACCTGCAGCGGCACCAGCGGCGGCGTCACAAAAAATGTTCTTGCTGCCACCACCACTCTCCGACGACGGTCCACCGCCAGTCATATCAAACAACCAAATTCAACAAATTTAACAAAAAAAATGAAATGGGTATTGGAAAAAAGTATTATTTATATAGCAAGAATCAAAGAATACTTGAAAAAAGAAGAGAGAGAAAGAGGCATTTGGCGGGGTTAAGACGGTGCAAAGTGGAGAAAAAAATATTAAATTTGTATTTAATTTTTGGAAGAATAAGGGAAATTGATTAGGAAATGAGAGATTTGGGGAATCAGGGGTGAAAAATAATGTGAGAATTCCAAATTATCTGGGTTTTCTTCCTTTTTTCTGTTGAATCAAATCCCAAGAATGCTTACGTTTTTTCTGTTTCAATGAATTAAAGAATGGGGTTGAAGGGTTGAATTTGTTGAAATGTTCAGTGTGTTTTTCGTGTTTCCTGGGTTAACGTTAAAATAATGTGATGATGAAGAAGAATTAATGACAGATTAATTATTTAAACTTAGGCTTATAAATTGCATTAAATTATAATCACGATTATTTCATTACATAGGATAAGATTGAGGATTGAGTTGAGCAATATAATAGGGATAGAATCAAAGAAGGGAGTTTGATTGTACAATGACTTTATAACTTTTTGTAGCATGTAAAAATGGAAATGTACTTTATTGTACTTTGACACTTTGTGCAGTACTTAGTGATATATACTACGGAGTAGTATTTAAAGTTGGAAATGGGATAAAATTGACATACTTGTACTGTAATGACTAATGAAGCATTGAGAATTCTTCAAATTATAATCTTGAGTTATTGACCCTTACTTTACTTCAATACAATGCAGAACTTATACGAATGCATTTGTGTTATGGTTGTTGTAAAGATCATTATTGCTTGTGTGTTTTTTTTTTTTTGAAGGATGATAACATCATAGTTAATGCAGGCCTTAAACATTTCATACTCCCACTGTCGAACTAGAACACACAAGTGACACAACCACCGTTACAATTTAACACCTCCTACTTAGATACATAGTACATTAGTACTTCATATTAGACTTCAAAACTTAGTATTGACAAGAATACAAGATATATGTAATTATCTTGGTGATCCCGAAAATTCTAAAGTATTTCAAAAACTAGGTCACCCAATTGCACTCTAAATTGAGCAACATTACAAGATACATGACATCAGAATACAATAGACAAGTCCCTACACGAAAATAGGATGCATACTTTGAATGACGTTGTACAAAAGTGGTAGGAATTTCAAAACTAGTAACTTTAACTAGCTAAACTGCCCGTATCTTGTTGTGAACATAGCATTATCACGGGAAAGATGTCAAGATGAAATAGCAAAGGGCCAATTCATATCTGGGGAGAACAAACCGAAATACACGACCAATAAATCGTTTGATCGCCTCTCCTAAATTGTGAGATTCCGGCTTAGGATCCAAAGTATCAATAAAGTATATGCAATTACCTTGGCAATCCGGGAAATCCTTAACACTAACCGAAACACAGACCTCTTTTCCTAGCACAAAAACTCGATCCTCTAACGATTTCACAACAATCTTCATCCAACTTATACACCTTCATATCCACGATACGACGACGATCATTAACCCCCGGCTCCGAATACAATGCTGGTTGCCCTCCTGCTACCACCTCCTCCTCCATGTAATGATCAACAATATAAAACTGCCCTTCAAAGACAACTAAATTTTTGAATTGTCCATTTCCATATAGCGGAGGTGAATATTGAATAAGATTCCTGTTTATGCTAATTTTTGTTAAGTAGGATTGAATATCAAAATCTAGGCTACGGATCAACTAAGCAAAATCAAAAGTAAAACAAGACGAGAAAGGGAATAAATGACACGAGGAATTGGTGATGCGGAAAACCCAATGAAGGTAAAAACCGCGGGTAGAATGAGGATCTACCAAACTTTCACTATGCAAAAGATAATAATCAGGGATTACAATAAGGATCGTAGTATGTATATTGCTAGATGGAATTGCCCTTTGCTCACGGTTTCTTTGCCTCTTATATAGACGATTGCTAGGTTAATTTCCAGTCGTTGCAAGGAGATAGAATCGTGCCCATGATTTTCGGACTTTAGTTGCTGAAAATGTTCTTCTTCTGTTTTGAATTCGAACAGACTGATCTGGCTAAGCTTGGACTAAGCCTTCACTTATCTCTTCCTAGAAAATAGGGAGTTGTTACTTGAGTTCGTCTTCCGTCAATGCTGATGATGCGTCGTCGAGCTTGCGCCTTCGTCAAGAGGATTCTTCGTCATTGACTTCATTTGACTATCGTTGACCAACCTGTAGATTTATACCCATAACAATTTGCCCCTCTAATTGCTAAAACGTGGATAACCATACACTTTTGGCAATTACTTTAAAAAATAAAAATGCAAAATAAAACTAAAAATAAACAAAAATTAAAAAAACTAATAACCGTAGAAAATTCAAATTATTTGGGGGGGCGTTTTCGTCCTTTATTACGCACGTTCTTCAGGGGAGTTACTCCACTTCTCCCATTCTCTTACTCTAACCGTCACTTCATCCTTTAATTACTGCAACACGCTTCGCGCTTCCCCAAACTTCTACTCCATTCTACTCTTCTCTCTTCGCTTTCTCTTTCTCTTGTGAAATTTTTCCGGCGGTTTGGTGACAGTGTGCAGCGGCGATTTTGAAATTCCGACATCCTCAATTACCAGGTAATTCACTTAATTTCTCTTTGAATTAATCAATTTAAGCACGATGTCAAACAAAATTCCCAAAATTAGAACTAGGTTTTCTATTCGAGTTGTTGAAAAAAGAGGAACGATTGTTTCACAGCAAAAATCAAAGTCTCAGTCTAAGTCGCTGATGGCTCCGAACATGACGAGTGATTTCGTCAAGATGGCGGGCTTCCCTGGCACTACTTTTGCCTACATTCCGGGGCCTGGCCAAACGGTGGAGGATTGTCCCGAAGATTTCGTTGTTTTCTTTAGATATCTTTTTGCGGAGACAACGATTAAATTTCCTTTCCCGCTCTTGGTTCATTCTTTCTTTGAAGTTTTGGGCATCAGTCCTGGACAGCTGATGCCTTCTGGTTGGAGGATATTGTCGGTAATAGTGGAGTTGACCAAAGATTGGGAGGATCCCTTTACTTTGGAAGATTTGGCGGTAGGATATGAGATTAAGATGGCTGAAAGTGGTTTCGTCAGTTTATGCAAAAAAGGAAGTCGGTTGGTTTTGAATACTGATGTTAATGACAGGGGTTAGAAGAAGTGGTTTCTCTTTGTTAAGAGGGTGTCGTTGGGTAATGACGGACTGTGGTTGACGGCAGGATGGCCGATGAAGGGTAAGTATTTTCATGGTATTCTTGTTCCTCTAGCTTAATTTTGGCTAAATGGTTTGATCTTTTCTCTAATTATGCATAACTGGACTTGGGCTTTCTTGAGTCATCGGAGACCTCTTCGTCAAAGGTAAAAGAATTCCTTGCCATCAGTCCTTCAGCAAGAACGTTTGTGAGAAAGAAGAAGTCGACGGGCGATCAAGCGGGGCAAGGGCAGAGTACTCCAGTGAGCACATCAAAACAAGCAGAAGACTCCGAAGAGACAATGTCAACTCGTAAGTTTTTATTTATTGTAGTGAGATTTTCGTTGCTTCGTCATTATGTCGTTGATTTGGGGTTTACCATGTCTAATGCTTTGTCAAAGTTGGCTTCTCAAGGCGTTCGTCGAGGTCGGAGCTTAACTCAGCAAAAAGACGATTTGCAAATGAGGAGGAAGTGTGGCTTGAACCCCCAAGAGAAACGACCGTCGGAGGTGGCGGAGAAAGCGGAGCCCGTTCAGACTCCGGCGACTCAGAGGACCGTCGACGAGTTCGGCACTATTACCTTATCTCCGTCCCCTCCGCGCAAGCAGCAGAAGGTTGACGACGAACCAACTGTCCCTGACATCTTGGCGTGTTTCCCTGGAGATTTCTTAGACCTTTGAAAGGACGACCGTCGCTCTCTCTTTCCTGGCTTGAACCAGCTGTTATTTCCAGGATCGAGGGAACACCTGGCTGGTACCACTGCCATGGATTTGGCTTCTGAGGCGGCTACGGCTCATTTATACGTAAGTTTTTACTAAGTACGATTTTTGCCTATTGGGGTTAAATTTTTGGGTTTATGATTTGTATCGTGTTTGATCAGTGTCTGCAAAATTCCTTGGTGTTGAGGGAGAGGGTGATCGACCTGGCTAAGGAGATGAAGAGGTTGGACAGTGCAGCCAAGAATAGTGAAGCTCAACGCAAGACTGCGGTTAATGTTTTCCATCTAACTAAGAAGGACTTGGATGAAGCGTCGAGGAAGGTGGACGACCTTGAAAAACAACTGAAGGCTCAATTAGAGGACATGGATAAAGAGCGTCAAAAGTTTCAGGACCAGCTAAAGGAGCAGGCTAAGCAGTTGGAAGATAAAGTTGGGGTAATTGCGACTAAGGACGAAGCTTTAACAAAAGTGCAAGAGGAGCTAGCGTCGGCGCAAAAGGAGTTGGACGACGCGCTTGATGACTATGCTGAATTGGATATTAAGGTGAAGACGAAGCTAATGAAGCAGTTCCTGGATGGAAAGGTTTCGGAGTGGCGTCCTCAGGAGGTGATTGATCGTTTTCTGGCCAACGACGGAACCCTCGACGAGTTGGAAGAGGATGTTGCGGTGGTGTCGACTGCGGATTCAGGTCCTGGCCCCTCTGTCACAATTGCTTCATCTGTTGCTGCAGCTGATGTCCAACTTCCCGTCACTGGAGATCAGCCTATCGACGACCAACCTGCGTTTGCTGTCGACCAATCTGTCGGGGGTGCCGAGGAGTTGCAGGTCGAGGTCGTTGATGACAATGCCCGCGCTGATGAGATCGTCAAGGAGGTCGTTGATGGGCTCTCCGCTGACGGAACTAATGCTTAAAGGTCGTCGTCTGTGATGGTTCAAACTTTTGCTTTGTATGCTTTTAAACAATCATTTGCTTTTGCTTTGTATTTTGGTTTGATGACTTGTGCTTTTGTACTTTTGTTCCACTTGAGGGCAAGTGGTTCTTTGACAGTTCGCTTTGTTTTATATGCTAAGTATTCCTTTGCTTTTCGTCATTTGCTTAAGTTGCGATCTGTAGACGTAAGGCAAAACACAATATAAAGTTTATAAAAAATTTGTTTGTTAAAGATGATATGACATGTCAAAAAGGATTTGTAATTTCAAAAAACTCCAACTCTTATTAAATTTAGGATAATATGTTAAACAAGGGAAGATGCTTAAATACAAAAATATGTTGTAGCTACACAGTATGCTTCGTCGAAGACTTTGTGATTTTAGGCCTATCGTTGCATTGTTTGCCAATGCCCCTTGTGTCCCAGCGTCGACGCTGAACCCTGAAGACTGGTTCATGGTTCAGGTGTCGGGTGTTTGGCGTCAGACGCTAAGGTCAGGTTTGCCCCGGGCTTCGTCGTGCTTCGATTGTCGCTTGAATGACAGCTTTACTCACCTTTTTAAAGGATGTCAGTGTAGATGACGTCTGTCGTCGTTTGCCTTTTGCTGTTGGGTTAAGGCTAGATTTTTCTTTTCCTTTAGTCATATGCCTCGTCGATCGATGTACTGCAAAACTAACATGGTTAAAGTACCGTTGGCCGTTGGCACGGCCAACGACCCTCCGATGCTTAAGTCAGTACACTTAGTCGTAAATGGAAACTTTAAACAAATGAAAAAAGCTGAGAGTTTTATTAGAACATTACCGTTTTGTCGACGAACGCTTTTGATTCTGAGATGAGTTGCCTTCCAACTTCTTAGAACGGGGTTACCTTGCAGGTCGGTTAGTCGGTAAGCGCCGTTGCCGATGACTTGGGTAATTTCGTATGGTCCTTCCCATGGGGGAACAAGCTTTCCGTCGGCCGGATTCTTTGTATTCTGGAACGCTTTCCTTAGTACCCAGTCTCCTAGTTGAAATGTCTTGGCCTTGACGTTTTTGTTGAAGCTTCTTGCGACGATTTGTTGTTGTGCTGCCATTCTGATTAACGCTGTCTCTCTTAATTCTTCAATTGCGTCTAAGTTGTCTTCCATTTCCTCTTGATTTCTTTCCTCCGTCATGAGACCGAATCTTGACGTCGGGAAATCGACTTCAACTGGGAGAACGGCTTCGCACCCATAGACAAGGGAGAAGGGCGTCTGCCCCGTCACTTCTCTTGGCGTCGTCCGATTGGCCCACAGGACTGCTAGGAGCTCGTCGGCCCATTTGCCTTTTGCTGCTTTTAGTCTCTTCTTGATGGCTTCCATGACGACTTTGTTGCTGGACTCGGCCTGCCCATTGGCTTGTGGGTACCTTGGTGTCGACGTCCTCAACTCTATGCGAAACTTCTGCAAAATGTTAGTCCATATGAATGTAATGACCTCCTTGCCCGTCACCTGTTTCAAAGCAACTGCCTCAATCCATTTAGAAAAATAATCGGTTAGTGCTAACATATAGACTCTTTGTCCAGGTGCTGCGGGTAGCTTCCCGACGATGTCCATTCCCCACCTCATGAAGGGCCATGGAGATAGTGTCTGGTGGAGGGGCTCTGACGGCTTATGGACGGTATTGGCGAACCGTTGACAGCTGTCGCATTTGGTCACGTATTGTACTGCGTCTTCATGAAGCGTTGGCCAAAAATATCCTTGTCATTTTGCGATTTTGGCTAATCTTCTCCCCCCGACGTGACTACTGCATATCCCATCGTGCAAGTGGCTAAAGATGGATTGTTGTTCATGTTTTTGGATGCATCTTTGGGATAACCCCGACGCTGATTTGTGGAACAGGACTCCGTCAATGATGTGGTATCCGGAGGCTTTGTATTTAAGTTTTCGTGATTCTGCCTTGTCATTTAGAAGGATGTCTTTGGTCAAGTAGTCTATGATGGGTTTGGTCCAGTCGTCGTCATTATTGATGTCGTCGACTAGTAGGATTTCTTTGAAGGATACAAATGGCTTTTGCAAATGGACTAAGGGGATGTTTGTGAAAGTGGTCTTTTTGAGGGCGGAGGCTAGGTTTGCCAGTGCGTCGGCTTGGGCATTTTGATTTCTTGGGATTTGCGAGATGGTGAAAGGTTCGAAATGTTTGGCTTTTTCTTTGGCTATGTCGAGGTATGCTGTCATTTCGGAATCTTTTGCTGCGAAGTCACCTGTTATCTGGCTGACGACGAGGAGGGAGTCACTGTATACATCCAAGGCTGTGGCACCTAAGTCTTTTGCGACTGCCATTCCTGCAATCAAAGCTTCATACTCTGCTTCATTGTTAGTTGCTTTAAAATCACAAGATATAGACCTTACTATCATGTCCCCTTGTGGTGACTTAAGCACCATTCCCAGGCCAGCTCCTCGTTGGTTGGACGAGCCATCGACGAACAAGATCCACTTGCTTTCGCTCCGCACGTTGTTGATTTCCTCTACCTCTTTGTCAGCTATGGCCTGTAAGTCGGGGTTGAAGTCAGCCACAAAATCTGCCAGGGCTTGGGATTTTATTGCTTTTCTGGGTTGGTACTCGATGTCCATCGTGCTCAAGGAAATGCTCCACTTGCCCAGACATCCTGTCAGATCTGGTTTTCTTAAAACAGACTTAAGCGGATAATTAGTCATCACCACTACGTGGTGGGTTTCAAAATAATGCCTTAGCTTTTTAACAGCAGTGATTAAAGCGAGGGATAATTTTTCTAGGGACGTATATCTTACCTCGGCTGGGAGTAGGGTTTTACTTACATAGTAAACCGGGAGCTGCCCAGCTTCGTCGTCTTCTCTCGTCAGGACTGCGCTGACAGCCACAGCGCTGACGGCGATATAAAGCTGCAAAGGTTCGTTAGTTTTGGGTTTCGACAGGAGGGGTGGCGTCATTAGGTATTTCTTTAAATCTTACAGAGCTTTCTCATGATCGTCAGTCCATTCAAAACCTTTATTTTTTCTCAAAACTTTGTAAAATAGATGACATTTATCTGACGATCGAGAGATGAAGCGATTTAATGCTGCCACTCGTCCTGTTAATTTCTGGGTTTCTTTAACATTTTGGGGGGATTGAATATTTATTAGGGCTCTGAATTGGTCACGGCTAGCCTCAATTCCCCTTTGTGTTACTACGTAGCCCAAAAATTTTCCAGCAGACACCCCAAACGAGCATTTAGTAGGGTTAAGTTTCATACCATATTTTCGCAATACCTCAAAGGTCTGACGGAGGTGATCGACGTGGTCCTTCGACTTCTTAGATTTCACCAGCATATCGTCGATGTATACCTCCATTGTATCTCTTAGCTGGTCTTTGAACATCCTGTTGACTAACCTCTGGTACGTCGAACCTGCATTTTTTAGTCCGAATGGCATGACTTTATAGCAATATATACCTTTGTCGGTCATGAATGCCGTCTTCTCCTGATCGTCGGGATGCATTAGGATCTGGTTGTATCCGGAGTAGGCGTCCATGAATGTTAAGAGCTCGTGACCTGCCGTCGCGTCTACCATGGCGTCGATGTGCGGGAGCGGGAACGGATCTTTAGGGCATGCTTTGTTGAGATCGGTGAAGTCGATGCACACTCTCCATTTGCCGTTCTTTTTAATGACGACGACAACATTTGCGAGCCAATCTGGATACTTAACTTCTCTTATCTTTCCAGTGTCGATCAGCTGCTGCACTTCGTCGTTGATGATTTTATTCCGCTCCGGAGCAAACTTCCGACGCTTCTGCTTGACGGGCTTATGATTTGGGTCGACGTTCAGCTTATGCGAGATGATGCTCGGGTCTATACCAGTCATGTCCTTGTGAGACCAGGCGAAACAATCTTTGTTCTCTTGGAGAAAGGCTAGGATGGAATTTTTGAGTTCAGGTGTTAAGTTGGCTCCGACACAGACGGTTTGATCTGGCTTTTTGGGATCTAAAGGTATCTCGTCAATTTCGAGGTCTTTGGGATTGTCTGGTGTCGGGCCATGCTGTAATTGCTATGCGGTTCTCATGATTGGTTTAAGGATTGTTTTGTAGCAGTGTTTGGCTTCACGGGGTTCTCCTTTAATTTCTTGGACTCCCCAGGGGGTGGGAAATTTGATTGATTGGTGGTAGGTGGAAGGAATGACTTTCAATCGGTGGATCCAGGGTCGTCCTAGTATGGCATTATAGGCTGACGGGCAATCAACGATGTTGAATTTGGTTTGAGGGTTTAGGCCTCCTGCATAGGTTGGAAGGGTTATATCTCCGAGAGTTGACATGCTTTCTCCACTGAAACCGACTAGAGTCGTCGACCTTCTGGTGATGTCCCTATCTTTCAACCCCATGTCTTCCATGGCTCTTCTGAACAGGACATTTGCGGAGCTTCCTCCATCGACCAGCACCCTTCGAAGCAGACAATTCCCGACGACCAAAGAAATTACCAAAGAGTCCTCATGCTCTCTATTGATGTTGTTGACGTCGTCATCATCGAAGGTAATTGACATTGCCTCCAGCTTCTTTTCCAGGGGGTCTCTGATTTCTTCCGGGACATCTGCATTATCTATCATCGACTTTGCGATTCTTTTTGCTGCAGAATAGGTTAGCCCACAAATATCGGAACCACCAGTGATAACATTAACTATTACCTTGGGTACAGGAGGCTTCAGAGGTCCGGCTGTCGTTGCTTCTGGCTGATGGCGACTTGCGTCATTGCTTTTCTTTTTCCCTAATAGATGCTTGAGGTTGCCTCTCTTCAACTGGAAGGCGACCTCTCTTCGCAGGGCATAGCAGTCTTCCGGCTTATGGCTATGATCGCTATGAAACTCGCACCATTTGCTCATATCTTTCTCCGACTCTGGCTTGTTGCTCTTCGGCGGCCAGCACACTTTACTTCCCAGGGGCTCCAACTCTTTTACCACTACTACGATATTCACGTCGAAGCCATACTCCGATATTTCGGGGTATTGCGAGGCGTCGAGGATATCTTCGACCTGCACGGCATTAACAGAGCGTGATCTACCTGATGCCTCGTAAGGCTGATGTCGCCATGATCCCCTTGGGTTTCTTGGGGCCTTCCGATCGGTCGAACTTCTGGAACTCGGGTAGGAGCTGCGATTGGCGATATCCTCGTCGAAGCGCATTTGAGCCACGGCTCTGGTCTGCACCTCTTCAAATGTTGAGCAGGGATACTTGACCATATCTTTGTACAGGTCCGAGTCCGTATGCAATCCGCGGAGGAAGGCTTCAATGGCAGTCCTATTGTCGACATTTTTGATTGAGACTTTCTCCTTGTTGAATCGAGACCAATAAGTTCTGATGGTCTCCTTGGGACCTTGGACGATCCGATATAGATCGCTCGTCTTCTTGTCGAACTGCCTGCTACTTTCAAAATGGGAATAGAATTTGTTAACTAACATAGCAAAACTAGTTATACTACCTGGTTCAAGTTTGCCGAGCCACTTGAGGGCGGGGCCTGTCAGCGTCGCGCCAAACGATTTGCACATGCATGTCTCCCAGCACTCGAACGGGATCGAAGCTTGCCACATCCGCTGCTTGTAGTACTCGACATGCTGCTCGGGACAGGTTGTTCCATCATATAGCGATGTGAACGTCGGGAGCGACAACCTTCTAGGAATCCGGGCCAAGGCCAGCTCGTCGCAAAAGGGGGTCGCTGCGAATCCATCTGGAGCTTCTCGCTGAACGGGGATCGGCACGCCGGGCATCTTCTTCATCATCGACAGCACCCTGGAGTTCTGCTTTTCTAAGGCAGTCAACCTTTGGAGCAGGATTTCCGTTTGGTCCGGCCGTGGGTTGCCTTGGTCGTCTCCTGAAGTCCGAATAATCTTTTGCCTGGCATTCCTGATTGGAGGATCCAAATTCATATCTCCGTCACTGGACTCGGTATCAGTGTCATGTGGAGATTCAATGACATCCAGCGGCGGCATCCTGGGGATCAGATCTAACTGCCTTGGCTGGCGACGACGATTGCTCTAGGCGGACTCCAATTGCTGACTGAGAGTAGCTGCATCAGATTCTGACGCTTCCTTTTCCTTGCTGAGACGCTCGTTGGATTCCCTAGCTGCTTCGAGGTCAGCTTGAATTATCTCATAAGCAGCTTTTAGCTGTTCTGGGGTCATTTCGTCAGCCGACATATTGAAGGGTTAACGGGGGGTTTTTAGATTTTACCTAGTTGTAGCCCCACGGTGGGTGCCAAATTGTTTATGCTAATTTTTGTTAAGTGGGATTGAATATCAAAATCTAGGCTACGGATCAACTAAGAAAAATCAAAAGTAAAACAAGATGAGAAAGGGAATAAATAACACGAGGAATTGGTGACGCGGAAAACCCAATGAAGGTAAAAACCGCGGGTAGAATGAGGATCTACCAAACTTTCACTATGCAAAAGATAATAATCAGGGATTACAATAAGGATCGTAGTATGTATATTGCTAGATGGAACTGTCCTTTGCTGACGGTTGCTTTGCCTCTTATATAGACGATTGCTAGGTTAATTTCTAGTCGTTGCAAGGAGATAGAATCGTGCCCATGATTTTCAGACTTTAGTTGCTGAAAATGTTCTTCTTCTGTTTTGAATTCGAACGGACTGATCTGGCTAAGCTTGGACTAAGTCTTCACTTATCTCTTCCTAGAAAATAGGGAGTTGTTACTTGAGTTCGTCTTCCGTCAATGCTGATGATGCGTCGTCGAGCTTGCGCCTTCGTCAAGAGGAGTCTTCGTCATTGACTTCATTTGACTCTCGTTGACTGACCTTTGTAGATTTATACCCATAACAATTCCTACATTTATCAATCCAATACACAGTTCCAAATTATTAATCACATAAAATTGATTCTTATATCATCATAGTAATTTTGAGATCTTTTATAAAAACGGCTAGTTTGATAAAAGTATTTACCAGAACGGCTAATTATAAAATTTAATTCCCAAAATAGCTAGTTTATTAACTTGAAAGTAATTTAATCTATTTCTTATTTTTCTTTGAACTTGTTTGGTTCACTTTATTTTTTTATTATTATTTTTATTTTTTTTGGTTTTTCTTAATTTTCAAAAAGATTTTTTAAGTTGGAAAATTTAAGAAATGTACAAAATTACGGAGTATGCAAACATTGGCAAAATTCTAATTTTGATAAAATAAAAGAGGCCTAATTTTTCTTCTAGATCATATTAATCACAAAATTTTGAAATTTCAAGTAGTAATGTTCTATCAAGACTATAGCAAATTATACCACGATAAGGGAAATTACGTATTATTCATCTTTTCTGGAGCAAATAAAAGGATTCTATGGCCAACAGTTTTATAACTCTAGTTATTTATAATCAAGACTTGATTGTTCGTACTTGCTTTCTAAATTTTAGGCTTTTATCTTATTCTAAGACATATTTTCTCCCTGTAAATGCATTCGAAACTTTGGGCTTTTAGACCTTAATATATTTCTATCTTTACTTTTTTTTTTTTTTTTTTTTTTTTTTTTTTTTTTTTTAATTTGTCGATTGGAAGTTTGGATCATTTTTTTTGAGTGATTGTTTATTTTGTGTAAATTTTTTAAAAATTGAGAATTGTTGCAAACATATTATGTTGAATGTTCTTGTTCAAATTAATGGGATATTTTAAACTATGCCATTAGATTTCCCATAGAAAAACAAAATTCCAATTTTTTTTTTAAAAAAAAAAAACCAAAATTTAAAAAAAATGTATTTTTTTAATAAAAAAAAAAACTCATAATATGAACCAAACCGGTACAAAGGAATGTAAGAAATAGATAATTTCCTTCTAAGTTAATAAATTAGCTACTTTGGGAATTAAAATTTATAATTAGCCATTTTGGTAAATACTTTTGTAAAATTAGTCATTTTGATAAAAGATCCGTAATTTTCTTGATTACCCAAATCAGTCCATTCTTCAACCCCAAATTCCCTAAACCTCAATTTCCCTAAATCAAACAATGCCAACAATCCTAAATCATAAAACAAGACTACTTTCTTGAGTTTCTTTGTATCTGCTAAATGATAACCTCTTTCGATTTCAATCAACTGAAAGTCAAGTTAGTTAGTCGTCTTACGAGAATAAAAGTAGTTACCCTGAAATTGTCTTGGGAAATCAGAGAGTGGATTGACGAGCTTTAGGCTATGTTTGGATAACAAAAAATGGAAGGAAAGGAAGGGAAGGGAAAGGGAGGAGACAAGCTTCCTTGTTTGGATAATATGTTGGGGGAGGGAAGGGGAGGAAGGGATCCATTTTCCCTCCTCCTTTAATAAAGACCATCCCTTCAAAATTGGAGAGATTTAAAGGGAGAATGGAGCTCATTATTTCCTCCACTTTCCCTTCCTTCCCCTTCCTCTTATTTCCCTCCCTTCCATTTCCCTTCTAATTTGTTATCCAAACATAGCATTAATGTGCCACGAATATATTCAACCACCTTCACCAAGACGGCGGCTCCACTGGTGTGGTGTTGGAGGCGGTAGATTGTGACGGGAACAGGGATGGAAGTGGCCGGTCGTGGCTGCCAAATAGTTTTAAGAGATTTTAAATTGTGACGGTTGGGGAGAGAAACGGCAGAGCGCCATGAGGTGGAGACGGCTTCGAATTGGAAAATGTCGATGCGAGATTGAAGGTGTTTTGCTATGATTTTGAGGATTTTATTTGGGAGATCTTCCCATGTTTTACTGATTGTTCATTGAAGATATTATGGTTTTAGAATTTAGAGTGAGATGAATTTGGAAATCATCCATGCCATAATTTATACGGAGTAACTATTAATAACAGCTAAAAAGTAAAGAATTACAACAGTGGTAATAGAGGTAAAGAAATGTGCAAAGGGAGGAGGTAGCTAGCAATTTTGGGAGCAAAGGTTACACATATGTATGACAATGGGTCGGATTCAGATCGGATTATGCAAAATCCGACTCTGACCCTACAAACTGTCGAATTTTTTTATTTGCCTCCGCCTCCGACTCTAAGAATCCGACTTAAATTTCCATCATCCGACTCCATGTAAATCCGATTCCGACGCTGACTCCGACTCTGACTTAAATTTCCTTCATCCATGCCAATCCGACTCCGACTCCGACTCCGACTCTGACTCCGACTTTGACTTTAAAAGTAATTTTGACCCAATTACCAATAACAATCAATATATAATCAACTTTAAAGACTAATAAATTCATAAATTGAATGATAAAAAATATGTAAGTACATGAAAAATTAGGAGTCGGATCGAATAAGTCTGATTCTAAGTAGACTCCAACTCCGACCCTCCTTTGACTCGGAGTTAGATTTTTTAAACGGGGTCGAATTCGGATAATTATTTCTCGGATTCGGTTCAGATTGTTTTTTTCGGATCGAATCGGATTAGGTGCGAATTCGGACTAGATTGTCATCCCTAGCTACACATACGTAGCCATTGACAATCACTTCTAGCCTCTAGGCTTTTTAAGAAAGGAATTTAATAAAACTATGAAAGTTTCAAATTTTAGAATTTGAAACTCAAATCCAAATCCAAAATTACAAGCTCTTTGTTTTGTAACAATTGCAACAATAGATGATACACAAAATTTACAAGGTACGGAGTACATAACATTAAAATACAAGAGACAAATTCAAAATAAAATGAGTACGGAATGCATACTTGAAAAACAATACTAAAGTGATAGGAATCTCAGAACTTGTAACTTAAAACAACCAAATTGCCCCATGTTGAGAAACAACAATTACACAGCAATATTATCACGGGAAGATGAAATAGCCAAGGGCCAATTCATATGAGGAGAGAACTTCTTATAGGCAGGGAGACACTCGACCGCCCTTACACTCCCATTGTCAAACCGAAATACACGACCAACAAATCGTTTGACGGTCTCTCCTAAAGTTTGAAATTCCGTCTTAGTATCCGAAGCATCAACAAAGTATATGCAATTCCCTTGGCAACCCGGGAAATCCTTAACACTAACCGAAACACAAACTTCTTTACCTAGCACGAAAACTCGATCCTCTAACGATTTCACATCAACCCAAGTACCCCATTCTTCATCCAGCTTATACACCTTCATATCCACTGTCCGACAACGGCCTCGTACACCCAGCTCCTCAAACATAGCCGCTTGCATTCGTGCTGCATCCTCCTCCATATAAGAATCAACAACATAAAACTGCCCTTCAGATACAACTAGATTTTTCAGGTGTCCAAATCCACAAAGTGGAGGTGAATATTGAACAAGATTCCTACATTTATCAATCCAATACACAATCCCCAAATTATTAATCACATAAAATTGATTGTTATAACTCATAACATCATCATAACAATCCCCTTCATTACCCAAATTCGTCCATTCTTCATCCCCAAATCCCCAGAAACTTAATAGGCTTAAACCCCCCAAATCAAACAATGCCAAAATTCCAAAATCATAAAACAAAACCACTTTCTTCACATAAAAATTCGTGGGAATTGAATCAAATATCAAACGAGAACCTCTATGTAACTCAATCAACCGAAAATCTACCAAGTTAATCGTCCTGCAAACACTACTATTACCCTTAAATGTTTTGGTCGAGAGCGGGTTGAGGAGCTGTAATTCGCCGGATATTGATTCAACCACCTTCATCAAGACGGCGGTGCCGCCGGAGTAGTGTTCGAGGCGGCAGATTGTGACGGGAGATAAGACGGCGGTGGCCGTAAACGGCGGCGGAAGAGTGAGGGATGATTGAGTTTGACGATAGGAGAGTGGAACGATGGATCGCCATGAAGTGGAGATGGCGCGAAATCGGAAGACGTCGATGCGAGATTGAAGGTGTTTTGCAATGATTTCGAGGATTTCGTTTGGGAGATCCTCCCATTTGTTACCGATTATGTTGGAGGAGTTGCTCATTTCTATGTTTAGCTTTGTTTTTTGAGAGAGATTAATTGGGATAATGGCTAACCAATGGATCTAGTACCAATTACTCCATGGCATATTGCATAATTATAGATTAGAGAAGTCAGCGAGTCAACGATCGTGTATAGTACTATAGTTCACGGCTACATGACCACATAAATTAGTACTCCGTAGTTGTTTTAGTGTTTTACTAGTATTGGTTTTTTACTTTTTGGCTATTAATCACGTACAATGTACTTTCTTTTTTTTCTTTTTTTTTTTAGTACTTTTTTTTTTTACCGTGTCTAAAATGCATCTTAAAATAATTATATCTCTATTTTCTTGTGTGTACAAATTATTAAAATTTGAAATATACAATAAGATATTTGTAATAAAATCTCACATATCTATATTATCTTTTATAAATCAATGACAATTATAATCATAAAAGTTTAAAAGTTTGATTATTAATTTAGCAATGGGGCGAAAATTCAAAGAAGAAGGGAGTAATATGTAGTACTCTGTATAAATGTATAATGCACATCCTTAGTTTTATTTATTTTTGGTGCAATTAGTTTTATTTTATTTGATACATAGCACAATGTATATATAATTTTTTTCGGTAGGTTTGTCTATGCTAGATGTATCCCTTACTCACTCACTCACCTAATAATCCTATTCGAAAGTAACCCGATTTAGATTTTAGCTTGTATAAAAAAAAAATATTTAACATAGAATAAAATCGTACTAGACCGACCTAATCCGACACAACTAGATCCGAATCACATGAATTGATATCTCTATCCATGTTTTACATTGATTATCAAACATTTTAACCTTAATTCATTAAATTATTGGGACATTACTGTTACATTATTTCATGTATGTACTGGCTTTTCACTTTGTATTCATTTGATTAAAATTGATTAAGTATTTGATAAATTCAATTGATTTTGTAGATGTTGTATCACTATTGGTTCAATTGATTATGTAATGTATTGAATTTACGCTAATCTGAACGAATACTTACATTCAAAAATTGGTTCAATTGATTATGTAATATTATTGAATTTACGCTAATCTGAACGAATACTTACATTCAAAATGGAAAAGATGAAAAAGGATAATTTAGTTAATAATAAGCCCAATTATCTCTATTATTCCTAAGCCCAAACAAATTCCAAGCAACAAATAAAAGCCCATAAAGGTTCATCATTTAGCTCTATAAATACAAGTCCCCCCTTTCGATTTTCTCATCTCCAATTCAAAAAAACCAACCGTAGAAACTAGATAGTGTCACCACCTCAAACAATTGCCACCATTACCAAAACCAAAATACATGCCAAATACCACAAACCCTCAATGCCGAAAACCACCATAAACAACCACCGCAAAATCAACCGTTGCAATTCCACCAACAACGCAAGAAACTGGGCAGATCTTCCAACAGAATTACTCGAAAAAATTGGAGAACATCTCAATTCTCGAATCGACGTTTTCCGTTTCAGAGCTGTTTGTTCTTCATGGAGGTCCGCCATTTCTCTCTCTCCTTCTTCGTATATCAATGATTTCACATTTCCTTTCATTGTTTGTCGTCTTGAACATAATCGTCGTAGTTGTTTGGTTAAGCTTATTGAAACCACCCAAGGTGGGTTCAAGGTGTTGAACCCTTTAACTATTCCTAAAGCAGAGTTCATTTGTGGTAAGAGTCTGAATTTGTTGGATTGTCGGTTGATTGAATTGGGGGAAGGTTTGCATTTTGATTCGAGTATTGATTATGGTGAATTGAATGTGAAGAAAGCTGTTTTGTTTCGTGGGGTTGGGATTGTTGCTATTTATGATTATGTGAAATTAGGGTTTAGGGTTTTTTGGGATGATAATTGGACCAATTTAAGTAAAAATCCGAAAATTCTGTATACTGATATAGTATTATGTCAGGGTGAAGTTTATGTGATGGACAAAAATGGGAATGTGTATTGGATTGATAAGTCTATGAATGTTGTTAAATATTTGCCCCGGCTTAATTCGTCGGGGCAGCAGAAGAACTTAGTTGAATCTGAAGGGCAATTGTATGTTGTTGAAACATATAGTCGTTTGTGGACGGAATTTGATGAATTTGGAGAGCTTATTGATAGTGGAACTGAGAAGGTAGATATGAAGGTATATAAGTTGGATGACAAATGGGGGATTTGGGTTCAGGTTACTTCGTTGAATGATCGAGTTTTTGTTCTAGGAGAAGATGTTTGTTTCTCTGTTTCGATTAATGATTTCCCCAGTTGTGAGGGAAATTGCATATATTTCATTGATCGTTTATCTGCTAGGGATGCAGCGTTTTCACATAGGCTTGTGAGATATTATGATGCTAAAATCGGGTACTATGTCCCTCGTGTCTTTAAATTGGATGATCGCGTCATGAGAGATGTTCAAGTGTCGTCACCTAGCCTCAAGCGATTGTTCTCCCTTCCCAAGGATTGTTTTTGCTCAACCCTATCCTCACCCTAATACCCTGCATCGTATGTACGAGTGTTATATTTTCCTTTTGTTTCGTTGAACTGATACGGAATTTCGGTGTTTCTGTATCCATCTAGAGAGAATCTGCTGCTTTTTGGCATGAGTATTGCTGCTGGATACTTGAGCTCTCTAGAAGAAATTGTAACTCGATCTGGCGTAGTGATCTTGGTGAAATGAAGACCTTCAACAATCGAGGTTTGGTCATATAGGAAATTAGTTTGTTATTTATACAGTCTAATCTAGTGAATGTATATAGATTGAATGAAAGGGAGAAAAACTTATGCAACTTTGTGTATTATTTGTGAGACATAAAAATTCCAAAGTTGCATATACTCCCTCTGTTTTAATAAGTGTCCCACTTTGATCAAACACGCATGCCGAGATACGACTTTGACTATTAATTTATCTAATTATATGTTAATTAAATCATAGGAAAATTGATATTATGAAAGTATACATTATAACAAATCCAACAATGTATTATTTTTTTGGTGTTTAGATAGCCATAATGGTGGGGGTGAGAATCGATCCCAGGATTTCCCGAAATCGGGAGGGAAGCTCGAACCACTTGAGCTATCCCTCACTCTCACAATGTATTATACAATAACATTTGTTTTTTATATATTAGTAAATTAATAAAGTCAAAATCATTATGTAAATAATGCAAAAAGTCAAATTGTAACACTTATTAAAACACGGAATGAGTAACCATTAACGGAGGTAGTACTTTCTTTATTTTTTTTAAGTGTTACACTTGTCAAATGCGGCTGTGTTATTTTAATTGTCACATTTTTTTCTTTTAGGAAAAAGCTGAATTAAATATTATATCTCATAAATGGAGTAATAAAGCAAAACAAAACAAATAATCGAATTAGATTTTACGTATGGAAAACAAATTGTTTTTTGTAGGGAATGTATGGAAAACAATTTCTTTTTGGGAACATATGAAAAACAATTTTTTTAGGGAACGTATGGAAAACAATTAGTAATACATAAAAGGAAAATTTGCTAAAAATAACGTCATCATTCACCGATTTTCCAAGAATAGAACGACCTTTTGATTATTGCAATATAACACCACCTTTCATATGCATTTGCCAAAAATGAAACAAAAAACCGGTCACTTATTTTACAGGTAACCCTGGGACACGTGTCCCAGTATGATTTGTAAGTTTTTTTTATTTTTTATTTTTGATTTTTTTTAAAAAAGCTAAAAACTAAAAAAAACCCCTCTTCCCACACCCTTGCACCGGCATCCACCACCCCCACCAAGACCACCCACCTGAAACCATCATCTTCTCAACCCCCTTCCCAATTTCAGGCACCCTCCCTTTCCTGAACCATTTTCTGACACCCCCTTCCTTCCTGACCCTGTTTTCGGCACCCCTTCCTTCGCGACCCCATTTCCGGCACCCCCTCCACTTTTCGGCAACCTCCTCCCCTTCCCGACCCCTTTGCAGCACCCCCCCTCTTTCTCGAACTTCAGGAAACAAATCTGATCTTCAATCAATCCTGGGGTTTGATGGGGGGTGGTGATTTGGGAAAGAAAAACCACCACAAGAATTTGGGGTTAAAGTTTCGGGTGGTGATTCAAGGGGGGAAGGGGGTGGAGATGGTTGTTGGAAGGGCGCAATTGGTTCGTCGGAATAGTGGAGGTGGTTTGGCGTCGACCGGTGGGGAGAGGAGCGTTTTCGAGAGGAGGGAGGAGGGTTTTTGAGGTGAATGAGGAGGGTTTTAGGACGGGAGGAAGGTGGTTCACTGGTAGGAGCTGGTGGTCGGGGTCTGGGTTAGGTGGGGTGCCGCCGACGCCGGGTAGGGTGCTGGGGCTGTGGCCGCTGGCGATTATGGGGAGGCCCAACGGTGGGGGTGGCTGCCAAGGAGGGAGGTTTTTTTTTTTTTTTTTATTTTTAAGTTTCGGTTTTTTTTTATTATTATTTTATAAAATATTAAGTATTGCTTTTTTAATTTTTATTTTAAGGTTTTATTATTTTTTTTTTAAAAAATCTTAAAAAATTGACTAATGACATTGTGACACGTGTCACTAGTAACCTTTTTGACAGGTTACGTTTCATTTTTGGCATATGTGTGTCAAAGGTCGTTTTATTTTGGAATAATCTAAAGGTCGTTCTATTCTTGGAAGACCGGTGAAATGTACTGTTATTTTTAGCAAATTTTCCTACATAAAATGTTTTAAAATAGATATTAATGGGAAATATTATTTTAAATGTAATTAGTTTAACTTCAATGTATATTATCAGTTTATGAAACTTTATGCAAGTAAATTTTTTTGACTAATGCATAATTAAAGATATAAATTGTCGAACTTCATAAACAATAAAAAAATTAAAACAGAAACTAAAGAAGTATAATTTAAGGGTACAATCCTAATAAAATTTAGTGAATAGCTTAACAATAGTGGAATTTGTTATATACATCCGTGTGTACCTTACACCCAACTAATTCAAAGTTAATTTTTACTCTTCATTTGATGATTAAATAAAAAAAATCATCAAAAATGAGAACAAAATACTTATAGGTATACGTACACCCGGGTGTATATAACATTCTCTAAGAATAGTGAAGGAAACATTAACATGTGGCTTAGGGATATAAATTTGGTATTAATATTATTCTACAAAACATTTTTCCCAATTCTCTTTTACCACATCTAGCATATTTTTATTAAGGTAACATAATTGGCTTATATATATTAAAAATTTTTAGGGCCCAATATAAAACAAAAAAACTAGAATAATTGGGCTATAGTTCATTGTTCCCCAACAATTTAAAAATCATGTGTGGATGAAATCAATTGTTATTATGTGCACGTGCACCTAGAACATGCCAAGTAAAAGCCTAGGGTTAAGTCTAGGCGCATAGCAACTATGGATTTTGGGGCATATAGGATGGCAATTTTGCAATTTGTTGGAACTTTCTAACATGCAAGTGGGCCATCCTCATTGCGGGGTGAATGATGTGTAACGGGGAGTGAAAAAAGAAGCGGGAAAACTATTTACTCTATCACTGTAAAGCAAAAGTCAGTAAGCATGTCTGAAAAAAAAAATGGAAGGTCTTCAATGGCGATAATGTAGCTCAACAAAGCAATTTTCTTTGTCAAATGTGAACTCCTAAGTGCAGCAGTGGATTAGTAGAATGAGTAACCGGCTAGTAGATATTTTGGGCGTCAGAAGCAATTCAGGAAGATGGAGAAGACGGGCATGGTTGCGCAAAGGAGCTGAGATTCGACTCTGAGATGGTTAGTTATGGTTTGTTTCTTTGCTTTGTGGGTTGTTTGTTCGCTTATGAGGTAATCAACTAAAGCAATTGTGGAGTTTAAAAATTAAAGCTTGGGTAAGAGGAGGTTAGGGTTTATGTTGAGTTTTTGTAATTTAGTAATTATGTTGGTTAATTGGTAGGGGTGGGTAATCTATTATTGAGTAATTATTGTATTTATTGTCCAAATTGTGATTGTTATGTGGGTAAGTTTGTTATTTAATTTTTATCGTTGTTTTTGTTGTTGTTGTTGTTCTTTATAATTGATGATAGGCTAATGTAGGTGAATTAATAGGATAATGTTGGTAATAATTTATTTTAATTGATGATAGTGATGACATTTGTTCTATAATTTTGGCTTTAGGTGTTGTGTGATCTTCGAATTTGGGCAGAATGCATGTTATGACGTTTTTGTTTGGTATTTTGTGTTGTTATGTTGTTGTTTGGTTCTATAATGAGTCAGTTGAATGAGTTGTGGATGTATATGTGTTGTAGGTTGGTCCATTTGGAGAAGATAGTGAGGATGTGAGGATGATGGAGAGGATGATGTAAATGTTTATGATGAGGGGGTAGAGAGTGGGGATGGTTTTACAGAAGAGGAGGAGGATGAAATGGGAGAAGGAGATGATGGAGGAAATGGGGGGTCAGATTATGAGGAGGTACTTGGTGAAAACGATGTTCATGGTGAAGGGGCAGAGGGAGGAGCTTCTTCATTCGTAACACCAAAGAAGGGTAGGGAAATGGTGCAAACAGTTTTCGGTGTGGAAGAGGAAATACCACCCCCAACTTTGGGCATGGTATTTGATAATTGGGATGAGTTAGATACTTATTTCTGGAGCTATGCTAGGCAAAAGGGGTTTGACATAGTTAGGGCTGCTTCTGGATGGGTGAAGGTAAAGGTGAAGAAGGAATTAGGTAGTGGGAACTGTTGTAAGCAGCAGCGGAATGCTAAGTGGACCTGTGATTGCTATGGAAGACCTTCTAGGAAGCGTAAAGTTGATCCACTGAAGGAAGGCTTGATTCAAGATGAGGAGACAATTACATATAGGAAAACCAAAAAGTGTGGATGTCTTGTGGAGTTGTATGCTAGTGTGAATGCAGAAGGGAATCGGGTTGTTCGTAGGCTAAAGTTGGAGCACACTGGTCACAAAGTTACACCGGGAAAGTCCAAGGATGTTTCCATGTACAAGAAGCACACTTTGGTTGTTAACAATAAGCACTTGGTGAAACAGGTGGTTTCAGCGAAGAAGTCGAGGGTGAAGGTTTCCCAGTTGTACGGATGTTTTGCTAGGGAACAGAATGGGGTGGATAAGATGACATTTACTCAAAAAGACTTGACGAATGCAGTGGTTGAGGAGGAAAAAAAGAGACTGGAACTTACTGAGGGTGATGCAAATGGGATGATTGAGTACTTTAACAAAATGAGTGCAGAAAATCAATTTTTTTTTTTCATCTTTGTAGGTTTGGGAAGGATGGTTCATGACAGGATGTTGTATGGGTTGATGCGAGGAGTAGAGCTGCGTATGAGGAGTTTGGCGATGTTGTATGTTTTGATAGTACTTACTTGACTAACAAATTTCATTTACCCTTTGCTGTATTTCTTGGTGTGAACCACCACGAACAGAGTATATTGTTTGGTTGTGCATTGATCTCTCGAGAGACCGCAAAAACGTACGAGTGGGTGATGAGGACATGGCTGCATTGTATGGGCGGTAAAGCCCCTACATCGATTCTGACAGATCAAGGTCTGGCAATTAGGAATGCTGTTCATTCTACTATGACCGACACTTGCCATAGGTGGTGCATATGGCACATCCTTCAGAAGTTTGGTAGGTATGTGAAGCATGATGAGTACGAAGATGTAAAGGATGACTTTGAGAGCCTAATATACGGTTGTTTAGATGCTGATGAATTTGAAGGTCGATGGTGTGATGCAGTTGATCATTACAAACTACAGGACAACAGTTGGCTAGAGGGTTAGTTTATTACACTTCGTAAAGGTTTATAATTTATGTTGTTTGAGTAATCTTATGATTTTGTGTTCCCATTTTTAGGGTCTGTGTAGTTGATGATCTTAATATTTGAGTAAGTGCTTGTTCTTGATGAAATATATGGATTGGTGTGAGTAGTTTGGATGGTCTGCTGTTGTGCATTATCGGCAGTAAGCACCAAATGTTAAATTTACGTATCACTGAGAAGTATAATTGTACCAGTGGTATTATTTTTATACCATTATGAATAATGTGTAGCAATGTTAATTTGTTATACCGACTTTAACATATTTTTGTCCCACGGTTAAATATTTTGTACCACTATCAATTTTGAGACCTGACTGTGTCAATTAATTGTACCACTGTAAGTAGTACTTGCAGGTAGCAGAAGCATTTGTTTCCCTATGTTGTTAATATTTGTGTGTGGCTAAGTTATTAGTACTAAAGTTGTTTATTGTGGAAAACTAATAATTGCAGTTATTTCAAATAAGGCTTTATGAGGAAAGCGTTATGTGGATTCCCGCGTATTTGAAACATTTATTCTGGGCCGGGATGAAAACGACGCAACATTATGAGAGTTTCAATCATTTCTTTAAAGGGTATGTTGACATGAATACGACGTTGTCTGATTTTGTGATTCGGTGTTGTGATGCTATGCAAGTAAGGGCCGAGGCCGAAAGAATGGCAGAATCGAACACACAACGGTATGTGAGGCCTTTAGTGACTGATTTCCCGGCCGAGGTGTTGTTTCAAAAGTGCTATACGGATGCGAAATTCAAAGAAGTTCAGGGACAGTGCAAGAAGATGTTATATGTTCGTTGCCTAGATCAATATGAAATCGGTTCTAATGAAATCGAGTTTGTCATTGAGGATCGTATTTTGATCAAGCCTAAACATGCAAAGAAGGAGTCCGTGACAAAGATTCGTAGATGCTACCGGGTTATATATAATACCAGTACTTATGAAGTTGCATGTGACTGTAAACACTTTGAGTGTCACGGAATCATTTGTTGCCATATGATTCTTGTTTATGATCTTAGTTTCTGAGAAGTATATACTTCGTCGTTGGAGGAAGGATGTACAACGGAAACACACACGGGTAAAAGTTGCTTACCATGATCCATTGACAACTGATGAGGTGAGGAATTATCACAATCTTATGGGAACGTATGAACCGATTTGCTTTAAGGCTTCCACTTGTAAGGAGGCAGTGCAGGCTGTGACAGAAATGTTGCAGCTAATGGATTTGAGAGTTGATGAAGTTGTTGCTATAGTTGCCAAAAGGCAAGTTGTAGGAGAGAATGAGAACGGTCCTGGTGAGGATGAAGGTGTGCATGGAGTTTTCCGTACGCCCTCTTCTGTGGCGCAAAACAACTGAGGGGACAAACACACCATTCACAGTGGCATCGGGAATCCGTAACAACAATACACCAGTTAGTGGAATCCACGGAAGCTACGAAGGATCTGCTCCAGGTAGGATTAAGGATCCACCCTTACCCAAGAAGAAGGCACATCGTACTACTAATGTTAGATATCCGTCGTGCATTGAAAAGAAAGGAAAACAAAAGGCTGCTAATAAGGCGAAAAATGATACTAGGAAGCAAGCTGCTCAGACCCCGACCAGCATATCTTTATGTACAAGTGAGTATATACGATCTGTAAGGGGAATATAATTGAGGAATTTGGATGGTTCGTTAGGATACTTTACTACGGTTAGGGGAGGACACTCTGGCGGAGTGTTTGCTTCTCTCCTTGGCTTGACTCCTGGTGCATCAGGATCCAATCACAATTGATCTATTCTGTTCAAACTATTGATAAGTATAATTTTTGCGATGTTTAGTGACAATGGTTCAATTTCCTTCACTATACTTACGCACAATTGACATAATTTTTGTTTAAAATGTACCAATTGGTACAATTTGAGCAGAACTAGTAGCGTTTAAAATGTATCATTGACATGTGTTATGATTGTATAATTGGTACATATGATCTTTCCAAATGTACCACTGTTAAACATTCTACATGGCACAATTTTTGTCGCTAAAAAGTACCAATTAGTTGTTCCAAGGGTACTACTGTTAACGAATGGTATTAATATATACAAAATAGGCTAAGAAAGATAACATGATTTAAAAATATTGTTAAATCACAATGTCCATAATAAATAAGAATGATATTGTTCAAAACAAGCAAAACATAAACACATTACCAACATATTCAGTATTAGCTTACTTAAACTAGTTAAACGATCAAACAATCTAATCAAACATCAAACTGAACTCCAACCAACTTAACTTCCATCAGTTGAGTTTTTCAATGGTTGAAGTTGAGTGACCATATTCACCGGATTGCTGGCAGAAACCTCTGGAGACCAACGATCACGGACATGGTACGGTGCATGGGGAATGAAGTCTTTGGGGCTTTCGGGGCTCCTCTCTCTTATCTGCCTCACCCTCCACCTGGGCCTGTTTGGGGCACCGACCTCCACCGGCGCCTGCACTCCTCCCCCACTTGCTCCACCAGCATCTGTTGGCCCCTGTCCAACAACAATTGACCCTTGTCAAGCAACGGTTGCCCCCTGTCCTGTAACAGTTGGCCCCTATCCAGAACCCTTGTTCGTAGCCACTGTCTTGGCCACCTTGGTGGGTCTCTTCCTAGCCCCTAATCGAAGAGGAGTTTGTTTGACGCTTGCGCTCTGTGCGGCGTTGCCCTATGGCTTTTGTTTCTGAAAGTTAGCAATGTCTTTAGAAACATCATTCAACTGACCTTGCAGGCCCTTGCACATGGACAGATGGTCGTTTAATTTCTCTTTTAACATCTTCTCTTTGAACTGAAGGAATTCTAACTCTGAGTATTTCGGTTTTTCTGTGTCTGATTGTACCATTTCCTGTTTACCCTTGTTTTGTTTCACCATTTTTGGTGTTATATAAAGGAAAAACAAAATGGCATAAGAGAAGGTACAAATTATGAAAATGGAGAGCAAGAGGAATGATAAAGATGAAGATTTACAGAATATCGAAGTCATATATATAGAGTGGGAGGAGGTAGTTATTTGATCATGGGATGTGTCATAACCGCTCCTATTCCCTCATTCAGTTTCCCTTTGTCTTTGCGCCAATTGATGTGAGGAATTCAAAAAAGTACCATTTATTGTACCCAAATATGTAGATGGCACTTACGTGATGTAGTAATGTTCCACTGTGAAAATATATTTTGAACACCTTTGAATAAATTCTTTCGTGATAAAACGACCAAACTTGACGGTTTTTTTTAAAACCAATTTTGTTCTAACGGACGGTTTTTTTTACCATAAAAATTGTATTAAAATTTTCACCATAATGTATCCTTTAGTTAACATTTTTTCTTAAATACTCGTATCTCTAATTGGCTTATTTTGAACAAACAAACTTTATTTGCGGACATTTTTAATAACCATCTCTTAAATTAAGTAGAATTTTGTTTCCAAGATCCATGTACTCCGTATATATTACCAGTTCACCACAAAACATACCTACGTATGACATAATCTAAATAAGAACATGTGCATCAAATGGTCCATAATGATAGTTTGATATAACAAGGAATAGGGATTAAGGTTTAATGAAATATGTTGTACTATTTGTTTAGCGTAATTGTACCACTGCGTAACCAAAGGGTGATTATAGAGTTGTAAAACGTTCCATTAACGAGGCCACAGTCTAGGGTACTCAACGTGCAAGGTAGTAACCTTAACGTGATTGGTTTAATTAGGAAGAAACGATTGCTAACATCATTGGTTCCATTAACGATGGTGAACAATGTTTAAAGTAGAAACGACATAGTAAAAACGCATTTTATTTTATTAATATATAAAACGGTGAATTACAAACACGATAACATGACATGACCAAACGCTTACATAGAAAACTGCACTACTTCAACTCGCATTCACTTTCCTTCAAAGTCGCTTCATTTTCCTTCAGGTACTTCTCCAGGGCTAGATGTTCAGCCTTCTGTTTCACACAACACTTTTCAGAATCGTATGCAACACCATGGGAATGTTGAAGAAGAGAGGTGTAAGTGTAATACTTAACCTTTTTCCCAAGGCAGATGGGGCACCTCATCCCCCGGGTAGACTTACGGACCTTAGTCGTCCCATCAGTAAAGCTTGGTATGGTTTTTCGGAGCATTCCTCAAGCTCCGAATCACTGTACACGATTTCATCACTTGAACTCGACATAGCTTTTTTTAGTTTTTCCTTGTGTGAAGCTCCGAGTAATTGTGGCTCTTCACTTAGTTCATGTTGTGTATTTATAAGCGGGTGAGTGTGGTGTGTTCTGAAAAATAGTTAATTCCAAGGTCCAAATACATTGACTCGATTCATCGTTTGTACCAATGTGTGGATTTCTGTTGCAAAGTGAAAGTCAGAATACGTTGAACGGTACATCATAGTTTTTTTTGGAATTCAGCTGTTCACACAGAACTGGTATTTAATAAGTGGTAAAATGTACTACCAGATTCACATTGTACACCAAACGAGATAGTATTATGTTCATACTGATTTTGACTAATTAATTCATAACTACATACTTTTGTAATTCCGAAGTTGATTACGACCTTTCCTGAGGCGAATTTGCAAAGTCGTTGCGACTCACAATGTTGATTAGGCCTTAATTAAGTTGAATGTTAGGATAACGTATTAAGAAACTCAGCGGTACAACTTCTGTGTTACTATGAACTCAACCATTTTTTAAAATTTCAACGTTATTGAGTTGTTTAATCTTCTTCCATCATTTGTCTACACGTTTGCACTCTGAGTAATCTGCTGACCTCATATGCTGAGTGTCAGTGGAGTGAGTTGTCACATCAAGTTGAGTGTTACATCAAGTTCAACGTCGTATCTTATGTACCATCCAACACAAGATGGTACATAATTTATTCAAGTTTGTACCAAAAAGAGTATGATGGTACACTTATCGGTCACAGGGTGTCTTCAAACACCAACACAAGTATGGACACTCAATTAATAGATAATGAAAGTCAAGCTACATGTATGGACAACCATTTGGACTTTTATAATGTAGGTATTAATAATGTAGTCATAATACGCAACATTATCTCTTATACATAAGTCACTTTGTTGAGTAAGTTTATATGAGTAATGTATATAGTCTGTGTACTTGTGTAGGTTGTATTCAGAATAGTTCTTGTGTGTTATAGTTATTGTTACATACGTACAACTGATAAACCAAATATGCACCGTGTGGAGTAACATGTGTCTTGCGTGTGGCATATACATTTTAAAGCAATGCAACCGCAACTAGTTAGCCTCCCTTTTCCATTCAAGTGTATGCCTTGACAATTAGGGTACCATTAAGACAAGTAGGGTACCATTGTAATAAAAGTGGTACGTTAGACCAGTATAATTTTATCATTGAGACGGTAGTGGCTATTACTGTGGTTACAGTGGTATCAGTACCCAAAGGATTTGTGCCATTGAGTGTCCTTCAAAATAGCATAAAACACATGCAATGAGTAATTAGTTAATAAAACCTACATGTATTAACACTAGTTATTGAACTTAATAACTACGTAGTAAGCAAAACAATTACACTTACCATTAATTAGTTTTCATAGCATTGGAAGTGTTTTGTCATGAACCAATGTAACTAAATAATGTCCATCTGTTGTCGGTGTATGAGTCAAATTTCTATTGGTCCGTTCTTACTTTTATGTTCTCACCCGTGACTCGTGTATGGGTAGAGTACGTAATCAAATTCGACACAACTTTGTTGTGGTAGATGCTTGCATGTGTATAACACCTAATCAAATTCAAATTCACATATAGTTGGACTTCACATTTGCCTAGCTCACCTTTTTTTCACAATGACACATATGAAGACCGTTCAGTGGTACAATTAAACGAAGTTATTTCGTCAGTGGCATATATATACCATTGTCTTTGAATAAGTTCTTCTTTTGACAAGACAGCTCCTGACCTAGTGCTGTAAATGTCGTAGCCTACTATAGTAGGATTACCACGGTAACATGGTAAATTGTCAAATTTTAATTTTCAAAATTAAAATTTCCCCCCAATAAAACTAGATCTATTCTTCTTTTAACTTAACTCACCCTCACTCACCTCAATTTGCTCCAATTTGCTAAGTACATCATCTTCATCATCATTGCTCTCAATCCTATTCCAACCCTGTGTTGACATATTTGAGTTTTCTTCACAACAATGGAGAATTTTCATCTACTGCCCGTTTCCTTTGTTCATGTTGTACCGCACCCACACTTTCCAATAATGTACTTCCAGAAATCGGAGCGGGAATTCAATGAATTAAACTTAAATGTTGTGAATTATTTCAAGACAATTGACCACTTAGTAACCGGTTCTTTCCACCCTATCCAAAACTTGAGGGCACATCTTCAGGGAATGTGTTCCTCAACTCAATTCATGGTTCTCGAAGACGGCAACCCTGTTCTTGGCCATTTACCCCTTTTAGAGGATTTAGTGGGCTGCTACAATGAAGGAGCAGTTGTAATGATATTGTGGCTGCTCCAAGCCTTCTATTCCTCTTGTCGTTGCGCATGATACCCACCGCATTGGCTGAAGCAATTGATTTGGAGCCCGTTCTCAACATATTTGAGGTACCCACATATGCCTTCCCTATGATGTGGCGAAATATATTTGTCAGGTCATACACAGATACACTCCATGTATTGAAGGTCGTCGATGGACATACCCAGATGAGGCTCAATATATCGGGGTGCACGATTAAGCCCAAGGTCCACCAAATTCTCCCTATCCGAAAAAGATACCATCGTGTTAGTTACACAGGAGAGTATGTGGCCTCAAGCAGTAGCCAGCAGACTACCATACAAATTGGCTCGTTCGGTTTGTGTTGGAATGCCAGAGGATGCACAAGGCCTTCATTTGTTCGTAACTTCACAACCCTTCAGAAGCATTTTAATCCAATTTTAGTAATCATATTGGAAGCTCGTGTAGGCAACCACTACGCAAAGAACGGGCTGTTGGCTGATCTCCCAGGTGACTATGAAGTCGAGGCAGCTGGTCCAGACAACAACCCAGGTGGGGTGTTAGTGTTATGGAGGCCAAGGGAACTTACTGCTAATTTCTTGTACACATCAACAAGGGCAGAGGGAATGGTTTTGGATGCCGTATTTCGGGTATGTCATCTCTTAGCTTCACATAATATGGACCACTTATTAATATAACTAATTACTCTATGTCTAAGTTTTGTTAACAATAACATTTTTTAATTTGTAGTCGCGAACTCCAACATGGCCTTACATCCCACCCCCTCACCAAGAAGAACTGAACAACGACCCATTTAGCTCAGACGAGGAGCCTGACATAAACAGCCACTGGTTTGCATCAGGCTTGGCTTTTGATGGGTCGCACCACGAACAGTTCGGGAAGGACCTTTGATGTGGAGGTGATACTGGGGCAAGATGGCGACGTCAAGGGTAATGGTTATTCTATTTACTTTAAATTAATTTTACTTGGGTTGTACTTAAAGCAATCTTTTCTGATGTATTTCTTTAGTAAAGACTGAGATCAAATGCGCTAAACAATCAAATTATTAGTACGCCACTCGTTGGTCTGACTTCCCCCTTTTTAAAATTGTGTTGTTTTTTTAATGAAATTCTATAGTACTAAATCTTAGTGGTATATTACTACACATTGAAAAGTAGTACTAATGTTGTCATGATGTCCAGTGGTAGTTTAAGAATTATGGAAAATACACATAACACCAGCGGTACAATAACAGGTCAAGATATGTACTACTAAATTGGAGATGGTGCAAAAGGTGGTATGGTGTGCTATATATTATTTTTACCCAAAAATTGGAGGGTTAAATCAGTACATTTCCCGCCTTCATCCAAGGTTACCCTCCCTTATATTTACCCCCCTTTATTTTACACCAAAAAAGGATGAAAAGAGGAAAGCCAAAAATATAATCGTCTTTTAAAATTTCAGTAATTGCAATGTCTACTATGTCTTCAGCCTCTTTTAGAAGCCGGTGTATTCGTCGTCCTTGTGCTACCCCGGATATCTCGTGGATATCAGCCAAAATTTGTAAGTGCTTGGGGGATGAGTCAACCCTTGTGGAATTTTGCATATCTATGTTGGAAATGAATCCGAAGAGGCCGTATTACAAATGTCGCCACTACGGGTACAGGGAATGGGCTAGGGAATCTGACCTCGTCAAGGACGGTCCATTGAACAATATTGGGGGCGTTGTCAATAGGGTGGAGATGTTGGAGAAACAACACGTCAACATCGTCAAAATTGGGCTTACCATATTAGTAATTGTTCTGTTTTTATATTTAAAATATTAAACTAGTAGCACCCTTTAATGTCAAACGAGTACTACGGTTGAATTGCATATTGTAAAATCTATGTAGTTTTGATTAACTCTTGCAAGTTAGGGTGGAACAAAGTTTTTAGTCCCAGCTTCATGGAAGAAGAAAAGATTTTCAATGGTACATCCGTGCAGAGGTAAATGTGCTAATGAAAGTAAAATAGTACATAGTCATTATTAAAACTACTCGAGGAATGTAGCACCTCATGTTGGATGATACATAAGACATTGGTAACTGCATTACATGGACATCAACTTTTTTTTTTTTGATGCAATGGACATCAACTTGAAACACAAATTAAATTAAAGATCCTGGCTAAGGGATTAGTAATGAAAAGCAGTAACATAATTAGTAGGCATAACTAGCGATTGCGTGGCCTAGCAGCAATCAGTCGTCGTCCAAGCCAAAATCATGGTACCCTTCCCACAGATCCACGTAGGGGTCATTGTAATCAAGCGCATGTTTGTCCCAAAACTCTCCGGAATTCGGATTGACCTTGTTGTCGTACCATTGCTTCGCCGCGTTCAACCTATTGACATACCACTGTGGGTAGTCGTCATAGACAAAGGGCTCCCTAGTAATGAGATCAAGGTGTTGCATCTCATCGTACCCATTTTCAGCCAACATCTTGCTCCTAAAGTACATGCATTGCTCCTCACTGGAGTGGATGATATCATAAGGATCCTCGTGAAAGGAGAAATTCATCCACTCCACAGTGACATGAACCACGTCTTTGTCATAGTCGGACGTGAAATCATGGCCAAGTAGTAGAAGGCAGAATGTCTCACCTTCCTTACAATGGTTGTTGAGCATGTACTCAACATTTGCAGCCCAATCATAGTGGGACATAAACAACTCCCAAAACCGAAGCCAATGGCGACAATACCATGGAGATCGCATACAATCTATCATTGTTTCATAGAATTCTCGGAGGTTGACACTAATCGCAATCTTGTGCGCATCCACTAGATAGTGCATGAAACAATATGCCTCTTTGCGAAAGTCTGCGGGACCTCCTATCTTGAGTGGCGTTAGGAATGGGTACTCGGGATGAAAATCTATCCCAGTTATAGGATTTTGAAGCCCATCACGAGCTATAGTTGCTGATTGGTGCGAGAACATCATCTCTCTACCTCTTTTAGGTAGGTAGAAGTCTCGAACGACACCATTTGGATCATTAAACCCATTTTTTTCATAAACTCCAACCGCTTCACAAGTCCCTTTGGTGTCTTTTAAGAAACCACTTTGTTTTCATCACTCACCTTCTTTTTGGCCACTACCCTCTTGCTCTTATTTCCCCCCATGATTTTTTTTTAACAAGAACTAGTGTATACACTAAAAAACAAAGGCATGTTTGAACTAAATAGTCCTATGTCAACGGTTGAAATACTCTAAAGCAACAATAAATGATCTCCCAACTACTTTGTGAATTAAATCATTTTCTTTACTTTGTAGTGGATGAAGGAAAACACCACTACGCTAAAAAAAAGAATAAATTGGTATAAGTACTGCTATATTCGAATATGATAATGTACCACTGGAATCTACCCACTCACCGCGCTGTTATTCGTTCACTAATACAAAGGGGTAACTCTCAAAGAGTTAGTTGGATAATAACTGCAAATAATAACTCCTTTAAATGTTGTAATTGTAGTGCCAAAGTCAAGTCCCAAAAGATTGTAAAAATAATTTTACAGTGGTACTTAAAATTCCCAATGTTGTATAAAATGTCAAGGATGGTACATCTATTACAAGACATCTATGTCCCCTACTACTTATAGAGTGAGTTCGCAGGGGTGGGTAAAAAGTTGGCTTTAATTCAAGGTAAACTTAAACAAAATACATTTAATAATTCAGTGGAGTGTACCATTCAAAATTAAATTTTACCAAAAACCGTTCCAGTATAACTTTGGCACTTGTAAGGTACCATTGGAAACAGATAACTACCAATAGCATAAATGTTCTAAAGCTGATATTTTTAGTGTAATAAAAACGTAAATAATCTACAATCGCTATTTACAATGAAATCAATTCATTAATAATCTACCTTTGGTCATGGCAGTATACTAAAACCATCCAAAAATTAACCAACAGATACATTTTGTACCAACAACATTTCATGTCTCCCGCCGCCAATGTAAATGTACCACTTTCAATCTAATTGCACCTATGGTAATCAACGTATGGTGTACATTGTACCAGTTAACAAAATCATTACCAATGTCAAGTCAGTTGGTCACTTTTATATACATGTGTTATCAGTTGCAAAAGACTCGGCATGTATACACCAAATACAGGAAATGTGCACTAACTATCCATCAGACCACCCAAAATAATTACACCATCATAATTTTAACAAATCAAAACATTAAATTATCATTGCCACTTATTTCGCGTTGGTATCCTACAAGCTGCAGTCAACTCCCCCATGCCCTCTTTAAGCTCGTTGCATTCACACTGCACGTCGTCCAGAAACAAATTCTCCCGAGCGGGCGAGATCTTCCCCTGCATTGTATGATCTCACCCAATAAACAACTTTTTCACAATACTTCATAAAAACACAACTATATAACACTACACGACTTACCACACCAAACCTAGTTGTGAATCTTCTGGCAAAGAACTTGATACATGCCAGTATAAACACTCCACAGAATGTGCTGCACCATTAGAGGACCTCAACAGTGCATCTTGTCCACGATTTGAGCTCACCTGTTGTCCACTGAGGATCACAAATTTTAAATGTACGTCGAGACCACTAACTTGTACATTAATAAAACGACTTAGATTTAGCCATTACTGTACCATCAAAAAGCAAGCACAATATTCATGACACACTTTATATTAATGTACCAGAAGATCCAACACTTGAGCATGTGTGCTGAATGGGTCAGGGTACTTAGAATCTATCATCCACAGCTTCTGTCCCTTCATATCTACACCCAAGCACCACCATTGAGACTCGTCCGGGGAATCCTCGGGAACTTCCAGCACAGGGATGAACACCTAATACGAAGTGAATGCCATAACCAAGTTTAGAGTAATTACATGAAACTAAGTTGAAGCAGCAAAATCAGTACGTAACTTACCGATCGAATCTCCGATAGCTTACAGCTAAGAAGAAGTTTGCAGTACTTGTCAGCAATATGTTCTTCTTTTCCTTTCATTCAACAATAATCGATTCTACAAATGTTAAGAAATAACCGTTAACAACGGATTCATGAGTACTTGCTGCAATGCATCATTAACAAGAGAACGACCTATAAAACACGTACCAAAAAGCTTGGATCAAGCATAATACGCTTGCTCCTGTTGACAAAGTCTCTGGTGGCCCATTGCTTGGTGTATAACACACTGGCCATTCTAACATAATCAGTAGAAACCTGCGATTTATAGTGCACCAATTCATAGCAATCCCTCTGGATTGCTTCTTGGTGGTCACATTTTATCAACACAACACCAGGGCTAAGAACCACCATCATACCATAAATTAAACAGATAATTTGATTAGAATTTTTAAATATCAACTCCGATTAAAAAAATGAGCATCAACTATACAATTTTGTACATCAATAAGGGGTAGTCAATTACCTAAGTGGATCCTTCAGGTGCTTCCACCGCTTAACAAACCGGATCAATCGTGCCTCGGGTGATGTATGCCTTCTGGTCTTTGAGGCGTGGCTGAACAAGGCTACCTGTGTAGGCTTCACCACCCTCTTATCACCACTTTTCTCCCCAATCCCATTACAATCATCTTCCTCATCAGATGATGAAGAATAGCTTGCCAAAATACACTGAGCATCAACAAAAACAGTTGTTCCCCTCGTTCCTAACAACCCCACAACTGTTTGTGGTCCAGGCTCTATGTAATCACTTTTGTCATCGTCCAATTTTGCATCGGAAGCGCTTTGAAACTCTGGCCCGCCTTGATCAACCTTTGCCCCTCTTTCAGCCTCCATGGCTCCTGCCCCAACAATACCCTCCATGGCTACTGCCCCAAAATCACCCTTTTTGGCTCCTGCCCTAACATCACCCCCACAGCTTCTGCCCAAACCTCCTTCACAGGAAGGCCCTCCTTCACTGTTCCTGGATCGATGAATGATATAGATCCAATCACAGTATCCAGGTCATCGTCACCTGAAACTAATTCATCATCATTTTCTTCCTACCCCTTCACATTCAAAGAAATATCTACAACCTCCTCGCCCGATGCAACTTTGTGTCTCAAAGATTTATCCAACCCCTCATTTCCAGCCACATTCTCCTCACCAACTTCTGTTACTTGCCTAACAACTTCCTTGGGCCTGTTTGATTTCCTTGAGGCTTTTGATCGATCAATACCCATAGACATCATCCCATAGAACTTTTGAAGTAACTCATCAACCTTGTTATCTATAACAGCCAATAGCTTTGGAGTTACCTTTTCCATGACCTAACAAGGAACACAGTTAAAACAAAAGAACCTCAAACTTTGCATTCACATATACAAAATTAACAACTCGCTTACAAAAAATTTAAACATAAGCGTTAGTAAGTCGTACCTGCTGAGCAACCTGATCCAAATAACAACTATCTGAAGGGATATCCCGACAGTCCATTGGATGTATTTCTCAATAAGCAACATCCATTGACTACAAAAAAAAAAAACCCAGAATTTTAACACTCATGACTTAACTTGAATATGGAATATTAAACCCAAACAATACAAAAGGAAATAACTCACCGGGAGTCGTCCATAGTCCCCCTTTTGTTTTTTGTCGTCAGCAACAACTACATTAATTTTTGCTGAGACCAAGCCTTCAACCTCGGTCTCATACCCCATGACTCAGGAACACGACTAAGGTGATCAAGATAATAAATCTGTAAAGTAGACAACGAAAAACAATATTTCAATCTATCCAAGACAACACACTCACAATGAAACCAAAGTTACATAACCAAGTAAAACCTAACAACTCAATTTAAACATCAGACATTACTTACCAAGATGAACAAAATGCATCCGCCTGATCCAGCAACATATCCATCCTCAACAAATTTCTTCTGGAAATTCCTTGCAGCATTACACATACACATATGCAGAAAAGTGCACCAGTCATACTATGTTGTTTCATCATATACAAGTAAAGCTGGATACAGCTTCACTCCCAAATTTGTTGTGTTTGTCGTAGCACACAACAAGTAACCCAAAACCACAATAATAAAAGCAACCTTGAAATTAGGCTTCTCTACATCTGACAGAGGCACCACATACCCAGCTTTGTCCCTAACAATCAATGAACCCAACGCATTGGCAAGAGAAACGCTTTCTCCCTTGGCAAATAGACCCTTAATCTCCTCGACTTCGCCTGCTTCACCGGATCATCCTCAGGATTAGTAGTAGGGACTGCCTTGGACCCCATTGGAATCCCAAGTACACATTGGATTGAAACAGGACTCAAGGGATGCACATAGTTATCTCCAAATGCTATGGAACCATCAGCCAATACCCTTGTCAACAACCAATATGAAAATTTACGGGGCAAAGTCATTAGCGGAATGCTTAAAAAACCTCCAAAACCCATCTCCGTCACAACCTTTTGCCTAGATGAATCAAACAACTTCACCACAGTTGCAAAAGCCTTCACACCATTCAGGTTCGGAGCCTACACCGGTAAGAAAAAACAATAAGCTATGCTCATCCATTAACCACACTCAGTCACAAGTCATAACTTTATACATTGACTAATTTAGACCCAAATCAACTATATTCGAATAAACCTAAACCTACTAGTTACATCGCACACAACTAGGATAATACCTTCTGCGTTCTTTGTGATTAGGTTTTAATCACGACCCCTTTCTCGACCACCATCTCTCCCTTGCTCTTCTTTACCTGCCCATAACATAACATTACAAACATTTAATCCTCGATATACTCAATATCACTATTGCAAGCTGAACTTATAAGGAAAATGATAGCCATACCTTTTGCTTCTGCTTCCCTTTGCTTTTACTAGAAGGACCCCCCTTCTGCTTTCCACTTGATATTTTGTCTGACAACAACTTCGCAAGCAAATTCTCCAACAACTCTTTTTTTTTAATCATCCTCCTCCTCCTCATCTGACTCAGGCTGCTCATCATTCCCTGAGTCAGAACCAGACTCACCTGAGGTGCCATCACCACTTTCTTCTTCAGTATCCTCATCCTCAGTATCTTCTAATTCCTCTTGCTCAAAATCAGGATCAGACTTCAGCTTCTTCTTCCCTTTCGCAATATTTTTCTTTTTAGATATCTCATCACCATCATGTTTTCCTGGTTTTCCCTTCACCATATCGGATCCATGCTTCCGCTTCATTTCTTTGAAACCTACATTGTCCTCATAAACAAGATTAATGAACTTCTTTTTAACCAAACCAACCTAAACAATTCAACAAGCTAAGCATATACTATATCCAGAGTCAAACAATACATGCAAAAATCAGTCACTATATCTCTTACTTAGTTCAATCTTTCATTTTCACAAAGTATACAAAAATTTATGCTAGTATGCACCCAATATAATGATTTCAATTACAAGGAGTATTCTTATAATGAAACAATATACTAATCCCCTTCCAAGACAAAACTTTTCACAAAACCTAATTGCCAAAATCTTAGGATATTTTACCAAACTCTCATACTTGTTTTGTCTTAGTAAAATGAATTATTTTAGAATCAATCACTATATAAAACAAATACCCACCACCATCAATGAAATTCCAAAAATAAACAACTTAACCAATTACAGAATCATAGCATATACTATATCCAAATTCAATTCTGATTACATGTGAACCATTAAATCAATGAGTACTTCCATTACTTACTTAAATCTCTGATTTTCACTTATCCATTAAATCAAGCATGCACACAATAAAATGGTTACAATTACAGGGACTATCCATATCATTAAACAATATCAAATCCTCACCAAAACAAAACTTTCATATGTTTAACAAAGCACAAATTTTTCAGATTCCAACGAAGATACACTGATAATACAACACCCCAACATAAGTATATCACACAATCACTACCCACAGTTGCATAAACTCAGTACTTTCAAGTTGCCAAATACCCTAACTCCAAAACACAAGTCGACTTAAATAATTCAATTAATTCAAGTCGCACATTACCTTACTTTCAATATAAAACCAAATTTCAACAACACAAACCCGCACAAATACATGATTTCAAAAAAATTAACATAAACCCTAAATCGAATCAATTAAACTTCACCGTAACCCTAATTTACTAATAACCTCGCAATTTGATAAAATTTCTACCAAATTAAACACTCAAATTACATCTACAAAATAATCCTTCGTCATTCAAGTAATAAAATTTTTCACATACCTTGTAGAAGAACAACGCAATTTAATTCTAACTTGGGAAATTCTTTGTCCGAAACAACCAAGCTACGCTACGTCGGTAAATTTTTCCACATAACCCCCTACGCTCACCCTTCGTCGGAGTGGAGAAGATGAGAAGATAGAGGGAGTAGAAGTGAAAACCAAGTGAAGAGAGAGAGGAGATGAAAATGAGAGTTGAAGAGAGAGAAAAAACTATTTGACTTAGCTTTTAAATTTTCCGAAGATCGAGGCCCGTTACAATTCAAAATCAAACGGAGTCACGTGTAAATCATGTGTTTTTTTATTCCAGCAAAAATGAGATAATTCCGCTTTTGCCCTCCTATATGCATATCATGCATATAGCTGCTATGCGCCCAGACCGAATCAAAGCCTAGAAACTATATCCGTCCAAATAAACACCCAAATCAAAGGTGGACTAGGCCCAAAAGATGTGTTTTATTTTGTGGAAAGAAATTAAATCTTCCTACTCATTACCTCATATTACTTTCTCTCCTTAAACTCCATAACCAGAGTTTTGTTTGGCTCCAATCGCTCCATGTTCCATCTTCACCATTTTCATTTTCTACCATTTTCTCTCTCCTCACTTGCAATTTCGTCCATGAATATTTCATGTTTGAGAAGAGGTAAACTCACAACACGAATCCTCACCAAAAAAGTAAGATTAAATAATTATTTTGTCTTTTATTTCATAATATTCAACCATTAATTAATTCTCTAAGTGGTTTTGATTTTTTTTAATTGAATCTCCTTGTCAATTTCTAAAAGTAAATATAATTTTCTGTTTCTTTATTCATATTATGCCATTATTGATTAATATCCTTTTTTTGTATGTAGAAAATTTTTGATTTTTTTAAAAGTATATCAATGTTCAAAACTTATACTCATCTTGTATTTATTTTTGTGAAGCATTAAGATATTTAAAAGTGATTGTATGTTATTATTATACATGTTGTATTTGGCTTCAAAATTGATTAAAATAATCTACCCATTCTTCATTAATTGTCCTTCGATGTTCACATTTATTGTATTCATGTTCATTTATAATATAATCCCTCCGTCCCCGATTGATAGTCACTTTTGTCATTTTTGGTGACTCAAAATGTTAGTCACATTTGCTTTTTTCAAGTACCATAAATATTATTTTTTTTTACCAAAATTATCTAACATTTGCAAAAATATTTGTGCAAATTTAATTTTCCCATGTAAATTTTACTTTCTCATGTACTTTAATTACTTTCACTATCTACTTTTTTGCATATCCAATGTAAAACTTTTTCAATGTACTTTCTTTAATTCTCCTTAATTCCCATGATTTTTCATCAAAAGTGACTATCAATTGGGGACGGAGGGAGGAGTAGTACATGGTTAAAAGTTTTCATTCATCTTCAATTTGGTCCAAAATACTTATGTTCATAAATTAACCTCCAAATATATTGGACTCCTGTACATTTCCAATACTTGGTATAATAAATGGCCAAAAGTTTATTTTAATGATTTCACTTCTAAATTGATTGAAAGATTATAGCCATTGTTCATTAAGCGTCCTTTGATGTTCACATTCATTGTCTAGTTGTCTACGTGTTCAATTTTAATACTTTCTCCGTTCTTTTATTATTATCCCCGTATCTATTTATTATTGTAGCATATGCTTTTTCCCATATGATCCAAAATAAGGTGTCGGAGTGTAAGATCCATGGTGCTAAGGCAAGCAGGAATGGGCCAGGAGTTTCTCACCTCCTTTTTGCAGATGACATCCTACTCTTTACTAGGGCAAACCGAACGGAGTGCTCAATCATTGTTGACATTCTCAACCAGTATGAAGCAGCTTCGGGGCAAAAAAATCAATTATGAAAAATCGGAAGTGTCATTTAGTGGTGGAGTACGGGATGAGCAAAAGGAGGAAATCTTGAGTATCTTACATATGAGACATGTTGATAAGCATGAAAAATACCTTGGGATTCCTTATATTTTGGGAAGATAAAAAAAAGGTATCTTTGAGGCCGTTCTTGATAGAATTTGGAAAAAACTGCACGGTTAGAAAGAAAAATTGCTATCTCAAGTCGGAAAGGAAGTTCTCTTGAAAGCAGTCATTCAGAATATTCCCACTTATTTGATGGGGGTGTACAAGTTCCCGGGTGAGGTCATTCAAAAAATCCATTCGGCTATGGCCAAATTTTGGTGGGGGCACAATGAAGCAAAAAGGCGCATCCATTGGAAGAGTTGGGAGTATCTTTGCACTTTGAAGTGCCTCGGTGGCATGGGTTTTCGTGACTTATCGGTCTTTAATGATACTCTATTGGGCAAGCAGGCTTGGAGACTTATCCGCAACCCCACTTCTCTCCTTAGTCAAGTGATCAGGGCCGTTTCTGAGGTTTTGGGGGCCAAGGGCGAAAAAATAAATTGGACCCTACTTTATGTAATTTTTTTTTTTAATATTGGAGAATTTTTTTTTCATTATTACTTTAATTTGAACAAATAATCTTTCTAAAAAAATAAAAAAAAAACATTTTCAATAAATAATCTAGTTTTGACTATTGTTTAAAAAAAACCCCTTATAATAATTAAACTATATACAATGCCAACAATGGTAAAATATAATGTACTTCTACAACTATATGGTATGATAAGGACATAACGTTATGATCGATTCTCTCTTGCGAATGAAATTGATCTTGTTCATAATCTATAACCATTATATTTTATTTTATTTTATTTTTTGACATATTTTATTATAATAGCAAAGATAATAGAAACAAGAATTTAAGCTGTAATTATAATTTTACAAAAATAGTTAAATGAAAAAGAACAAGAATTTAGGCTACAATTATAAATAAACAAAGAAATAAAAAGTTCCTTAAAAAAAAAAAGAAAGATGGTTACATAAAGTGGTTTATATATAGTTTTTAAAAAGTGGTTTATATATAGTTGTATACATCAATATATAGTATTTTAAGGAAGGGAAAAAAAAGAGCAAAATGTGGCTAATGGTAATCGAACTGTAGATCAATAAACAAACTTTTACCTTAACTATTTACCCTAACCGCCAAGCTACACAAACAAACATGATAACAAATTTAATATAACGATAATTTTACTGAACTTAAAAGCTAAAAAATGGGCCCTCCCCATCCGTGGGCCCTGGGCGGTTGCCCCGGCTGCCCTGGGTCAGATACGGGCCTGCGAGTGATGAAAGCAAAGTATTATCCTCATTGCGATTTCCTGGATTCGTTTCTTGGCCAAAGGGGAAGCTTTTCGTGGCGAAGTATTTGGAGCTCGAAAGCTCTTGTTAAGGAGGGACTAATTTGGAGGGTAGGTAATGGCCACGATATAAAGGTGTGGTTTGATCCGTGGCTAGTGGATGATGGAGGCCGTTTTGCTACAAGTAATCAGACCGACGGCTTGTCAAGGGTCTGTGAGCTCATCACCGAGACTGGGGACTGGACATGGATATCATCCGAGAAAATTTCAATGACAGAGACATGCGATGCATTTTGTCAATTTCGTTGAAAGAGAGCAATTTAAAGGATGAAATAACTTGGGCCTCCTCGAAAAATGGTGAGTATGATGTGAAATCAGCCCACATGATTGGGAAAGGGTGTGATCTTGACACTTATCATAATGCCTGGATATATGGAAATTTAATGTCCGTCCTAAAGCTCGAAACTTCCTGTGGAGATTCTGCACTGAAACACTGCCTGTCAGAAGTCTTTTGAAATTTCGCCACTTGACAGAGGATGCCCTGTGCCCGTGGTGCGAGAGGGAGGAAGAGACATGGAAACATGCTTTCTTTAATTGTGACAGAGTGAAGGAATTATGGTCAGAGCTCGAATGCAGTGAGTTGCTGAAATTTGATAAGATGGACTCGGCTTGCAACTTGATAGAAAGCTGGAGGGATATTCGAGCTGAGAAGAAAGTGCTCGGTATTTATCTTATGTGGGGAATCTGGCTGGACCGAAATGTGAGAGTTTTTCAGGGGAAAAGCACCCCAAACTCAGTGTTAATTGCCAGAGTACAAAGATGGAAGGAGGAGAACGAGAAGTATAATAAAGCGATTTATTCGACCCCTGCTGTTGCCCCCTGTAGTAGCTCGAAGGTTTGGATTCCCCCTCTTCCTGGGTGGGTGAAAATAAACTCTGACGCATCTCTGACTGATGAAGGGTGGGTGGCTCGTGACAACTTTGGCAATGTGTTATTATCTGCATGCAGGAGATGGAAAGCATGGTGGCAGATTGAAATTGCAGAATCAAAGGCTATCATTCTAGCTCTGAAACTTGGGAAAAGGTTTGGTTACTCAAGGGTGATAATTGAAACAGACTGTCAAATTGTCACCAATAGGCTGTCAAAGGGGGCCTCGCATTTGACTGACCTTGATGCCATCCTTTGTGACGCCATAAGGCTTGGTACAACATTTGAGCAAGTTGCTTGGTCTCATGTCCGACGTGGGGGGGAACGAAGTGGCTCACAACCTTGCACGTTTTATTCCTTTCAATGTAGAACAAATTTGGGAAATAAGAGTTCCGGATGAGGTCTCTCCTTATGTACTTATGGATACTCTTATTATGAATGAATGATTTTGCTCCCTGTCAAAAAAAAAAAAAGTTTCACAAATATTGCACCATTTCTTATTTAGGAAAAAAATTATTTGTGTTCACACTACAAATGCTCAACAAACCCTTGCTTTTTCATACTTACTTTTAAATTTATCAACTAGTGTATAGCCCGAGCGTTTCACCGGTTGCTACTTTAATTAGACCTTGTGATTATCAATTATATACATTTATTTTCATGTTTATAACATAGTTTATGATTGTCTTAGATGGTTAAGTAACTATCTTTTTTATAAAAGGTTGGGTGTTCGAATCCCCTTATCATCGTTTTTTTATATGGAGCAATATTTCTAGTTGATTGAGTAGTGATGATGTGCCATAATAAGAGATGGAGAAGGTGACGTGGCGTGGTTTACGTGGCACAGAGACGTTCTTAGTAACACCTTTTAATATATTAGTATAGATATGTCACATGGGCAATTTTGTATTTTATCTTTCTCTCTCTTACTTTTTTCCACTACCAAAATATTTGTACTTAAACCCTATGGTGAAATAATTAAAAACGGAGGAAGTATACTACATGGTCAAAGGTTTATTTTCTTTCATCTTGAATTTTGTTCAAAATAATTATGTTAAAAAATTATAGCTCAATATTCAGATAAATTTTACTCATGTTCATTTTCAATATAATAAATGACCAAAAATTTATTTTCATGATTTTTTTTGTTCATTTTTTAAAACTAAATGTTCATTAAGTCAGTATTTTATTATGTTAATTTACCACTTGCTTATAAAATAATTCTAAGATTATAACTTTGTAATTTTTGTGTTAGTCCTGCAAAATTGACGGGAATAAGCCATAGGGTCGAAGTAATGTAGGGGAGAGTGATAAAGCATCATTGTCCCTCCATTGTTTCATTATCCATTCATCATCATCAACAGAAGAGATCAATCTCACACATCGCGAATCAATGGTCCATTATGAAGAAATATGAAGGGATGTATAATCAAGGAGATTTCGGAAAGTTTGTATCTACTGTATTAGAAAAAAAGAATATGAGTTTATATATGTAATACAGTAATAGCATAATACATTTTCGAAGATTGATTTTTTTTTTTTTAATTGAAAATGGGTTAAATAAATAGTTCTTTTTTGGATAAGTATATTTAGTTTGTTAGTGTTTCCTAATTCATTTGTTGAATGTTCATGTTTATTATGATCATGTTCATTTTTATTATTACTCATGTTCATATTTAATATTACTCATGTTAATATTCTATATAATGTGTGGGTAAAGATTTTTTTTTCATTCTTTCATGTTTTAACATTATGTTCATTTCAAATAACAAAATGTTCTCTTTCAAACAAAAAAACAAAATGTTCATATTTAAATTAAAAGTTTACATAAATATAATAAATGGTACATTATTTATCGGCCAAAGCATTATATACATTTTTTTCTATTAAAAATTGTATCGTGTTCATAAAAGTAAACTATCATGTTCAAATATAAATGTTCTAAGCAAGAAACCTAATATATATGTTCAAATATATAATTATAAGGAAAATTTTTAAATTACCACCAAAATATGTAACCATTTTCGAACTAACCACCTGTTTAATTTTTTATTTTAAATTACCACCCCTTAAATTATATAAATGCTCAGATTACCACCTATTTCAAAAATCCGGTGGATTTTTTTGTCTGTGGGCCTCACCTAACGTTTATTTTGACCCTTTTGACTGATTTTTCCCTGATTTTTCTCTTTAAAAACGCTCTCCTAACTTCAATTCACATTTTTCTCATTGAAATTTGGTAGAATTTGGTGAAGGAAATATGAATTAAAGTATAGAGAGCGTTTTCAAAGAGAAAAATCGGGGAAAAAATCACTCAAAAGGGTCAAAATAAGAATTAGGTAGTGCCTACGGACCATCCACCGGATTTTCGAAATGGGTAGTAACCTGAGTATTAATTTAATTTAAGGGGTGATAATTTAAAATAAAATTTAAATGGGTGGTTAGTTCGAAAATGGTTACATTTTTGGTGGTAATTTAAAAATTAACCTAATTATAATGTTCAAATATCAAACTCAAATGTTCTTTTTTTTTTTTAATTTTTTTTTCTTTTTTGACAAGAGCAAACTAAAAAACCAAAGAACAAAACTTAAGCACTAAAGCTAATTATACTAGTCCTGCACTCGTTTGCCAAATCATGTGCTTTCAGGACCTGTTCCCTGCTCACCTTCCAAATCACACAACTTTGTAAAAAGCTCCCCTGTTCTCTTAATTCTTGAAGAGTCCAATAGTAGCGCATGTCCTCCCTGTTTGGGTTTTGAATCAAGTTAACCACTTCACATGAGTCAGTATAGACCCAGATGTCACCGAAACCCTTTAGGACCTCCCAACAACTACCCCCTAGACAAGCAATGAGCTCAGTTTGCAAAGCCGAACTAGCCTTGCAAAAACCACCTCCCCCTTTCTCATAGTCTCTTCCATTAGTCGCAAAGGGCCATCCAAAGCCACCAATCCCTGTTTGTTTGTGCCACGAACCATCGCACATGATTATCGCCTGCCGACCTCCGCTGTCCCAACTATGTGTAGACTTGCTTCTAACTCCCAAATGACATGTATGGAAACCTGGTGGAGGCCCTTCCATCGGCCCCACTCCCTATGTAATTTCCAAACTTCTTTATATTTATTAGTTATTAATGCTTCTAACTCAAATGTTCATAGGAAACATATAACATGCTCAAAGATCTAATTTGGTATATGTGTTTAGAGTTAAATATTTAAAATATTAGTGGTTCATAAACCGAAAACAAAATAAATGTTTGATAAGTGACTTTTATGTCACTTTTAGGGTGTTTATTAAGTCGTTTTCCGGCTTATTTTCTAATAATTTAACCCTATTTATCCTTTATTTCTATTTTTCGCTTATTCTCGTCTTTTATTTTTATTTTGAGTATTTTTGCAGTTTATTTTTGTAGTTTTAGTTAATAATTTCCCGCTTCTCTCATTTTATTTATTTTCTTTTAGTTTTTAGTTTGTTTTATTTTTATTTATTTTATTATTTCTTTAGTTTTAGCATTTTATTTTACTTTATTTATCTTGTTTTATTTTACTTTATTTTATTTTAGTTTTGTCCCTATTTCTCTCGTTTTTCTTGGTTTGTGTAGGATTGTGCTCGGAAGTCCAAGGTTCGAGGTTCAATATTCGTGTCTCAAGTTTTGAGTCACAAAGGGAGTCTCGAATTCAATATCAAACACGATTCCCCTGCTCCTCCTTCTCACACCCACACCTCTTCCACACACCAAACAATCACCAATCAACCACCACCAATCCACACCCAATTCAGCCCCGTTACCAGCCCACGAACCGCAACAACAGCAGCCCTTGCTCAACCACGCAACTCCAATCATCCCAACAACACCAAAATCGCCAACAATCACCACCACCTTCACCGCACATCATCAACAACCACCTGCTCCACCACTTCTACACCACAACTCAACCTACTGCCCTGCTCCCATAAACCGTCACAATCAACCACCTTCAGCCACAACCAAACCAGCACCACTTTCAGCTACAACCAAACCAATACCACCAACATCACCAAACAACACCAACATCCTCCACAGCCACGCAACCACCAACCTCAATTCACCAAACCACCTGAACCACGCCCTTCCCCTGTTTCCACTCGAAACAACAACAATCAGCAACCAATTCACCACCTCACCTCCAACTCACCTCAAATTTATCTCCATTCACCACCTTCAACCAAACCCACAAAAACACCACCCACCAATCAGAGAAGCCGCTTCAATCGAACCTCCAAATTCGCCCAACCCAGACTACCGCGGCCGCGCAGCGCTGTCAGAAAGCGCGTAATTGGAATCCAAAATCATATTCGAGGCAGTAGCTTTGCGCGACTTCTTTGCGGGCGCCCAATTGTGGGTCAATCACGAGCTTTTCACGAGATTTTTAATGAAAATCGGACGGCTGCGATGTGATGATGCTTGATGATGATGGAGTATGAACGGTGATGATGATGCGTGAATGGTGTTTGAATTGAAAGCAGCCAATTCGAAAGGGAGAAGAAGAGGGGGTCTGATGTTTTCGTGGGTTTGGGTGGGAATTTTGCGATTTTCTTTTTTCTTTTCATTTTCTTTTATTTTATTTGATTGTAGTTTTGTTTTTATTGGTTTTTAGTTTAGTTAATTTATTTGTTTTATTTTGTTTTATTTCTTTTTAGTTTCTTTCTTTTTATTTTATTTTTTATTTAACTTGTATTATAAATACCCCCTTGGGGTTATTTTCTCTTAACTTTCAATCAACATTTTATTTTAGGGAGATTAGATTAGTTTAGCTTTTATTTTCTCCCTCTTAGGGTTAGTTTTAGGAGTAGTGTAGAGAGAGAAAGCTTGGATTTCTATAGAGTTTTTGAGAGGTTGAAGAAACAACTTTGTGGAATTTATTCTCATCTATTCAATGATCATTTTCTAACTTTCTCTCATCTTTATTTCTTTGCTTAAATTCTTAGTTTTTGATTTTTTTTGGTTGATTTGAGTAGATTAATTAGTTTATTTATTTAATCTTTTTTTATTCTTATTTTATCTTGTTTTCCATGTCTTTCTTCATTATGTTAGCTTAGATTTTGTTCTAGGGAAATGGATGAAGGTTATGTTAATAAATTGAATGATTTATTGTGATTAGTATGTAATTGTTTCTTGATTATTGTGTATGGATGATGCTTTTATGGATTAGAATCTTTCTAGCTAATTGATTCTATGTTCTTAATTGTGCTTTCAATCGATTGTGCGAGAGTGAGTTGGTTGAGAGCCCTAATTTCTTCCATACCTTTGCTAGGCTAGTTGCACGAGAGTGAATTAGTTTAGTAGGATAATTAACATGCTTAATTGTGCAAGAGTGAGTTAAATGTGTTGATTGTTCCTAATCAAGGTCATTTTCATCTAATTGTATGATGTTATTGAATGTATTGATGTAATTGGATTCCACTTTCCCTAGTTTTAGTTATTTGTTCTTAGTTGTGTTTAGTTGAACCTCTCTCTATCTCACAAGCTTTCCTAGTAGTCTAATTAGCACAAATTGATACACTTAGTCCTTTTGGGTTCGACCCTTTACTTGCCACTAACTAGTTTAGTGTAAGTTTAGGCTTTATAAATTGTTAATTTGATTAGGGAAGTAGTTTAACGACCTATCCTATCCGGATCAAATTTTGGCCCCGTTGCCGGGGACTAAGGCGTTCATTAGTTTGTGTTGATTAGATTAGCTAGGTTCTTGTATATTATTTGATTTTTGTTTGCTTTTCTTTGTTCTTTGTATAAAAATGGCATGCTTATCTTTTCCTCAATTTGATGGTGAACCCTTCTATGCTTACTTTGAAAGACTAGATGGTTTCCTTAGTTACCATGGGTGTTCTCTTAATGATTCTTGTGGTATAGCTTATTGGGGCATGAATGAGTATACTAGGGGAATGGTTGAGGACATGAATAATGGTAGATTTTGTCATTTGTCTATGCATGATGCTTGGGATTTCTTCACATGGCTTGCTAGGGATTCTTTTGATAGAGAATCTCATGTTTCTTGCTTTGATTCTCAATGCCAAGATTCTTTTAATTTTTGCATGAATTCTCTTGATACTTCTTATGTGCCTTGTGATAATCCAAGTATGCAAATTGACACATTTCCCCCTTATGCTCATTTTGATGAGGTTTGTGCTAATTTTGATGATGTGCAATTTGACTTTGATCATGAACCTAAACCCAATAACATTGATGCCCAAATTCTTTCTCAAATGCAATATCTTACCCAACAACTCCAAGAGCTTCAAGAGGAACAAAAATTGAGAGAAGTGAGGCTTGCCCAAGTGATGAGTGCTTTGGTTGATGTAAATGGATGTGAGGCACCGCATTTGGAGTGTGAGAGTGTTTTTGAGAATGATGTGGGCCAAGGGTGTGAAGGTGAGGGGAGATTTTCTTGTGATGAGAGGATTTTTGAGGATTTTGATCCTTTTCCTTTCCCATTTGAGCTTGAATGCCACCCTTCCCCTTATTCACCCTCTTTGAGAGCTTCCCTTGGTGAGGATGTGAGTGAGCCATCTTCATGTTTGAATGAGGGAGTTCATGAGGATGATGATGATAAGTTTGAGCAATCAAGAGAGATTGAGAGTCCCTTGAGTGATGGTGGAAGAGTTGTGAATGAAGAAAATGTCGATTTTGAGGTTTCCAACCCCCTTCCCCATCTTGATGAGTCTACCTTGCATGTTTGTGACCCTTCTATCCATGAGTCTTTGGACTCATTTGAGGTTATGGCTAGTATGTTCATTGAAGGTGTAACAAATCATTATAGCCTCTTGAGAGAGTTCATTGGCAATGCTTCATGGGAAAGGGATGAGTTTGAGAGAAACCTTTATCCTTTCATGCATGGTTTAGAGACTCTAGGCTTTGAGGATCTTGGGGGAGTTGTTGTTCATCGTGGTGATAGAGAGGAGGATGAGGTTGTTTCTATTGGAGAGTTTTTGTTTGAGGGAGATGTGAGTCATGAGTGTTCTTTTGAGGATTCTATGATTTATTTTCATGCCCTCATTGGTGATGTGAGGCTTTGTGAGACCATTGTTTCTCCTCCCCTTCCTCATGTCCCTTTCTCAAGGAAATTTGACCATATCTCCTACTATCCCATGTTCCTCCCTTCTTTTGTCAAAGAGCCTATTGAGGATCCTCTCTTGTTTGATGAGACTTTTCCTTTTCATCCTCCTATTATTGAGGAAATGTGTGATTGTGCCACCTAAAAAGATTTTGAGGAGGTTTTGCCATTTTATTCTTTTCCTTATTTTTCTTCTTTCTCTTCTTATTTTCTTGATTTTTCTTCTTTCTTTTGGCATCTTCCTCCTCACTTACGTGTAATAATCTTGTTGCACGTCCTTCTTCCTTCATTTGCCTACTTGTTATCCTATGAAATGTGTAGTAGTGCATTTGATAAGCTCTTGCGTTCGTTGCAATATTATTTACTAGAGCGGTCTCGCTTGGACGTTAAACAAGCCTTTCTCGGGAAGTAACCCGAGGTTTTTATTGCTTTCATTTTCTTTTCTTTTTAGATTAGATTTTCTCTCATGGAAATATTTGTGTGCATTTTGCTGGGTACATAACTTGATATACACTTATGCATTGGTTTGGATCAAGAATCAAGGAAGTTGACGCCTATTTTTGCTAGCATATGGAAATCGAGATTCAATTCAAGAGGAAATCGGCTTTGAAAGGTTAAATTGGGTAATTTGCGGGTATTTACACCCACTTATATCCGGTAATATCTTTCTTAGCTCTTTCTCTAATGGTTGGTGACTCGTTGGACTTGTGTTGGTTTGTTGGATTGATTTCTTTCTTTTCCCCTCCCATGGATTATTTTGTTTATATTTGAGTATATTGTCTCACTCAAGCTTGGGGGAGGGTATTCTATCATGTTTGGTGGGATGTTGATTCATTTATGCCATGCACTTGAGTATATGCATTTCCATGTCTTTTCTTATATTTTGAAAAGTCCAAAAAGATTTTTGTTTACTTTCAAGGTAAGTTTGGCAAAATGTGTTTTGTTTTTTCTTATTTTGGACATTCTATTTTGGGAATCGCATTCTTGAATGTTTTTCTTCCTAAGTGGTAAATGTGTGCACGGTTTGAGAGTGTCATTGGTTGACTCTAGGATACTATATGCTAAGGTAGTCGGTTAAGAACTTTTAGGGGTCCATGAATCCTTAGTTCACGGGAATGTGGTAAGATGGAGTTGCTCTCTATAGTGGATTTGAAACCCTTGGTTGGTATTTGTTTGGTTATAATCCCTTGTGAGCTTCATTTGTTCTAGCCTTCATCACCTTGTTGAGCGGCTATTTATGATCCTTGACTATGCATGTCTTAATCCTTGTTTTGACCTCTAGCTCCCAAGATCGTGACCGAGCCACTCTAGGGGAGGAAAAGGGCACCTTTTCTCATTTTTCTATATCTTCTTTTTATTTTGTTACAAATTTGGTTTTCTATTTTGCATCGACCTACTTATTAACCAATTTGAGCCTAATGTTTCCCGCTCTTGTTTAAACCGCGTTACAAACCTAATGGCCTATGTTTACCAACCCTTTTAGTTAGTGAAGCATTGGCATGTGAGGTTTGAGTTTTGAGAGTGTTGAAATTGAACAAGACATTTTGTGAATTGGTTTAAGTACGGTATTGAAAATTGAGCTTGAAAAGAAAATGCAAAGAAGTTTGAGAAGAAAGATGCAATTCAAGAAAATCAAAGGAAGTTTCAAGAAAAAGCTGTCCATAAAAAAAAAAGGGCAAGGACATCCAAAAAAAAAAAAATACAAAAAAATTTGTTGAAAAAGAAACAAAACACACAAAAATATTTTAGCTTGATTTCAGCTTCTTCCCTAGTTTAAGCATTGAGGACAATGCTTCGTTCAAGCTTGGGGGGGGGGGAGCGTTACTTCGTTTTTGGTATATATTGTGTTAGTGTCGAATAAGCTTGGGGGAGATGACATTTTTGGTATTTTTGTTTGATATTTTGTGACTTCTTGAGTTTGTTTTTGAGATTAGGCCACTCTTTTGCTTCACTTAGGAATATCACCAAAATTTTCAAATTTTTACCCCGCCTTAACCCTTAGCCTTACGTTACAACCCAATAAAAAACCCTTAGACTTTAGTGGGGTTGGGTCAAAGAAAGGTGGAGGGAGATAGACTTCAAACCTATGGAGAGAGTATGCGCTGTTGAGATGTCGGGATTACCTTCTCAAAGTTTTTCATTTCTTTATCTTTTTTCCGGTTCCTTCGTGGAATCATGAGAAGCTAGCTTAAGGGTTGATTTGAAGCTATCTGAGAGAACGCGACCCGATCGGTTGGGGCTAGGGTGGATTGAGTCCTCATTAGTTCTCTATGCTTAGCATATGTTATGTTTCAATCAACCATTGACATCTTGGAACGTGCATACATTTGTCTATTTAGAAAGGTTTGCATTCATTGTTGCTTGTTCCTATCTCTCGTCCAAGTATGAACTTTGTGTTTTCTTTCTCTTTTTATGTTTCTTTTTCTTTTCTTTTTATTGCCTTGCCTTGGTTTTTGGTTTAGAGTTGTGGGTTAAGCTCTTAGGAAACTCTCACGAGAGCACACTCGTCCTCTAGGGCGATCTAGGGGTTTAAAGGGCTTGTCTTTAGTTGCTAAAATTGACCGTGATTCCTACGAAAGTGAGTTAGTGTACATTCTTGTCTCCTTTAGTGTCTTAGATTTTCTTGAATAAATCATTCTCCTTCTCTCGTGTTTCATGTTAATTTTCTCGAGAACGAGCAAAAGGTTAGCTTGGGGGAGTTTGATAAGTGACTTTTATGTCACTTTTAGGGTGTTTATTGAGTCGTTTTCGGGCTTATTTTCCAATAATTTAACCCTATTTATCCTTTATTTCTATTATTCGCTTATTCTTTCCTTTTATCTTTATTTTGAGTATTTTTGCAGTTTATTTTTGTAGTTTTAGTTAATAATTTCCCGCATCTCTCATTTTATTTTATTTTTTTCTAGTTTTTAGTTTGTTTTATTTTATTTTATTTTATTTTATTTCATTTTATTTTATTATTTCTTTAGTTTTAGCATTTTATTTTACTTTATTTATCTTGTTTTATTTTACTTTATTTTATTTTAGTTTTGTCCCTATTTCTCTCGGTTTTCTTGGTTTGTGTAGGATTGTGCTCGGAGGTCCAAGGTTCGAGGTTCAATATTCATGTCTCAAGTTTTGAGTCATAAAGGGAGTCTCGAATTCAATATCAAACACGATTCCCCTGCTCCTCCTTCTCACACCCACACCTCTTCCACACACCAAACAATCACCAATCAACCACCACCAATCCACACCCAATTCAGCCCCGTTACCAGCCCACGAACCGCAACAACAGCAGCCCCTGCTCCACCACGCAACTCCAATCAGCCCAACAACACCAAAACCGCCAGCAATCACCACCACCTTCACCGCACATCAACGACAACACTTGCTCCACCACTCCTACACCACAATCTACCTACTGCCCTGCTCCCATAAACCGTCACAATCAACCACCTTCAGCCACAACCAAACCAGCACCACTTTCAGCCACAACCAAACCAACACCACCAACATCACCAAACAACACCAACAGCCTCCACAGCCACGCAACCACCAACCTCAATTCACCATACCACCTGAACCACGCCCTTCCCCTGTTTCCACACGCAACAACAACAATCAGCAACCAATTCACCACCTCACCTCCAACTCACCTCAAATTTATCTCCATTCACCACCTCCAACCAAACCCACGCAAACACCACCCACCAATCAGAGAATCCGCTTCAATCGAACCTCCGAATTCACCTAACCCAGACCACCGCGGCCGCGCATCCCTGTTAGAAAGCGCGTAATTGGAATCCAAAATCATATTCGAGGCAGTAGCTTTGCGCGACTTGCTGTGCGACTTTTGTGCGGGCGCGCAATTGTGGGTCAATCACGAGCTTTTCACGAGATTTTTAATGAAAATCGGACGGCTGCGATGTGATGATGCTTGATGATGATGGAGTATGAACGGTGATGATGATGCATGAATGGTGTTTGAATTGAAAGCAGCCAATTCGAAAGGGAGAAGAAGAGGGGGTCTGATGTTTTCGTGGGTTTGGGTGGGAATTTTGGGATTTTCTTTTTTCTTTTCATTTTCTTTTATTTTATTTGATTGTAGTTTTGTTTTTATTGGTTTTTAGTTTAGTTAATTTATTTGTTTTATTTTGTTTTATTTCTTTTTAGTTTCTTTCTTTTATTTTATTTTTTATTTAACTTGTATTATAAATACCCCTTGGGGTTGTTTTCTCTTAACTTTCAATCAACATTTTATTTTAGGGAGATTATATTAGTTTAGCTTTTATTTTCTCTCTCTTAGGGTTAGTTTTAGGAGTAGTGTAGAGAGAGAAAGCTTGGATTTCCATGGAGTTTTTGGGGGGTTGAAGAAGCAACTTTGTGGAACTTCTTCTCATCTATTCAATGAGCATTTTCTAAATTTCTCTCATCTTTATTTCTTTGCTTAAATTCTTAGTTTTTGCTTTTTTTTGTTGATTTGAGTAGATTAATTAGTTTATTTATTTAATCTTGTTTTTATTCTTATTTAATCTTGTTTTCCATGTCTTTCTTCATTATGTTAGCTTATATTTTGTTCTAGGGAAATGGATGAAGGTTATGTTAATAAATTGAATGATTGATTGTGATTAGTATGGAATTTTTTCTTGATTATTGTGTATGGATGATGCTTTTATGGATTAGAATCTTTCTAGCTAATTGATTCTATGTTCTTAATTGTGCTTTCAATCGATTGTGCGAGAGTGAGTTGGTTGAGAGCCCTAATTTCTTCCATACCTTTGCTAGGCTAGTTGCACGAGAGTGAATTAGTTTAGTAGGATAATTAACATGCTTAATTGTGCGAGAGTGAGTTAAATGTGTTGATTGTTCCTAATCAAGGTCATTTTCATCTAATTGTATGATGTTATTGAATGTATTGATGTAATTGGATTCCACTTTTCCTAGTTTTAGTTATTTGTTCTTAGTTGTGTTTAGTTGAACCTCTCTCTATCTCACAAGCTTTCCTAGTAGTCTAATTAGCACAAATTGATACGCTTAGTCCTTTTGGGTTCGACCCTTTACTTGCCACTAACTAGTTTAGTGTAAGTTTAGGTTTTATAAATTGTTAATTTGATTAGGGGAGTAGTTTAACGACCTATCCTATCCGGATCAAATTTTGAATAGTGGCATTTATGCCACTCTTTTATCCTTTTTCTCTAAGGATTCTCCCCTCATTTGCGCTTGTTTGACCCTTTTTCTAAGCATTTTTACTTAGTTTTGCTTCCTCTTTCTTTTTCTCCCTTATCTTCTCTTCTCTTAGTCTTCTCGCTTTGTTTTTATTTTGATTTCCATGCTTTGGTTTTGTAGGTATTGTGTGTCGAAAGAAAGAGGATATCAAGAAGCCAAGCTGACTGTTGTGCGCGGGGTACTGTGTGGCTTCTGTGCGGGCGCGCAACCCTGTCAGAACTCGCACAGCCAGACTGAAGAAACAGAGCCTAACCAGAGAGTTTGCGCGACCTTACGCGCGACTTGTGTGCGGGCACACACACCTGATGCGCGGGCGCGCAGGACTAATGTGCGGGCGCGCTCATTTTCCCTGTACCCTCAAAGTTGCGGCTGCGCACTACGCTGAGAGGGCGCACAAACATTATGTACGGGCGCGCAGCTCATCTGTGCGGGCGCGCACGGCTGGGTTTTCGATTTGTTTGCGCCTTGTTGTCCAAGTCTCTTTCTTTTCGGGGGAGCCACATATATATGGACGGGACTCTTTGTAATAGAAAACACTTAGTACTAATTCCATAGAACATTAGCCTAATCTAGAGAGAGAAAATAGATTGTTATTCAAGCTTCCTTTATTGTATTCAACTTTGCTCAAGCTTTAATCTTCCATCAATCAAGCAAGTATCCAAGTTTTCATCTTTCTTCAATCCTTTCTTTAGTAATCTCTTCTCCTTTCCTTTAATATTATTTATTTGTTCTATTGTTACTTATTTTTGTCTATCTTATTAGTTTATCTAGTTATTATTGATTTCATATATTTCAATCATGTTTTATTTTGAGTTTCTTGTGTTTATTTCTAGTTTTGATATTATGTTTAATCTCCCTTCTCTAGGCTAAACTCTTAGCTGGGGGAAGGGGGTGGAAGATATGCATTGAATGGTGGATGAATGATGATAGTTGGATTGATTACATGCCTTAAATTGATGAAAGACATGATTTTTAATGGCTTGAGATTATTGTTGCACTTTATTTGATTGCCTTCTAGTTTAAATGCATGAAAATGATTTGAACTAGATTAAGATCACCTCTATTTTAATGATTGCATGAGAATGAGTTGTTAAAATGGAGTTTCATGTATTGTGCTTCTTTATTCTCTTGATTTTCTTGTGTCTAATAGGATGTATGAGAATGATCCTAATTAGCATAGACTTCTTTCATTGATTTTCCTAGACTATTGCATGAGAATGAATTGTTTAGGTAGAATCTTGTGTTCTTTGGCATGTTCATCATGATAACTATCATTGTTCCCCTCTTTCTAATCATGTTTGAAACCCCCGAATCCCTAGCGTCATTTTCTATTGATTTTAATCATCATTTTCTTGCTTACTTGTAGTTTTAGTGTTCTACTCAACAAAACCAACAAAACAATCCCCTTTTCACTCTTGCATTAGTGATATTTGATGTTGAATTAGCGTGCTTCCCTAGTGGTTCGACCCTTTACTTGCCACTAACTAGTTTAGTGTAGGTTTAGGCTTTATAAATGATTAATTTGGTTAGGGTGGTAGCTTAACGACCTATCTAATCCCTATCAATGTTCAAAAGCAAAATATCAAATATTCAGATATATAACAAAAATGTTCAAACATATAACACAACAACAAAAGTCATAAGCATTGTATCCCATGTTCAGATATATAACACAATTGTTTAAAATTCAAAAATATGTGTCAATAATAAATATCCAACTTATAAAAAAGAGCACAATATATGTACATTCATAAGGAATACTGTACATTTGTTCATATTTCAAAGGAAAATTTTTAAATTACCACCCAAAAATGTATCCATTTTCAAAATGTCTCAATTTAAATTACCACCCAAAAATGTATCCACTTTCAAAATTTTCCTATTTCAAATAATTTTCATAATTACTATATGTTTATAACTTAGGTTCATATAACTAAGAACAATGTTCAGAATAAATATAAAGGATGTTCAGTTATTTAACTTAAAATATTTATAATACTTAAAAATGTTAAATTTGAATTAAATAATAAGTAATTACATATTACAATATTATGGACAAAAAGATAAGAATCATTATAAAACTTAATATTATGATTCTAATTTTTTTATAGGGAAATATTTCATAATATTAAAAATACGTTCATTAAATAATTATAGGTTCATTTAACATATATGTAGTTAAAATATTCATAATAAAAAGAGAAAATAATCCTATACGTATGAACTAAATAAAGTAGGTTTCAAGTTTTCAACTATCTATACCAATATATTAAAAGGCGAATCTAAGAACGTCTATGTGTCAAATAAACCCCTCATTATGCCACGTCATACACTAAATTCCTCATTAAGCCACGTTATACACTCAATTTCTTAATACACCACGTCACCCACACAACCAACAATACTTTATATTATCTCAATTAAATAAAAATTTTTTTATGGACGATGAGGTTTGAACAACCTCTTAGAAGAAATATCATTGTTAAACCATCTTGGTTAGTTGTCATTTATGTTTTAACTAGTATAGATCCCGTACATGCACAATTTGTATTTAACTTATTAATTCAAAGATTATCATGATTAAAATTTAATAAAATTAATTGACACATTAATATGTCTCTCCTTTTGAATTTAACAGTACATGTACAACTATGATGGTGGAGGACGCAACTGTGAAGGAACGTTGAATGTATCAAAGAACTGCACAGTCTGTGGAGTCAAACCCTCACCAGCCTCAAGGTCACTAATGGTAGGGAGCGAAAGAGTAGGGCCGGTCCATCTCGCCTCACCCTTCTGCACTCCCGGCTGCCGAGGCTGCTGCGAGGACGAGCCAACCTCGTACGTCCCACCACCCACTAAAGAAGCCGATGTCACGCCTCCTTGGCCAGTCTGCCTCCTTGATGCACCCTTGTAAGAAGATCCGGAACCCTCCAGTACTGCAGTGTGGTCCGACTGCGCTTTACCACTTTGGCTCTTGGCTGAAGTACGACGACGTCTTGAGCCAGATCCGGATCTCTCCCTTCGATACTCAGGTCTCGTACGAGTACGTGTCGGAGGAACGTGTTGAAATAGGAAAACAAATCAAGTCAAGCATGGGAAAATAAGCAAATAGAGTAAGATAAAAGTCAAGAGAAACACCTCCATGCCATTGTCACAACGACGACAGGTAGCTCGGTGACCCAATCTCACCAGCTGGTAACGAAAGGCGTCCATGCCTCTCGCCATTCTCGTCATCACCTCGCGAGAAAACTGTCGAGCAATAAAGTCAGAAACAATAAAAAATGAACATGCAAATAAGGCAATAACAGATGATTTACCCAAGACTGATGTCGGGCTATCGACCTCTTTATCAAACGCCATGGCTCAAGGGCCATAGGAATCATCTCCTCGACCGGGCCAAAGGATCCCTGATAGGTAATGGACACCGGTGGAGGCACAAACTCCGCAGCCGCTGTCGCAACCTGTCAAAATAAAATCTAGGTGATTAAAATTTGCTAGAGGGCTATTAAGGGAATAAATCAAAAGGCACAAAATGTACCTCCGCCTCCTCAGACAGGCAAGGTGATTTACCCATATGGACTCTCATGCCCGTCTGTCCCAACATGTGCCGTGGAGGACGAGCAGGAACAACAAGGGACTCTGAAGATGAGTGCTGAATCGCAAATCTCTCACCCAGATATACCATAGCATGATATGTCCCCTTGAAAATAGCGACGTTGAGCTGTATACTAATGGACAACCTGTGCAGGAAGATCGAAATCGGCGCATGGCCGAAATTGGACCTCAAGCCCCTACAAAACAAACATCCATGTGATAAGATCCTACTAAGGAGCAAAAAACAAAAGTGTTAAGCAAAGCATACCGAGAGAAGCAACTCTCGAACATGGGCGGCAGTAGTCTGATCATTGTAACGACCTCCCAAGTGGCAGCAATGGGGAGCCCTCAAGACGAAAGCCTTGCCAGTGAAAGAGACGGAAAGTACTCATAGAACCAGACCTATAATAACAGAAAGCGTCAGCAAGTGCTAGCACACATCTAAAATAAACTTTAGTAAAGAGGAACAAAGTGTACCTCTACGACCCACCAGAAACTAGAAAGTGTGACTTCCTTATCAAAGTTGTGATGGCAACAAGTGAGTCGCAATCCAAGCAGGAATTCAGCATAATCCATGCTGGCCCAATCATATGTCTCGACCATATGAAGGTCACAAAGAGCAGACATGTAGTATAGTAGCACTCGGCTACCCTTGTCAAGGGAGAAAGTCCCTTATAGAAGGATTTAGGCAAAGATGCACCTGTTGCTCCGGGGTGGTCGCATCATGTACTACCCAGTATTTTTAATGTATTTATAAATTTTTTTTTAATTATAAAATATATTTTGGGTCAAACTATTTTAATTATTGGATTATAAATAAAGCAAGTATTTATATTTAGGTCAATAAGTATTTAATCCAAATGTAGCTCTTCTTAATAAACCAAGTCATCCTACTTTTGGATTTGGGTTAACTATTTTATCATGTAAGTCCATGACTTTATAAAACCCAAACCTACTCTAATTACCCTACACTATATATATCTACTATATCCCCAAACAGTGGCAGATCCAGGATTTTATGGGTGTTGGATCACCGACTCACTGTCACCAATCGACCGCATACAAATCAATAATTAATGCATATATATTCTAAAATTAAAGCTAATAAAAAATAAATCACTCCAAAAGCATCAAATATCTTGTGGGAAAGGAGTAAGATTTGTGACGGGTAATGACAAATCACCGATAAAATTACCAAAATTAACAAAGAAAGATAAAACAACAAAAATATAATGAAATTGCTGCTCATGGGTATTGAACTCGTGACCTCCTTACAAAATTGTTAGGTCTTAACCACTAGGCTATTAAGCACTTATGGTTATTTACTGTATTGTTTAATATTTATAACTCTGTTTCTTTTTGTCAAAAAAAAAAACTATTTATTTTTGCTGGGTCACGTGACCCACCGTGCCCAAGGGTAGCTCCGCCACTGTCCCCAAAATTCCCCTCACAAAAAGTCAAATGGTCAAAGTGGACTCTTTTTCCTTTTCTTTCTTCTTCCCTTTTACTAATTCTCACATGGGATTACACTAGGGGTGTTAAAAAATACCCAACCCGGTTGACCCGACCCGCTGACCCGTCGACCCGGTAATTTTAAGCGGGTAATTTTTCTAATTTTTTCAAATTTGCGGGTTGGGTACCCGACCCGGTAAAAAAGAAGCCTAGCGGGTTGGGTCATGGGCCGCCCTTTTGGTTAGGCGGGTACCCGCTAACCCGCTAAGCTGCTGCTTTTTTTGTTTTTTTTTTTAATTTTTATAATTAATATACTAAATAGCCGTCATATTCACTCTCTCTCCTTCATTCACAGACCCACCTTCTCACATGAACACCCACCTCCTTTCTCTCCCGGTCCCCCTTACCACAAATACTCACCCTTGTATTGCAAAAAAGCAATTTCATATCAAATATCAAGAGCAAGCTGCAAGCCTTCATCAATTCATTGAATTGAACGCCGCAAGAGGTATTTGGTCCAAAGAACGAAACCCCTGTTCGAATACAGCAACTCCGTCGCCGAAGATAAGTTTGCCGCCGCCGAAAACCACTACATGCTCATATGATTGTGTTCGGATTTGAATTTAAAAGATGTGTTGCTCATTTATGAATGTAAATGGTGTTTTGTTTATGTTTTTCTATCTTTGATATTTTGTATACTTCTTATTAATGACAGAAAAAATGTTTCAGCAAGAAAAACGGCTATACTTGCAGAGGATCATTCCCATATTTTAGGGTATTTCTTCCATTCATTCGGTCTTCCTTACAAGGCAGCTTTCCAATATATATGGACACACCGTCCTTACAAAACATGACATCTGTCCACTAAATCATCCTAGGAAAATACCAAACAGAAAATTCTATCACAAGACAGCTAGCAGAGCAAAAAGACAAAAAACAGGAAAGTAGCAGGAAATTAAAATAACAACAGCATACAGAGCATCAGCAGCAGCACACACATGCACCAACTTCTTTTCAACACTCCCCCTCAAGCGAAGAGGAAAGGGACTGAACTCCCAGCTTGCTTAGTAATTGTTGTTGTTGAGCTACAGGCAGAACCTTAGTAAATATATCAGCAATTTGGTCCTTCCCTGGAACATAGGTTGGCTTATCAGAACCATCTTTGACCTTCTCACGAATGAAATGACAGTTAATCTCCACATGTTTAGTTCTCTCATGTTGGACAGGATTGGCAGCAATAAACAGTGCAGCTTGATTATCACAATAAATAGGAATTCCTTCTCCCACTTGGATACCAAGATCCTTAAATAGTTGTTTTATCCATAATACTTCACAGATCGTCAATGACATAGACCTGTATTCTGCTTCTGCAGTTGATTTTGCCACAACACTTTGCTTCTTAGCTTTCCAAGACATAGGGGAGTCACCCAAGAGAATACAGAAGCCTGAGGTAGATCTCCTGGTAATTGGACATCCTGCCCAATCTCTGTCACAGTATGCTTTTAATTCTGCACCTTTATTAGAAGCAAGCAGAATTCCTTGATCACAAGAACCAGAGAGATATCTTAATACTCTCTTTGCAGCTTGAAAGTGAGTAGAGGTAGGAGAATGCATAAATTGACTCAGATTATGCACTGTAAAAGCAATGTCTGGCCTTGTTATAGTGAGGTAAATGAGTTTCCCAACCAGCCTTTGATACACCTCTGGATGCTCTTGGGGAGTTCCATTTAAGTGAGTTAACTTGACATGACAGTCCATAGGTAGCCTGAGAGGTTTGCAGTCACTCAGGTTGTACTCACTGAGTATGTCCTTGACATATTTCTTCTGAGACAAAAATATTCCTCTTTCAGTTCTGTCTACTTCAATTCCCAAGAAATACTTCAATTCTCCCATATCCTTCATATGAAACTGAGTGTCAAGATACTTCTTTGCCTGAATGATTAACTCCAAGTTGGTCCCAGTAACTATAAGATCATCCACATAGACTAGGATTGCTACAAATCCTTTTTCACTCTGATGAGTAAAGAGAGTATGGTCTGTTTTTGACTGTCTGTATCCATAGCTTATGAGAGCAGAGCTAAGTTTGGCATACCATTGCCTAGGAGCCTGCTTGAGACCATAGAGTGATTTGTTCAATCTGCACACTCTATTACCATTTTGAGTTTCATCTTTGCCATGAAACTCTGCCCCAAATCTGAATCCCTTTCCAAGATATCCTGGTGGAAGCTTCATATAGACTGTTTCTGCTAATTCTCCATGAAGAAAAGCATTTTTTACATCCATTTGATGTATGTCCCATCCTTGATTTGCAGCAACAACTAGAAGAGACCTTACTGTAGTCATTTTAGCCACTGGTGCAAATGTCTCTTTGTAATCCAATCCATACTTCTGATTATTTCCCAACACAACAAGTCTGGACTTGTGTCTTTCAATTTTCCCAGTTTTTGGATTGTATTTGGTTGTATACAACCATTTACATCCAATAGCATGCTTTCCCTTGGGCAGGTAAGTGATATCCCAAGTATTACTGTCTTCAAGTGCCTTGAGCTCTTCATTCATTGCCTGTTGCCAATGTGTGTGTCTTACAGCATCCTTGAAGTAAACTGGATCAGCTTCCTTTACTTGAGATGCCATCATACAGAAAAATTTAGATGTGACAGGAGTTTCTGCCACTCCTTTCACAGCTTCAGCATAAGACACACTCCCCATTTTGTAGTCTTTGTGCCACACAGGTGGTCTACTCTGTCTTCCAGATTTCCTTATAGGCATAGTATTGTTCTGAGATTCACTCTCAGCCTCACTGGTTTGTTCATTTGTAGGTTCAGGTTCAGTGTTTGAGTTGGGTTGAGATTCTAGCTCATTTTGTGTGGTGTTAGTGTTTGGGCTTGGGTTCTCTCTCAGGTTCTCTGCTCCTTCATTACAGTCATCTATCCATGGTTTCTGCATAGATTTTTCACTCTCAGAGACTTGTTCTCTTGATATCACACTTTGAAGCAAGTGATATGGATAGATATTCTCATAGAATTTCACATCCCTTGACACAAACATCTTTTCATTCATCAAATTCATGAGCTTGTATCCCTTCTGATTTTGAGGATATCCAAGAAATAAGCATGGCAACCCCCTGGCATCAAATTTATCACCTTTCTTATCTGGATTATATGCCATTGCAAGACACCCAAATGCTCTCATCTGCTCATAGTGAGGTTGCTTGCTGTGTAGAACTTCATAAGGAGTTTTATCTTTCAGAATTACACTAGGTAATCTATTAGTTATATAAACTGCAGCATGAGCACAATCAACCCAGAATTTCAATGGAAGACCAGCTTGAAATCTCAGTGCTCTTGCCATCTCAAGTATGTTTCTGTGCTTTCTCTCTGCCCTTCCATTCTGCTCAGGCCTGTCAACACATGATGTTTGGTGTGCAATCCCAAATCTGTCAAAGAAGGGTCTACACTTTTGATCATCAAACTCAGGTGCATTATCACTCCTTATAGTCTTCACCTTCATGTTATGATGAGTTTTTGCCATATTGACAAAGCTCTCTATCACCTTGAATGCATCTGACTTGTGAACAATCAGATTTATCCAAGTTACTCTTGAGTAATCATCTACCAAGGTTAAAAAATACTTGTATTTTCCCTTAGTAGGAACTCTATATGGTCCCCATGTGTCTAAGTGTACAAGTTCAAATGGCTCTTTTTCCCTTGAAACACTTAGATTATATGGAAGTTTAGTAAACTTTGCCAGAGGACATGTCAAACACACATCTGAGCTGCTTGATTTCACACCCTTCAGATTATGAATCTTCTCAATCCTGGTAAATGGAGCATGCCCTAGTCTATGATGCCACAATGTTCTGCTACTCAAGACAGGAGCATTTTTCACCATGCTTGGAACATTGCTGTAAGTGTTGGTGGTCATTGCACTCTTCTCACCATTTTTGATTCCATTTTTACTCATGATCTCCTTTTTCATTTCTTGTATCACACTCTCTATTTGCTCACTTTTAAGATAGTATAGCCCATTTTTTATCACTCCAATTCCCTTTACAACACTTGACTGTAATTCTTCAATAATACAATATTCAGCATAGAATTGTACTCTACACTTTGAATCTTGCAAAAGTTTTTTCACAGACAGCAAATTATGTTTAAATGATGGAACATACAACACATTCTTAAGAGACAGACCATTCTCAAGCCTAACATTCCCAATATGACTTATACTTGCAGTATGACCAGTTGGCATGTTAATTTTGGGTTCATTTATACTTTTAACAACATTCAGCATGTTATCTAAATTTCCAGTCATATGGTCTGATGCACCAGAATCAATAATCCAGCCATTTGTAATAGATTCAGCAAAATAACAGGACACCATACCTGCATATGAGATTTCTAACTCATCATCATTATTAGGGGCAGCTTGCCTTGATGCTGTGGGCATCATTCTGAGCATAGCTTTTATTTGCTGCATAGTAAATTGGTTGCCTGAGCTAGTACTGCTGAATCCAGAATCACTCTGATTGCTGCTCTGCACAATTGCAGCAGATTTGCTTCCTCCTTTCTTGCTTTTGTTCCATTTGGAACTTGCATTACCACTCTTCCCTCTGTCTTTCTGTGGATGTGACTTAGCTTTAGGGTGACCAGATGGGTACCCAATCACTTCTCAGCATTTAACATTTGAGTGTCCCTTTTTTCCACATACAGTGCATGCTCCCCCTATCCCTTTACTAAACATAGCAAGAGATTCAGGTTCTTCTTTAGGCTGAGTGAGAATCATTCTCTGTTATTCTTCCTGTTCCAGAAAACTACATGCTGTTTCAACAGATGGAGAGTTCTCATCATCAAGATTTGACTTCTTTGAGGCCCGTAAGCATCATCCAGTCCATTGAGAAACTGGAAGAGTTTATGTTCTTCATTCTGCTTTCCCAATGCTTTGAGAAAGGCTGCGACTTCAGCATTAACTTCTCCAATAGCTGGAAGAACATTTAATGACTCCAATTCCTCCCATATTGTCTTCATTTGAGTGTAATACTCACTGATTGAAATGCTTTGCTGCTTAGTTTCATACAACTCCTTATTGAGTTTGTATTTTCTTGAACCATTCACAAGAGAGAACCTTTTCTCCAGTTGGTTCCAGATTTGTTGAGCATTGCTCACATACAGAATGGACTTTCGAATTGATTCTGAGACAGACCCCCAAAATCCATGAGATTATCATGTTATTACATGTATCCCATGCCTCAGCATTCACAGCATCTGAGCTATCCTTCACCAAAGTTCCAGTCACAAACCCCAACTTTCTCCTAGATGCCAGAGCTATCTCCATAGACCTCTTCCATGACCTGAAGTTGGAGGATCCTTGAAGCTTCTCTATGGACTGGAAATTGTTTCCATCTGAGGGATGTAAGTATAGTGGACTGGTAGCATCTATGGTTGTTACCATTTTCTTCAAAGATTAAAGCTTTCTTAAATCTAATAACAGATTCTTCTAGATCTGATATGGAAAATAAAGAAAGATTGGATTTTTAGGCAAAATTGAGCCTATGGCTCTGATACCATAATGACAGAAAAAATGTTTCAACAAGAAAAACGGCTATACTTGCAGAGGATCATTCCCATATTTTAGGGTATTTCTTTCATTCATTATGTCTTCCTTACAAGGCAGCTTTCCAATATATATGGACACACCGTCCTTACAAAACATGACATCTGTCCACTAAATCATCCTATAAAAATACCAAACAGAAAATGCTATCACAAGACAGCTAGCAGAGCAAAAAGACAAAAAACAGGAAAGTAGCAGGAAATTAAAATAACAACAGCATACAGAGCATCAGCAGCAGCACACACATGCACCAACTTCTTTTCAACACTTATATTTGTGGTTGCAACTTGCAACTGATTTTTATTTTCTCACTTTATTCTAATTACCCTTAGTTGAATTTTAATTATGTATTTTTTTTTTATGCTTTCAAATGCAAGAATTAAACTTTATCGATTTTCATTTTTTTTTCGGGTACCCTCTGACTCGACCCGGGAATTTTGGGTACCCGATATCCGGGTACCTGGATTTCGCGGGTTGGGTCATAGGCCGAGTACTTGACTACCCGAAAACTCGGGTAACTGCGTTCTCGAGTACCCGAAATCCCGGGTACCCGGATTTGAACACCCCTAGATTACACCATGGGTTCCAAGTGCTGCACCTCCACACCCCACGCTGCTGCCGCCGCCAAGAACGGTCAGCTGGCTGGTCGGCCACTTGCCGGCGACCCCAGCCAGCCACGGCCTTCCCCTCTCATCTTCCTTCTTTTTTTCTCTTTCCTCTTTATTCCTTGCGTGAGACCACCTCACATGGTGCTCAGGACTGTGTGGCTGCTCTTCTACCCGCCGGAAATCGGCACCGCCACCCCTCACCACAGTCATCATTATCATCATCTCATCACACCTTTCTCATCTCTCTCCTCTTTTGGTTTAACTAGTTGAGCCATCGCGCGCGATGCGCGCGATAGCCCAATAAACACGAATAGAGTGTTATTAATTTTAGTTTATAATAAATGTGTTACTAATTCGATTCATTTGTAGGTTGGGTTTTAGGATTAGTTTTGAGAATTGATATTAAACTCTTTATGCGCGCGATAGCCCAATAAAGTAGAACCGAGTGTTGATAATTTGTAGTATAAGCAAACGTGTAATAGTAATTGCTATAGTTATTGTTAAAAATTATTGCTATTGTAATAAAGCAGAAAAAATTATTGCTATGGTTTATAAACAAATGTGTAAAAGTAATGCCGCGATAGCCCAATTCACAAAAACTGGATGTAGATAAATGCTTAATCCTATAAAGTATACAAAAAAATTGGTTGCGAATGTTAGTATCTAAGAGTTGTGTTGTTATCGAATGCAAGTATTTTGAATTTTAAGTACATTTGGTACATTCGTTTTATGTAACTAATAATTTTGTTTTATAATTTGATTTTCTATTGAATATGGATATGAGCTCAATATTTGAGCTTCTTTATTTTTTAAAAATTAAAAATGAGTGATAATAAGTTTTTGTATATAAAATTAAACATAATGTATTAAAGGATACTATCACGTTATCTAATTTTCAATAAAAACGGAACACAATCGTATGAAAAATAATTAACCTATGTTCATTTAAAATGATTTACAAATAATTTGTTTTAAAATGACGTTTAAGCCAAAAAACGATTAGCAGAAATCAGAAATCGTTTCAACACACGTGTATATAAATACCATGCATAATAGGAAAAGATACTTTCTATTTCTAGATTTTTAAAATGTAATTTTATTTATGCAAATATGGGAGAACCCGTACACAATAACAACTAAGATACAACCATTCATGGCAAGGCCACTCCTACGATATCCTCATGGAGTAGGTGCTTTATTTTCGATGGCGGAACATCGAAATAAATCACACAATCCGATTGGATGACACCTAAGTTAGCCAAACTATCGACCACTTCACCTAAGTTAGCCAAACTATCAGCCACTTTATTCCCTTCCCGATTACAAAGAAAAACAAAAACAGACCAACCCTCCCAATTTAATAACCTGTGACAATTATTTAACATATGACAGCACTCCCCTCTTTGGGTAACTGGATTCTTAGAGCCTCCACGCAAGCTTGATTATCCAACTGTAAGTGTAGCTTCTGTATGCCCATTACCTTTGCCATCTCAAGGCCAATCTCAACAACAGCTAATTCTGCCTCGAATGCAGAGCATAACCCAAGAGGAGCAGCAAATCCCTTGATGAAGATCCCACGATTATCTCTGATTACAGCCCCTGCTCCTACCAGTCCTAGTGTACCATTTGAAGCCCCATCTATATTGAGAACAAAGAAGTCCATAGGAGGTGCTGACCATCCAATGAATGCTTCCTTCCTGTCCTTTTGATCAAGAAAGCTCCTTCCAGAAGAACCACTTTCATACATTGCGGCCTATGTTACATCAACACAGTTTCTGATAAAGTTACCAGGGTTGATAGGGATTTCAACATTCCTTCCAAAACAAACACAATTTCTCCACTTCCAATTCCAACACAAGGCAAGAGAGAAGCAAGTTGGCCATTTTTCTGAATATATCAAACCATCGCTTTGAGATTCTTGCTAACCCATTCCTTTAGATTATTATTCCAAAAGGAAGGGTAATTGGCAGATGCATCTATGCTATGCCAAATTGCACGGGCTGCTGGACAGTCACTATAGCAAAACACTATATATTGAATTGAAGAATTTCTAAAGTTGTACTATAATGACCAGAAATCACAATTAAACACATTTAGTTTTTTTTTTTTTTTTTGGTAGGAGAAATTACTAATAAATTTTATAAAACCTTAAGTAAACACCACCTAATTTTCTATTTCAAATTGGAAAGATCTTAATTCATATACAAAACCGATGAATGATCCCTATCAAATTTGAAATTATCGTTTGCAACCATGAATCTTTATATAAATAAATAATGCGGTCTTTATAGTTTTTATATAAAGAATATTTTTTTCATATAAAAAAAAATAAATAAATACAGACTGCATTATTTATTTTTTATATATATAAAACTATTCGTTATATAAATAAATCGATCAAGCCACAAACCATGAACTCGTACCACGTACCGAATTGAAACATGAATCTGGTAATACTACTCCTGATTTATTTTCTCTCTCAACCCCCTCTCTCTATCCCAGCCCTTCTCTAACTTGGGTTCTTCTTTCTCGATGCATCCCTCTATCCATGCTCCTCTGTCGCTCTTTCCCATGTCCCTTTTTTTTCTCTCTTTCGCACACCTTCTCCCTTCCCCCCATCTCTCTCCCTCTTCTCCCAACTCATTCCCATACCTTCTTTTTCTCTCATTTTGTCTCCTGCCTCCCTCTCTCTCGGCCCCTTTCCTTTTCCGGTATGCCCTTTTCTCTCCTGGCATGCCCTCTCTTGACTCCCCAATATATAGATAATTTGGTGTCACATTTATCCATCATCCTTTATATTTTAATACTTGACTTATAAGGTTTTACAAACTTATTTAAAATCTTTTTCAAAAGTATTGTTTACCAACTCCAAGTTTACATACTAAAGATGATCCTCTAAACAGTTTACATACTAAATAAATCGTGCATAAGGTGTTGAACCCACATCTTATTCACGATAGCATAATGCTTCACCAATTAAGCTAATAGCCTTCATATACACACAAATTGCTATGATACAATCTTAAATACCCAAATTGCCTCAAATTAAACTACACACATCTGACATCTTAAAGCATGTTAATTGTAAAGGTTAAAGAATAAAGCAAATCAATCCATAATCTCTTTTTAGTCAAAATGTTATGAACTAAAAGACTCATAACTTCAACTTAAAGCACAAGATGAACAAAGGACAAAATAAATTTGATTCATGAGTACCACTTCCAAGGTTTGGGCGACTAAAATGGAGGCATTCACATTTAAAAAAAAAATAGTAGTAGTAATTAAGTATTAGTTCTTTAAATTACACCTGGTATTCACTTTCTTTTGTTATAGTAGTTAATACATTTACATAAAAAAGACTTAATAGGCAGCATAGACACATTACAGCAAGGCCCAAAGAAATAGAAGTAGGCAATATTATTGTAATTAACTATGGGATTTTCAAACATATTAGAGTAGTTGCATGAGTTCAATTGATTAAGAAATATTTACAAACAAAATGTAGCATACCTCTTTGACAAACTCAATAGGACGATGTTGAAATCGCATATCATACCTATAAAGAGCTTCCGAAGAGAACTGTTGTTTGTCGAGCCACCATAGCAAGGGGATCAAGTGCTTACTTGGTCACATGATAGATCAGCTGAACAAAGTCCATCCTGCAAAATTTCAGCCCAAACAATCACTAATTAGAAGCATGTAACTTCTTACACCTCCCTTTTAGTATATAGACCATAGTCAGATTTTGGAGCAAGTTAAGACCATTAATTTGAAGAAAACCAAACAGAAGCAATTGTCAACTAAAATCAGAGAATAGAGCCTATCAGAGTGCCACTTTATTTAATAATTTAACAGGAACATTGCAGATTAAGCAAATTAACCTGACACTTACTTGGATTAACGGAAAAGACTGGACATGAAGCATGCTAGTTTCAAACTCCAAGAGAGCAATAGCGAAAATAGATAATCAGCGCAGTACAGCTAAACTAACTTTCTAAGCCCAATAATAAAAGGAGTAAATAAATGACATAGCCCCTTACAAATTATAGGGACAGAGATAGAATCAAAGAGGGTAAAAACTCAGAATTTCAAATCAAAAACCCATATTCAAAAAGAAAAGAAAAATTGGAAACAAGCCTTTCAATTTCGAGAGTAGACTAAAATATTGATTCCGAAAAAGATGATGAAAAAAAACAGAAAAAATTATAACAATCTTCTTAAAAAAAAATCATACAAACATAAATTACTCATAGATTTCAATTATTCAATTTATTTAATTTTTCATAGGCTGAATCTCTTGTCAATGTTTAATCAAGGAAATGAAATAGGTGTGATCTACCTGAGTGCTCAAAATGAAGGGCCAGGACTAACTGCAGAAGATACCACTGTAGTCCATCATCATCAATTCTTTCAAAAACTCAACGCATTAGCACAAACCTGTAAAAAGACATCAAGTCACTTGATTTAGCTAAAAAAAACAGTCAAGAATATGAACCACAACTGTTGGTGATATGATGATATGTAGTTTAAATACCTGTTTCACCCTAACAAAAGATGTTGATGATCAACTTTGTCATTCTAAAAGTGGCTTCAATGTTAAAGACAGGTCATATTTTAAATCCGTTGCAATATACAACTTTGAATTCTGGACAACTAAGCTGCCACGTTCAAAACTTCAAATGATCTTCCTTGCCTACTTCATAAGTTCAAGTGACATATCTAGCATCATTAGGTCTTCATCATACATTTATTGCTTTGAAAGTCACTAAATCTTTCATGAATAGATATTATTTATCAGAGGAATTTTCTCTCATCCCTTAATCTTAATTCACATTTATCAACAATAAAGTCCATTATAGGTCAATTATCAAATTTAACACCCTGTCACAATTAATCAAATAGCAACAACATAATTGAACGTTACCCAACATAAAAGAAATTAAACGAAACAAAACTTGACAAACTCACCATACCGCCTTCAGCATCCTGTTCCCTAGCAAGTTCTTGTAGGAACCAAACAACACTACCTTCTTGATTAGGGTTAGCAAACGCTTCCTATACACACAAAAACAAAAACCACATTGACCCTTCCATTAATTAGTAATTACCCACAAAACCCATCATTACAAATAATTTACAACCTCTTAAAAAAAAAAAAAATTCAACGTGATGATCAGGGACTTCCCGTACATTGCTCAAATCCTATAAATATAATTAAAATTTGCACATAAAACAAAAATTCAAAATATTGTTAATTTCCCACAAATATAACTTAAATAAAAAGCAAGAAATTGGGAAATTTGGCATGTAAAATCAAGAATCTATCAGGAAAGGTCATTGATATTGCCCCACCAAATAATGGGTGCTCAGTACATGCATTATCCACCATATTTTAAGAAAAAAAACTGCATTTCAAGCAAAAAGAAAACACAAAAATCAACCAATTTAAAGAGAAGACGATGAATTAAACTACGAATATAGTAATGAGAAATTGACAAAACCCAAAACATTCATACCTATCATACCAGAAAGTTGTTTTGCCACTTTTCATACCAGAAAGTTGTTCTAATAAAACTATTTGCTATGGTGTCTGCAGCGTATAAGAGGCAAATAGCAGCAGATAAGCCCGACCTTAGACAGAGTGAAGAAAAACAGTCTTTTTTGACATGGCACGTGCAAATTTGAAATCACAAAGCTAAAAAAATAGAAGCAAGAATAAGCTATTTATACTGAATAAATTTAACCTTAATAACGCATAAATTTAAAACTACACATTTGTATAAAAGAGGTGATGTCAATAATGTAACAAAAACTGCAGCTAGAAAGGTGCAAGCCAGATTGCCGATTCACGAGTCATTATGCTCTTCAAAAGATGATACCAGATTGTAAGCATTGATGTTGGTCTTATTAGTTACGAGTACCCTGTAATGCTAACATAAATATCTAGATAATCAAACATCAACATAAATATCAAGATAATCAAACATCACAGTGCACTTGAGCTATAAGAGAGTAATTTCATAGCACCGATGATATGTCATTGAGATTCTATGGCATCACAAGGAAAATGCATAAGCAGGTGCACACTTGCCTAATTATATCAATCCTATTCACTTTATAATACTCCTTATTTATCAGAACATATCAAACATCCAATCATATCTACTATGGAGTATAATTCAGCAGATCACACTACTAAGTTGCAGTCTCACACCACATTACACCATTGAAACAAAAGTTATCGACTTCCTTGTCAATCAACTGCAGTAAGCACAAGATAAACAACACCAACGCATACAAACTCAGAAAAACATATTACAGATAACAGAGATTTGCCAATGCCGATGATAATACATCGAAATTCTCCGAACCAAAGACTAAAACTACATAATTGGAAAATTTTACAGAACAGAAAATACCTCAAAATTCTGAAACAACCCAACAACATACATACTGTATTTCTTAGCAAATGCCTCAGCTTCAGCAACTGAATTCAATCTAACAATAGGCTCACCCGTCTTCTTCCTTGCCCAAGTCAGTATCTCCTCCCTAATCCAAAACCACATCTTACAAATTTCCGAAAAAAATCCAAATTAAATATACCCTTCAAATTCAAATTTAACAAAACATAAAATTAAAATCTTATGCAAAAAATCCACCAGTATAGTGCTGAGAAGTGCCATTGATGAAAAGAAGTGCCAATTAGTTGCTGGTGACCAGCCCACCTCCCCCACCCCGAGCTTACCTACTCGCTAACCCCCAAATCCTCGACCCTACTCTTCTCCACGATCCTAATGCTCCGTCCTTAAACAATTTTTGTTCTTTTGTCTCTCCTTCCCCAAACACCACCACTGCTCCACCCCTCTCTCAATCCCCACCACCACTATACCACTCCAGTCCCATCCCACCACCAGAACCGCCCCTCCCCTTCTTGACTATTGCTGCCAACCTCCCCCTCACCCAACAGGCCAAACCTCCCACACAACCCACCAACCAGTCTCTATTCCACCCCTACCCTTCTACAGCCCTGATTCCACCAATTTCCGACCACCGTAACCAATCCTCACCACCAAAAACTTCCGCACCCACACACCCCACCAACGAGCCAGAATCCTCCACCTCACCCAACCACAACTCCCTTCTCCCTCACAAACAGCAGCCACCAGCAACCTTGGTGCCCTGCTGCTGCTCCATCTCCTTGCACCAAACAGAACAACCCCACATCACCAATTCTTCAATTGCGCACCAAATCACAGCCAACGCCCACCAATTACCGCCAATCATCAATTCTATACCGTTTTCAACAATTTCTCCCTCCACCGTTGATTTTATTGAGATTCGGGATTGATGATGATGGTGAGCATGGCCTACCGTTGGTTTGGTATCTTCAGTACTAATATTTTAAATAAATTTACCCCAGTATAAGTATTAAATAAATTTACCTAAAAAATTGAATTTGTATCTTCTCGAGATCATCTCAAAGTTCTTCATTTCCAGTGAGCTTCTCTCATATTCAACCTTTACAATCCCCTGACCTACAGATCTTGGATCTGACGGAAAATTACTTGACCTTCCTCTGTAAAAGCAATAAGATGTTCAGTAAAAATCAAAGTAAAATCAAACCAACAGGCCTAACTTCTACCACAGCATTATTCATGAGAAGAGGATCAAAATTTAAAATTTATATTTTTAACTTCTTTTTATAACTTGTGCTTCTTAATTACACTCAAACTTGTTATACAAGTTCCAAATTCAAGATACACTCCAAATCCAAAACCCTAGATTCGTACAGTTCATGACTTTCCTAATCTTGCTATCTATGCCCCTAATGTATACCAAATTAACCAAAACCCTAAAGGACTTGTTTACCATCTACTCATAAGGACTTGAAAATTGTCTATCATGAGGTATAAAATTTCATACTTTATGGGGCAAACAAATATAAATAAAAAAAATTTAATAACCCTTGAAAGCTAAAGCATATCATAGATTAGAAAAATTTAGAAATTTACCCATAAGATTAACACGAAGATGACTGCTAAGCTCCACAAAAAGCTCAAACATCGGACCTAAATCGCCGACACTGCCATGATGATAAAGCAAAGTAGATGAGGCTTTAGCGTTTACATACATAGCTACAGCTCGTTCCCCCTTTGAATTTGGAGCTTTAAAACATCAATGCCAGGAATTGACAATAATTTCTCGCCACCAGAATTTCATCAGAGATCACCGTGTATACATTAGAGCTGACAGAAAAAAAATGAAAATTTAGCAGCAATTGATGAATTCACTCCCCCACCCCCGTTCTTTTTCTCTCTCAACAGATATTCCTGTTTCAAAAACCTTTTCCCCAAACATCTCCTCTTTTATGAAAACCTAAAAAATTTCCAGCTTAAAATCGATAATCCGGAAAAATTCAAGCCCAAAATTGACAACCTTGATAAAACTAAGCTATATTAAGACTCAGAGACCACCAAGACAAAATCCAAGTAAAAATTAGCAACCTAGAAAAATCTAAGCAAAAAATGCGATGACCCAGTTACACAGACCAAAATTATTGAATTGAAAATCGATCACCCAACAAAAAAAATGAGCTGAAAATTGAATACCTAAAAAAAAATTTAAGGTCATAAATCATAATCAACAACCTAAAAAAATTAAAGTTTGTATAAAGATGACCCTTTAAAGCTCAATCAAACCATGTAAAAGTAGGGGCGAAAGTTGAAAATAACGTAAGTTCTAATATTTTAAGGTACCCTAATATAAAATTGAATTTAACAATAATCACAATAGCTAGATTAACCATAGACTAATTTAGGAAAATTATGAACAACATATCAGAGTAATTGATTTCAATAGGAGTAGTATTTTTTTCAATCCCAAGAATCTCTTTTTTTAGCCATGAAAAATAACCTAGTTCATCCCACACATATAACCCAATGAATCTCACATTATATCCCAAATTATAGGGGGGAAAAAAAGCAAAAAAATTGTACCTTAATCGAGTGAACAGAAGGCTACGATTCTCCATAAGCTTTTCCAATCCACCCCTCTGATTTCAACACAGTTATTCTAACCTAACAAAGGTATGAATAACCGACATCAGAGTAAAAACAAATAGCATTATTTTATGTAGAAAGATACAAGGATATAATTTTCTACCTTTAATTGAATGCATAAGGATCATCTGATCATATTTATAAACAAGCATATGGATTCAGAATTTCGGAGACCCACTACCCTAACTCTCTGCATTATGAGACTATATCATCAATTATTTTGTCCTCTAATTTATTGGTGACTTTCAAAAGCAGCAACCAAGCATATTAAAAAAAAGTCTAAACCATGAGTAGAAAAAGCAATCACTAGTGTAGGAAAATTTATGAACCTAAGCAAGATAAAAGAACTCATCTCTAATTATTGTGATAAAACTCAGCATACCTACAAACAGAACAAGAGAAAATGATAGCTTTCATTACAGGATAAAATCTAATCAGATTAAATTATATATCAATGGTAATCAAAGCATGTATGCCATCATTTGTGTTTCTACCTATACAATCCAGAAATGTTTAATTATCTGAATCCTAAAATTGAATCAGCGTAACATGTAAAACGACATACTCTGATTGAAGAAAAAATATTCAAATGATTTTATGTAGAAAGATACAAGGATATAATTTTTTTTTTACCTTTAATCAAATGCAGAACGATCGTCTTCATTAATAGATCCTTGAGCTCCCTTTAAATCCAAAAAAATAAAAAAAGAATCATCAGCTTTTAACGAATGTAAGCTAAAACGTAAAAACATATAAAATCAAATAAATTTCATTAGATCTTGATAAATGTAATAAAAAAAAAAAACCCTTCACAAATCCTGAAAGTAAGCTAAAAACTTTATAATTCAACAAAATAATTAAAGAACCATACCTTCATTAGAAGCCGCTACAATGGAGAGTCGAAGAGTTTGTGAAAAATGGAAATAAAATAGGATGAACCGATCCTAACTACATAAAAGAAGAAATTGGGAATTGCTAAGAAATTAATCTAAGAGTATATGATTGAAGGATCCATTAGATGAAATTGGGCATTGCCCTGAATCCTAATTCATTATAACAAATAATTAGGGATCCCAAAGAATAACAACATTTTATTTGATGACGTAACTGCAACTGAGTTATTTGACATTAACCATTCAAAAGCTTTTTCCATGAATGCTTGATCAAACTCCACCGCACCATTGAAGTGAGGTCGGCGGCGAAGAGTGGAGATAAAATATGACGGTAGTTGTGATGATGGTGGTGGTGGAGTGATATTGAAATCTCTATGCTTGGTGATGAGGTCTTTCATGTTGAAGCAAAGAGAGAGAAAATAAAGTGAGAAAGGAAAAATGTACTCCATCTAATGGAGTGATATTGAGAAAGACTGGTTCAAAGGAGAGAGAAAGCAAATCGAAGAATTGAATGGTGGAGCATGAAAAGGGGATAAAGCAAGACTGAAACAAGACTAAGGAGACAAAGTGCTGAAGTCAAGCATGAAGGGCAATTTCGAAAGTAAAAAAATAGCTTGAGGGTATAAACGGAAGCACACTGTAGATTTCAAATAGTAACACAACTTCTGGTTTTTATAAGGGTAAAGATTTCTTTAATTTGTAAAATTATATATATTAGTAGTGGTTTTGGATTTTTATTATTGAAACTTATTTAATTAGTATCAAATTATGTTTTTAATGATTCAAAACTAATTTTTAGATTATAATTGGTTTTAAAATTTCAGATTTTGGGTTAAGGTGTCATACATTGGGGTTTTAATTCATCAAGAATGTGATTTTAGGGTTCTATGATAGATTGAATTGGGGGTTTTTATGTGTTTCATGTTTCCAATCATTATTGGGCATAAATTGTATAATTTAATGGAGTTAAAGAGGTTTTTGTTTAGTATTAGTGCTAGAAATCGACCCTAGTGTTGGTTTTGATGATTTTATAAAAAAGGGTTTAATCACCCATTAAAAGAGAAGTTACTTAGGGGTTTTTAAATAATTTTCAGATTATTATTAGTTGTTTAAAGTGATTTTAAGTTGCTTGAAACTGTGTATACAAGGAGAAGTAATATAGTGTTATTGTCCCTTTATGTAGGAGACTTGGTTATGGAATTTATTGTTGTGTCTTCAGCTACTTTAAGAGCTTATTTGAGGTACTTACACGTACTCATAAATTTATTAAGCGTGTAGTAGAAACATGATTTACTTAATTGATTCCAAGTTAGTGTCATGCTAGGAATTAATTGGAATGGTTGAATTGAAATGAGATTTGGTGATTTGAATTGGATTGATCAAATTGAGAATGGTTTTGGTGAATTATTTGTAGAGCATTATTGGTTGAAATAAATTATTTATTGGAATTGGTGATATTGGAATATTGTCATTGAACTATATTTTTATTATTGGCACGTTTGAAGGTTTATTTAATTAAACTAAATGTTTAATTTGGCTTGGGTTAAAAAGTAATTTTATTATGGTTTATATAATTTTTATTGATGCTATAAGCATAAGGAAGGAGCTATTTAAGTGTTATTGTACACGAGGAATAAATTATATTTTGGTGCCTTAGTGCACTTAAGGTGTTACTAACACCGAGGGATAGGATTTGTGGCGCATTATGCGTTTAAGGTGTCTTTGACACCGAGATAGATTTAAAAGGGTTCAACATTGAATATTATGTGGTCACTAATTATTCAAGAATAAAATGGATATGTTTAATTGTTTGAATTATTATTATGATTGAATGATTATTGTTTGAGAGTCATCACCAAGTCTAATAATATGTAAATAACATAAAGTGAAAGAGATTACGTACCAAAACTCTTGGAATGTATATACCTTGAGTATGAACATATGGGGGGAGTTATGGGGTTTTATATTTAACCATGACTTCTAATGGGGTATAGGAAGCTGTACTTTCCATTTTATTATACGCAGGAATTTTGCCACTTACATATGGTTCTTTTATACTGGCACGGTTAGCTCCCGTGTTAGTACCCCTTTATTAGGGCAGGTTAGGGGGGAAACCCGTTCGATGTGTAATTAAGCTAAATAAATAAATTAGTTATTTATTAAATGGTTATGTCGTATGTTGTGTGTTTGTAAACAGATGCAACAAGGTAAGTTGTGTGATGATAGAGTGAAAGCATGTTAGTGTGTTTTATTTACGCTTATGTACTTAGCATTGCTGATTGTGTGTTTGTATGTTTGTTTGGCCTTATCTTTACTTTGGCCCTACAAAGACTCATTTCTAATGGAGAATAGTACTGGGGACAAGTAAAGAGGAACTTTTCAGGTGATGGAAGCATTTTCATGATGGGCATGAGTGAAGAGCGAAGCATGCTTAGTTTTCATAGGAATATGATGTGTTTTATTGCTTTGAATATTGTTTATGTATTATATTATATTATGCTAGTGAGACTAACGCAAAGGTTTTAAGTTTTATTTTACAGGCCTACAATGGTTCCAAGTTGTAGGTTGACTTCGTTTGACTTTGGTTTGACTTTACTTTTGTTGGGTTTACTTTCTAAGTTAACTTGTTTTGAATGATTTTAAAGATAGTCTTCTGCTATGTGTCTTTGATAATTTCCTTAGCCGTTTTCACGGTGGCGGTAACATCTTAGATTTTCTTATTTTGAGTTTTTTTAAAAAAGAGCAAAAAAAGGTATTTAAAAAAGGAAAGAAATTTCTAGGGTGTTACACATCATCTCGAAAAGCCTCTATAAGCATAGTCCGACGAATATATCGGTTACAAATCTGTAACGGCTTAGCCTCACCGCAACCTTGAACAACGATATGACCAATTAACTCCTCTACCTCGGGAGAGAAAAAAGTGATATCGCTGCCCAATGGAACTTCAGCTGATCGGAACTCTAGTCCGGTGATGATAGAAAAGTTAACGGGAATGAAAATCATCTCATTTCAAGGAAAGTGAAAAGTGTTGGTGGTGTCCCAAAAGAACTCCACCAAGGCTCGAACTAGGAAACGACTCGAGGTCAAAGAATAGAGAGCCCGAGTGGCCTGCAACAATGGATTCAAACCACAAAACTCCCATAGCCCGTGCAACTCCTCGTTGTTGTGATAATAAGAATCATACAGCTGCCCGATGGTTTTGTTTCCCGAACCATGGCAACAAACTCGCTCGTCGGTCATCCCGAGCCAAACCCGCTCTAAGATGTGAAACGGGGGCACAAAGTACAGGGTACACCCATCCCACTCAAGGAACTCCCCAAGACTAGTAGAAGTACCCTCGCCGGCGTCAATAGGCTCGTCCTTTCGATGAGCCCTACGAGAGCGTGAGCCGAAACCGCGTCGTCGAGACATGCTAATTATGCAAGCAAACTTTGAATCAAAGGTTTCATAGTATTTAAAGTTTGCCTAACCGCATGATACTGTGTTTGTCAAAACAGAGTATGTAATTTTAAAACAGAGCATGTTTTTTTCAAGCAAAAATATCATTTTCAAGCAATCACACATTTTCTTGCAATACTAGGAAAAATATTGTGACAAATTGAGCATGAATAGCTAGCAAAAACATAAAGAACGAGCCACATTATTCTCACAAACTCAAAGAGCCTAACAAACATTCTTTCTTCACCAAATTGAGTTAAACAAGTCTCAAACCACTCCTAAGCTGATATACAAGCATAAACAAACAATTTCATGGCATAAAGTTCAATAAACAAAGCAAACAAAGCAAGAACGTTCTCGTTTTTTTCGAAAAATCGTGAGTAAACATGAGTAAAAATCGTCAAATTCGAGTTGAATTTGAGCAAATCTTACATTGATTGGCAAACTAGAGATAAAGAGCTTTGATTTGCAAGAATTTTGAGCGAATTTTGTTGAGAAATGAGCAAAAACGGACGATTTGAAGCTTAGAGCGAACGCCGAATGGAAATTGAGCAGCAGAAAAATGAGGAGGGAGAAGGAGTTTAAATCCGGAAAACTCGACTTCGTCGCACCACGACAGGGGGGCGATAGATCAGTCGTGTTACGACAAGCCTGGCGCGCCGTGACAATACATAGCATCGTGAGCTGGCTCCCTTTCTTCAGCGACACAATTTGTGGCCCCATATTGGTTTAAGTGGACCTTGTTTAGAAATTTTGGGTTCCTTGGTAATCAAGTTAAGCCCTATAAGAAAATTGACATGACTAGTAGTAGGCTCGATTACAATCGCAAGAAGTGATAGACCTGATGATTATCGTCTCACTTAGCTTAAGCGTCTAAACATTGGCTCATCGCAAGCACCAAGATATTGGTTCATAAAGAAAGCACAAACATCAAACGCCTAGCAAATTACAAGCAAAAACATAGCAAAAATTCCAGCAAAGCACCAGCAAACTGAGGATTAACCGGTGATCTTCGATAATTTTCCTAGGATGATTGTCACAAAAAAGCAGGAGATTGCTATAAGCGGAGTGATCTTCGACGATGTTCCCTAGGATGTGGAATATTTTCAAAAATCGGGAGATGACAACAAGCGGAGTTGTCTTCGATCGTGTTCCCTAGGATGTGGAAGATGGTCACAAAATGGCAGAAGATTGCTACAAGCGGAGCAATCTTTGATGATGTTCCCTAAGATTTGGAGGACTATCATAACAGAAATGGAAGGCTGATACAAGCGGATCAGTCTTCAGGCAATGTCCCCTATCTTGTGGAGGTCATCAAACAAAAACGGTTACCCAGAGACGTGTACTTGACGGTGCAAGATACGCGTTTCTTAACTCTTTTATCTGTTTAACTAACGCTAGGTTGTAGGTATCGGCGTTACAAGAATGATTTAGGATCGCAGAACGTTCTGAATCATTCTCCATCCCTATCGCTACTTTGACTTTTGTTTTCAAAACAGGCGTTTCTCCAAACTCAGTCAATGTGGGGGCAACTGTAGACACCTAATTGTGTTTCCCTAAAAACCAAATCTCTAGGAAAAGTATTCCAAACATCTCAAGTAGCAAAGAAACTTGAATACTTTCAAGGCCGTTTATGACATTGGAATTAATATTGAAGACGACCTTGCAAAGGAAAAAGCTTCTAACACTAACTCCAACAGTGGCTAGAAAGGAAAGAAGAACGACAACCCTTTTTCTTCCAAAACCAACCACTCAAATAATGTTAGCACCTTTAATTTGAATGAAGTCCTCTCCATGAACAATAAAGGACAAAAGAAACTATTTAGGAGAAACTTTACTCCTATTGGTATGAGTTATGACACCGCATTTAACTGTCTTCATGTAAAAGGTCTTATAACTCCTATTGGACCATTCAAGGATCCACCAGTCGAAAGGAGAACGACTAATTGGAAACCCAATGCACAATGAAAATACCATCAAGGTAGGGGCCATCTTACTGAGAATTGCTGGAAACTCAAGGAAGCTATCTAAGACTTGATTGATAGCAATAAACTCCCAGTGCCTCCTGCAAGCAAGAAGCCAAGTATCAACAGTACACCACTTTCTGACTTCTTGGCTATTTCTGATGAGGAAAATTGTGTTGATCACTCATCTTTAATCAAACCAGCCAAAGAAACTCATGCCCTTGAAGAAGAAGAGGAAATATTTTTTAATGCCATGAGTGATTGGGCCCCAATTCAACAACCGGCCACTAAAGAAGACATTTTGCTCATCATATATATACAATGGGGAAAACAATAGACATGTGTAGAAAAGTTCTTGAACGCACAAAGTTAGAACAATGTAAGCATGTCAATAAAGAGGTAATAACACCTATAGAGACTACTAAGAGGAAGCCATTTTCTCTCTAAGTAGTTGAAACGCCCAAAAGGATTAATAAGTCCTACACTCCAATTGGGACCACATATGCAAATATGTTCAAAATGCTCTCCGAGAGTGGTAAGACCAAACCTCTCAAACCGAGACCATTTGAATCACTAAAAAGGACATACATATTCTAATGTCCATATCATCAATTAGGAGGACACACAATAGAACATTGTATTAAATTCAAGAATTTAATTCAAAAACTGATTAATAATAAAAAATTTAGTCCAAATTCCACAAGAGAAAGATGCTACCATCAATGGAGTTTGGGACAGTGATGATAAGGACGTCTACCTCAAGGATATGGAGAAAACCCCACTATCCACGATATATCTAGTGGACGACATTTGAGATGAAGAAGATTCACCCATAGACGTTCTCACAAGATCCAGGAGAATGCAACCTCCCATTACCGTGCAACAACTTATTCCTACTACCCAGCAAGTTCCCATAATCATCATAGAAGACAATGATGTTGTCAAACAACTAAAGAAGACTAAGGTTGAGATGAATGTACGGAAACTTTTAGCTACATCCCATCAACATAGGGTGGCAGTGATGAATGCTTTAGATAAAATAGGGATAGATTCCGAAACCACTCCCGAGGGGTTGGCTAAATTTCTCACGAGTTATCTTCCCAGTCCCATCAACTTGATCACCTTTTCTGACAAAGATCCACCTCCAGAGGGTAACAAACACAACAAAGCCTTGAATCTCATAGTAATCTGCAAGAGGATGAATGTCCCAACAACTCTTGTAGATAATGGATCAGCAATTAATGTTTGTCCACATCGAACTGCGAGAATGTTGGGAATAAGGGATGAAGACTTGTCTCCATCTACACAGGGAATAAGATCCTATGACAACACTCGCCGCCAAGCTTTTGGAACTATCACCATGAATGTAACTGCTGGAGTCATAGAACATGCTACTACTTTTCAAGTAGTAGACATTAAAGCATCTTTGAACTTATTGTTGGGACACCCTTGGCTTCATTACCTAAAGGTCGTCCCTTCATCCCTTCATCAACAAGTGAGGGCTATAGTTGGAGGAATCCCTATTACAATCGATGCTTCACCAATGAGAATCAAGGCCATTGAGAATCCAATCATAATGTGGAGCACGATGAAGATGACGAAGATTTGTTTGGCTTTAACGAAAAGGTCTCCTTAATCGAGGAGGATGAAAGGACCCCTTTTCACTACGACCTCCACTCTAACATGACAGTAAATGCTATCCTCAGAAAATAGGGACACTTTCCTGGAATGACTCTCAGAAAAAGAAAGGGATACCAAAGCAAATGGGACTACCTGGCCTCCCTAAATTGGACACTTTTGGACTTGGTTTCTTTAAGGAGGGTGATCCCATCTTAAGGGGGTCCTTCCTTTGATGTCCATGGAAATTTAAAAGCCTAATACTTTACACTTGTTAAGGTGTAGTAGGATTTGAATTCCCGACTGTTTTGGGGAACCTTGAATTAGAATTGATTTTATCATTATGCTTTTTTATAAGAAACAAGTAGGAGTCGCCAATGAGAATTAGGAAAACTCATAAACCTCGTTCATGCCTTTCTTCCATGTGGAGTTCATGGAATAATTAGCACAAATCGTAAGTTTACCCATGCCCAAATTGGTCTACATAAATCAGAAATGAGTTCGGGAGTGAGGGTACTAAAATAACGTTCCCTTTAGTGGGGAATCGCTATCCTAGCCCTAGTGCAGCCTCTACTAGCTCTTCCTTTTTTACAATTTCATCACCAAATAATATATGCAATGCGATACCTAAAACTAAGTTAGTTGATTTTATTTATACACATCAATTCACGTAGGAATTACATTGCAAAGACGTTATTCTTTATTTAATCAAATTCGTGAATAGGACAAGAAAAAACAATGTTCGCCTTGGCTTAAGTGATCAACCAACAATTAATTATTCAATTCTAATCTTGTTTAACTCAAGATACTATGTGGAATTGATTAATTAAAACTTTTAAAGTGATCAAGCAACACTAATTAATTAATTTAAAGTTCTTTTAAACAAGAAAATAAAAGTGATTTATGTAAGTGCTCGGGAATTTACCACTTCTCTTTGCTAGATCTCCGTTTAGAATACTTATGGACTCCTTGTTGTTTGGTAACCTCCACCGTAGTAACAAAATATCAAAATGGGTGAGTGTTTATGACAAGAGGGGTTATGTAGCACAAGTTCACAAATTTTCCGCCAGAGTTTAGGGTTAACTTTCTGTCTGTTTAAGCCTCGGATTAAGCCACTATTTATAGGGAATAGGAAGGTTTAGGGTTTTGAACATTCTGCTGCAGTAGGTGTCGTACGCAACTGGATGAGTTGCGCGGCGGCCACCTAGCGCAAGGGATTGAGCTGCGCTGCTATAGGCAACGCAACTGTTTTTCTTGCGCGCGGCTTTATGGCAAGATTCGATTTTCCAATTTTTTGAAATTCTAAATCTTTCACGAGCGCAACTCTGGCAGTTGCGCCGAGTGTCATGCGCAACTGAATTAGTTGTGTACGCCAGCCCAGCGCAACTCCTTAAGATACACGCGTTATTTTCTGCGGCAGCGCTTATTTTAACCTAGGCGCTCCTAAATCCGTCATTATTGGGTTTTAAGTACGGGCTTAAGCCTAATTATGATCGGATTTAGTTAATTGGACTTTGTTTGGCTTTGTTTCTTGGTTTGGGCTAGTCTTTTGTGTTTTGTTGTTTAACTAGTTATCCATAAGCATTCTTCACTTCGATCCAACACGAAGATGGTTTTATTTATCGTCATTTCACTTCCTGTCGGGACAGGAGGCCAAAAGTAGATGTCTACAGTTAGCCCCCACTTTGATCGAGTTTAGAATAGACGAGGATCAAAGTAGTCAAGGAAATAGTTCCGAGACTCATTCTGCAGAGTTCTCAAAGAGTAGAGAATCTTTCAGGAATATTAAGGGTGTAAAAACGATCCTTGATTCGCTAAGTGTACAAAACAAGTAGCTATTAAGGCTAGAAAAAGTTATTTATAGCCTTAACTCGCTAAAGAATCTAGATTGATCCTTTGCTTTTGTAGAACGCTTTTACAAGTAAAGGTGTTCTGGGTGATGTCAAATCATTAGAAGAGATCGGTTTAAAAAAAGTAGTAAAGGGGATGATTTCCTCTCAATCATGTCATCATTGGTCTAAAGATCCTCGATATGTCATTGAAACATTAGCCTGACTTTAACAAAGTAAAAATATGAAAAAGGTGTTTTCGACATTCGAGCCTAAACGTTTTGGCATTCGAGCCCAAAAGTTTCAGCATTCGAGCCTAAATGTTTCGGTATTCGAACCGGATGTCCACAAGATAGAAATACATGTCTCAGGACTGGAGGCACATATCCAAATCCAGTGAGAGAGTAGAAAGTCAGCAACTCTCTCAGCAGTTTTGTCCACAAGATGAGTACACGTGTCTTAGGACTGGGGGCACGAGATTACATAGGTGCGACATCGTCTCGTCGCTCTTTATACAGGGGGTGGACGGACACTCTAACTGTCCGGCAAGCCAGTAAGCTCACTAACTACCGTATTTGCTTCCAATCAAGAAGTGTATGTTCTTGATGTTGGGGTTTGGTAAGTCCAACTTACCGCGGAAACGACCCCGACCCAAAGAACCACTCGAATTAATAAAACAATAAAGTATAACAAATAAACATAAAAGGATAAAATAGGAATTTACCTTTGACGCGTGCTTCGCCCTCAAAGTCGGGATCTTACTTGAAAGCTTTAGCTCTTAAAATACCGAGCCTCCAACGGTATCAACCCACAAAGGACGAACACCGACTTTTTAGGTCCGTTACCTTGGAGTTAGCAACGGTATCAAAACCCAAGTGTTAATGGATTTTAAGAGTTTTTGCTAAAATGCAATGCTCTTTCTAACTCCCACTCAAGCACTTTTCTCCAAATCCCATGATGGGTATTTATAGAGAAAAGTGGGAGTGAGAATTTCAATCCCATCAATGTGGGATCATGAAATTCCACAATTTAATTTAAAGCTAAAATAAATTAAATGGGCAAGCAAGTAATAAATCAACAAGAGTCCTTGTTGTGTGTAAAGAAAAGTGAGGACCACTTAGAGAGGAGGGGACCATACTTGCTCCCTACTCATTCCTCTCCTTGTGCCACTTGTCCCTCACACCAACACACTCCTTCACATGCATCCCTAATGACACGACTCTAGCTACCCGGCCCAGCCTAGCCCCGCACACACGGGCTGCTAGCTGCTGCCTTCTCGGTCCAGCACGCCCACGCACATATGTGCGGGCTGCTGCTGCCGATAGGCGCTGCTAGCAAGCCACGCACATGTGCGGGCTGCTAGCAGTAGCGCACACCAGCAAGCCACGCAATGCTTGCGGGTTGCTGGTCGTAGCTTGCTAGCAAGCCTCACACATGGTGCGGGCTGCTAGCTTGCCTAATCCCCTAGCACTCGGGATTCCGATGCTAGGGGTATTTTAGTCATTGTTGATTTATTACTAATTTTGTCGTCTCGTCTTTTACTATTTTTGACTCGGCTTCCGATGCTTGGTTTCGACGCTCCGAGCTCGAATTTCCGACATCTAAATATTTAACACTCGGGCGGCGAATTAATTTCTTATGAATTAATTCGTCGAGTCGGTTCGTATATTTGCTTGGGTGTGACCCGAAGGATTCAGCCAAGATTAAGCTGTAATATTAATTATACATTAATATTACTGATCGGAAGCGGCCTCCACCCAGGCATTCTGATCACTTGACCTTACTGAATATATTAGCTTTTTAATAATTCTGAACCCGCTATCAGAGTAATACACTTGTTCGAAGGACACCATTCCTTTCACTTGATGGTTCGGCGCGCCTGTCGACCCGTGAGCTAACGCCTAAAGTAATCCTCTACCTTTTTGTTCCGAGAGGTAGATATCGCAAAGCTTGGGCTGAAGTGAAATTTTACGCAACACTTACGCCATACAATTTTTCGATGTACGATACGTCTTGCATTTTTACGCTGCATGATGACACATTCCTTTTTTCTTTGGACGTGAAAAAGAAGAAAAGACGGACATTTATAACGTCAGTATAGTAAAATGACAAACCTGTCTATGGGAGCTTTTACATAAAGCACCACTACGAAACGTCTAAAGACACATTTACGAAAAACATTCAAAACGTATGCTGAGGAAGGCACAAAGCACACTGCGCATGCAAAATGATGCAAAAAACTAACAAAGAAGAAAATAAACTACAAATGCAAAGCAGTTAAAAGATTTTGATAATTTGCGCGCCATTACGTCTAATAACGAGCAAAAACCATTGAAAAATGATCAAACAGATCAAAATCTTGATACCTGTTATTTTGGTGATCAGTGTCCACGCGCAAATCAGTAGGTCGCGTGGCCAGGTGCGCGCATAAATCTGAGTTGCGCTGGTGTGTCACGCGCAACAGATTCGGTTGCGTGCTACATTTAAATCAGCAAAAAGAAATCGCTGAACGTGATTTCAGTTCGCATTTTCTCTCTTTTTCCTTAACCATTTTTTACCATTTCTCTCTCTAGAAAGCTCAGGTTTTCTAATTTTTCGAAGCTAAAGGAAGTATATCTTGTCCCTTATTCATATTTTCCATAATCCAATGTAAGTTTTTTACTAAATTTTGTTCGTCTTTGGCTGAATTTGGGCGATTCTCGAATCGTTAAACCCCAAATTTCTAATTTGGGGTTTTTAATTCGGTCCATCATTCTTGAAATTTTTTGTTCCATGTTGTTATGCTATGTTTAAAGAGTGTTTTGCCACAAATTTCATGAAAAATGGTTAAGTATTGAACCTTGTATGAGCATTTCTTTGTTTAAGTTCATTCTTGCTTTTTTTTTCTTCGAATTTTGCTTGAATCTATTGCTTTTTCTTGCTCATTTTGGTTGAATTTGCTGATTATGAAGTAGATTATAGTAATCAAACTATTATTACTTTCATAATTCACATTTTGCAAATTTTGAAATTGAAAAATGGCAAGAAGTATACTCTTAGCTCGTTTTTTTCCATGTTTAAACCTCAGAATTGTTTGGTAGACGATAATTATGTTTGTATTACTGTTATTCGTCTAAGAGTAGTTGATTCTTTGAGATTTTGAAATACAATCCCTTGAATGCTTAGTTGAAACTAGTATAGGATAGCTTTTGTGGGTGTTAGAATCCCCCATTTACTGAGTTTAACTGCAGGTATCGTAGCCCCCAAGTATGGGTGGCATTTGATTTTTAAGTTTTGCCCTATCGGCAGCTGTTATGCCGCCAAAATGGGTCTAGAACACGTATATTAGCTTAGTTTTAGAAAGAAAATAAACTAATAAAGAAACCTTATCCAATCATAGCATGGACTCGCCTCCATTCGTTGATGCTGAGGAGATATCTAGAAGGTCCCGACGAGGCGGTCCGCCCTCGAAAGAGGGTGACCCGTCCTTGTGAGGAGGTTCGGGAGCAACGCATCGCAGCCGATCGACGTCGCCAGGAGGATGTGGTTTGGGAGGATCCTCCCAACTGGGACTCTAGGGTCCTTAAGTGGGATCTAGACCATTATGTCTCGATCAGAGGGTGGCGCGGCATCGTGTGTTCTTTGCGCCTTCGTTTTTCTTTTTTTGTTTTTTCTCCTTTTCAAACCATAACCATTTTTTTCTTTAATCTTTTTACTTTTCCTTAGAGTGAGCCTACCATGCGTCTATACGGCTCTGGTGACCAGCGAGCCCGTTTTGAGAGTTTGCCCGAGGTGTCAAAGGAGGTTGTGGAGCTTTCGGGGATCAACCCCAGCTGGCGGCTCTTCGAGATTTATCGAGTCAGCCTGCGTCGTCAGCTTTTCTCCATGGACTACTGTTGTTTTGATGGGAATCCACCAACACTTTCCACTTTCCATGGGGAGAGATGACGATTACTGTAGGGAATAATTTCAAGCCTTTAAAATCCCACTAGCTCGAACCCCACTGTGATGAAGGTTACACCCCTTAACGATCCAAGAGATCGTCAACTCCATAAGGTCATGAACCAAATAAGGGTTCGGGGATGAAGGTACAAATCCAACCTAAAAGAGATTGAACCTGCCCTAATAATAGGCCTCTACTTTATTCTGCTCGTATTCATGTGCACTTTCTGATTAACATGCAATCAATAGGATTAACCCTAAACCTGTTTATCTATGTTGGTTGAATATAATGCACAAATAAACTATTATTGGCGATCACTTGAATTATAATCATAATTAACCTAACAAGATTATTAATTATCTTATTAAGCGTGATTACAAGTACAAATTCCCTTTAACATGCATCAAAGGTGTGATCAAGCAATAAAGAATAAATAATGTATCAAGCAACATAATTAATAAAATCATAACAATAATTATAATTATATCATAATAATAATAATAATAATCATAAATAAAATAATCATCATCAAAATAATAATAAATTATAACAATTATAATCATAATCATGCTCGTGTTAATATTAAAGCATAATAAAAATAGCAAGATCCTAGGCATGATACTAACAAGATTAATAACAAACCCTAGCATGTCACTAAGCAATAACAATCAAATCTTTAACCCTAACATGATACTAACATGAATAAATATTAGGAAGAGAATAGGAAGCATCGTAACAATCATATTTAATATTAAAATTACCCTAGACATGATAATAGGAATCATAATAACAATCTAAACATGATTTCTACATCATAACATCAATTAAAACCCTTGAAGTACTTACTTGGATGCTTCGTACCTCTTTCTAATAACAAAATACACACGTTAGTAACTTCAAGGAAAATAATAATCAAACAATTAAATTAAATAATTGAAATAGAGATTTGGGACCAAACCCTCAGAAATTAAAACCTTTCACGTCTAGGGCGAAGGCAACTTCGAATATGGCTAGGTGTTTCTAGATCTTGTGAATGCAGAATTTTGTATGAAAAAGCAAGAAAGAATTGAATGAAAGAAAAGAATTCTAAAGAATTAATATTATTGAAAATTGATGAGAGAAAGAGAATGAATGAAGAGAGTTGATGAATATTGGTGATTATGATGATTGAAAACAGAGTTTCTGGTACGATATTTATAGAGAAAATCAGCCAAAAAAGATAACTTAACAAAACAGAGTCTGAAGATCGCAAAACAGCATTGGCGCCAACCCTGGCTAGCTGGCGCCAGGCACCAGTGGCTAGCGCCAGGCGCCAAGCCTGGTTCCAGGCGCCAAGGCCTGGGGTTGGACGCCAGTCTTAATTCCAACGCGTTTTCGAAAATCTGATAAGTTTACCGTACTGGAAGATAAAATAATATAATTTGTTCGAAAATGCTATTTGATCTTGATTAAAATTCTAAAAAGAGTCCTAATTGAATTAGGAATGAAAAGAACCTTCTAGAATATTTTAGAAGACCAAAACCATTCCTTATTGCATTAGGAATGATAAATCATATTAGGCCCTCCCCTAGATCATTGGGCCGTACATAAAGCTCAAACCGGGCCCAGTTTAGTAAATTGGCCATAACTTCCTCAATATTCATCGGAATTGGGCTTATAATATATCGCTGGAAAGGTCTTTGCAAGCCCCATCCAACTACACCACTATTGGACCCATATCACGGACCAACCAAACTGGATTGGCTGTTTTCTTAAAATAAAGTTTTCAAAATCAGGGAGAAGAGAAAAGAAATAAAAATTTCCGCAACACTAGACCTTTCCACACTTCGTTTCATTCGATTATGATTCGACGTGAAAGGCACTCATCACCGGGTTTGGTTTTGGGGAGACACAAATGGGTGTCTACAATTACCCCTTTTGATTTTTATATGATTACGGGATTTCCTTTTGGAGGCGAGCCCGTAGCCAAAGATATCGTTAAGGGGTTAGACGAGAGACTGCATAACCTTGTGGGGGACCGTCTTGAGGCGGCCCTTCACGTGTACGCGCAGTCTTGTCCGTACTCGGTTCTTGTCGATGAGTTGTCGCCTAACGAGGTTGATCGGCAGTGTACACCTGAGTAGCTGGCTCGGATATACATTGCTCGCGTTTTTTCCGTCACTATCTTGAGTGATCTGGGAGAACATTTCGCTATCCGGTTACTTATTTGCCTTAGTTATTTGGAGAGAGTAGGTAACCTGAGCTGGGCAAAGGTGTCGTATGCCCGTATGCTTACAGCTATGGGCAAGGCGAACCGAGTGATGGATTCCGCGCCAACTACTGAGGTGCCTCGAATCTCCCTTACGTGGCACAGTCGTATCCTTGAGGTACGTACTTTAAGTTTCTTTCAATCATTATTTTTTGCTTTTCCCTTTAAGCTTATCATTTTTCGGTTTTCTTTTAGGCTAGGGGATACTCGTACATGCATTTCTTAGCCCCTAGGATGCTTGGGGCTGCTCGTTTTCCTATCAGCCATCGACTGGTCACGATTAAGAAGAGATGAGCCAATTCAGGCGGCGACTTTCACTAGAGGATCCTTTCGGCGACTCGTGCGTCGGTGATTATTTCATCCACATGTGCATCTTTTAATTTTTCGTTTATTTTCTGATGATTTTTCATGTGGCTGTGTTTATAGATCGACCTTCATCCTTGGAATTTGATTGTCGGAGTCCTTGAGGTTGTCTAGTCTGGCATGATTCGTTGCCGTTTTCGGGCCCTTTATCAGGGAATTCTAGTCCTCAAACGCTTAGTTTTCAAGCGAGCGTGTTCTCTGACAGTCTGTATTCGAGGAGATTAGGGTTCCTTCGGATCCTCCGAACCGGATGTTACGCCCGGATATGCTGCCTACTGAGGATCGATCTCAAGCGATCCTTGGTTATCCAGCGGGGCTCCTGGTGATGTCGGATGCATCTTATCCAACTTTCATTGCATCCAGGCTGACTCCTTTCCCGGATTTTATTCCTGTTAGTACTTTAATTCTCTCTTGTTATTTATATTTATTATTTCGGAACCTTGACCCTTTTATTGTTTTTTTAGCGGGTCGAGCTAGGTGGTTGGGTGCGTCCTACGGCGGAGATCACGTATACCGATGCTGTTGGGTCGATAATTCGTGAGATCCTTCCAGCAGCGGAGAATGAGGGGGGGATACCGTTTGATCCTGAGACGGTTGAGTCGGTATGTTCCTTTTGTATATGTATTTATATGTTTTTTTATATACATTTGTTTGCTAACTGTCCTTGTATTTGGAACAGGTTTCGCGAGAGACCGTGAACGGCATGGTGAGGACTTTGCGCGCTTTCCGAGATGCTTATCGGAGAGCCCTCATCACTTTGTCATGCCGTGATCATCGGATGTCATACCAAGAGGATCATCTCTCGGACATGGGCAATAGTCGCCTGATCACTAATGCGCCCTCCCCAACAGGCGCCAATAGGGAGCTCACGAGGAGATGGTCTCGCTGGCGCTAGCGGCGTAAAGTACTCGTAGAACCAAATCTGTGAACAAAGACAGAAGAAGAATAGCGAATACTAGTAAGAATCTAGAGCAAACTTTAAAAAGGGATAAAGTATACCTTTACAATCCTCCAAAAGCTGGAGAGTGCGATATTTCATGTGAAAGCTCTGTGACGACAGGAGCCTCGCAAGCCCCGTAAGAAATCAGCATAGGCCAAGCTAGCCCAATCATAGGTCCCAACCAGCTGAAGGTCGTGGAGAGCAGGAAGGTAGTAGAGAAATACCCAGCTACCTTTGTCAGCGGAAAAAGTCCCTGAAACCAAGATAAGAATGAAGATGCGCACCCGGTGCTCACTGGTGGTCGCATCATCCTCGAAAGCCATTGCCAGAGTAAACCGGCGGATGCACCGAGCGCTAAGTCGTGACGACTCAACCTCGGCAAGGGCTCGAATGGTAATCGGACCTAACAGCTCCTCGACTATCGGAGAAAAGACAGAAATTGTACTGTCAAATGGCAGTGCAGTCGAGCGAAACTCCAGTTCCGAGATAAGACTGAAGTTGGCAGGGGTGACAGTGATCTCGCCCTAGGGAAAGTGAAAGGTGTTGGTGGTGTCCCGAAAGAACTCCACCAAAGCTCGAACCACGTGGTGGCTCGCGTCAAAAGAGTACATGGCCTGAGTGGCCCGAAACAAGGCAGTCAGCCCACAAGACTCCCAAAGCCGTCGCAATCCCTTGTCGTTGGGAAAATACTTTTCGTACAAATAGCCAATGGACTCGTTGCCAGAGCCGTGGCTACGCGTCCTCCCGCTAACGATCCCGCGCCACACCCGCTCTGGAATGTGGTGCTCGGTAGAGAAAAATAGAGTCCGCTCATCCCACTCTGGGAAGAGACCAAGAGAGGTGGATGGCTCCTCGTCGTCACCCATGGGCTCGTGCCCCCGTCGAGTATCTCGAGACCGAGAACTAGAACCATGTTGTCTAGCCATACTACATTATGCAAATTAACAAATTAAGGCTCTATAGTGTTTAAGGTTCGCCTAACCGCATGATACCATGTTCACAAAAAAAAAAAAAAAAGAGTACGTAGTACTAAAACAGAGCATAAATTCAATTCAAGCATATATGGCATTTTCAAGCAATTAAAATTTTTTTCAATACTCTGACAATTATTGTGACAAATTGTACAAGAATAGCTAGCAAAAAGGCAAAGAACAAGCCGCATTGTTCTCACGACCTCGAGGGGTTCAACAATGGTGAATTGTTTGTTTCTCCACCAAATTGAGTCAAACAAGTCTCAAAATACTCCCAATGCAATATACAAACATAATCAAGCAATTTCATGGCATAAAATTCGACAAACAAAGCAAATTAAGAAAAATAAATTTCAAATTTTCAGAAAATTCGTGAATAAACATTCAAAAATTCAGCAAAATTTGAGTGAGTTTGAAGAAAACTTACATAGATCAGCAAAGTAGATGAACTAAGCTTTGATTTGCAAAAAATTTGAGCGAATTTGGTTGAGAAATGAGCGAGAACGAGTGCTTTGAAGCTTGAGGCGATTCGCGAGCAAACAACAGCTGAAGACACAGAAATGAAGAAGAAAGGGGATCTATTCGGAAATCCCGAGTGCAGCGTCGGACGACAACTCTGTCGCCTGGCGACAAGGTCTGTTGTCTGACGACAGGAAGAATTTACGGCGACAGCACCTTCCAGCAGCCGCTGGTGCGGCGACAGAATGTGAGGCCTTGTAGAATGGTTATGTGGATCTTGTGCAGCAGTTTAGGCTCCTTGGTACGCCAGTTAGCCCCTCTAAACAATTTGACATGATTTAGTAATTGGCTCAATTACAATCACATTAAGTGATCGACCTGATAAATGATCGTGTCACTTAGCTTAAAGCGCCTAAACATTGACTCATTACAAAGGCACCGACATAATGGTTCATAAAACAACAAAAGCACCGACATAATGATTCACAAGCAGCAAAAGTGCCGACATTTTTTGCGAGCTTTAAAGGATCGAGAAGCGTTAGTCTTCGGTGATATTCTTCTGAGTATTATCGCAACAAATGAGGATGACTTCAAGCGAATACCTTGCGTTTTTCTGTTTTTGAAACTTGCGTTTCTCTAAATTCAGTCAAAGTGGGGGCTTCTGTAGACACCCATTTGTGTCTCCCCAAAACCAAATCTAGTGATGAATACCTTTTGCGTCGAATCAGGAGAAAAAGTCATGGAAATGAGAATCAAAATGAAGATCCGCACTCGCTGCTCAGGTTATGTCTCATCCATGTCAAAGCCACGGGCCAGAACAGAAGCCAACTCTGATCTCCCACTCTTAGAACCACCTTGAGGCACCGGCTGAGTCTTGATGTGCTGAACGATCGGACCTAACAAATCGGCTACCTCAGCCGCCCCCCAACAAAGATCAGACATCTGCTGTACGACCCGGTCGGTGAAGCGTAGTCCACTGATCATGCTAAAATCCAGAGGGGTCACTGCCATCTCCCCCCAATCAAAGTGAAAAGTGTTGGTAGTATCCCAAAAATACTCTAACAACATGCAAACGACTGTCGGGACACAACCCCGGGGGCTGCAAAATCCTACGACCGCCGAATAAAAATCTACTAAACCAGCAGATTCCCACAAGGCGTTCGTAACAGGATCCCTCATGATAATCCCATAAAGTCGAGGAATCAAATCTCCAGCTCCGGAACCATGATGGCGAAGCGTGCCATTGACTATGTCGGCAAGTGGGTGGTGAGAAACGTGGTTCTCACGGCAGAAAACCAACTCATCTGACGACCACGGAGGAGGAACCCACCTACCCCTACTTAAAGAAGGGCGAGGCTTGGTCTCTAGGGCATCGTAGTCCATGCCCTCATGAATTGTGTGTAGGAGTTTATAGGTACTACGCAGCGGAATTACATGAATCATATTCATACAGTACCTAATCCCAAGATCTAATTCATAACACATAAAGAACATATAATCATACCTTTGAAGCGTGATTCCACGTGCGATCGAGTAAGAACAATGGGAGATAAAGAACCCCAAGCGTGATTCCTCTACTTAGTCCACGAGCATGGATTAAACCTCCACTAATGCTAGTTAGTTGTGACTGAACACTTCAATCAACCTTCAACGGAGATTTGAGCCACGAACGCACCACAACACCACCCACGCACCACCACACGCGCCACCCAAGGAGGAGGGCCGTACGGACAGGGAGGAGAGAGAGAGGGCCGAGTAGAGATAGAGAGAGTTAGGGTTTTTGGAAAAACTGGTTGCTTGTATGACAATTCACTGTATGTCAATTGTTATATCATGCAACCCTAGGCATGGTTTGTATTTATAGATCATATCTAGAAATAAAACCATGTCAAGTCCAAAACCCATTAGACTCTTCTAATTATCCAAGCCCAAATATCAATGTGGTATGTCATGAACTCATGAGGCCCAATAATGGGCCTGTAACTTGTTTAACCCAGTACTCTTATGTGTGAACTTGTAGGATCAATTATATAACGCTTTGGGCCATTAAGCTAGCCCAAAGATCAATTGTCATATCTAGCACCAAACATTGACGACCCTATAGAATGAACTTATTATCTCCATAATAGTGATCCTTGATATATCTAGTAATTGCACTTATCGAAGACATAACTCCTTCAATCTCCCACTTGTCTGAGACAAGTGCGTAATATTCAAATTCCTTAAGTCAATGGGTGTCGATTTGATAATATGAATGCAACTCATGTCGTGATCATATTAGTCTACAAATCTTTTCTTGAAAAACTGAGTGAGATTCCCAGAACAAATGATTACTATGTAATGCATTTGAGAATGGCCATGCATTTTCTGAATTCTCCCTCTTCAAGGGGCCAAGACACATTCCTAATTAAATAGGTAGACTCAATCCAATCTTGTGGCAACCAAAGCTCCCACTCAACTCATGAAGCAACCGGGAAACACCCTTTATAATCCCCAGTTACGGCTGGACGTTTGAGTGTACCACAGTTAAATCAATCATTGAATGGAATCAGTGTTCCACTCATGTCAAAGGAATCCACTAATACATCCAGAAGTTCTATACTTGAACTTCAAAGTAGGTCTATAGTTCGATCATGCATCATTCATGCATATCCATGTGATTGACCGAGCCTCACTATGCTCCTATAGCCCATGAAACTGCGCTATCCAATCAATCTTACATGCTAGTCCATTATTAGAAATCATTTATGTCCAATTTAATGATTCCGAACTAGGAACTTAAATAATGTATGAATTTAGTTCACCTGTGGGGTTTCATTCAACAAGTCATCAACCTGATGAGCCCATCAATTCATAATTATTTTGGACATTTTATTTAATCTTGAAACCACGATTAAATAAGATTGAAACTTTATTTCAATTGATAAACATAATTCTGCAAATGAATGTATTACACATGTAACTTGTTTTTCCCCAAAAACAAATACAACTTCTAATTACATCATTTGCCACTGTCCAATTTCACTAGCATGTTTCTCATGCTTTGGAAATGGAAGGGGTTTACTAAGTAGAGTTCATGAGACATTCTCATAAACATGAATATGGCAATTTCTAAATCTTATAATCATTTTCATCTCCATACACTAAGAATTTTCCTTCGTCCTTTTGCAAGGAACTTTGGAATTTCTAATTTGTATTCCAACGTTATATTGGATTTTGATTGAAATCTATCATCACTTGTTCTAGAACACGTGAATCAAATAGATGAGTATAGTCCATGGCATGCATGATGCATCCTTTGCGAATTGCATAAGGATCAGCACTCAAAACCTTAGTTTCATCAACCTTTCTCAAAGTATTGAATCATTTAGCAATGTGCCATGTTACATGGGATTGAAACTCCTTTCAATATAATGTTGAACCTTATAAGAATCTTATAAATATAATATTCTTAACCAAACTCAAGCATCCATCAAAATCTATCTCTATAGATTTTGAATCCCAAATGTACTCATCATTCTCTTCAAGGTTTTTTTATACAAAATGCATCAGCCATTACTTGACTCTTCAAGCAATGAATAATTTCTACTCTTTATACTAGACCAAGAAGAATTCATATCTCCCACTAAACATCTTGTACACACAAGAAATTTTCTTCATTTTTCGAGAACATCAAACGATTTGATTTACTCACAAAATTAAGAACACTAACTCCATGATGCTATGCATCCCTAGGATTATTGGATCTTCAAACTTTTGATTGTATCATATACAAATATTCTTTCATGAACAATTTCAATAAAGTGTTTTGAAGTCCATCTACCAAATCTTATAAGGTAGTAATCACTAAAATATCTTTAATAGATCTTTGCAACATGACTAATGTAAAGTTTTCGTCGTAGTCATAGTCATACTATGAATTAGTTGAATCCTTTAACAAGTCTTTGCTTACTTAGAAAACATTTTTCTTTCTTATCTGTTTTGCTTATAATGGGTCTCACCCAATTAGGCAAATTATTCAAGTGTCATACACTTGCTTACAGACTTAGAATCTATTTCATATTTCCTGGTTTTAAACCACTTGGAGTCATTACTTGTCAAATCATCTTTGTTACTTGCATAATCATCATGTTCCAAAATGAATGTTTTTAGAACTCTTAATCAATATGAAATCATATTTCTTTGATTAAGTTTTACATATGCTAGTCATCGTTGTGGGTTTGATGCAACAATTAAAACTCATACAACAACTTTGTTTAGTTTTCAATGAGAAACGACAATAGAGGATGTGCACTTGGAATGTACTACCGTCAACACATGGTTATTATTCCCATTACACTTAATGAGACCATGCGTTGTCACTTGTAACATGAGGTGAATCATGCTCATATTGTTGCTTTGATTCGATTACTTCTCAAATTTCTTCAAGATTTTCGAAATCACTTTTCTTGAACTCTTTCAAGGCTCTTGAACTTTTCGAGATTCTTATACTCCCACTTGCCTTTTTGAGGAGGCACATTTAGAATAGGGTGAACCAACCATGGTTTGAGCCATGTTTGTTTGTTGCTTTTCTCGAACTCTTTCGAGATTTATAATACTCCCATTTGACCTTTTGGAACAATTTCCATAAGGGCACCTACTTGAGCAACAAACATTTTGTGCTAAGTATGATTTTTGTAGTAGTACCCCGTGCCCTGTATAGGAATTGATCGTGCATTAAACGATTTAATACAACTTTTATTCCTTTCTTTGTAGAAAGACTTTATAAGAACTCTTCTTATCCATATCACATATGAAACCTTTGCTACAATTTGATTTGACCTATGTTTCTTTGTTTAGTTTTGTAGCTTATATTAAAAGTATATCCCCTGAATAATGGTTGGAAGATAGGTAATTTTATCCATTATCAAAATATATCTCTTATATATTGATAGCTCCCTTCATAAACACTTCACAAGGTTTTCTTTCGAAGTTTGTCGTAAAACGATTTCACAACTCTTGGATGTTCATCAAGGTCTTGGCTTAAATTTTCATTATTACGATCATATCGCAATATTTTGAATGTGTTGCCAAGTAAATGTCTTGACTCAAATTTTCGCAATTACAATCATATTGTAATGCAATTATTATCTTGTCAAGTTGATACTGAACTTCATACTGAACATTTTGAACTTTTCAAAATTTTCACTCTTATGCTTCAACTAAGCACAAGTAGTGATCATATCACAAATGAAGTTTTATTGTGCGTCTCTAGTCTTTGAACCTTTTGTTTTCTTACATCAATATGTATTCGACCTTGAGTTCACATCATCATTTCTCTAAATGGTGATTTTGTCAAAATTTCAAATTAGAATGATAATTACATATATCAATGGATTCATAATCTAATGATATTGAAAGTCCATCCCTTTGGATCTTTCACATGCAATGTTCATTTTTTCGAATTATTTGACATTTTAGAGACAATTCATTTATAGAAATGGTTCAATTATTTCTATCATATAGAACTTTGAACCTATTTAGCAACTCAAAACACATTATGATTCAATGAAGCATAGAATAACATTTATTCCACGTTTTTGAATCTTTGATGCGTAGTCATTACTAACATTGAATGGTGTTTTGATAATGGCAAGAATGAATAACATTTATTTAATTCTAGCCAATAACAAGGTAAGGTGAAATATAGGTTCTACTTGTAAAGTTGCAACTTTTGCTTCCAGACTCGTAGATTCTACTTGTGAAGTAGCAACATTTGCTTCTAAACTTGTAGATTTATTTCTCCTTTAGCCATACTTCTTCATTTAGTTCAACCTCATTCTCAATGAGAGAGAACTAAACAAGACATCACATGTCCAAGAAGTAGCAATGTGCTAAATCAATTTCTATAATATACTTCTTAAATTGGAACATTTCCATTCTTTTACCTTCCAACTATATGAGGTAGTTTCTAATCAATTGGAATTGGTCCATTTAATTGAAACATTTGTTGTTCATAACAACTTTTAGCATATAAGTAGTTCTTGGTTTGAGAAGTAGCAGCTTGTTTGCATTTCTTGGCCCATAACTTCTTAATGCAGTCCTCATATATTCCTAAACCTTTCCCATTTGAGCCACTTAGAACACTTCTCTTAGGTTCAAAATGATGCTTTGCTTAACTACTTTAAACACTTTTCATGATTTTGCTAAGTCTATTCAATCATTATTTATAATAGAGTTTAATCAACTATTTAACTCATATATAAAGTGGATGAAGAATAGCGTCATTTGATCAACTTTTGATCATAGAGATTTCCAATCACTTTCTTATATTCAATCATATTGAAGATAAGAGATTTTATTGGACTTTTATACTTGTCTTTTAGAGGGTTTGTACCTCCCATCTCATTATATCCCTTGAAACACTTTTCAAAATGAAGATGTGTTGGTAATTTACTCAAACATTTTGAATAAAGCCAACTTCAGACATATGACATGGGTTTCTAAAACTTGCTTTTTAGATCCATCTTAGAAAAATTGGAATATAGGTTTATGGATTATCTTTTAACCTTTTGAGAACGTTTCTCAACTTTATTTTCAATCGAGGAGATTATATATAATAATAAAATTAGAACGACATGTTACTTAAAAGTAAACGCAAAATTCAATTATGTTTAATAAAAAATTTAAAGTACCATAAGCGATTATAAAACTGGTAACTTTAAAACATTCATTCAATTTAATTGATCCCTATTGAATAGAATGATTCCAAGATCCTTTATTTGTGCAATAATTGACCGAACTTTGGCCCTACCATCAACTATTACATTTTCAAGGTGAGTAAACTCTTTACTGATTACAACTCTTTGTAGTTCTTGGTTGAATAATTATCCATCACATGTTTAATTATTACCCTTAGCTTCAAGGTTCTAAACTCTTTAGGTAACCTTGTTGAGTATAACCAATCAAAAGTGTAAAATTTGTTTTACCCCCACTCCCCTATGATATAATATGACACCCTGCTTTGGCATGACCCATCATAAATATCGAAGGTTTCATCGGGTTTTTGATTGGAAAAGCTACCTCAATATTTCTGGGACCTAGATTCATTATGTTGTGATTATTTAGTGAACTCTAGCGCATCATCAAACAACATAACTAAAATCTAACACGCATAATCTATTAATGCATAAATAAAACATAGCATGGCCCCTAATCCTAAGAAACTAATAAAGCAAAAAAAAAAAAAAAAAAACTCCCACTTGAACCTTCATGGATCTCATCCACCTTGCTCCTTTGGGCCTTCACTTCATGGGCTTCTTGGATTAAATGCAACCTGTAATTTTACTCTATTCTATCTGCTACTTAAATAAGATGAAATAAAATTACAAAAATACTTTATTGGTACATAGACCGTACTAAGATTACAAAAATACATCACGATGCGTAGATCGTATTTAGTAATCTATTGGGCCATACTAGTCATTATATAACAATAAATAACATCATATATTATAAAATTGCCTCATAATAAATCACTCATCATGCTTTCCTAAACTACAACATCGAATGTTCACAATTAAGGAGACATGACACCAAAATATCTCATATTTTAATTAATGTAATTAGATAATATCATATATTATTCATGACCATCAATAAAATATCATATATTCTAAATTAGTCATGAGATAGAATCAAATCTTATTTTAATCTTAAAAGATAAATCATATTTATCCTCAAAGATTATCCTAACAATGTTAGGAAATTCTATCCTAATTACTAGCCAATCACAAAATATTAAATCAATTATTATCCAAAAAAAAATATGGGATAATCACATTATTTAAATCAATTATTATCCTTTTGGAATATGCTCAGAATATCCTAACAAATCTTATCCAAAATTAACCACTTTAATTATGGATAATTACCAATTTAACAACTTTAAATATGGATAATATCAAATATAACAACTTTTGAATATTTGATTTTATCCTAAAATAAAAGATTTTATCCAAATAAAATTGATTTTATCTTTCAAAATAAAAGATCATATTTTCAAAATATTTTATCTCATCTAAAATAAATCATATTTATCTTGAAATATTTTTAAAATAAAATAATTTTTTTTTGAAAACCGTGCACCAGTTACCGTGGTGTAGCCAGCCGAAGCCGGCCACGGTGGCCGTACACTGAGGTGTACGCTGCTCTGCAGCGGTGCACAACAACAGTAGTATTGCTGTGCAACTGTTGCACGGTGCTATTGTTGCTGAACCCCTGACCCGACCTGCTGCCCTGCCCCGCCCTTCCCTTCGGACCACCTGCAGCGGCAGCCGCCGTGGCTGCGCCACCCAGCCGCGGTTGTCGCTGCTAAAAACTTTTTTTTATTTTTAATTTAAATAAAACAAAACATATTTTGTAAAATTAAATTAATGTTAGTGTGGTCCAATTAATTTCAAAATTAAATCACATTCAATCTTGAAATTAGGGTTCTTCGTGAAATTAATCCCCAATTTAATTTAACACTTAAATTAAATAATTTGATCCTGAAAAATTCATAATTTATCATGAAATCAAATAGATTAAAATCATTAATTACATAGTAAATGAATTAAATCAAAACCAAAACACAAAATTCATAATTTAGGGTTAGGGTTTCGAAATTTTCGGAAAATATAGGGTGGGGTTTCGAAATATTCGAGTAATCTAGGGCAAAATTCGGATCTCTTCATGGCTATTTTGAGCATTATTAAATCACATTTAATCAATTCCAAGAGTTAAATCACATTTAATATAATAATTGACCCATAATTAAATTATTCTCCCTCCTAATTGAATTAAAATTATGGACTATCAAAAAATTATAGTCAATATGCGTAAATGCGATAGGCTAACTGATACCACTGTAGGAGTTTATAGGTACTACGCAGCAGAATTACATGAATCATATTCATACAGTACCTAATGCATAACACATAAAGAACATATAATCGTACCTTTGAAGCGTGATTCCACGTGCGATCGAGCAAGAACAATGGGAGACAAAAAACCCCAAGCGTGATTCCTCTACTTAGTCCACGAGCATGGATTAAACCTCCACTAATGCTAGTTAGTTGTGACTGAACACTTCAATCAACCTTCAACGGAGATTTGAGCCACGAACACGCCACAACACCACCCACGCACCACCACACGCGCCACCCAAGGAGGAGGGCCGTACGGACAGGGAGGAGAGAGAGAGGGCCGAGTAGAGATAGAGAGAGTTAGGGTTTTGGGAAAAACTGGTTGCTTGTATGACAATTCACTGTATGTCAATTGTTTTATCATGCAACCCTAGGCATGGTTTATATTTATAGATTATATCTAGAAATAAAACCATGTCAAGTCCAAAACCCATTAGACTCTTCTAATTATCCAAGCCCAAATATCAATGTGGTATGTCATGAACTCATGATGCCCAATAATGGGCCTCAAACTTGTTTAACCCAGTACTCTTATGTGTGACCTTGTAGGATCCATTCTATAAGGCTTTGGGCCATTAAGCTAGCCCAAAGATCAATTGTCATATCTAGCACCAAACATTGACGACCCTATAGAATGAACTTATTATCTCTATAATAGTGATCCTTGATATATCTAGTAATTGCACTTATCGAAGACATAACTCCTTCACTGTGGGAGTGTCCTCCCGAAAAGCCTGACCCCGGCCACGGGTAGAAAGTTCGCGATCCCGTTGTCTAGGCATGCTATTACAAAAATAAAAATCTAAATGCTTAGCATCATTTCCTAAGTTATTTAGTTATTTATTCAAAAGCGACTTAACAAATGGAATTTTCTATTATACGCAAAATTTTTACCTCAAGGTTAAAAATTAGCAAAATAATGGAATTATTTCTAGTGTTTAGCTTCTCCATGACGAACTAATACTATGTTCTCCTAATTGCATGATACTATGTTCTCCATGACAATGTAGTACATACACAAAACAAAACATGTTTTCAAATTGCACAAGAACAATAAATTGGCACATCATGGCATATTTTACAAAATATACAACCAATATACATCATTTCAAGTGCAAAAGAACAACATGAATAACAAGAACACCATTTCGCACAAGTAGTACAAAAAATGGTGATTTGCTCAATTTCTTACCAAAATACACAAACTTAGTCTCAAATTGCTCAAAAACACAAATACATCCATATACAAGTCAATTCATAAGAAGAATTTTGACATAAAACCTCAAAATCAAAAATCCCCAAATTGATTTTTTGAGGATTTCAAGCAAAAATGGCATTCATGAAAAAAAGCAAAGGAAACTTACATGGATTTTGTAAGGAATCAAAAATGAAGAAAATGCAAAAATTCGAGAGAGCTTGGTGAAGAAATGAACTCGAAAAGCTCGGGAAAGGTTGCGAAACATAGCAACTCCACACCCGCGGCACGAGGCTACTAGCCGTGACACGGTATTCGTGCGCGTGTCGCGATTTTTTCCTGATAAACGCGACGAGCCCGAGCTCAACAACCGACCCACCGCGTCACGGTTATATGCACCGTGACACATTATCAAATACCGTGTCGCGTGGTTACTCAGACAGCAGTAAACAATTTTGTGGCGAATAGAAAGAAAAACAAAAAGGGGAGAGAAGCAACAACAGAAGCAGATCGCCGCGACACGGTGGTTAAAATCGTGTTGCGGTGGACTGAGGAAGACAAAAATAAAATGAAGAAGAAAGAAGATGAAGAGAGAGCAAAAGAAAAGTGAGAAAATTAAAATGGCCAAAAGCAAAAGCTCGAATTTAAAGGAATAAAAAATAAAACCGTGACACGTTTCCCGTTGCCCGTGTCACGGTGACCGTTGCTGAGTACCGGCTCTATTCTGACATGGCGCGGTAATTATTGCAAGTCAAAATACGTGTTTTTGACCAGTTCAGCAAGGAACAATATCCTGTGTCACGGGCTCAGCTGCCGCGTGATGGACTAGCTGCCGTGTCACGTCATTATGCCACGTGACACGGTGGCCTTGCTGTGTGACCTGCATGATTTTTAATGCAGTCATCGAATATTCTTGCCATCTTTTGACCAGTTCAAATTATTTTCCGCAACTTTTTGACAATTAGTTTCCCATTAAAATTACGTGTCAAAATTACCGTTTTACACCTAGCAAGCGTCAAAGTCAATTTGTCGACATATTAAACACCTAATATGGTCGGATAGTCAACTTAAAGGTGTGAATCATCTACGGCCCACGTTCGGGGACAATCGAACCACTATCATTTTAGCGTAAGGTTCTCAATACACAGAGACTTGTAATTTAAGTAGACAAATTTTTCCTCAAACATGGAAAATTGTCGGTCGTTGTCACCTCTCAGCACGAAGAAGTCAACGATTATATCATTTCTCGACTTTCCTCAAGCATGGAAAGTATTCATCTTTCGACTTTCCTCAAGCATGGAAAATATTCATCTGTCGACTTTCCTCAAGAATGGAATGTATTCATCTGTCGGCTTTCCTCAAACATGGAAAGTATTCATCTGTCGGTTTTCCTCAAGCATGGAACGCATTATCTGTGGAATTCTTCAAGCATAGAATGACACCAAAATCATACGACGACTTTCCTCAGGCATGGAAAGTATCATCCGGTAGGTTTCTTCAGGCTTAAAAAGCTACCAAATTCATCAGTCGGCTTTCCTCAGGCATGGAAAGCGTTTCAACGAACGTCATCCGGTGGATTCCTTCAAGCATAGGAAGCTGCCAAACTCATTTGTCACCGATACAATGGTGCCAGATATGTATTCTATCCCTTTACTCTTTTATCTTTGGAACTAACATTTTCCTGCAGGTATCGGTGTATACAGAGTGATTTAGGATCGCAGAACATCTTAAGTCATTCTCCGTCCCTATCGACTACTTTGACTATCGTTTTCGAAACTGACGTTTCTACAAACTCAATCAAAGTGGGGGCTTCTGTAGACATCTAAAAATGTCTCCCCAAAACCAAACTCGATGATGAACAACCTTTCACCGCCACTATTGGTCGGGTTCAGTATTTAATCCCGAGAGTGCTTAAAATATCTTATTTAATTAAATTCATTTTTTTGAATAGTCCATGGATCAGTCTTGATGTTTAGCCAAAGCATAGTTTTTTAATTTCAGCCAAACCTTTTTTATTTTATTTTATTGTTTTATTATTCAATTTAGCCCAAACCTTTTATTTATTTTATTTATTTATTTTAGCCCAATTAATAATAATAAATCAGAAATAGCCTGAAATTATCAATCGGCACTTAAAAATGCTGAACAAAATTAGGGTTAAAATGAATTTAGACGGAAAAATGGACTGCAGGATCCCGCGTCATGGTAAAGTCCATCGTGTCACGGGAATGTTCCCCGTCTGATGGTGGGATTCCCCGTGACACGGTGCACCTGTTGTGACACGGGGATTTTCTTGCCCTTTCCACGTAAACCCTTCACGCGTTTTGTTCCCTGTACCCTAAATATTTCCCGTGTCACACAGCTGTCCACCGTGTCATGGGAATGTTCCCCGTCTGATGGTGGGTTTCTCCGTGTCACGGTGCCCTCTTCCATGGCGGTGCAATTTTTTAGGGTTTTTATTTTTTTAGGGTTTTGTGTGTTCCTTCGGCACTTTTTTTCCATAAATACCCCTCATTTCTGATGTACGGGGCATGAATTAATTTTCTATTTTTCTCTCTTCTGCCTACCCTTCTTCTTTCAAAATTCCTTCTTCAAGAACTAATAAGATAATTGAAAATCACGCCTAATTAGATAATTTGAACGACCGATTTAGGTTCCTTTTTAATCTTGTTATTAAATCAAGTGATCACTAATATTTTGAAATTATATGTTGCATAAATATTAAACCAATTTAGCTTAATAATAGTTTGGAGCAAATTGAATATTTTGTTTGTATGCCTTTGAGATCGCAGGAATCACTTTTCGCTATAAGAATCGAGTAGAGGCCAATACGGGCGAATGTGACTCCATGACTCAATTCGTACCATCATTCACGATCCTCCTTTTGTGGTTCCGAACCATATGGAGTTAGTAATCTCATGGGTTATGAATGGGGTGTAACCTTCACGGGCCAATCGTTGTTGCTTATCGTTGTCCCTTTCTCATGGTTGCCTTTTATGATTTGTGAACGGTTTACAAGTTCCTTAATAACTTTTTGGCGGCTCCCTACTTTCCTTGTGCCTAATCATATATGTTAATTCCCACTTCCTATGAGTGCCAAGCATATTCACCACATGCTTAACGTAGCTTTGATTATAATGGCATAAAGTGATCGACCTGATAAATGATCGTCTCACTTAGCTTAAAACGCCTAAGCATTAGCTCATCAAAGGCACCGACATAATGGTTCATATATCAAAAGCACCGACATAATGGTTCATAAACAGAAGAGGCATTGACATACTGGTTCGCAATTCAAAGCAGAAAAAGCGCCGACGTACAGGCATAGCAAAGCAACGGATCGACAGGCGTTGGTCTTCGGTAATTTTCCTCAGAATATTATCGCAAAAAATGAGGATAGATTCAAGAGAGTATATCTTCGACGGCTTTCCCTAGCTTGTGGAGAGTTGTCACAAACAACTAGAGATGATTTCAGGCGAAGTTATCTTCGATCGTGTTCCCTGGCTTGCGGAAGATGGTCACAAAGTGCTAAAAGGTCGTTTTAGGCGAAGCAATCTTTGATGGGGTTCTCTAGCTTGTAGAAGTCTATCACGGAAAAATTGGAGGCAGTTACAGGTGTAGCAGTCTTCAGGCGGTATTCTCTAGCTTGTAGAAGATCGTCAAAACAAATAGCAGGATGGCGTTCCCTAGCTTGCGGAAGGTTGTCACAACAACAACGAATGCAACAAATCGGTTACTCTTAGTGACGTGTGCTCGACGGTGCAAGATACGCATTTCTTAACTCTTTTATCTATTTAACTAACGCTAGTTTTACAAGTATCGGCATTACAAGAGTGATTTTGGATTGCAGAACGTTCTGAATCATTCTTTGTCCCTATTGATACTTTGACTTTTGTTTTCGAAACTTGCATTTGTCCAAACTCAGTCAAAGTGGGGGCTTCTGTAGACACCCATTTGTGTCTCCCCAAAACCAAACCCAATGATGAGTACCTTTCAAGTCGAATCATAATCTAATGATGTGAAAGTGTGGAAAGTCTAGTGTTGCGATTAGTTTTTAATTCTTTTCTTTCTCTCTATTTTTGAAACCTATTTTAGAAAACAGCCAATCCAGTTTGGTTTGGTCCATGGCAAGGGTCCAATAATAGTGTAGTTTGTTCGGGTCGAAAAGAGCTTTCCAACGATATATTATAAGCCCAATTCCGATGAATAATGAGGAAGTTATGGCTAAATTACTAAACTGGGCTCGGTTTGATCTTTATACGCGGCCCAATGATCTAGAGGAGGGCCTAATATTGATTTATCATTCCTAATGCAATTATAATTGATTATAGTTTTCTAGATTCTTCTAGAAGATTCTTTTCATTCCTAATTTAATTAGCATTGATAAATTAACTTTAGTTGACTTTTTAGAGTTTTAATGAGTTTAAAAGAAGTGTTTTTACAGAAAATACGATTTTGCCCTTCCGTACGGCTAAATTTTATCAAAATTAAGAAAACTTGTGAAAACTGTTTCTAGCGCCTGACGACACGGTTAGCGCTTGGCGCTAAGTCTTGGTGTCTGACGCTAAGTCGTTTTATTCTCTTCGAAACTCTGATTCATTTTTCTATTCTTCCGGCTGATATTATCTATAAATATCCTTGTAAACATCCGTTTTCAATCATTAACAACAATAAATTTTCTAATTCTCTCTAGTTTTCAAGAATCCATTGATCTCCCTCATGCTTTCTCTACAAAATTCCGCATTTGCGAGATCTAGAAACACCTAACCAAGTTCGAAGTTGCATTCGCCCTAGACGTGAAAAGTTTTAATTTCTGAGGGTTTGGTCCCAAATCTCTCTTTCAATTATTATTTAATTGTTTTGTTTATATTTTCCTTTAAATTACTAACGCGTGTATTTTGTTATTAGAAAGAGATACGAGGCATCCAAGTAAGTGCTTTAATTGTTTGCATTGATATTATGATATAGAAATCATGTTTAGATTGTTATTATGATTCCTAGTATCATGTTAGGATACTTGATGTTTTGAATGACAACAGTGATTCCTAGTATTATGTTTAGGGAAAAAGTTATAATATTAAATATGCTTATTGTGATTCCTGTGATGCATCCTATTCTCTTCCTAATGTTCATGTTAGTATCATGTTAAGGTTAAAGCTTTGATTTTTATTGCTTAGTGACATGCTAGAGTTTGTTATTAATCTTGTTAGTATTATGACTAGGATCTTGCTATTATTATGCTTTAACCTGATTATTATTGTTATGATTATTATTGTTGCTTGATTATTTTTATGGTTATTGCTTGATCACACCTTTTATGCATGTTTAAAGAGAATTTTTACTTGTAATCACGCTTAATAAGATAATTAATAATCTTGTTTAGGGTTAATTTGATTATAATTCAAGTGATCGCCAATAATAGTTTTATTTGTGCATAATATTCAACCAACATAGATAAACAGGTTTAGGGTTAAACCTAATGATTGCATGTTAGTCAGAAAGCGCACATGAATACGATCAAAATAAAATAGAGGCTTATTATTAGGGCAGCTTCAATCTTTTTTAGGTTGGATTTGTACCTTCATCCCCGAACTACCAGTCATGGTTCCAAACCTATTAGAGTTGACAATCTCCTGGATCGTTAAGGGGTTTAACCTTCACCTCGTGAACGGTTTACAAGTTCTTAAAACTTGTTGGAGACTCTTTTGCTCTATCTTCTTTCCCGTTGGACGCCACCATGATTAAGTGTATGATCACAGTGGGGTTCAAGTTTTGGGTAATGATTGAAATATTCCCTACTCTATCACAACAAAAATTTGAGGTTGTTACAGGCGTAGCTGTAGACACCCATTTGTGTCTCCCCAAAACCAAACCCGGTGTTGAGTACCTTTCACGTCGAATCATAATAGAATGAGGTTAAAGTGTAGAAAGTCTAGTGTTGCGGATATTTTTAATTTCTTTTCTTTTCTCTCTGTTTTTGAAAACCTATTTTAAGAAAACAGCCAATCCAGTTTGGTTGGTCCATGGTATGGGTCCAATAATAGTGTAGTTGGATGGGGCTTGAAAAGAGCTTTCCAACGATATATTATAAGCCCAATTCTGATGAATAATGACACATATTCTTAGGTGTAACCTCCTACACCTAGAAGTAGTGGCACTCAGCTCAAAACGCAGGAGAACCAATGTGAAACGCAGCACCTATTTAGTGTTCTCTAATGTCTTTCTTCCCGCTCACGTCTCTTAGTTTCCTTTTTAAAAAATTTTGGTTTCTTCTTTTCCAATTCTCGCTCTTCTCCTATATTTCCTAATTCTCATCAAAGTTTTCCATAAAAATTTTCATTACTATAGTTTGTTCTCTGTTTTTTTTTTGGAAAAATTAATCTATGTTTTTTCTCCTTCTTTAATTTCTTTTATCTCTTTTTTTTCTGGAAAAATTATCCTCTGTTTTGCGATTGCATCTGTTTCGATTGGATAAATATGGAATTGGTTGTTCTTGACGAAGACATCGTCAATGCAGGTTAGTTGCTTGATTTTGCGATTTGTAATTAGATTTTTTTTGGTAGTTTCAATTGTAATTGTGTTTTGTATGATTTTAGGTTAGTTGTGATTAGTTTTGATTGATTAGTTATTCAATTTCATCTGATTTTTGGTTATGTTTGATCAATTTGATGTATTATGTATAAATTTCGATTTCTTATGAGCTGATTAATCAATTTTGATTGACTAGGTTTTATACGGTTTTCTTAATTATTATGAATTGAATTTTATGTAATTTTCTGCATTTTTTCAATCAAATTTATGTATATATTTTTATGCTTTATATTAATTTTATAGATTATGTCTTGATTTACTGAAATTGATCATATAATTTTGATGAATGTGATATTTTTGATTAATTAATAATAAAATCAATTGATTTTTGTTCGTATAATTATGTCTTGATTTTGCGCTAATCTTGATTTTTGTATGATTACTGTGATTAATTGTTGCTTATTGCGTGCTGCAATTGTTTGTTGTTATGATTTTCGTAATTTTTAATTTATTCTGAATATTGTCTCTTAACTAATGAACATTACATTTATAATTATGAAACTATGAACATTGTTTATTACACATTAACTTTGATTCTTAAATAATGAACACTACATTTAAAAATTATGAACTTATAAACATTGTTTATTAAATAATGAAAATTGTCTATTATATGATGATAATTGAGTCTTAAATAATGAGCATTACTTTTGATATCGAATATTTTCTTTGTATTCTTTTAGGTGTCTAATGAATATTCTTTACATATTTATGAATTTACTTATTATACATTATGAACATTCAGTGTTATTTATTTCAGATACTCCAGTTGAAACTATATACACATAAGCTAAAGAATCTGAATTAATGAGGAAAACAGTAACTAGTGATGATGAAGCATATAATTTGTACAATGATTATGCTTTTAATATTGGTTTTAGTATAAGGAAGGGAAATATAAGAACAGTTGGTAAGACTTCTGTTTGGCGAAGTAGGAGATATGTATGTTCATGTGCTGGTTTGAAGAATGACTCTAAGAGGCATGTGAGGAAGTTTGAGAAGTTAGATTTTCGTACAAATTGTGGCGCTTTTGTGGAGTTTATTATTGATCCAGGTGTATGGACTGTTGTGGATCATCAGATGGATCATAATCATCCTTTTATACCAATTGACAAAAGACATTTGTTAAGGTCTCAAAGAAATGTGAATAAAGAGCAATTGAAGGTCATAAGTGTAATGAAGGCAAGTGGTGTTAGGGTAACTGATTCACTACGTCTTTTGTCCAAAGAAGTTGGTGGTTTGCCGAATCTTGGGTGTACTCGAAAGGATATATACAATGCTTTGACTACTGAAAAGGCCAATAGACTTGATGGCTCGGATTGTAATCAATTGATCAAGTATTTTGCTCAAAGGCAAGCAAAGGAAGCTGATTTCTATTATGACTTTGAGGTAGATGAAGGAAATTCCCTTACTTGTGTTTTTTGGAGAGATGGAATAATGAAAAGGGATTATGAACACTTTGGTGATTTGATGGTTTTTGACACTACTTATAGAACAAAAAAGTATGGCATGATATGTGCCCCTTTTGTTGGTATGAATCACCATTGTAACAATGTCATGTTTGGGATGGGATTTGTTCTAGATGAGAAAACAAGCAGTTTCATATGATTGTTTGAGTCTTTCATGAGATCAATGGGTGGTGGGCGTCATTCGATTACTATAATGACAGACCAAGCACCTTCTATTGCAGCTGGTATAAGAGAAGTTTTCCCAAATTCTAGACATCGTCTGTGTACATGGCATCTTACGGAGAACTCAAAAACAAATATCGGTAAATTCAGAGTTTTGAAGGGGTTCACTGATCTTTTTTATTATCTGCTCAAGTACTGTGAAACTGCTGCTGAATTCGAACATTATTGGCTAAGGTACTTCATTATGAACTTTCTTTATGAAACAGTGAATTTATTATATTAAAACATGAACCTATGTTTTAATTTAATTATCTTTAATTTTGTTGTTGCTCATTGTTATTTATATGAACATGTTTACTATTATTTATGATCATATTTAGATATTTTATGCATTTATAAGTTTATTTTATGAATTTGTGTTTTTATGAATTTGTTGTTATAGTATGAACCTGTATACTGGTTATTTTGTATGTTGTTATTCTGGCACATCATTATGAACTTTCTATATGAAACATCGAATTTATGATTTAAAATCATGGACATATGTTTTAATATAATTATCTTTAATTTTGTTGTTGCTCATTGTTATTTATATGAACATGTTTATTATTGTTTATGATCATAATTAGATATTTTATGAATTTATAGGTTTATTTTATGAATATGTGTTTTTATGAATTTGTTGGTTTAGTATGAACCTGTATACTGGTTGTTTTGTTTGTTGTTATTCTTATGAACTTCATAAACATTTTTATGAACATATATAAATATATTATGAACATAAATATGTAATATATGAATATAATGTTTATTAAAGTGAACTTTCTTTTGCTAGGATGATGAACAAGTACAATTGTAATGATAATGATTGGTTAAATCATTTGTACTCGATCAAAGAAAGATGGTGTCCAGCCTATTCTAAAGAATATTTTTCCGGAGGAGTTTTGAGTTACCAAAGGAGTGAAACCACAAACCGTTCGATTTCTCATAGATTGAGGAAGACGGATGGGTTGTGTGATTTTTACAAGACTTTTCTTGATGTTATGGCTGAGTGGAGGAGTAAGGAAAGTAAGCAGGACTTTCGGTTTTTGAGAGGTAATCGTCATTTGGCGGTTGCTAATGTAAGTCTTCTTATTCATGCTAGAGAGGTTTATACAATTTCGGTTTATATTGTCTTTGAAGATCAATTTGCAAAAGCTATTTCTTGTTCTCTAGAGAGAAAGTATGAAAATGATGAGACAATTAGTTACTTGGTATGGAGGCCTAATAAGAATATTATTAGGCATGAGGTTGTTTTAAATAAATTCACTAGGGTAATCAATTATACATGTAAGTATTGGAGTGAAATGGGTTTATTGTGTTCACATTCCCTTCATATTTACAACATTCATTGTGTTCAAAGGATACCCGAAGAATACATAGTTAAGAGATGGACCAAAACCGCGATGTGTAGTCATGTGGTTGATGAAGATGTTGTTCAAGAGAATGTGATTTCTTCTTCTATTTAGAGAGCTCATATGTTAAGAAATTTTGTTCAACTTGTTACATCTTGCCAAGATCACCTTGCAGCACGAGCTGAAATTGAATATACATTCGAAATGTTAAGGGAGAAGGTTGAGAGTCTTAGGGGGCCAATTGATTTTGATGAGGAAGAAGAGGTTCAAGAGGTTGAAAAGGATGCACAACCTATTCAAAATCCGAAAGTAATTAGGAAAAAGGGTGAAAGGAATGATAGGCCAAAGAGCACTATTGAAAAAGCTTGTAATAAGGCCAAGGGGTGGAAGAAAAAAGTAGATAAATACAAGGGTGAAGTTAAAGCTACTGCTCAAAAGGTTTTTCAGGTACTTTTATGAATTTTTTGTGTAGTTAAGTGAATATTTTTGTATGGGATATGAACATACCTATATTTGTGTTTTATATTGGAAGTTTTAGATGATGATGGTGATCCTTTGACTTATTCACACCCAACAACAAAAGATTCAAGTCTTAATGTCCTTCCGAAACAGATGAATGGACAATCATCAATGGTAATTTTTAAAATACTTTCAATTATAATAGTATTCTGTTATTTTTGTTTTTGAAAGAATAGTATTCTATTATTAATGTTTTATAATATTTTTAGGGTGTTCAAGGTGCTAGTAAAAAGAGAAAAGTACCAGCAAATGATGCTCAAACTTCATCAAGGGAAAATACTTACAATTCACATGTAATCATTTATTTGAATTTTATGCTTAATTATATGAACTTTATGCTACAGAACCTGAACATTTATTTTACAGCGTATTAGACAACAATCTTCAAAGAATAACACTAATACCTCAACTAATGCTTCTCAGACTTCATTCTTAAAATTAATTATTTATGTGAACTTAAAGTTTATTAATATGAATTTTATGCAATACCATCTGATCATTTTTTTAATTTACAGGGTAATGGATGACAACCCTCTAAGAAAAACACTAATACGAGTAAACCTCCTTCATCAAGTCAATTTGGATATCAAGCTAAAAAAGGAAGTTTTCATTATGAGTACAACAAATGGTATCAGGTAAATCTGAACAACCTAGTTACGTTTATGAACATTTTCTTTTTATTTTTGAACTTAAGTGTTTTTGTAATTCTTTTTTATTTTATCTCGTTTTTTTAGTATTTTGATGCTGGGCGCAATGCTACAAATGAAGGGAGTGAAGTTGGTGGATCTTCAAATGTTTCACAATATAATGAAATGTTATCCATGTTTGATAAGACAATCAATGTTTAGATTTTTTAATAATTGACAATTTATTCAATTGCCTAAAAGTTGTAACAAACCAAATTATTACTTATTTTCATTTTATAAATGTTTTTGATGTCCAAGAATTAATTTACTGACTTTTTCAGAGAAAGATGATCAATTAGCATTATATAAGTGATCTACCAATATATAATAATGAGAGAAATTTCAAATTTAAATGCAAAATATCATGCGAATTGATGTTTCAAGTCATAAAAGGAATCCACAGCTATTAAAGTAAGTTGTCTTTGCAAAGTTATTAACTATAAAAATTAAGTTGATTCTTCCATCCTTCGTCTTGCAGCCATCTTTATTCTGTATGCTTCTCTGTTGGTATTGCTTAGTAATATCTCAGCACAATACTTCACTCTTAGCTTTCTGATTTGATCAATTTGGAAAAACGTATGAACATAGATATTTAAAATATGAACAAACACTCTATATAAATGAACATAGTTGTAAATTGAATTTTAAAGGAGTTGAAACCTTACATTATCAGCTTTCAGATCACAAACCCATTCTACTGAAGGTTCTGATGTGTATGTTTCCATATGCTTCAACAAATAAACACCACAATTCTTATGGTCCCAATTGCTCCTCCAATTCATTTTTATCAAGTTAGGCTTGAAAGCTTTTATTTCATCCAATTGTTTTTCATTGTAAGTTTGGCTTTTCAAAAACCCTATAAAAGCTTCAAGCTAATTTTTAAAATACACATTCAATAGTTAGTTATAAGGAAATGAACATTAGAAATAAATTAGTGAAATTCACATAAAGTTCAAATGAAAAAAGATGAGTATTTAATATTTACCATTTTTATGGGAGAGGTACCGTATTTGTCTTTTGCTTTCATATTCATGGGAAGCTTTCTGTTATCAATCATATCAACAGTGGCATTATACATGTTGAAGCAAACTAAGTAGAAGTGGTTAAATGCTGACACTGGGAAAAAGAATTGTTTGACTTCTTTTATTTTTTTGATACCGCTGTTTTTCATTTCAATTTGAAGTCTGGAAATGAATTTTGAAATTCTTTTTTTCATGTCACCCTCTTTCTGAACAATGTGGTCTGTGCACACTATCACCTGCATATAAATAAAAAAACATATATAAATAAGTACCGATATATGAACTTTTAATAAAATATTAATGAACTTCTAGTTTTAATATATAAACTTATAATAAAATATTAAAGAACATCAAATATATATGAACGATTAATAAAATATTAATGAACTTCTAGTTCTAAAATATGAACTTACATAAGGAATTGTGCTGAAGTTAATGCTGTTTTTTCGACACTTGTAATTTAAAATTGTAGCCCAAGCATCAATAATGGAATTGTCAATTTCTTCATCTGTGCCTAGTGTCTTCATTTGAGATCTGTTAATACTAATTTGTCCATCAAAGTACATCACCTCACTTCACACGCAATAAACAAACAAAACAATCCATTTTAAAAAAATGAACAATAAAAATGAACAAAACATATTATTTTAGGAACAAGTAATATAATAATGAGCAACTTACTCCTTAGGACCATCATTGAATGCATAGTCAGAAATTGTTGCATTCATTGCATTCACATCCTTGAATAAATCTTTGTATTTTACCATGAATGGTGATTTGAGACAAGCAGGCAAATTGTGAACTTGTCTTATAGGTCGTTTGCCAATTTCAATTTCACTACATAAAATAACATTGTTAGTTTATAAAAGGTCAAAATTATGTAAATGGGGGGTTTTTTTTTTAATTTTTTTTATTCACCTTGCTGTTTTGTCCTTTGACACATTTCTGCAAAACATGAATAATAAGTAAAAGTGATCAATATGTGAATATAAATGAACAATTGTTTAATATAAATGAACATAAGTTTTTTCAATTTTTTTACCCTGGATTTTTCGCTTATCCTTTAGATCTGTCAATAGATGAACATAATATAAAACAAAATGAATATCAAACAATAATAGATGAATATATATAGTAAAACAATATTTTCATAATATAATTTATAAGTTTCATAGAATATATAATAATTTTCGATGTCCAAAAAATTTACATTACCTTTTCTAGTTTGTTCATCCAAAAAATTAACATTAGTTTTCTCTTTACATTACATGGACTACCTTAGCTAGTTATGAAAAAATATATATCATAGTTAGGAGTCACATTACCCTGCATATTGAAATTCTGGATTCAATGGGTTGTTCAAAATGTCCTCAAATGTAGGGTCTTGCGTTTTGAACATATGATCAAATTCCGATGCTTCAATCACCGGTTGCTCCTGCTCCACACCTACACTACTTGACCCTCCCATACCTAGCCCGAGGTTCAAATCAATGTTTTGTCCAATTTGTGTCTCAGTTGGATGAACCATCGGACTAGGAGTTTGTTCTTTGTCGATCCCTAAATTCCAAGCATTTTGTGGATCGAATGACTCTCTTACTTTTCTTCTTCCCCTTTGCCTCTTCTTTTTCTCTTGCTTTCTTTTCAGCTTGTACCTTCTCCAAATACTCCTTTTCAACCTTATCTAAAGCATTCAAGAAAGAATCTGTTCCAAATAATTCTTCATCTTGACTCAAAATTGAAGGATTTGAAGGATCCTTAAATTTCTTTTGCATATAATCTCCCACTGTTTTGTAAAGAAGATTGTTTGGGAAAAGCTCTTCAGCATGTTTTATCATTTCACACAGTTTTTCACAATTCCCACCCATAGTTCTGACCACATTAATAAACTCTTTCTTAAATTCCTCCTACAGAATGAACATACATAACAGACATTATGAATACAATGCCTTCAAATATGAAAATAAAATATAAAGAAATAAAAGATAATATCATTATGAAATATAAGCATTAAAAAGTGAATATACAAATAAAATTAAAGTGAACATAATCATGCAAAGTATGAACATATGCATAAGTTCCCTAAAGTGAATAAAAGATTTTCAGAAAGTAAACATAGGTATGAAAATATGAACATAAGCAATTCTAAATGTGATCATATGCATTTCAAAATATGAACACAACCATCGTTTTCTTTAGTGAATGTGAACATTTTAGAAAAGAAATTCCTACCATTAACCAATAGAATGCAGGTCACAAATCACTACACAAGTAGGATGCTCTTTTCCTAACTTTCTACCATTAAGATGAACAAAACCTGAAATAGACAAAGCTACAGGCTACAAGAACTTGAACAAACCAAAGAGACTTGTTTCATCATTATCATAGAAGAAAGCGAGACTGAAGATAGACCATATCTTGCATCCATTTCCTCCGATTAGAAAAGAAGGCTGAAGTTCATAACACCAACAATACTAATGTCTACTAGCATCAAACAAATAGATGGCAACAAGTGCTTAGAAAAATGAAATATTTGTAACTAATACCAAACTAGATTAAAAATAAGCATTCAAAAACAGATCAATGAAGATAGACCAAAACATATCAATGAAGATAGAAGAAACAGATCAATGACTAAATCAGCCAAAGCCAAGGAAATAGGTCTGTAAAACTATACATAACTTAGATCAAACCAGATATGAACATTATAAATAAAAATAATAAACATGCAATAATATAGGTATATTTTCTAATCAAACCTTGGCCGTTGGTATATTAGTAGATTCTTCTTGTGTTGTTTTCCTTTTGATTTCAACTCTAAGCAAAATATTACACAATCCAACTCCATGGCTCTCTAACTTCATCCTTTCGGCCACCATATCCTTTGTCCATACAGATATGATAGGAGGAGTTCTTGGTGGCATGATGCTTTTCTTTTGAATGCGATCAAAGTAAAACAACTGAAAAAAAAATACAGAAAAAAAATCATCAATTAGCATATATAATAGAATGAATGTAAAGTTAAAAAAATGAATATATAAATTACATAAAGTGAACATATGCATATAGAAAGTGAAAATAAGTTGTATTGAATTTATAGGCTCATGTTTATATGCATTACTTGTATACAAAATCTGAACATACCAATCAATGAACATACCAAAATATGAACATGAATATACGCATGAACATATCCATTCCAAATATGAATATATGTATACAAAATATGAACATGAATATTCTCCATGAACGTGAACATACAAAATATGAACATACCTATCAATGAACATGAACATAACCATTAATGAATATACGCATAAAAAATAACGAATATACGCATAAAAATAATGAATATAATAAAAATATGAACATAGTATATATGAAAATGAAAATAATGGCGTATACCAGAAGAAAATGAAAATAATGGCATATACCAGTAGAAAAGGCAGAGGTCCTTTGTAAAACCCTTTTGGATTCAATTTCCAAGAACTGCTTGTATCCATTAAGCTATCAAGGACATACTTGCACCAATTGTATTCCTTGATTTCAAACACATTCTTAATTGAGAACAGAAACTTGTAGTGCAAGTGTATGCTTTGGCTGCTTTTCATGAAGTAATTTACAGCCAACACAATGAAATCGATAATGAAGATTTCATCAACTTCACCATTGTTCACTTTTGCAGGTTCTGTGTTCATTTCCAGTTTCCTTTTGTTCATCTTTCCTTTCATGATTTCCATCTTTTTCTCTTTTTCTTCCTCATACTCATATTTCTTCAGAACAATGTGTGTTTTAGGGCTACCAGACATAAAACCCCAATATTTCCTCCATCTAGTCAAAGGAGTCTCTTCTTGTTCCTCATCTTCTACCTCCTTCACTTCTTTCTCCCCTCTCGGGATTCCATACACAACTTCAACATCTTCTTCACAAACAACAATAGATTTGTTGTACGGAATATAAAGTGTGCGGCTATTCTCTTTGGAACAATGCATAAGCCAAGCATAAAATGATTGGTCATTTTGTGGAAGATTTACATCGAGTAAAGCTCCAAATCCCATGTCAATAATTGCTTGCTTTTGAGAAGGGCTCAAATTTGATGCAAATGTCATGAATTTGAAATGCCCAACCCTCACTTGTAACTTACCATAATCATCCAAATCTTCAGCATCATCAAGATTTACCACCTCATGTACATCTTCATTTGCATCTCTCTTTCTTTTTTTATGTGCTTTCTCATTTTTTACACCATCAACTTTCTCACTTTGTTTCCCCTTCACCACCTTAACTTTTTCAGTTTTCAGAGTTTCCTTTTCTTTCACACCTCCATCTTTCTCATTGTTTTTTTTTTGTGTTTTTGAGTTTTGCTTGTTCTGTTGATCTTTAGCTTGTGTACTCTTGCTTGAGGAGGCTTCCGAACAGTTGTTTGATGATTTCTTTTTTGTTGCAATATGCTTCACCCTAATAGAATAAATGTAAAGTTTAAAAAAATTAGTATATAAATTACATAAAGTGAACATATGCATATAGAAAGTAAAAATAAGTTGTATTGAAATTATAGGCTCATGTTTATATGCATTACTTGCAAGGTGAACATATGCTATTTCAAATGTGAACATAAACATTCAAAATATGAACATACCAATCAATGAACATGAACATAACCACTCAAAAAATGAATATAAGTATACAAATAATGAATATATGCATATAAATAATGAATATAAGCATTGCTTCTTTCGGATTATGCATTTTAAAATGTGAACATGCAACATACTATGAATATATATAGTGTTCTCAAACATGAACATGAAACATGCTGTGAATAAGTTGCTGCCCTTTTTCCCGTTCTTTTATCCTACACCCCACAACTCCTAATCCCACACCACTCCACTAACTCACCAACACTCCCCTGTTCCATACTTCAAAAAAAGAATATATGTATAAAACTAATGAATATACGCATAAAAATAATGAATATCCCTTTAACATAGCTGAATATGAATATATGCATTGTTTGTTTAAGATTATAGATTTTAAAATGTGAAGTTAAGAATGTAAACATGAATATATATATTTACAATGTGAACATAAGCATTTCATACCTTTTTTTTGGTAACTCTGTTGCTTTTGATTGAACCTTTTGTGTTTCTTTAGAAGGTTTTTCTGGTTGTTTTTCCCCTTCTTTTCTTTCATCTTTTGATCGCTCTTGTGGTTGTATTTCCCTTTCTTTTGGTGGTTCGACTTCATTGTCAACTCTGAGTAAAAAGTTGTGTAAAACAGTGAGCTTTATGAGGTAACTTCATTTCTATAAATCTATCAAATTCATTTGATGAAGGGTCGACATGCATTTGAATCTTAACCTACCAGTCTTTGTGGAGAGGTTATACATAATTTCTAGTAAAAATATAAAACAAGGAGTGATCACATAACCACTAAAACATGCAACAAACAAATCTAGTCTCATAGAAATTATCTTTTACATTAAGACTTGACCAAATAGATTGCTTTGCATAGCTTCAAATCACAAAGACTTGACCAACAATAAGGTTCAACGAAATTCAGTATAAGGAAATAAAATCAATAATGTGAAAGTATAACCATGAAAATTAAGACTGAAAGTGCAGTTACTCAAATGTTAATGTTGACCTCTAGGTTACTAACCTTAACATTAAGAACTCCAGAAAAGGAATTGTACCTCTGGAATATCAGAATTGAAATGTAAACAAAAAAAATTTCAAAATTGTTGTACTCAGCATTACATACATGACGGGAGATCTTCATGTTGCTCCTAAGAAATCAGTTTTCTATGTAAAAAGATTGAATGACTAGATCTCAGCTAAAAATTTGTTAAGGATGCTGCTAAATTATGCAATGGACAATGAAAATGTTCAAGGACAGCATCAGATTAGATTATAATGTCAGGTTCAATAAGTTGCAACATCTGCTAGTTAGGAAATTGGTATGAAGCAAACCCTATTTGCTCCTAGATCAAAGGGTCAATTCAAGAAATCATTGTACATGGAATTTGGCTGAGTTATTATATGAGTAACTTGTTCTTAATCTTTCCGATTCTGACATGTCCTATAATGTGCCTTTAGTTCATATATTATGAATGCATAATAAGAAGCAATTACATGGAGTTATAATTCAGTGCATATTTTGTGAATATAGTGTGCCTTTAGTTCATATATTATGAATATTGTGAATATAGTGTTCTCAAACATGAACATCACTATTCCAAATATATTATTCATTGCATATTTTGCTACCCTTTTTCCCGCTCTTTTATCCTACACCCCACAACTCCTAATCCTACACCACTCCAACCACTCACCAACACTCCCCTATTCCATACTTCATCTCCCTCCTCAAGAAATCAACAAAAAATACCAACATAAATTCAAATTCACTAAAATATACAAACATTGTTTTGATTTTTAATTTTCGTACAAAATTTCAGACATAATTCACTAAAAGATTCACCAAAAAATATAAACATTTGCACTGAATTTCAGTCAAAATTCCCTAAAAATACAAACATTTGCACTGAATTTCGGACAAAATTCACCATAAAATTCACCGAACAACAACAAACATGAAAATTAGGATCAAAACATGAAAATTCACTAAAATAAAAAAATGAATGTACATGTTGTTTTGATTTTCCTCTTCTTCAACAACTTGTTTCGAAATCTCATTGAGTAATTTTGGATCTACAGTATGACTCTTTGCCAGTTTCTTCTTTTTGGTGCCAAACATTTTATTTAGCGGCCTATTCAAGAAAATTAGGGTTTCTATCAACAATTTATATATTAATAATTACAATTTAACACCACAATGAAATTTTAATTTATAGAAATAGCAATCAAAAAATAAACATCTAAACTTACATATCTTCTTGATTTCCAGTAGATTTTGAAGTATTTTTTGTTTTTCTACAAAAACAATTGAATTACATGCGTTAGTTTATGAATTCACCCACAAACAACAATTAATCTAAACAATTTTTTACAAAGAAAAGAGAAAAAAAATGTAACAAACTAATCTAAATTTTTTTTCATATAATGTAACACAAATTTCATAGTTTCGAAAAATTGAATTTCGAAAAACAGAGTTTCGAATGTTTCAGATGAAAATTCACTAAAAAAATGTAAATTTCGGGCAAAATTCAGTGCAAATATACCTCTTCTTTGGATGATCCTTCTGATTTTGCATTTCATCTCTTATGTCCATTGTGATTTTTCCACATTTTTAGTGAGAGAATATGAACTAGAGGAGAGAGAAAATAAGAGAGTAGAAGAAAGTTTTGAATAGAAGTGACATTACTTCAATGTGGGTGGGGGTACTGAATTTTCCGTGTTTTAGGGTCCTTTTTTAATTTGGGCGTGTGTAAGTGGGCTTTGGGCTGCTGTTACACCTATGTTAGGTGCACAAGGTTGTACCTTAGACCAATTGGAATAATGAGGAAGTTATGGCTAAATTACTAAACTAGGCCCGGTTTGAGCCTTATATGCGGCCCAATGATCTAGAGGAGGGCCTAATATGGATTTATCATTCCTAATGCAATTAGGGTTGGTTTTAGTCTTCTAGCTAGATTCTTCTAGAAGGCTCTTTTCATTCCTAATTCAATTAGTATTGATAAATTGACTTTTGTTGACTTTTTTGAGTTTTAATCAGAATAAAAGAGTGTTTTTAAGGAAAATACGACTTTTCCCTTCTGTACGGCTAAATTTTATCTGAATTTAGAAAACGCGTGAAAAAATAAATTAGCGCCTGACGACATACACTAGCACCTGGCGCTAATGCCTGGCGCTAGCCTTAGCGCCTAGCGCTAACTTCTGTTTTTATCGCCGAAACTCTGATTTGTTTTTCTATCCTTTTGGCTGATTTTCTCTATAATAGCCCCTTAAAATCTCCGTTTTTCATCACCAATTCTCAACAACTCTCTAATTCTCTTCTCCCTTGAAGCTTATTCTTATTCTTTCTCTCTCTTTTCTAAACCAACCCTTTTACAAACAAAATTCCGCATTCACAAGACTAAGAAACACATAGCATTGTTCGAAGTAACCTTCGCCCTAGACGTGAAAGGTTTTAATATTTGTGAGGGTTTGGTCCCAAAATCTCTAATTCAATTATTTAATTCAATTATTTGATTTTATATTTTCCTTGAAATTACTAGTGCGTGTATTTTGTTATTAGAAAGAGATACGAGGCATCCAAGTAAGTGCTTTAATTGATTTATTGATATTATGATATAGAAATCATGCTTAGGTTGTTATTATGATTCCAAGCATCATGTTAGGGTATTTTGATCTTCCTAGTATCATGTTTAGGGTAACAACTAAAAATTCCTAATGTCAAGTATGATTAAAAGTATGATGCCTTTTATGTTCTTTCCTAATATTCATTTTAGTATCATGTTAGGGTTAAAACTTTGATTTTTATTTGTTAGTGACATACTAGGGTTTGTTATTAATCTTGTTAGTATCATGCCTAGGATCTTGCTATTATTATGCTTTGACATGTTATGTTAATTATGATTAATTTTATTATTATGATGATTATTATTATGATGATTATTATTTATTATGTTGCTTGATTATATTTATTGTTATTTCTTGATCACACCTTTTATGCATGTTTAAAGGGAATTGGTACTTGTAATCACGCTTAATAAGATAATTAATAATCTTGTTTAGGGTTAATTTGATTATAATTCAAGTGATCGCCAATAATAGGTTAGTTTGTGCATTAATATTCAACCAACATAGATAAACATGTTTAGGGTTAATCCTATAGATTGCATGTTAGTCAGAAAGCGCACATGAATACGATAAGAATAAAGTATGGGCCTATTATTAGGGCAGGTTAAAACTCTTTTAGGTTGGATTTGTACCTTCATCCCCGAACTACCAGTCATGGTTCCAAACCTATTGGAGTTGACGATCTCTTGGATCGTTAAGGGGTGTAACCTTCACCCTCTGAACGGTTTACAAGTTCCTAAAACTTGTTGGCGACTCTTTTGCTCTATTTTCTTTCCCTTTGGACGCCACCGTACTTTAGTGTATGATCATAGTGGGGTTCAAGCTAGGGATTACGCTTGAAATATTCCCTACAGTTTTTTGGCGACTCCACAGGGGAGGATTTCTATTTTAATTCCTGAAATTTATTTTGGCAATGATTTAGAATGAGTGGATGAGACTCAAAAAGTTCTAAGTATTTCATGAGCGTAGTTTTGATTAACAATATTGTCATATGCATAAAAAAGATCTCATTGGAAAGACCATCCGTAATAAGTTAAAACATAGGATTTTTACACATAGGAAATTTGAGGAATATCTTTCACAACTAGGATTGAAATAATGCTGAGCGAAACTGGAAAAATTTTTCGAGCATAGAAAGCTGCTGAGGCAGGTAGGAACTAGCATCAGGGAACAAAATCTAGTGCCAATAATTTGACGTTAGCGCCAGGCGACATCTTCTGTCGCCAGACGCTAAACTAAATTGTGGCGCTGGACTCTGTTTGCTGGCGCCAAGTTCTTACAATACCGAGCCAGAAATATGCGTTTTAATTTCGACCTATTTTTAGCACTGTTTGCTCGATCCTACTTCTTGATTGAGTTTTTTTTTTCACTTTTCTGAAACCCATATGTGTTCTACATATGGACATAACCCTCTGGGAATTCATGCTCCATCTACCTGATTGAACGCTCTGAGCAACAAAGGGTACATCCGAGAATGTTGAATTCACCAAACCATGGAAGTGAGTTTTTCTTAACTCGCGGTGTCTCATCCACTCGTGCCAACCCTTCACGGTTAGGGTTCCGCGCGGTGCATCCGGAAAATTAACCATGGACCCTCTTTGACTAACCCATATCCCGAACTTTAGAGAACTAGAGCCATGGTTAGGTTGCAAACTCATTGCATCATGTTGTGCCTACGTGACTAATTGTGCATTATTAGTTGTGCATCCTCTATGTGATTTTTCCTAACCGTTGTGTTAATATCAAATAAACTAATTTATGACTAAAAGAACTTTGCCTAATTAACTAATTAATTAATTAATTTGAGTAATTAAAGTTTAATAATTTAATCAGAGTTGACTTAGTACGACTTTAGGCATACCCTGTAGAGTAATAATGCCGAAAGCAGTTCCAGATCGACGTTCCAGCAATGGCGCCAAGATTTAAACTATAGCGCCACTCTGTGGAGCGTTGTGCTTGGCGACAGTCCTGTCGTCTGGCGCTACAATGCAAAGAGAGGCGCCAGTCCTGTCGTATTGGCGACAGTTCGGTTTATTGCTTGAGTCATCACCGTATGTCTAATTGAACAGTTTTTCTAGTCGATTCTGTTAATTTTTACCTTGTCAAGTCATTAATCGAGTCTAAGCACTAAGTCTCATGGTCTTACACAAGAGTCAAAGCATGTCACTTACACTCACCACATAAAGCACACACTAATGTACACTTTGACCATGTCTAAGGGACTCTTGTATGCGCGTATTTTCCGTCATATTTTTTAGGGGGGTAAGTCGGATATTAATCCTCCAATTAAACCATTTGTTTGAACCCTATACTTAACTCTCAAAAATATATACCTTATTTTTGCCAAAAATATGCACCTATTTTTGCTTTTTTTTTTCTTTTTCAAAACCGTAAAGTCAAGGTCAATTTGAGTCAAGTCATTAAAACAAAAATGGTTTAATTTACGGCGCGTGGTCAAGAAAGGAAGGGCGTTTGATTAAAGACAACCTTTTTATTCAAGTCCAACTTTTCGACAAACCAATCGCTCGGAAAAGGAAAGCTAAGACAATAATGGCAACTCAAGAGGAAGTTAATGAGCTCAGGAACCAATTGATTACCGTGACTGAGGCGTTAAAGGTTTTAACCCTTAAAATCGATGATCCTGTGAAACAACAACAAATGGACCTCATGCAAGAGAGTCTAAGCAAACTGTCTAGTGACTATAAGTTTCATAGAATCAGCTCACAAGGGGTCTCGGTGGACAAGGATCTTCTTCCGCAGAAGTTTAATGCCAACGACATTCCGAAATTCAAAGCGACTGACAACCCTTACTTTCACCTAAGACCTTCGAAACGATAATGAGTATCAAGGGTATTGACAAGAAGGTGTTTCCCTCTTTGTTCTCACTATCTCTCGAAACCGTTTTCCAACAATGATTCTTTTCTCTTGAGAAAGAAAGAACCTCTACTTGGGAGTCTATAGTAAACGCTTTCATTGATAGATACAAGTGTAATATTCAAGTTGAGACTGATTATAGGGAACTTGAAATCCTCAAGCAGAAGGAGAATGAATGTTTTACCTCTTTCTTCAATAAATGGAGAGAAACCTCAGCTAAGATGATCGAGGTACCAAATGAAAAAGAATCTGTGAGATTATTCATCAAAAACCTTCAAGAGAAGTACTCCAAGCATCTCAAATACCAGAATAATCTCCATACTTTCAAGGCCGTCTATGACATTGGAATCAATATTGAAGACGACCTGGCTAAGCTAAAAGCTGCTAACAGTAACTCCAACAGTGGCTGGAAAGACAAGAAGAACGACAATCCTTCTTCTTCCAAAACCACCCACTCAAACAATGTTAGTACCTTTAACTTAAGTGAAGTCCTTGCTATGAATAATCAAGGATAAAAGAAACCATTTAGGAGGAACTTTACTCCTATAGGTATGAGTTATGACACCGCATTTGACCGATTAAATGCAAAAGGTCTTATAACTCCTATTGGACCATTCTGGGACCCACTGGTCGAGAAGAGGACGGCTAATTGGAACCCCAATGCACATTGCAAGTATCACCAAGGTAGGGGCCATCTTACCGAAAATTGTTGGAAGCTTAAGGAACCTATTCAAGATTTAATCGACAATAATAAGTTACCATTGCCTCCTGCCAGTAAGAAGCCGAGTATTGATAGTGTACCTCTCGCTCACTCCTTATCCATCTCTGATGAGGAAAACGAGGTTGATCCCTCATCTCTTATCAAGCCTATTGAAGAAAACCATGTTATTGAAGAAGAAGATATTTTTCGATGACTTTCCAGAATTAGCAAGTAAAGAGGACATATAATTTCTTACATTGTCTATGTTGGAGGGATCAAAATTGCTGTGTGAAGCTCTCGAAGTTGTGAAGAAACAATTAGAAGAGCTTCAGAAAAAGGGTGACAAGATTCCATCCACAAAGAAGAAACCTTTTTCTCTGCAAGTAATCGATAAACCCAAGAAGAGTAATAGACTCTATACTCCAATTGGGATTCCATATGATCAAATGTTCAATATGCTCTTCGAGAGTGGCAAAATCAAACCTCTCGAACCGAGACCATTTGAATCATTAAAAAGGACAGATAGATTTTACTGTCAATACCATCAATTAGGGGGTCACACTATTGAAAATTATTTTAAATTTAAAGATTTAATTCAGAAAATGATTGATGACAAAAGGCTAGTCCAAATTCCACAAGAGGAAGTTATAAGTATCAATTGAGTTTGGGACAGTGATGAAGAAGACGTTTACTTAAAAGACATGGTAGGACCTCCACCTTCAGCGTCATATGCCATGGATGACTTCTGGGTTGAAGAAGATTCATCCACAGACGTCCTCACAAGATCCGGGAGAATGCAACCTCCTATTTCGACACAACCTATGCCAACCACGCAACAAGTTCCCATACCTATCATAGAAGACAATGATATTGTCAAACAGTTCAAGAAAACCAAAGTTGAAATGAATGTATGGAAGCTTCTAGCAACATCTCAAGAACATAGGTTGGCAGTAATGAATGCCTTGGATAAGATAGGGATAGATTCTGACACCACTCCTGAGGGGTTGGCTAACTTCCTTACGAGTGATCTCCCTAGTCCTATCAACTTGATCACCTTTTCCGACAAGGACTTACCTCTAGAATGTGACAAGCATTATAAGGCGTTAAACCTCACAGTAGTCTGTAATAGAATGAACGTCCCTATGACTCTTGTAGACAATGGATCGGCCATTAATGTCTGTCCACTCAGAACTACGAGGATGCTAGGCATAAGAGATGAAGACCTAACCCCGTCAACACAAGGAATAAGAGCTTACGACAATACTCGTCCTCAAGCTCTTGGTAAGATTACTATGAATATAACGGCGGGAGCAATAGAACACGCTATTACATTCAAAGTAGTAGATATTAAGGCTTCATTTAATCTACTGTTGGGACGCCCTTGGCTTCATGACCTAAAGGCCGTCCCTTCATCTTTCCACCAACAGGTAAAGGCCATAGTTGGAGGAATTCCCATTACGATCGATGCTTCACCCATGAGGATTAAAGCCATAGAAAATCCAATAATTTATGTGGAGCACGATGAAGATGATGAATATTTGTGGGGCTTTAATGAAGAGGTCTCCTTAATAGAGGATGATGAAAGGACCCCTCTCTGCCACGACCACCACTCCAATATGATAGTGAACGCTATTTCGAAGAAACAAGGGCATTTTCCTGGAATGACTCTAGGTAAAAAGAAAGAAAAAGCAAAACAGCTGGAATTACCTGGCCTCCCTAAGTTAGATACTTTCGGACTTGATTTCGAACCGACTCGGGAAGTTCTCAAGCGAGCCCAGGAAAATTCAAAAGCACGTAGGGACGTTCGCATCCAAAAGAAAGCAATCCCAATGGATCAGTATCCTCTTACCCTCAATGGACAATTCGTAAAAGAAGGAGAGGACTATCCATGCTACGAATTTCTCGAACCGTTTGTTGTAAATGGCATAAGACAACATGGATTCGAAATTTTCTTAGATTGATATTTTATAGATGAAATCTCAAATTCCATTCATAAGGAGAAAGTACCCCCATGCTTTGACTTTAATTTCATGGGGTTACTATTTGGGCGAGAAAAAGATGAGCCAACATACAAAGAGGATAACTCCTCGCTCATCTAAACGGTCCTACAAAGCGAAAGCTTTGATCCCTCAAAGCTCATCACTCCAGGGGAAGGATCACTACAAGGGTGGCGCAAGACCGTCAAGGTGACTACTTTGAGCGGAAGGAAAATCTCCATTACGACGGGGCAAGGACCGATGCTCGAAGAGTCGTCAGAGTCAGAGTATTTTCCTATAGAGTCATCTAAGTCTTTAGTTGTAGCACCCCCTCCTTCTATCTCTTCCCCAAGGATAGTTAGCGATCAAGTCCCTGAGGACATATCCATCTTCGATGTAATGATTTCCGAATTCAATAACATGTCTTCTTCTTCTTACTCCTTGTGTTCTTCTTTAACTCAAGATGACGAGCATTGCTTAAATAACAATGAAAATGACAAAGAACTTATTAAAGCAATGGAAACACTTGAAAAGAAAACACCGATAATTGAGGAAACTGAGACGGTTGATATCTCAAATGATTAAACCAATAAAAGAGAAGTTAAAATCAGATTAACACTTAATGAACAAGAAAGAACCGATTTAATTAATTTGCTTAAAGAATTCATCGATGTATTCGCTTGGTCATATGAAGATATTCCAGGCATAAATACAGAAATAGCTCAACACACCACACCGCTACTTCAAAGAATGAAACCTGTAAAACAAAAGTTACGTAGAATGAAACCCGACGTAGCTCTTAAAATAAAAGAAGAAGTTCAAAAACAAATAACTGCAGGTTTTATCAAGGTATCCATATACCCTAAATGGGTCGCCAACGTCGTCCCAGTTCCGAAAAAGGATGGAAGGGTAAGAATGTGTGTCGACTATCGAGATCTAAATAAGGAAAGTCCAAAGGCAACTTCCCTTTACCACACATCAATATTTTGGTAGATAACATAGAGAATCATGCACTTCTCTCGTTCATGGATGGATACGCGGGCTATAATCAAATTCTCATGGCGGAAGAAGACATGGAGAAAACAACCTTCATAACACCTTGGGGTACTTACTGCTATACGGTATTGCCATTCGGGTTGAAAAACGCGGGTGCTACTTACCAACGAGCAGCGACTGTCTTGCTCCATGACATGATGCATAAAGAAGTTGAAGTATATGTGGACGATATAATTGTGAAGCTTAAAGATTGCCCAGGCCATCAAATAGCCTTGAGAAAATTCTTTGAAAGGCTAAGAAAATACAACATGAGGTTGAATCCATCTAAGTGTGCTTTTAGAGTCACCTCAGGCAAGCTTTTAGGTTATGCCATAAGCTCTAGAGGAATAGAGATAGACCCAACCAAGATCAAGGCAATCATGTCAATGCCACTGCCCAAAACCGAGAAGTAAATTCGAGGATTTATTGGCCGTTTGCAATACATAAGCAGGTTCATATCAAAATTGACAACAATATGTGAACCAATTTTCCAAAAGCTAAAAAGGAATGTACCAGTAATATTGGATGACGAGTGTCAAAAAGCCTTTGAAAAGATCAAAGTCTATCTCGCAAATCCTCCCGTATTAGCACCAGCACTTCGAGGAATACCGACCTCTTAGGTTGTACTTAACAGTCACCAAAGAAACAATGGGAGCCATACTAGCGCAAGAAGTAGAAGGCAAAGAAAATGCAATCTACTATCTAAGCAAAAAGATGCTCGAGTATGAAGACGCTATATACCACTTGAGAAATTGTGCCTCGCATTGGTGTGGGCCACAACCAAGTTAAGACATTACATGCTTGTGCATACAGCCTTTGTAGTATCCCGATTGGATCCACTCAAGTACTTATTGGAGAAATCTACACTCAATGGGCGCATATCAAGATGGATAGTAAACTTAGCCCAATTTGACGTAAGATTCATTCCCCAAAAAGCTATCAAAGGATCTGTGGTTTCAGATTTTCTAGCGGATTTTCCAATAGAAGATTCGACACCAATACACGACAATGAATTTCCAGACGAAGACTTGATGGTCACCGAGGACGATACTTGGACCTTATACTTCGACGGAGCCTCAAACCAAAAGGGATGTGGCGTTGGAGTATAACTAGTAATACCTAAAGAAGAGCATGTTCCAATCTCCATAAAGCTTGATTTCGACGTTACCAACAACGCTGCTGAATACGAAGCATGCGTGGTAGGCCTCGAAACAGCTTTGGCATTGGGAGTGAAAAAATTACGAATATTCGGAGACTCTTCATTGATCATCAATAAAATCTCTAAAATATGGAAAGTAAGGAGCAAAAGTCTAGCCCCTTACCAAACTTATCTGGAAACTCTCACTAATCAGTTAGAGAAGGTGGAATACACGTATCTACCTAGAGAAGAAAATCAATTTGCTGATGTCTTAGCAAGACTAGCCTCAATGGTTAGGATTCCTACGGAAATCGAGCAAATGCCTCTAACTTTAGGAAAAAGGCATAAACCAGCCTATATTCAAGCTGTAAAAGATGATGAAGTGATCCAAGATGAAGAATAATAATAAGAAGATAAAGAAGAACTGTGGTATACGGATATACTCAACTATGTCACCAAAGGAGAATACTCTCCCCATGCTGACAAAAGAGCAAAATGAGCATTAAGGCTCTTGGCTTCCCAATACGTACTCATAGACAACGAGTTACACAAAGGGTACCTAAAGGTCAAGCTCTCTTATGTCTAGGAAAAAAGGATGCTCAAGGAGCAATGAGGATAGTCCACGAAGGAATTTGGGAACTCACGTAAATGGCAAAATGCTAGTCCAAAAGATAGTGCGAGAAGGATACTATTGGACTACCATGAATAGGGATTGTCATCAATACGTAAAAAGATGCCTTAAGTGCCAAATCTACGCCAATTTACAACATGTTCCTCCATCTCTACTCTACACTTACACTTCGCCATGGCCATTCTCTACATGGGGAATTGACATTATTGGCAAAATCACTCCCCAGGAACATGAGGTCATGAATATATCTTAGTGACAATTGATTACTTCACAAAGTGGGTCGAAGCACAATCATACGCTAAACTCACTGCAAAACATGTAGCACTCTTTATCGAAAGAAATATTATTTGTCGATATGGAGTCCCACACGAAATGATAAGTGACAATGGAACTCACTATCAAGCCGAGTGTGAAGCGTTGTTACAAAAATATAGTATTCAACATCATTATTCTTCTCCTTATAGACCTCAGGCAAACGGAGCAGTCGAAGCGGCTAATAAAAATTTAAAGACTATCATCGAAAAAATGACGGAAAATTACAAGGATTGGCCTGACAAACTCCACTTCGCATTGTGGGGTTATCGCACGTCAATTCGCACATCAATAGGAAATACGCCATTTTCCTTGGTTTATGGAATGGATGTCGTACAACCTGTAGAGCTAGAGATACCATCTCTACGCATTGCATTAGAAAGCAAACTTGATGAAGTTGAATGGACTAGGGCGAGATATGAGGAGCTAATTCTACTTGATGAAAAACGACTAGAAGCTCTACATCATACTCAATGCTATCAAACTCGTATGGCTAGGAATTTTAATAAGAAGGTCAAGACAAGAAACATCAAAGTAGGAGACTTGGTGTTAAAAGCATTAAGGAAAAATGTTTTAGATCCAAAGGGAAAATTTAGGCCTAATTGGTCTGGACCCTATATTGTTAAAACAATCCTGTCAGGAGGTGCAGTAAAATTAACTGATATGGATGGCAATGAGTTCTCGAACATGACAAATCTTGACCAACTTAAAAAGTAATACCCATAATTACTTGAGTAGGACACTCAAGAGAGCTACGTTTAGCCCGATTCCTTAAGAAAGGATACGTAGGCAACCCTTTACGGGTGTGGAAACTTTATTTTTTTCAAACCTCGCATCCCAGACTTCAAAATAAACTTGACAGAAAATCGACGAAACATCAACGTCACAGAAAAAATCCTGGCGCCAGCCGATGGACCTTAGCGCCAGACGACAACGCCTGTCGCCTGACGCCAGACTGCCGCAGCTGGCGCCAGTCGTAAAAGCACGACGCCATTTTCCTGCAAAGTACCTAGGAATATTTCGGTGTTTTTCGGAAAATTTTCGACTTCTGTACTCGAAAAAATTTCTGGAAAATTAAATTTTCAGTTTTCATTGTTTTAATAAATTAAATTTAAAGGAGATAATTTAATTAAAAACAGCTGAAATTTCATTAATAAAATAAATTAACAATTACATTATCGATGGAATTTAAATAAAGCTTAAATAAATTAACTTTAAATTTAAAACCAAGTCTAATAATTGAAAGTTAATGCTTTAATCTTTTATTCTCTTTCTTTGCTCTCTTCCAATTTTATCTGCATCCTCTTCTTCATCCATAACTTTAGCTAGCAGACATCCTTTAGAGGACCTACCTTCAATTTTGGAGTAAATAGTTTCTCCCTTAGCTAGGACCCCATGTTTCTTCTCTACCCAAGCCTTCTTCTCTGTAGTGTCATCTTTTCTCTTTCCTTTATCCTTCGTAGAGCTTTTCTTCTTAGGCATTGTAGGTGTTTTGAACTCAACTCTTTCACCCAAGCGTTCCTTAACGGGAATCACTTTGTCACCTAGACGACTCTTCACATCAGTTTTACTCTGATTTTTCTTCATGTCCTTTGAAGGTTTCTTCAGAAGCCATTTCTTCACATCATTGGGCAAGGAAGGAGGAACCTTTTGGGGTGATCACTTCCCATAAAGGTCTAGCGCTCCAATAAGCATAAAATTTGTCTAATTCTTGAGAGATAGGAAATTCATAGGGACGACGAAGATTCCCGGAAGGAATTGTTTGAAGTAGGCCGTACTATCTTTTTACCCTACAGGGATAATAAAAAGTCATCCTAGACAAGCTTAGAAGACGGCAGAAAGGTTTCTTGTTGACACCAACCATCTTTTCTATTTTCCACCAAGGGATGACTCACTTGATGGCAAAATTGCAAGAACCAAAGACCTTCTACCATTCATGGCGCCCCATCTTAGAGAAACGTTTCTTCCTTCTCACAAAGCAGTTTCCAGTGTACTTTTCAATGTTGTCTGGAGGACTAATGAATTCTAGTCTTTCCATTAGCCACATCTGTTAAAAAATTTCAATGAAAATAAATTAATATTACTATATAAAAATATGTTTTTGATTTCTGTAATTAAAAATATTATTTTTCTACCTGTAATAAAATTGGAGATCCCTGAAAAGGTACTTTTTGATTCTTCTTTAATTCATCAAGACTAAGCATAGTCTCTCCAACAATTAATGGCATTGGATTTCTCCCAGATTCAATCTGCTCCACAACAGTTGATATGATTGCTGGACCCTCATTAGTTCTACCACTAGTGAGAAGATATTGATTAAGCATGCAAAAAAGAAAAGCCATTATTCTGTAAACATGAAAAGACTCATAATAAGGTCTATCAAAATAATGGCGAGCAAATTCTTTCAAATTAACTATACTACCATCTACTATATTTGTTAGATCTTTGTCTTTTAAATTAAAGAAGCGCTCAAAATCCTTATAATAAAATTAATTTATTCTAGAGATTACTACAAGATCTAATGCAGGGAAGCCTAAGATAGCACCGAATTCTTCTTGCAAAGGGCAATTTCATCATACCCTAGTCTAAAACAATGAGTATCACATCCCAATATTCTAAGGCGGTATGAATAAAGTCTACATCAAGATCTACCCCCTTGACACCATAAATACCCCCCATATGAAAAACATCTAACTCTTTTCTCTCCTTGGCAATTAGAGACCGACACCATTCATGAGTGAAGTTGGTAAAACTTTTAGAGACTAGAGACATGATTATTATTTTTTTTCAAAAGCTAAGGATATATTTAATCTGCTGAAATTATGAAGAAAATTGGCTGAGCAGAGGGCTATTTATGCACAAAATCGGCGTAGTTTTAATCCGGAAAGGATTCGGAGTCAGCGCTCATTAGCGCTAGATGCCAGGCATTGGCGCCTGACGCCAAAGTCTGGCGCCAAACGCTAAGAGTTAACGCCTGGCGCTAACCCAAAACGCGTGGCGCCAGATAGCGTTGACGTGTCTTATCACAAGATCTTTTCAAAACCGCGTTTTTTGCCTGATTCAAGTCTAACCAATGACTTTACGACTTTTTATTCTTTTTATACCTTTTTTCTAAAATTATTTTTTCCTTCTTCTTAATTAATATATCAATCATATTATTTTTGGATTTTATTTAGACTTAATTTTTAAGTTTTTTGTAAATCCAATATTTTTACTTTTATTTTTTCAATTTTTCTTTTAGGGGAGAAAGTCAAATACCCTCCATCAATAATAAAAATGACGGAATTTTTACGCAAAATTAATTACCACAATTCTTTGCACACACAAACATACACATAAAAATGAAAAAATAATAAATAATAGATAAATAAACTCATAGTAGTATGTATATACAAATATGTCTAAATAATGAGTCTAAATAAAGGCAAAGTTATATACAAACTCAAAATAAAAAAGCACGGGAATAAACTACGGCGCCGGAGGACGTACATCAATCATCTCATAAAACTGCGACGTACGAGGAGTAACCTCTCCACTAGCTCCAGCTCCAGCTCCGGTCTCCTTGGGAGATGGGAAACTCAGCACAGGACCTATCCACCCAAGATCAACCTGAGGCTGAGGCTGCTGCGATGACGAGCCAACCTCGTATATCCCACCACCTCTAAGAGCCGAGGTAGGCTCTCCCTGGCCTACCGGCGCAGTGTGTGCACCCTCAGATGAAGAGCCTAACCCCTCCACCGTCTCAGTCCGGGCAGCCTCAGAACGACCACCACAACTGCCAGAACCAGTACGACGACGTCTCGAGCTAGACCTCGCCGGCTTGATTATATTTATTGTTATTGCTTGATCACACCTTTTATGCATGTTTAAAGGGAATTGGTACTTGTAGTCACGCTTATAAAGATAATTAATAATCTTGTACTTTTTAGGGTTAATTTGATTATAATTCAAGTGATCGCTAATGATAGGTTTATTTGTGCATTAATATTCAACCAACATAGATAAACAGGTTTAGGGTTAAAACTATTGATTGTATGTTAATTAGAAAGCGCACATGAATACGATCAGAATAAAGTAGAGGCCTATTATTAGGGCAGGTTCAGTCTCTTTTAGGTTGGATTTTTAACTTCATCCCCAAACTACTAGTCATGGTTCTAGACCTATTGGAGTTGACAATCTCCTGGATCGTTAAGGGTGTAACCTTCACCCTGTGAACGGTTTACAAGTTCCTAAAACTTGTTGGCGACTCTTTTACTCTATCTTCTTTCCCTTTGGACACCACCGTACTTTAGTGTATGATTACAGTGGGGTTCAAGCTAGGGATTACGCTTGAAATATTCCCTACAGTAGCAGTCTCTTTTGTTCAGAGACCATGAACATATCCAGAAAAAGCTCTTTGTTCAGAGACGAGTGAACATCAAAACAACAAGATAGCATTCCCTAACTTGTGGAAGGTTGTCACAACAACAATGCAAGAAATCGGTTACTGTAGACACCCATTTGTGTCTCCTGTAAACCAAACCCGATGATGAGTGCCTTTCACGTCGAATCATAATCGAATGAAGTGAAAGTGTGGAAAAGTTTAGTGTTGCGGATAGTTTTAATTTATTTTCTTTTCTCTCTATTTTTGAAAACCTATTTTGAGAAAACAACCAATCCAGTTTGGCTGATCCATGATATGGGTCCAATAATAGTGTAGTTGTATGGGGTTTGAAAAGAGCTTTCCAACGATATATCATAAGCCCAATTCCGATGAATAATGAGGAAGTTATGGCCAAATTACTAAACTAGGCCTGGTTTGAGCTTTATATGCAGCCAAATGATCTAGGGGAGGGCCTAATATGGATTTATCATTCCTAATGCAATTAGGATTGGTTTTAGTCTTCTAGATTCTTCTAGAAGGTTCTTTTCATTCCTAATTTAATTAGCATTGAAAAATTGACTTTTGTTGATTTTTTAGAGTTTTAATCAGAATAAAAGAGTGATTTTTAGGGAAAATACGATTTTACCCTCTGTACGGCCAAATTTTATATGATTTTGGAAAACGCGTAAAAAAATATGATTAGTGCCTAACGCCAGTCATTAGCGCCTAGCGCCTGGCGCTAGCGTTAGCGCCTGGCGCTAATGGTTAGCGTCTGGCGCTAATTTCGTTTTTTCACATCGAAACTCTGATTTGTTTTTTTTTTTTTTATCTTTTTGGCTGATTTTCTCTATAAATAGCCTTCTAAAACTCCGTTTTGAAGAATCTACAATCATCAATATTCACTAATTCTCTTCTCTGTCGAAGCTAAAGCTTATTCTTTCTCTCTATTTTAAACTAGCCTTTTGCATACAGAATTCCGTATTCACAAGACCAAGAAACACCTAGCATTATTCGAAGTTGCCTTTGCCCTAGACATAAAAGGTTTTAATTTCTGAGGGTTTGGTCCCAAATCTCTCTTTCAATTATTTAATTTAATTGTTTATTTTTTATTTTCCTTGAAGTTAGTAACGCGTGTAATTTATTATTAGAAAGAGGTGCGAGGCATATAAGTAAGTGCTTTAATTGATTTTATTGTTATTATGATATAGAAATCATGCTTAGGTTGTAATTATGATTCCTAATGTTATGTTAGGGCATTTTGATCTTCTTATTATCATGTTTAGGGTAACTTTACTATCAAGTATGATTAAAAGTATAATAACTTTTATGTTTTTCCTAATATTCATGTTAGTATCATGTTAGGGCTAAATATTTGATTTTTATTGTTTAGTGACATGCTAGGGTTTGTTATTAATCTTGTTAGTATCATGCCTAGGATCTTGCTATTATTATGCTTTAACATGATTATTAATAATGATTATTATAATTTTAATTATTATTATGTTGCTTGATATATATATTTTAGTTATTGCTTGATCACACCTTTTATGCATGTTTAAACGGAATTTGGTACTTGTAATCATGCTTAATAAGATAATTTATAATCTTGTTTTGGGGTTAATATGATTATAATTCAAGTGATCGCCACTAATAGATTTGTTTGTGCATTAATATTTAACCAACATAGATAAACAGGTTTAGGGTTAATCCTATTGATTGCATGTTAGTCAAAAAGCGCACATGAATACAATCAGAATAAAGTAGAGACCTATTATTAGGGAAGGTTCAATTTCTTTTAGGTTGGATTTCTACCTTCATCCCCGAACTACCAGTTATGGTTTCAGGCCTATTGGAGTTGACGATCTCCTGGATCGTTAAGGGGTGTAATCTTCACCCTTTGAATGGTTTACAAGTTTCTAAAACTTGTTGGCGACTCTTTTGCTCTATCTTCTTTCCCTTTGGGCGCCACCGTACTTTGGTGTATGATCACAGTGGGGTTCAAGCTAGTGATAATGCTTGAAATATTCCCTACAGTTTTTGGCGACAACACCGGGGAGGATTTCTATTTTAATTCCTAAAATTTATTTCGGCAATGATTTAGAATGAGTGGATGAGACTCGAAAAGTTCTAAGTATTTCATGTGCGTAATTTTGATTAACATTATTGTCATATGCATAAAAATGATCTCATTGGAAAGACCATCCGTAATGAGTTAAAACATAGGATTTTTACACGTACGAAATTTGTGGAATATCTTTCACAACTAAAATCGAAATAATGCTGCACGAAATTGGAAAATTTTATCGAGCACAGAAAGCTGCTGAAGCATGTAGGAACTAGCGTCAGCGAACAAAGACTAGCGCCAACATTTTGACGTTAGCGCCAGGCGACAGCTTCTGTCGCTAGGCGCTAAAGCCAAAAGCTGGCGCTTGACTCTGTTTGCTGGCGCCAATTTCTTCTAATACCGAGCCAAAAATATGCGTTCTAATTTTGACCAGTTTTTAGCACTGTTTGCTCGATCCGACTTCCTGATTGAGTTTTTCTCACTTTTCTGAAACCCATATGTGTTCTACATATGGACATAACCCTCAGGGAATTCATTCTCCATTTACCTGATTGAACGCTCTGAGAACCAAAGGGTAATCCGAGAATGTTGAATTCACTAAACCATGGAAGCGAGTTTTTGTTTAAACTCCCGGTGTGCCATTCACTCGCGCCAACCCTTCACGGTTAGGCTTTCGCGCGGTGCATCCCTACAATTAACCATGGACCCTCTATTGACTAACCCATATCCCGAACTTTAGAGAACTAAAGCCATGGTTAGGTTACAAACTCATTGCATCATGTTGTGCCTACTTGACTAATTGTGCATTATTGCTTGTGCATACTCTATGTTTTTTTCCTAACCGTTTGTTTGACTTGTGCTAAGATTAAATAAATTGATTTATGACTAAAAGAACTTTTCCTAATTAATTAATTAATTAATTTGAGTAAATAAAGTCTAATAATTTAATTTGAGTTGACTTAGTACGACTTTACACATACCCTATAGAGTAATAATACCGAAAGCAGTTCCTGATCGACGTTCCAGCAATGGCGCCAAGATTTAAACTGCAGTGCCACTCTGTGGAGTGTAGCGCCTGGCGACAATCTTGTCGTCTGGCGCTACACTGCAAAGAGAGGCGCCAGTCCTGTCGTTTTGACGACAGTTCGGTTTATTGCTCGAGTCATCACCTTATGTCTAATTGAGCAGTTTTCAAGTCAATTCAATTAATTTTTATTTGTTAAGTCATTAATTGAGTCTAAGCACTAAGTCCCATGGTCTTACACAAGACTCAAAGCATGTCACTTACACTAACCATATAAAGCGCACACTAATATACACTTTGACCATGTCTAAGGGAGTCTTGTATGCGCGTATTTTCCGTCATTTTTCAGGGGGTAAGTCGGATATTAATCCTCCAAATAAATCAAATTGTTGGAACCCTATACTTAATTCCCAAAATTTATATACCTTACTTTTGCCAAAAATATGCACCTATTTTTGTCTTTTTCTTTCAAACCGTAAAGTCAAGGTCAATTTGAGTCAAGTAATTAAAACAAAAATGGTTTAATTTAATGCGCGTGGTCAAGAAAGGAAGGGCGTTTGATCAAAGACAACCTTTTTATCCATGTCCAACTTTTGGGCAAACTTATCGCTCATAAAAGGAAAGCTAAGACAATAATGGCAACTCAGGAGGAAGTTAATGAGCTCAGGAGCCAACTGATTACTAATACTGAGGCATTAAAGGTTCTAACCCTCAAGATTGATGATCCTGTGAAACAACAACAGATGGGCCTCATGCAAGAGAGTCTAAGCAAGCTGTCTATTAGCTCACAAGGGGTCTCGGTGGACAAGGATCTTCTTCCGCAGAAGTTCAATGCCAACGACATCTCAAAATTCAAAGCGACTGATAACCCTTACTTTCATTTAAGAGCCTTCGAAACAATAATGAGTATTAAGGGTATTGACAAAAAAGTGTTTCCTTCTTTGTTTTCACTATCTCTCGAAACCGTTTGCCAACTGTAGACACCCATTTGTGTCTCCCCAAAACAAAACCCGGTGATGAGTACCTTTCACGTCGAATCATAATCGAATGAAGTGAAAGTGTGGAAAGTTTAGTGTTGCGGATAGTTTTAATTTCTTTTCTTTTCTCTCTGTTTTTGAAAACCTATTTTAAGAAAATAGCCAATCCAGTTTGGTTATCCATGATATGGGTCCGATAGTAGTGTAGTTAGGTAGGGCTTGAAAAGACCTTTCCAACGATCTATTATAAGCCCAATTCTGATGAATATTGAGGAAGTTATGGCCAAATTACTAAAATGGGCCCGGTTTGAGCCTTATATGCGGCCCAATGATCTAAAGGAGGGCCTAATATAGATTTATCATTCGTAATGCAATTAGGAATGGTTTTAGTCTTCTAGATTCTTCTAAAAGGTTGTTTTCATTCCTAATTCAATTAGCATTGATAAATTGATTTTTGTTGACTTTTCAAAGTTTTAATCAGAATAAAAGAATGTTTTTGAGGAAAATACGATTTTATCCTCCTGTACGGTTAAATTCTATCTGATTTTAGAAAAAACGCGTCAAAAACAGGATTAGCGCTTAACGCCAGACATTAGCGCCTGGATCTAAGCCTGGAGCCTGGCTCTAGCGTTAGCGCCTGACGCTAATTGCCAGCGTTGGCGCTAATCGAGTTCTATTTGCGTTAGAACTTTGATTTGTTTTTTTTATCTTTTTGGCTCATTTTCTCTATAAATAGCCTTCCAAAAAACCCGTTTTGAACAACCAAATCTAGCATCTGTAATCTACAATCTACAATCTACAACCTCCAATCTACAATCATCAACTTTCTCTCTAAGCTAAAGCTTCTCTCTCTCTTTTCTAAACTAGCCCTTTCTTACAAAATTCCGCATTCACAAGATCTAGAAACACCTAGCATTATTCAAAGTTGTCTTTGCCCTAGACGTGAAAGGTTTTAATTTCTGAGGGTTTGGTCCTAAATCTCTATTTCAATTATTTAATTTAACTGTTTTGATTATTATTTTCCTTGAAGTTACTAACACGTGTATTTTGTTATTAGAAAGAGGTACGAGGCATCCAAGTAAGTACTTTAATGGTTTAATTGATATTATGATATAGAAATCATGCTTAGGTTGTTATTTTGATTCCTAGTATCATGTTAGGATGTTTTCCTTAATTTGATGTTTAGGGTGACAACAATAAATTCCTAGTATCATGTCTAGGGTAACTTTAATACCAAGTATGATTAAAAGTATGATGCCTTTTATGTTCTTCCTAATATTTATGATTGTTAGTATCATGTTAGGGTTAAAGTTTTGATCTTTATTGTTTAGTGACATGCTAGGGTTTGTTATTAATCTTGTTAGTATCATGCCTAGGATCTTTCTATTAATATTATGCTTTAACATGATTATTATAATTATGATTATGATTATAATTATAATTTATTGTTATTATGTTGCTTGATATTTATTGTTATTGCTTGATCACACCTTTTTTATGGATGTTTAAAGGGAATTTGTAATTGTAATCACGCTTAATAAGATAATTAATAATTATGTTTAGGGTTAATTTGATTATAATTCAAGTGATCGCCAATAATAGATTTATTTGTGCATTAAATTCAACCAACATAGATAAACAGGTTTAGGGTAAACCTATTGATTGCATGTTAGTCAGAAAGCGCACATGAATACGATCAGAATAAAGTAGATGCCTCGAATTAGGGCAGGTTCAATCTCTTTTAGGTTGGATTTGTACCTTCATCACCGAACTACCAGTCATGGTTCCAGACCTATTGGAGTTGACGATCTCTTGGATTGTTAAGGGGTGTAACCTTCACCTCGTGAACGGTTTACAAGTTCCTAAAACTTGTTGGAGACTCTTTCGCTCTATCTTTCTTCCCTTTGTGCGCCACCATATTTTAGTGTATGATCACAGTGGGGTTCAAGCTAGGGATATTGCTTGAAATATTCCCACAGTTTTTGGCGACTCCACTGGGGAGGATTTCTATTTTAATTCCTAAAATTTATTACGACAATGATTTAGAATGAGTGGATGAGACTCGAAAAGTTCTAAGTATTTCATGTGCTTAATTTTGATTAACATTATTGTCATATGCATAAAAAGATCTCATTGGAAAGACCATCCGTAATGAGTTAAAATATAGGATGTTTACACGTACGAAATTTGAGGAATATCTTTCACAACTAGAATTGAAATAACACTGCGCGAAACTGGAAAATTTTCTCGAGCACAGAAAGCTGCTGAGGCATGTAGGAACTAGCGTCAGCGAAAAAAGATTAGCGCCAGTATTTTGACTTTAGCGCCAGACGACAGCCTCTGTCGCTAGGCGCTAAAGCCAAAAGCTAGCGCTATCCTCTGTTTGCTGGCGCCAAGTTCTCCCAATACCAAGCCAGAAATATGCGTTCTAATTTTGACCAGTTTTTAGCTCTGTTTGCTCGATCCTACTTCCTGATTGAGTTTTTCTCACTTTTTCTGAAACCCATATGTGTTCTACATATGGACATTTCCCCCTGGGAATTCATGCTCCATCTACCTTATTGAGCGCTCTGTGCAACAAAGGGTACATCCGAGAATGTTCAATTCACCAAACCATGGAAGCGAGTTTTTAAATTCGCGGTGTCCCATCCACTCGCGCCAACCCTTCACGGTAAGGCTTCCGCGCGGTGCATCCGGACAATTAACCATGGACCCTCTATTGACTAACCCATATCCCGAACTTTAGAGAACTAGAGTCATGGTTAGGTTACAAACTCATTGCATCATGATGTGTTTACTTGACTAATTATGCATTATTGGTTGTGCATTCTCTATATGTTTTTTCCTAACCGTTTTTTTGACTTGTGTTAAGAAAAAATAAACTGCTTAATGGCTAAAAAGACTTTGCTTAATTAATTAATTAACTAATTAATTTTGGTAATTAGAGTCTAATAATTTAATCAGAGTTGACTTAGTACGACTTTAGGCATACCTTGCAGAGTAATAATACCAAAAGCAGTTCCAGATCAATGTTCCAGCACTGGCGCCGAGATTTGGACTGCAGCGCCACTCTGTGGAGTGTAGTGCCTGGCGAAAGCTCTGTCGTCTGGCGCTACACTACACAGTGCGGCGCCAGTCCTGTCGTTTTGGCGACAGTTTGGTATATTGCTCGAGTCATCACTTTGTGTCTAATTGAACAGTTTGTTAATCAATTCGTTTATTTTTATTAATAATGATGCCTTGTTAAGTCATTAATCGAGTCTAGGCACTAAGTCCCGTGGTTTTACACAAAAGTCAAAGCATGTCACTAACACTCACTAGTCTTAGAACACACTTTGAGTATATGTCACCATGACCATGTCATAGGTTCATGCATGAGTCAGTTTTTTCCGTCATTTGAGTTGGGGGTGCATTCCATTCCTAATTCTTCATATCCCTCCATCTACATCATCTTTCTTTACTTCCTCCATCCATTGCATGTTGAATAGAGTTTGAGTCAAATAATTAACAATGAATATCCCCAAATTCCTTTTCCACAGTACTTGGTCGAGGAGAGAAGGGCGATTAATCAAGGACAACCTCTGTATTCAATTCTTACTTTTTGATAAACCGATTCGTCAAAATAGGAAAGCTAAAAAGATAATGGCAACTCATGAGGAAGTTAATGAACTTAGGAGTCAATTGACTGACGTGACTGAGGCGTTGAAGGCTTTAGCCCTCAAAATTGATGACCCTGTGAAGCAACAACAAATGAACCTTATGCAAGAAAGCTTGAGCAAGCTATCTAGTGACTATAAATTTCAAGACATTAGTTCACAAGGGGTATCGGTGGACAAGGAACTTCTTCCGCATAAGTTCAATGCCAACGACATCCCAAAATTCAAGGCAACAGATAACCCTTACTTTCATCTAAGAGCTTTTGAAACCATAATGAACATTAAGGGGATTGATAAGAAAGTCTTTCGTTCTTTATTTACTTTATATCTTGATACCGTTTGTCAACAATGGTTCTTTTCCCTTGACAAAGAGAAAACCTCTTCTTGGGAGTCGACAACAAACGCTTTCATAGATAGATATAAGTGCAACATTCAAGACGAAACAGACCACTGACAACTTGAGATGTTAAAACAAAAAGAAAACGAAGGGTTCACTTCTTTCTTCAACAAATGGAGGGAAACTTCTGTTAATATGGTCAAGGTTCCTACCGAAAAAGAATCTGTGAGGATGTTTATCAAGAACCTTCAAGAAAAATATGCAAAGCACTTAAAATACCAACACAACTTGAATAATTTCAAGGCTGTGTATAATATAGGCATTGACATTGAAAATGACTTTCTGAAAGATAATAGTGCGAGTGGAAAGAAGAACGACCATCCTTCTTCTTCCTCTCCCATTAATGAAGTACATGCTACGAACACCTCTAAATTACGAATCCAAAGGTCAAAAAGAGTGTTCACTCCACTTGGTATGAGTTATGAAACAGCTTTCGAGAAGCTACACCACAAAGGACTAGTCATGCCCATAGGGCCTATCAAAGATCCAGTTCCAGAAGCCAGGCCACCCAAATGGGATCCTAATAAACATTGCAAATATCACCAAGGAAAGGGTCACGATACTGAGAAGTGTTGGAAACTCAAAGAAGCTATTCAAGATCTGATTGATGACAATAAAACTTCTGAGATTCTAGCCATTGAAGAAGATCAAACATCCTTCGATCCTTCACTCCTTATCACACCTGTAGGTGAGCCCATGATCGAGACAGCTTATATAACCTTTCTTGATGAAGTGGCCATGATTGAGGAGGGTGAAAGTATTTTTATTAATAATACAAGGAAAGACTCGTCAAGTCTAAAAGAGGACGTTCGAAAACTGCAAGATGTCGTTGCCATGCTCTTGAATGTGGTAGAAGGTCTAGCAAATCGGGTGATGGTTATCGAACAAAATTCTCACCAAGGATTTAATGAAGAACTCAATGCTCCTAAGCCACGGGCAAAACGGACCATTGAAGAATACACACTAATAGGAATGACTTACAATGAAGCTTTTGACTGTCTTCACGATCAAGGTCTCATTCACCCCATTGGTCCCAGTCAAGACCCTCCGCCTGTAAAATAGTATCCTAATTGGGACCCAAATTCTTATTGCCAATACCATAGAGGTCGTGGTCACACCACCAAAGCATGTCTCGCCCTCAAAGATCGTGTTTAAGAACTCATTGATTCAAATCTCCTTCATGTTCCCTCGCGCGACAAGAAGGCCAAGATCAATAACAATAACAACAGTGGCTGTAAAGGAAAGAAGAACGACTATCCTTCTTCTTCCGAAAACACCTACTCTAGTAACAATATTGGTACTTTCGACCTTAATGAAATCTTAGCCACGGATAATCGAGGATTTAGAAAGCAACTAAGAAAGGATTTCACCCCTATAGGAATTAGCTACGATGATGCTTTCGATCAACTCCATGCAAAGGGACTCATTACTCCTATTGGACCCATTCAAGATCCCCCACTTGAGAAGAGATTGCCTAGTTGGAACCCAAATGTACGCTGCAGGTACCATCAAGGTAGGGGTCATACTACTGAGAGTTGTTGGAAGCTAAAGGAAGCAATCCAATATTTGGTCGACAATAACGGGCTTCCAATACCTCCAGTCGGCAAGAACACCAAGTGATGATTATCCAAGGGGCAAGACGCAAGCTTCAACGACAAGATTTCATGATCTTTTTTCTATTTTTTATTTACCCTTTCCCCAATAAGTCTAGCATAGGCACCTTTTTATTCCCCTTATATTTATTTGTAGGATCATTATTTCTTTTCCTTTAACAAAAATGAGCATTTATGTTCTTGCATATGATCATTTCATTACATTAAAAAAATATTTAAAAAAATTCCATGTCAAACTAAGCACAAGGTATACCAATGATTTGAGGCACCCCTTGTAGCCACATCATATTGCCATTCACCTTTCTAATTTACAATCCTTTCTTCATACACAACTTTGAGCCTCGCCTAACGATAGACCATTCATTTTTCTACCCATATCTACCTAACTTTGGGATGGGATGGTGATAAGTCATATATTAAGCGTGTTTTTAGAGTTCATTTAGGTAGTTTTCAAGCTTAGATTAATTGTTCATAGCTTATTTTAGCTTGTTTTGATTTGGTTGTGATCATGTTGTGCTTTTATGGGTAGTTTCGTTGTTTTTGATGTATTTCAGGATGAACGAGACTAATTTGGATGGTCACAAGAGTTTGTTAAGATGGAAGAGTGATGATACCCGTGTCTGCCCTGGCAGGGCAACATTGCCCAGGCAGCCAGGGCAAAGGAAGGAGAAGAGAAGAGCAAAGTAGTACATATATGTATCTTACCCTCATCGCCCTGGAGGGAAACATTGCCCTGGCAGCCAGGGCGAAGAAAAAAGAAGTGAAGAATTCAACTCCTATCCGCCCGGACCGGGCGGCATTGCCCTGGCAGACTGGGCGGGCAGAGTATTGTGTGAGGAGGCGAGTTTGTGTGTCGCGCCCGATCGGGCGGAGTTTCGCGAAGCCCGTTTTCTTATTTCTCGGGATTTCTTAATTAAGGGATATAAATAGCCATTGTAAACCCCGATTAAATATACTTAGTTATTATTTTCTATCTTTAAAACCTTCATTAGAACACTAATATTCTCTCTAGATCTAGATTAATTTGCACTTTCAAGTTTTGATCTTTGTTCATCAACAATTGGTACTTTTCTTCATTCAAGCAATTGGTATTCATCTTTATTTCTTCTTTTACTTTTAATTACTTATTAATCATGTTTTCTTCATTGATTTTTCTTTTTGATTTCATTAATATGTGTGAGTAGTTTCTTTATTCCAAGATCTAGCGGAACCCGAATATGATTAATGCATGATTTAATTATTTAAATTCTCTAATAATAATTGTAATTGATATGCTTAATTGATTGTGCTTATGCCAATACTAGATTAGGGATAATTGGTATTTTTATTAATCCTTTGTTTTAATCACAACGGGAGTTGGGTTTTGACGGATTTGAATAAATCAATTAAGGGTTTGAAGTTCATCACGGGAGTAGTTGAATGGATGATTAGGAAGTTAAAGTAATGTTCTTATGGTCTTTAATTTACATGATTCCACGGAAGTAGGCTTGATTGTGATTAGAGAAGCCATTGATAACTCGGGAGAGACCATTGGTATTATTCATGGATTACTTTTCCTCATTAATCAATTGAATTATGTGTTAGGGGTAGAACGACTATTGCATTAATTGTATTCGTGGTGATGTTTGATCTTGGATGTTTTTAGCATTGATTTGTCATATTACTTAGATTTAATCATTTTAATTAGTTATTTAGTTATTGATTCTCACTTTTTTGAATTGTTTACTTGCTTAGTAATTGCTTGAGTCTATTTAATTAGTTGAATCATAGTCTCTTGGGATCCGACCCTTGCTTCCCGTCTACATAGTAGTGGTCTAGTTAGGTTTATTTTTGTTAAGTACGCGACACGCCTATCAAATTTTGGCGCCGTTGCCGGGGACTAACGTTTCATTCTAGTTATTGGTGATTCGTTTTACTAAGCATATATTTTGTTGCTTCGGCTATTGTTCCTTGTGTATTTGATCTCCCGTTTTATTTTCTTTGTTGCATGCAAACTCGAAGTTCAGGTTCAGATGATTTAACACCTTTTGATTCTGAGATCGAAGCTACTTCAAGAAGACAAAGAGGTAGAATAAGGAGAAATCGAAATATAAGAAACATGGTCGACCAAGGAAAAAAATCTCTTTTGGAGTATGGTATTCCGGATACAACAACCGGATTTCTCTCCAGTATTGTTAGACCACCTATCACCGCTTAGAGTTTTGAGTTGAATCCTCAATTTATACAGTTCATCTCCAATGATTCTTTTGCGGGCTCATCAAATGATTGCCCTGTGACTCACATTGATAGTTTCTTGGAGAAGTGTGACACTATGAAGCTCAAGGGTGTCACTGATGATGCTATTAGACTACGCCTTTTCCCTTTTTCACTAAGGGATAAGGCAAGGGAGTGGCTACGAGATGAAGGTATTGGTTCCTTTCATACGTGGGACAAGCTTGCTAAGGCCTTCCTAGTAAAATTCTTGGGGCAAGAGAAAACCGCAAAATTAAGGAACGAGCTATCTACCTTCCATCAATCTAATGACGAGTCTTTATATGAGGCATGGAGAAGGTTTAAGCTATTGTAGAGACAATGCCCTCACCATGGTATTCTAGAATGGATGTTGATCCAAACATTCTATAATGGTTTGACCTATGAGTTTCGCATATATATTGATGCTGCGTCTGGAGGTTCTATCATGACAAAGAACCCAACCGATGCAAAGGATTTGATTGAGAAGATGGCGGCTAATGATAATTACCATCCAAGGGGACGAAATGCTATCAACACAGGTAATAAACATGATGTTGATGCTCTAACCATGTTGACTAGTTTTGTGCAGGCATTAACTCATAAGGTCAATCAAATCCAAGCTGAGTCCCCTCGACCCTCGATGGAAACTTGTCAGATGTGTGGACTGCAAGGCCATACTGCACGGGAGTGTCAACCTAATTATGATGGAATGACGATTGAGCAAGCTAATGCTTTTTATACCACAACCTCCACAAGGCCATTTGATGAAGCGTGGAGAAATCATCAAGGGCTCTCATATATGAACAATCAGGCTCAAGTGAATCCTCAACCACCACCTACTTTTCAATCAAGGGCACCTTTCAATCATCAATCCACACAACTCCCACCACCCCAAACCTCAAAATTTGATCTTGAATCAATTATGAAGGCTTTTACTACCTCCCAAATTCAACAACAAGAGCTTATATCAAGGCAATTTGAGCTACAAGCAAAGAAAAATGAGTACTTCAAAAACTCAATCCAATTGCTCACCGCTCAAAATAAGAGGATAGAGACTCATCTTTCTCAACTTTCACAGCAAGTGAGTCATCTAAAAACTCTTCAAGATCAAGCAAAAGTCCAAACGAAACAATGCAATGCAGTTTTTGTGAAGAGAGATGGATTGACTACGGGGGGTTTAGAGGAGAAAGTGTGCAATCTGGAGTCGAAAACTGAAATACGCGAGAATGAAGGTCCCAAATATGTTGCTCCACAAGCCTATGAGGAACCGATGCCTTTCCCGCAAAGGTTATCAAAAGCTGTGCTCGATAAGCATTTTGGGAAATATTATGAGACTCTTAAGAAGGTATATGCTACCATTCCTTTTTCAGATCTTATGATTCAAATGCCTCAATTTGCAAAATTTGTGAAAGGAATTCTAGATCATAATCATAATAATAAGGAATTAGAAAATTTGGTAGTGAAGAAGCATGGCTCTGATATTTTACATGAGAACCTACCACCTAAATTGCATGATCCTGGTAGTTTTACTATTCCTTGCAAGATAAACGAAACAACTTTTGATAGGGTCTTGTGTGATTTAGGTGCAAGTGTTAACTTAATGCCTTCTTTAGTGTATGACAAATTAGGTTTGAAAAACCTTAAACCCTCTCCTATATCTCTTTATATGGCTGATAGAACTGTTAGACTCCCTAAGGGTGTAGTTGAAGATGTATTAGTTGGGATTGGTGAACTTGTTTTTCCTATTGAGTTTGTTGTGGTGGATATGAAAGAAGACCATAAGATCCTACTCATCTTTGGTCGCCCTTTTCTTGCTACAAGTCAAGCTTTAATAGATGTTCCTAGAGGAAAAGTGACCATTAGAGCTCGGGATAAACAAGTTGTGTTTAAGCTTTTCAATGACCATAATTTTACTTTTGATGGTGGTACTTGTTTGAGAATCGATGCTACTAACATTTTGGTTGATAAGTGTATTTCTAATAGAAATCCTGTGAGCAAAAAGGACAATATTCCACCACATGATGGGTTTAGTTACATGAAGGTCAATTCGAATACAAAGCACATCAACTCTAATTTGAAGGAGTCGTTTGGAGGTGGATATATTGATGAGAAATACCACAGAGTATCTTCTTCTTGTGGTGACCCAGGTTGAGCTACTAAAGAGGGGTTGAGCTAAAGACCTTAAACAAGCGCTAAATGGGAGGCAACCCATTTCCTTTTTTGTTTTATTTTCCTTTTAGTTTCTTTTTTGTTTTATTTTCTTAGGTATGATCTCTCCTCTGCCAGTAGGGCCTAGTTTTCTTTTTCCCTTGCCTGTTCTTATTCGATATATGTTCACATTGAGGACAATGTGAAGTTTAGCTTGGGGAGGGATTACTTTCTGCTTTGGGTTCTTTATACGACTATGCCTCGATGATGTTATGTAATATATGTGTGATTTTAAAAATTGAAAAAAACTTGTTTTTGAAAACCCATTCACTGATTGATTTGGAATTGAACTTGTTTGTGGCTAGAAGGGTCTCCCCGCTCGACCAATATGGATAGCTTGAGTACCTATGTGAGACTTTTGAGCCATTTTTGACCGATACATCTTATTCAGCCATTCTTTTTTCATGTGTGTTAGATTTTCCTTCATGTAATATGATTCTTGGATTTGCTTTGCGATTATTTGAGACTTATGATGCAATATGGAAGAGTTATTGAAGTTCCTTTTAGATAATTTGAGCCAAAACTTCTTAGGTGTTTGATGCTTATTCTATTTTCGTTTTATTTTACATTAACTCTTAGGATGAACCAATTTGAGCCATGATTCCCCTTCTTTGACGCCTTACATTTTATGCCTTAGAGCCTTTTTGTAGGTTTATTTGATGGAGAATCAATGTATTATTTATGCCCTCTTGAGTTTTGTTTGGAAAATAAAAGAGAAAAAAAGAATTTAGAAAAAAAAAGAGCAAAAATGAAAAAATTCAAAAAAAATAAGTTTGTGTATGCTCTAAGTTTCAAAGAAAAAAAAATTGAAAAAAATGAGAAAATGAGAATGAATAAAAAAGAAGCAATGTTTGTCATGGAAATTTATGTTGTCTTGTGAATAAAAATAAGGGCATGCTTATATGTTGTGCGGAGGATATAAGGTTGGTTTGAACCCAACATTTGGTTATGTAGTGGGATTAAGATTTTGTTATTTTTGAGCACCACATTCCCTAATGACATCCGTCTAACCCCATATAACCAAGCCTACCCTTATTAAGGATCTCATGACTTCTGTACTTGCATCATCGCATTACAAGTGGAGAAAATCTATGAGCAAATCTAAAGAGGACAATTGCATGAAGTCGACGTGCATAATTGCAATTAGGATGAGTGATTTCTTATTCTAACACTTATAAACACATGAGTGGCTTATTTGTTTTATTTGCACAACTAAAGTGAGATGCTATTCATATATGACTGAGTTGGTTAGGGGAGATGTGTGGAAAGGTTGGTTGTCAATTTCGAATGCTTGAAGTATATGGTGGTTTTATAATCACTAACTTTCATTTCTTGTTTTTCCACTTGGTTTTAATTAGTTCGCACATATATTCTTGCTTGAGGGACCATCCTACTCTTCTTGTGTTCTATGTTTCAATGCTTGAGGACAAGCATTGGTCAAGCTTTGGGGAGTTTGATAAGTCGTATATTGAGCGTGTTTTTAGAGTTCATTTAGGTAGTTTTCAAGCTTAGATTAATTGTTCATAGCTTATTTTATCTTATTTTGATTTGGTTGTGATCATGTTGTGCTTTTATGGGTAGTTTCGTTGTTTTTGATGTATTTCAGGATGAACGAGACTAATTTGGATGGTCACAAGAGTTTGTTAAGATGGAAGAGTGATGATACCCGTGTCCGCCCTGGCAGGGCAACATTGCCCAGGCAGCCAGGGCAAAGGAAGGAGAAGAGAAGAGGAACGTAGTACATAGATGTATCTTACCCCCATCGCCCTGGAGGGCAACATTGCCCTGGCGACCAGGGTGAAGAAAAAAGAAGTGAAGAATTCAACTCCTATCCGCCCGGCCCGGGCGACATTGCCCTGGCAGACCGGGCGGGCAGAGTATTGTGCGAGGAGGCGAGTTTGTGTGTCGCGCCCGACCGGGCGGCTTTGCCCGGCCTAACTAGGCGGAGTTTTGTGAAGCCCGTTTTCTTATTTCTCGGGATTTATTAATTAAGGGATATAAATACCCATTGTAAACCCCGATTAAATATACTTAGTTATTATTTTCTAGCTTTAAAATCTTCATTAGAACCCTATTATTCTCTCTAGATCTAGATTAATTTGCACTTTCAAGTTTTGATCTTTGTTCATCAACAATTGGTACTTTTCTTCATTCAAGCAATTGGTATTCATCTTTATTTCTTCTTTTACTTTTAATTACTTATTAATCATGTTTTCTTCATTGATTATTGTTTTTGCTTTCATTAATATGTGTGAGTAGTTTCTTTATTCCAAGATCTAGCGGAACCCGAATATGATTAATGCATGATTTAATTCTTTAAATTCTCTAATAATAATTGTAATTGATATGCTTAATTGATTGTGCTTATGCCAATACTAGATTAGGGATAATTGGTATTGTTATTAATCCTTTGTTTTAATCGCAACGGGAGTTGGGTTTTGACGGATTTGAATAAATCAATTAAGGGTTTGAAGTTCATCACGGGAGTAGTTGAATGGATGATTAGGAAGTTAAAGTAATGTTCTTAAGGTCTTTAATTTACATGATTCCACGGAAGTAGGCTTGATTGTGATTAGAGAAGCCATTGATAACTCGGGAAAGACCATTGGTATTATTCATGGATTACTTTTCCTCATTAATCAATTGAATTATGTGTTAGGGGTAGAACGACTATTGCATTAATTGTATTCGTGGTGATGCTTGATCTTGGATGTTTTTAGCATTGATTTGTCATATTACTTAGATTTAATCGTTTTAATTAGTTCTTTAGTTATTGATTCTCACTTATTTGAATTGTTTACTTGCTTAGTAATTGCTTGAGTCTATTTAATTAGTTGAATCATAGTCTCTTGGGATCCGACCCTTTCTTGCCCGTCTACATAGTAGTGGTCTAGTTAGGTTTATTTTTGTTAGGTACGCGACACGCCTATCAGATGGTGTGTAACCTATGCAATTACAAAAAGCTTGAGTGATTTCAAAAGATTAAAATAGCAAAAAATAAATAAAATAAGAAAAAAAATAAATAAAAGTGTACAAAAAGGGCAAGTGTTCCAATGTCTTTGACATGAACATGTCTTTGATATGAACACGTCTCAGATTGCGTCTCTTATCGAGTGCTCGGTACCGTGCCTGAGAAACATGAATGCCAAGTGAGTGATAGACCGCATGATCGGGATTGCCCACACTTATAAAAATAAAAATAAAAATAAATGCTAAAGCATTAAAAAAAAAAAGGAGAAAAGAGAAGCAAGCCTCAAGCACAAAAATATATCAAAAGCAAAGTTGCACACCTTGGGGGCTTATCTAGGGTCTTGAGCTTTTTATCCCCTTCTTCTTCAACCTTTATCCTAACCACGTTACAACCCTTAAAAAGACCTTTTTGAGGTATACACACACTTGTGCGAGGTTCGGCTAGAGCTACGTTCGGCCTGATTCCTAACGGATATGTAGGCAACCTCACATCGAGGTGCGACCGTAATAAAAATGCGTTCATATTCACATTCACACACTTACACCATGATCATATCAAGGGATCTCCAATGCTCATCCCTATCTACTTAGAGCTAGACTTGGGGGCTTGATCCTTACATCATTAGCTTACCTAGCCTAAAGAGTTGCCATCATTTGACTCTTCTTGAAATAATATTTTCCCACACACTTAGCCCTTGCAGCCTAACTTTAGTGTCACTTTCACACACTGCACAGATACATGGCCAAATATACTTTCCCTTAGGAACCCTTTGTCATGAAATCTTAACACAACGTTGAAGCATGTATTGTCATATCAAAATCACTCATCAATCATAATCATCATTACATCGAAGTATGAAGTGCTTAGCCTCCGTGCCTAAGTTACCAAAATACTTTCATTATCAAGTCAACTAGGATAGTCTAAGATGTTACAATCCTTGTACTGTGAGAAACAACATTTGACTAAGCTCATTATTCAACATGCACCTTCAAAAACTTCACTTTGATTCTTTTTCGTGTCTTTCTTTTTTGGGAGAAAGTCGGTACCCTCCATAAAAATGACGGAATTTTTTTTTCTTTTTTTCATTTTCGAGTCGCACAATCATAATACAATGCACACACGGGTCATGAGTCACACGTGTCATTTCACTTCGAGTCGAGTCAACCTCGAGTCAATCACAGCGAGTCAAGTTTATACCTTGAGTCGTGTCAAGTCAATGAGTCAAGCGACATTAAACCTTATGTCAACCCTAAAATAATTAAAGATATTAGCAAAGTCCTATAGTCAAATATAAAGCGGCAGCAAGAGCAGAATAGGGAAGACCCGACTCCAGCGCCAGACGACAACATCTAACCTCTGGCAACAGATTTCAGCGCCTTGCGCTAGATTTCAGCGTCTGGAGACAGAGCCAAATCGCGGCACCAGAGGCATTGCGACAGCGAAAAAACACTTAACCACTCAGAGTAGTTATTTTAACCTCTTTCAGCAATTTAGGGTTCCTTGGTACGCCAGTTAGCCCCTATAAGCAATTTGACATGATTAAGTAGGCGGCTTGATTACAATCGCAATAAGTGATCGACCTAAATAAAGATCGTCTCACTTAGCTTAAAGCGCCTAAAACATTGGCTCATCACAAGGCACCGACATACTGGTTCACAAGAAGCAAAAGCGCCGACGTACTGGCAGAGCGGAAGCAAAGTTCAAGCGAGCTTTAAAGATCAACAAGCGTTGGTCTTCGGAAGATTTCTTCGGAATATTATCGCAAAAAACATTCAAGTATTAGAGCTCTATTATTCAGAGACGCGTGGACATATCATTAAAGCTCTATTGTTCAGAGACGGGTGGACATATCATCAAAGCTCTATTGTTCAGAGACGCATGGACATATCATCAAAGCCCTATTGTTCAGAGACGCGTAGACATATTATTCAAGCTCTTTTGCTTAGAGACGCGTGGGCATCCTATTATCGAGCTCTTTTGCTCAAAGACGCGTGGGCATCCTATTATCAAGCTCTTTGTTCAAAGACGCGTGGTTTAGGGAATATTTCAAGCGTTAATCCACTAGCTTGAACCCCACTGTGATCATACACTAAAGTACGGTGGCGTCCAAAAGGGAAGAAGATAGAGCAAAAGAGTCGCCAACAAGTTTTTTAGGAACTTGTAAACCATTCACGAGGTGAAGGTTACACCCCTTAACGATCCAAGAGATCGTTAACTCCATAAGGTCTTGAACCAAATAGGGTTCGGGGATGAAGGTACAAATCCAACCTAAAAGAGATTGAACCTGCCCTAATAATAGGCCTCTACTTTATTCTGATCGTATTCATGTGCGTTTTCTGACTAACATGCAATCAATAGGATTAACCCTAAACTTGTTTATCTATGTTGGTTGAATATTAATGCACAAATAAATCTATTATTGGCGATCACTTGAATTATAATCATATTAACCCTAAACAAGATTATTAATATCTTATTAAGAGTGATTACAAGTACCAATTTCCCTTTAAACATGCATAAAAGGTGTGATCAAGCAATAACAAAAAAAATCAAGCAACATCAAAGTAATCATCATAAATAATAATCATAATCATGATAATAATAATTACAATCATAAAATTAAAATCATAATCAAAACAATTATAAAAATAACCATGAATCATGTTAAAGCATAATAATAGCAAGATCCTAGGCATGATACTAAAAAAATTAATAACAAACCCTAGCATGTCACTAGCTAAACTATAAAAATCATATACTTAACCCTAACATGATACTAACAATCATAAATATTAGGAAGAACATACAAGGCATCATAACAATCTTACTTAGTATTAAAGTTACCCTAGACATGATACTAGGAATATCATAATAACAACCTAAACATGAACTCTATATCATAATATCAATAAAAACCATTAAAGTACTTACTTTGATGCCTCGTACATCTTTCTAACAACAAAATACACACGTTAGTAACTTCAATGAAAATAATAAAACAAAACAATTAAATCAAATAATGGAAAGAGAGATTTGGGACCAAACCCTCAGAAATTAAACCTTTCACGTCTAGGGCGAAGGCAATTAACTTTGAATATGGCTAGGTGTATCTAAGTCGAATGAATGCGGAATTTTTATATTTGAGAGAAGGCTAGTTTAGAAAAAAGAAAGAGAGAGAGTAAGGAAATATTGATGAGAGTTGGTAGATTGTAGATGAATGAAAATTGGTTATCAAAAACGGAGTTTTTAGCACGTTATTTATAGAGAAAATCAGCCAAAAAGATAAAATATCAAAACAGAGTTCTGGCGCACATAAAACGATGTTGGCGCCAACGCTGGCTATTGGCGCCAGACGCCAACATTAGCGTCAGGCGCCAATGCTAGCGTCAGGCGCTACAGCTGGCGTTTGGCGCTGATTCAGAAATTCACGCGTTTTCTTAAAATCAGATAGAAATTGCCGTACAGGTGGATAAAATCGTATCTTCCTCAAAAAACGTTCTATGACTATAATTAAAACTCTGAAAAGTCAACAAAAGTCAATTTATCAATGCTAATTGAATTAGGAATGAAAATAACCTTCTAGAAGAATCTAGAAGACTAAAACCATTCCTAATTGCACTAGGAATGATAAATCTATATTAGGCCCTTCCCTAGATCATTGGGCCGCATATAACGCTCAAAACGAGTCCAGTTTAGTAATTTGGCCATAACTTCCTCAATATTCATCAGAATTGGGCTTATAATATATCGTTGGAAAGCTCTTGTCAAGCCCCATCCAACTACACTAATATTGTACCCATATCATGGACCAACCAAAATGGATTGGCTGTTTTCTTAAAATAAGTTTTCAAAAACATAGAGAAGAGAAAAGAAATTAAAAACTATCCGCTACACTAGACTTTCCACACTTTCACTTCATTCGATTATGATTCGACGCGAAAGGTACTCATCACTGGGTTTGGTTTTGGGGAGACACAAATAGGTGTCTACACGTGGACACATCATTCAGAAGTTCATATTAAAAAGAAGCTCTATTGTTTAGAGACGCGCGAACATATCCAAAAAGCTCTGTTGTTCAGAGGCGAGTGAACATCAAAACAGTAAGATGGCGTTCCCTAGCTTGTGGAAGGTGGTCACAACAAAAAAATGCAACAATCGGTTACCCCCAAAGACGTGTGCTCGACGGTGCAAGATACACGTTTCTTAAATCTTTTATCTGTTTTAACTAACGCTAGTTTGCAGGTATCGACGTTACAAGAATGATTTAGGATCGCAGAACGTTCTGAATCGTTCTCCGTCCCTATCGATACTTTGACTTTTGTTTTCGAAACTTGCGTTTCTCCAAACTCAGTCAAAGTTGGGGCTTCTGTAGACACCCATTTGTGTCTCACCAAAACCAAACCTGGTGATGAGTAACTTTCACATCGAATCATAATCGAATAAAGTGAAAGTGTAGAAAGTTTAGTGTTGCGGATAGTTTTAATTTCTTTTCTTTTCTCTCTGTTTTTGAAAACCTATTTTAAAAAAACAGCCAATCCATTTTAGTTGGTCCATGATATGGTCCAATAGTAGTGTAGTTGGATAGGGCTTGAAAAGAGCTTTCCAACGATATATTATAAGCCTAATTCTGATGAATATTGAGGAAGTTATGGCCAAATTACTAAACTAGGATCGGTTTGAGCCTTATATGAGGCCCAATGATCTAGGGGAGGGCCTAATATGGATTTATCATTCCTAATGCAATTAAGATTGGTTTTAGTCTTCTAGATTCTTCTAGAAGGTTCTTCTCATTCCTAATTCAATTAGCATTGATAAATTGACTTTTGTTGACTTTTCAGAGTTTTAATCAGAATTAAAGAATGTTTTTGAGGAAAATACAATTTTATCCTCCTGTACGGTTAAATTCTATCTGATTTTAGAAAAAACGCGTAAAAAACGGGATTAGCGCCTAACGCCAGACATTAGCGCCTGGGCGCTAAGCCTGGCGCCTAGCGCTAATGTTACCGTCTGGCGCTAATTGCTAGCGTTGGCGCTAATCGAGTTCTATTTGCGTCAGAACTCTGATTTGTATTTTTATCTTTTTGGCTGATTTTCTCTATAAATAGCCTTCTGAAAAACCCATTTTGAACAACCAGATCTAGCATCTGTAATCTACAACCTCCAATCTACAATCATTAACTTTCTTTCTAAGCTAAAGCTTCTCTCGATCTCTCTTTTCTAAACTAGCCCTTTCTTACAAAATTCCGCATTCACAGGATCTAGAAACACCTAGCATTATTCGAAGTTGTCTTTGCCCTAGACGTGAAAGTTTTTAATTTATGAGGGTTTGGTCTTAAATCTCTATTTCAATTATTTAATTTAATTGTTTTGATTATTATTTTCCTTGAAGTTACTAACGCGGGTATTTTGTTATTAGAAAGAGATACAAGGAATCCAAGTAAGTACTTTAATGGTTTAATTGATATTATGATATAGAAATCGTGCTTAGATTGTTATTTTGATTTCTAGAATCATGTTAGGATGTTTTCCTTAATTTGATGTTTAGGGTGACAACAATAAATTCCTAGTATCATGTCTAGGGTAACTTTAATACCAAGTATGATTAAAAGTATGATGCCTTTTATGTTCTTTCTAATATTTATGATTGTTAGTGTCATGTTAGGGTTAAAGTTTTGATCTTTATTGTTTAGTGACATGCAAGGGTTTGTTATTAATCTTGTTAGTATCATGCCTAGGATCTTGCTATTAATATTATGCTTTAACATGATTATTATAATTATGATTATGATTATAATTATAATTTATTGTTATTATGTTGCTTGATATTTATTGTTATTGCTTGATCACACCTTTTTATGCATGTTTAAAGGGAATTTGTACTTGTAATCACGCTTAATAAGATAATTAATAATCTTGTTTAGGGTTAATTTGATTATAATTCAAGTGATCGCCAATAATAGATTTATTTGTGCATTAAATTCAACCAACATAGATAAACAGGTTTAGGGTAAACCTATTGATTGCATGTTAGTCAGAAAGCGCACATGAATACGATCAGAATAAAGTAGATGCCTCGAATTAGGGCAGGTTCAATCTCTTTTAGGTTGGATTTGTACCTTCATCCCCGAACTACCAGTCATGGTTCCAGACCTATTGGAGTTGACGATCTCTTGGATTGTTAAGGGGTGTAACCTTCACCTCGTGAACGGTTTACAAGTTCCTAAAACTTGTTGGCGATTCTTTTGCTCTATTTTTCTTCCCTTTGGACGCCACTATACTTTAGTGTATGATCACAGTGGGGTTCAAGCTAGGGATAATGCTTGAAATATTCCCTACACTTTTTGGTGAATCCACTGGGGAGGATTTTTATTTTAATTCCTGAAATATATTTCGGCAATGATTTAGAATGAGTGGATGAGACTCGAAAAGTTCTAAGTATTTCATGTGCGTAATTTTGATTAACATTATTGTCATATGCATAAAAAAGATCTCATTGGAAAGACCATCCATAATGAGTTAAAACATAGGATTTTTACACGTAGAAAATTTGAGGAATATCTTTCACAACTAGAATCGAAATAACACTGCGCGAAACTGGAAAATTTTATCGAGCACAGAAAGCTGTTGAGGCGTGTAGGAACTAGCGTCAGCGAACAAAGATTAGCGCCAGTATTTTGACTTTAGCGCCAGACGACATCCTCTGTCGCCAGGCGCTAAAGCCAAAAGATGGCGCCAGCCTCTGTTTGCTGGCGCCAAGTTCTTCCAATACCGAGCCAGAAATATGTGTTCTAATTTCGACCAGTTTTTAACCACTAAAAGAGAAGTTAAAATCGGATTAACACTAAAAGAACAAGAAAGAACCGATTTAATTAACTTGCTTAATGAATTCATCTATGTATTCGCTTGGTCATATGAAGATATGCAAGGCATTAATAGAGAAATAGCTCAACACACCATACCGTTAATTCCAAGAATGAAACCTGTAAAACAAAAGTTACGTCGAATGAAACCTGACGTAGCTCTTAAAATAAAAGAAGAAGTTTAAAAACAAATAACTGCAGGTTTTATCAAGGTATCCAAATACCCTGAATAGGTTGCCAACGTCGTCCCTGTTTCGAAAAAGGATGGAAGGGTAAGAATGCGTGTCGACTATCGAGATCTGAATAATCCAAGTCTAAAGGACGACTTCCCTTTACCAAACATCGATATTTTGGTTAATGGATGGATACGCGGGCTATAATCAGATTCTCATGGAGAAAAAAGACATGGAGAAAACAACCTTCATAACACCATGGGGCACTTACTGCTACACGGTAATGCCATTCGGGTTGAAAAACGCGGGTGCTACTTACCAACGAGCAGGGACTGCCTTGCTCCATGACATGATGCATCAAGAAGTTGAAGTATCTGTGGAAGATATGATTGTAAAATCAAATGATCGTCCAGTCCATCAAATAGCCTTGAGAAAATTCTTCAAAAGGCTGAGAAAATACAGTATGAGGTTGAATCCATCTAAGTGCGCTTTTGGAGTCACCTCAGGAAAGCTTCTGGGTTATGTCATAAACTCTAGAGGAATAGAGACAGAACCAACCAAGATCAAGGCAATCATGTGTATGCCACCGCCCAAAACCGAGAAGCATATTCGAGGATTTATTGGCCGGTTGCAATACATAAGCAGGTTCATATCAAAATTAACAACAATATGTGAACCAATCTTCAAAAAACTTAAAAAGAATGTACCAGTGATATGGGATGACGAGTGTCAAAAAGCCTTTGAAAAGATCAAAGTCTATCTTGCAAATCCTCTCGTATTAGCACCAGCATTTCCTGGAATACCTCTTAGGTTGTACTTAAAAGTCACCAAAGAGACAATGGGAGCCATGCTAGCGCAAGAAGTAGAAGGCAAAGAACATGCGATCTACTATCTAAGCAAAAAGATGCTCGAGTATGAAGAACGCTATACACCACTTGAGAAATTGTGCCTCGCTTTGGTGTGGGCCACAACCAAATTAAGACATTATGCTCGTGCATACAGTCTTTATAGTTTCCCGATTAAATCCACTCAAGTTTTTATTCGAGAAGTCTACACTCAATGGGAGCATATCAAGATGGATAGTCAACTTAGCCTAGTTCGATGTAAGGTTCATGCCACAAAAAGCTATCAAAGGATCTGTGGTTTCGGATTTTCTAGCAGACTTTCCAATAGAAGATTCAACGCCAATACACGACAATGAATTTCCAGACGAAGACTTGATGGTCACCGAAGACGATATTTGGACCTTATACTTCGACGGAGCCTCAAACTAAAAGGGATGTGGCGTTGGAGTATTACTAGTATCACCTAAAGAAGAGCATATTCCAATCTCCATAAAGCTTGATTTCGACGTTACCAACAACGCTGCAGAGTACGAAGCATGCGTGGTAGGCCTTGAAACAGCTTTGGCATTGGAAGTGAAAAAATTACGGATATTCGAGGACTCTTCATTGATCATCAATCAAATCTCTAAAAGATGGAAAGTAAGGAGCGAAAGCCTAGCCCCTTACCAAACTTATCTGGAAACTCTCACTAATCAGTTAGAGAAGGTGGAATACACATATCTACCTAGAGAAGAAAATCAATTTGCTGATGCCTTGGCAAGACTAGCCTCAATGGTTAGGATTCCTATGGAAATCGAGCAAATGCCTCTAACTATAGAAAAATGGCATAAAGCGGCATACATCCAAGCTATAGAAGATGATGAAGTGATCCAAGACGAATGAGAAGAAGAAGAAGAAGAAGAAGAAGAAGAAATGTGGTATACGGATATACTCAACTATGTCACCAAAGGAGAATACCCTACCCATGCTGATAAAATAGCAAAGCGAGCATTAAGACTCTTAGCTTTCCAATACGTACTCATAGACAACGAGTTACACAAAAGGGTACCTAAGGGTTGAGCTCTCTTATGTGTAGGAAAAAAGGATGCTCAAAGTGCAATGAGGATAGTCCACGAAGGAATTTGTGGAACTCACGTAAATGGAAAAATGCTAGTCCAAAAGATAATGCGAAGAATACTATTGGGCTACCATGAATAGGGATTTTCATCAATACGTAAAAAGATGCCCTAAGTACCAAATCTACGCTAACTTACAACATGTTCCTCCATATCTACTCCACACCTACACTTCGCCATGGCCATTCTCTACATGGGGAATTGACATCATTGGCAAAATACTCCTCCAAGAACAGGAGGTCATGAATATATCTTAGTAGCAATTGATTACTTCACAAACTGGGTCGAAGCACAATCATATGCTAAACTCACTGCAAAACATGTAGCACTCTTTATCGAAAGAAATATTATTTGTCGATATGGAGTCCCACATGAAATGATAAGTGACAATGGAACTCACTTTCAAGCCGAGTGTGAAGAATTATTACAAAAATATGGTATTCAATATCATCATTCTTCTCTTTATAGACCTCAGGCAAATGGAGCAGTCAAAGCAGCTAATAAAAATTTAAAGACTATCATCGAGAAAATGACGGATAATTACAAGGATTGGCCTGAAAAACTCCACTTCACATTATGGGGTTATCGCACGTCAACAGGAAATACGTCATTTTCCTTGGTTTATGGAATGGATGTCGTACAACCTGTAGAGCTAGAGATTCCATCTTTACGCATCGCATGGAGCTAATTCTACTTGACGAAAACTGATTAGAAGCTCTACATCATACTCAATGCTATCAAACTCATATGGGTAGGCATTTTAATAAGAAGGTCAACACAAGAAACATCAAAGTAGGAGATTTGGTGTTAAAAGCATTAAGGAAAAATGTTTTGGATCCAAGGGGAAAATTCAGACTTAATTGGTCTGGACCCTATATTGTCAAAACAATCCTGTTAGGAGGTGCAGCAAAATTAACTGACATGGATGGAAATGAGTTCTCGAACATGAAAAATCTTGACCAACTTAAGAAATACTACCCATAATCACTTGAGTAGGACACTCAAGATAGCTACGCTTGGCCTGATTCCTTAGGAAAGGATACGTAGGCAACACCTTAAGGGTGCGGCCACTTTATATATTTTTTTTCAAATCTCGCATCCAGGACTTAATGAAAAATTCAACAGAAGATCGACGAAACATCGATGTCACAAAAAATATTCTGGCGCCAGCCGATGAACCTTAGATCTAGATGACAACCCCTGTCGCGTGACGCTAGACTGCCGCAGCTGGCGCCAGTCGTAAAATCGCGGCGTCAATTTTCTGTAAAATATCTAGATAAAATAAACTAACAATTGCATTATTGATGGAATTTAAATAAAGCTTAAATAAATTAACTTTGAATTTAAAACTAAGTATAATAATTGAACGTTAAGCAATGCTCTAATCTTTCTTCTCTTTCTTTGCCCTCTTTCAATTTTTATCTGTGTCTTTTTCCTCATCAATAACTTTAGCTAGTAGGCATCCTTTAGAAGATTTACATTCAATTTTGGAGTAAATAGTTTCTCATTTAGCTAGGACTCCATGTTTCTTCTCTACCCACACCTTCTTTTCTGAAGTGTCATCCTTTCTCTTTCCTTCATCCTTCGTAGAGCTTTTCTTTTTAGGCATTATAGGTGTTTTGAACTCAACTCTTTCACCCAAGCGTTCCTTAACGGGAATCACTTTGTCACCTAGACGACTCTTCACATCAGTTTTACTCTGATTTCTCTTCATGTCCTTTGAAGGTTTCTTCAGAAGCCACTTCCTCACATCATTGGGCAAGGAAGGAGGAACCTTTTGGGTAATCACTTCCTATAAAGGTCTAACACTCCAATAAGTATCAAATTTGTCTACTTCTTGAGAGACAGGAAATTCATAGGGACAACGAAGGTCCCCGGAAGGAATTGTTTGAAGTAGGCCGTACTGTCTTTTTACCCTGCAGGGATAATAAATAGTCATTTGGGACAAGCTTGGAAGACGGCAGAAAGGTTGCTTATTGACACCAACCATCTTTTCTATTTTCCACCAAGGGATGACCCACTTTATGGCAAAATTGCAAGACTCGAAGACCTTCCATTCATGGCGCCCCATCTTAGAGATGCGTTTCTTCCTTCTCACAAAGCAGTTTGGAGTGTACTTTTCAATATTTTTGGAGAACTAATTAATTCTAGTCTTTCCATTAGCCACATCTGTAAAGAAATCCAATGCAAATAAATTAATAGTACTATACAAAAATATGTTTTTGATTTCTATAATTAAAAATATTATTTTTCTACCTGCAATAAAATTGGAGAGCCCCGAAAAGGCGCCTTTGGATTCTTCTTTAATTCGTCAAGACTAAGCATAGTCTCTCCCACTATTAATGGCATTTGATTTCTCCCAGATTCAATCTGTTCCAAAACAGTTGATATAATTGCTTAACCCTCATTAGTTTTACCACTAATGAGAATATATTGATTAAGCATGCAAAAAAGAAAAGCCCATCTTCTATAAACATGAAAAGACTCAGAATAAGGTCTATCAAAATAATGGCGAGCAAATTCTTTCAAATTAACTATGCTACCATATACTATTTTTGTTAGATCTTTGTCTTTTAAATTCAAGAAGCGCTCAAAATCCTTATAATAATATACGTTTATTTTAGGGATTACTACAAGATCTAATGCAGGGAAACCTAAGATAGCACCGAATTCTTCTGGCAAAGGGCTAATTTCATCATACCCTAGTCTAAAACAATGAGTATTCACATCCCAATATTCTAGGGCAGTATGAATAAAATCTACATCAAGATACACCCCTTTGACACCATAAATACCCACCATATGAAAAACATCTAACTCTTTTCTCTCCTTGGCAGTTAGAGACCGACACCATTCATGAGTGAAGTTAGCAAAACTTATAGAGACTAAAGACATGACTATTATTTATTCTAAAGCTAAGAATATTTTAATCTACTAAAATTATGAAGAAAATCGACTGAGCAGGAGGCTATTTATGCACAAAATCAGCACAGTTTTATTCCGGATAAAAATTCAATGTCAGCGCTCATCAGCGCCTGACGCCAAACATTGGCGCTTGACGCCAAAGCCTGGCGCCAAACGCTAAGCGTAACACCTGGCGCTAAACCAAAACGCGTGGCGCCAGATGGCGCTGACGTGTCTTATCATACAAGCTTCTCAAAACCGCGTTTTTTGCTTGATTCGAGTCTGACCAATGTCTTTACGGTCTTTTATTCTTTTTTATACCTTTTTCCTAAATTAATTTTTCCTTCTTCTTAATTAATATATCCATTATATTATTTTTCGGATTTTATTTAGACTTAACTTTTAAGTTTTTATAAATCCAATATTATTTACCTTTATTTTTTCATTTTTTCTTTCTGGGGGAGAAAGTCGAATACCCTCCTTCAAAAATAAAAATGACGGAATTTTTGCGCAAAATTACTTTTCACAATTCTTTGCACACACAAACATGCACATAAAAAAAATGAAAAATGATAAATAATAAATATTGAATAAACTCATAGTAATATGTATATACAAGCATGTCTAAAAGAGTCTAAATAAAGACAAAGTTCTATACAAAGTCAAAATAAAATATAAAAAAAAGCACATGAATAAAGTACGGCGCCGGAGGACATACACCCATCATCTCATAAAACTGCGCCGTACGAGGAGTAACCTCTCCACTAACTCCAACTCCAGCTCCGGTCTCCTCAGGTTGTGAAAAACTCAACACAGAACCCGTCCACCCAAGATCAACATGAGGCTGAGGCTGCGGAGGTTGCTGCGATGGCGAGCCGACCACGTACATCCCACCACCTCTAAGAGCCGAGGTAGCCTCTCCCTGGCCTACCGGCGCAGTATGTGCACCCTCAGATGAAGAGGTTGAGCCCTCTAGCGCCTTGGTGCGGGCAGCCTCAGAACAACCACCCTGACTGCCAGAACCAGTACGGCGACGTCTCGAGCTAGACCTCGCTGACTCTCTCCGTACTTCAGGTCTCGTACGGGTACGAGAAGGAATGGGTTGTCCCTGCAAAAGAAAATAAACTAAAAAAACAAGCAAAATATAAGCAGTAAGGCAAATAAAGAAAGGAAACTACCTCCTAAACGGTGTTGTCGCGACGACATGTAGCCACGTTCCTCATCCGAAAGAGCTGGCTCCGGAAAGCATCTATGCACCGTGCCATTTCCGTGACCACCTCGCGCGAGAACTATCAAAGAAGTAAAGTCAGTAATAATGCATAACATATATGGACAAAAGTTGCAAATTAATAAGCTTAGCCGAGTCTGGTGACGAGGGATCGACCGCTCCACGAAGCACTCACCCTCGGGAGCCGGAGGAATCATCTCCTCAATCGGCCCGTATGTCCCCTGATAGTGGATGGACATACGAGGTGGCACGAACTCAGTAGGTCCAGCCTAACAAAAGCAAATCAAAGTCAGTAAAACATTACTTGGGGGCTACTTAACAAAAGGTAAAAGCTGAAAAAATTACTTGACTGGTCCATGATATGGGTCCAATAATAGTGTAGTTGGATGGGATTTGAAAAGAGCTTTCCAACGATATATTATAAGCCCAATTCCGATGAATAATGAGCAGGTTATGGCCAAATTACTAAACTGGGTCCAGTTTGAGCCTTATAAGCGACCCAATGATCTAGGGGAGGGCCTATAATGGATTTATCATTCCTAATGCAATTAGGATTGGTTTTAGTCTTCTAGATTCTTCTAGAAGGTTCTTTTCATTCCTAATTTAATTAGCATTGATAAATTGACTTTTGTTGACTTTTTAGAGTTTAAATCAGAATAAAAGAGTGTTTTTAAGGAAAATACGATTTTACCCTCTGTACGGCCAAATTTTATATTATTTTAGAAAACGCGCAAAAAGTATGATTAGCGCCTAACGCCAGTCATTAGCGCCTGGCGCTGGCGCTAATTTCGTTTTTTCATGTCAAAACTCTGATTTGTTTTTTTTATCTTTTTGGCTAATTTTCTCTATAAATAGCCTTCTAAAACTCCGTTTTGAAGAGTCTACAATCATCAATATTCTCTAATTCTCTTCTCTATCAAAGCTAAAGCTTATTCTTTCTCTCTTTTCTAAACTAGCATTTAGCATACAAAATTTCGCATTCACAAGACCAAGAAACACCTAGCATTATTCGAAGTTGTCTTCGCCCTAGACGTGAAAGGTTTTAATTTCTAAGGGTTTGGTCCCAAATCTCTCTTTCAATTATTTAATTTGATTGTTTATTTTATATTTTCCTTGAAATTACTAACGCGTGTATTTTGTTATTAGAAATAGGTACGAGGCATCCAAGTAAGTGCTTTAATTGATTTTATTGTTATTATGATATAGAAATCATGCTTAGGTTGTTATTATGATTCCTAATGTTATGTTAGGGCATTTTGATCTTCCTAGTATTATGTTTAGGGTAACTTTAATATCAAGTATGATTAAAAGTATGATGTCTTTTATGTTTTTCCTAATATTCATGTTAGTATCATGTTAGGGCTAAATATTTGATTTTTATTGTTTAGTGACATGATATGGTTTGTTATTAATCTTGTTAGTATCATGCCTAGGATCTTGTTATTATTATGCTTTAACATGATTATTAATATTGATTATTATAATTTTAATCATTATTATGTTGCTTAATATATATTTTAGTTATTGCTTGATCACGCCTCTTATGCATGTGTAGACACCCATTTGTGTTTCCCCAAAACCAAACCCAGTGATGAGTACCTTTCACGTCGAATCATAATCGAATGAAGTGAAAGTGTGGAAAGTTTAGTGTTGCAGATAGTTTTAATTTCTTTTTCTTCTCTCTGTTTTTGAAAACCTATTTTAAGAAAAAAGCCAATCTAGTTTGTTTGGTCCATGATATGGGTCTAATAGTAGTGTAGTTGGATAGGGTTTGAAAAGATCTTTCCAACAATATATTATAAGCCCAATTTCGATGAATATTGAGTAAGTTATGGCCAAATTACTAAACTGGGCTCGGTTTGAGCCTTATATGCGGCCCAATGATCTAGAGGAGGGCCTAATATGGATTTGTCATTTAGGAATGGTTTTAGTCTTCTAGATTCTTCTAGAAGGTTCTTTTCATTCCTAATTCAATTAGCATTGATAAATTGACTTTTGTTGACTTTTTAGAGTTTTAATCTGAATAAAAGAATGTTTTTGAGGAAAATACAATTTTATCCTCCTGTACGGTCAATTTCTATCTAATTTTAGAAAACGCGTCAATAACTTAGTCAGCGCCAAACGCCAGCATTAACGCCTGACGCTAAGCTTGGCGCCTGGCGCTAGCGTTAGCGTTTGGCTATAACCTCGTTTTACGCGTCAGAACTTTATTTCGATTTTTTATCTTTTTGGCTGATTTTCTCTATAAATAGTCTCCTAAAAACTCTGTTTTCATTGACCAATTCTCACCAACTCTCATCAAGAAATTCTTGGTTACTCTCTCTCTCTCTCTTTTCTAAACTAGTTTTTCTCCAAATACAAAATTCCGCATTCGCAAGACTTAGATACACCTAGCCATATTCGAAGTTGCCTTCGCCCTAGACGTGAAAGGTTTTAATTTCTGAGGGTTTGGTCCCAAATCTCTATTTCAATTATTTAATTTAATTGTTGTTTATTATTTTCCTTGAAGTTACTAACACGTGTATTTTGTTATTAGAAAAAGATACGAGGCATCCAAGTAACTGCTTTTAATTGATGTTATGATGTAGAAATCACGCTTAGGTTGTTATGATTCCTAGTATCACATCTAGGGAAACTTTAATATCAAGTATGATTAAAAGTATGATGCCTTTTACGTTCTTCCTAATATTTATGATTGTTAGTATCATGTTAGGGTTAAAGCTTTGATTTTTATTGTTTAGTGACATGCTAGGGTTTGTTATTAATCTTGTTACTATCATGCCTAGGATCTTGCTAATATTATGCTTTAACATGATTATTGTAATTATGATTATTATTATTTTATGAATATCATGTTGCTTGATTATATTTATTGGTATTTCTTGATCACACCTTTTATGCATGTTTAAAGGGAATTAGTACTTGTAATCACGCTTAATAAGATAATTAATAATCTTGTTTAGAGTTAATTTGATTATAATTCAAGTGATCACCAAGAATAGATTTATTTGTAGATTAATATTCAACCAACATAGATAAACAGGTTTAGGGTTAATCCTATTGATTGTATGTTAGTCAGAAAGCGCACATGAATACGATCAGAATAAAGTAGAGGCCTATCATTAGGGCAGGTTCAATCTCTTTTAGGTTGGATTTGTACCTTCATCCCCGAACTACCAGCCATGGTTCCAGACCTATTGGAGTTGACGATCTCTTGGATCGTTAAGGAGTGTAACCTTCACCTCGTGAACGGTTTACAAGTTCCTAAAAAAATCTTGTTGGCGACTCTTTTGCTCTATCTTCTTTCCCTTTGGACGCCACCGTACTTTAGTGTATGATCACAGTGCGGTTCAAGCTAGGGATTAATGCTTGAAATATTCCCTACAGTTTTTGGCGACTCCAGTGGGGAGGATTTCTATTTTAATTCCTGAAATTTATTTCGGCAATGATTTAGAATGAGTGGATGAGACTCGAAAAGTTCTAAGTATTTCATGTGCGTAATTTTGATTAACATTATTGTCATATGCATAAAAAAGATCTCATTGGAAAAACCATCCGTAATGAGTTTAAACATAGGATTTTTACACGTAGGAAATTTGAGGAATATCTTTCACAACTAGAACCGAAATAGCACTGCGCAAAACTGGAAAATTTTATCAAGCACAGAAAGCTGCTGAGGCATGTAGGAATTAGCTTCAACGATCAGAAGTTAGCGCCAGAATTTTGGCTTTAGCGCCAGACGACACCTCTGTCGCCAGGCGCTAAAGCCAAAAGTTGGCGCCAACCTCTGTTAGCTGGCGCCAAATTCTTCCAATACCGAGCCAGAAATATGCGTTCTAATTTCGACCAGTTTTTAGCATTGTTCGCTCGATCCTACTTCCTGATTGAGTTTTTCTCACTTTTCTAAAACCCATATGTGTTCTACATATGGACATAACCCCCTGGGAATTCATGCTCCATCTACCTGATTGAACGCTCTGAGCAACAAAGGGTACATCCGAGAATGTTGAATTCACCAAACCATGGAAGCGAGTTTTTTCTAAAACTCGCGGTGTCCCATCCACTCGCGCCAACCCTTCACGATTAGGCTTCCGCGCAGTGCATCCGGACAATTAACTATGGACCCTCTATTGACTAACCCATGTCCCGAACTTTAGAGAACTAGAGCCATGGTTAGGTTGCAAACTCATTGCATCATATTGTGCCTACTTGACTAATTGCGCATTATTTGTTTTGCATATGGTATATATTTTTCATAACTGTTGGTTTGACTTGTGCTAAGATAAAATAAATTAATGACTAAAAGAACTTTGCCTAATTAATTAATTAATTTGAGTAAATAAAGTCTAATATTTTAACCAGAATTGACCTAGTACGACTTTAGGCATACCCCTGTTGATTAATAATACCGAAAACAGTTTCAGATTGAAGCTCCAGCAATGGCGCCAAAGTTTGAACTGTAGCGCCACTCTGTGGAGTGTGGCGCCTGGCAACAGTTTTGTCGTCTTGCGCCACACTGCAAAGAGAGGCTCCAGTCTTGTCGTTTTGACGACAGTTCGGATTACTGATCGAGTCATCACTTTGCGTCTAATTAACCAGTTTGCTAATTAATTCGGTTAAATTTTACTGTTAATAATACTTTGTTAAGTCATTAATTGAGTCTAGGCACCAATTCCCATGGTCTTACACAAGAGTCCAAGCATGTCACTTACACTCAACGCACACACCAATACACATACTTTGACCATGTCTAAGAAAGTCTTGTATGCGCGTTTTTTCTGTCATTTTTTTAGGGGGGTAAGTCGGATATTAATCCTTCAATTTAAATACTATACTTGGTTACTAAAAATATATAACTTATTTTTGCCAAAAACATGCACCTATTTTTTTATTTTTTTCCTCTTTAAAACCGTAAAGTCAAGGTCGATTTGATTCAAGTAATTAAAACAAAAACGATTTTGATTAACATTATTGTCATATGCATAAAAAGGAAGGGCGATTAATCAAAGACAATCTTTTCGTACAAGTCCAACTTTTCGACAAACCCATTGCTCCTAAGAGGAAAGTTAGGACAGTAATGGCAACACAAGAAGAAGTCAATGAGCTCAGGAACCAACTGGTTACCGTGACTGAGGCACTAAATATCCTAACCCTCAAGATCGATATTCCCGTGAAACAACAACAGATGGACCTCATGCAAGAGAGTCTGAGCAAGCTATCAAGCGACTATAAGTTTCAAGGGATTAGTTCATAAGGGGTCTCGGTGGACAACGATCTTCTTCCGCAGAAGTTCGACGCCAACGATATCCCGAAATTCAAAGCAACTGATAACCCTTATTTTTATTTAAGAGCCTTCGAAACAATAATGAGTATTAAGGGTATCGATAAGAAAGTGTTCCCCTCTCTGTTCTCACTATCTCTCGAAACTGTTTGCCAGAAATGGTTCTTTTCTCTCGAGAAAGAAAAAACCTCCACCTGGGAGTCCATAACAAACGTTTTCGTTGATAGATACAAATACAACATTCAAGTTGAGACTGACCATAGAGAACTTGAAATCCTCAAGCAGAAGGAGAATGAAGGCTTCACCTCCTTCTTTAACAAATGGAGAGAAACCTCAACTAAGATGATTGAGGTGCCGAGTGAAAAAGAGTCCGTAAGGTTATTCATCAAAAACCTTCAAGAAAAATACCCCAAGAATCTCAAATATCAGAATAATCTCCATACCTTCAAGGCCGTCTACGACATTGGAATTAATATTGAAGACGACCTGGCTAAGTTGAAAGCTGCCAACAATAACTCCAACATTGTCTAGAAAGGCAAGAAGAACGACAATCCTTCTTCTTCCAAAACCACCCACTCAAACAATGTTAGCACCTTTAACCTAGGAGAAGTCCTTGCTATGAATAATCAAGGACAAAATAAACCATTTAGAAGGAACTTTACTCCTATTGGCATGAGTTATGACACCGCATTTGACCGATTAAATGCAAAAGGTCTTATAACTCCTGCTGGACCATTCGGGGACCCACCAGTCGAAAAAAGGACGGCTAATTGGAACCCCAATGTACATTGCAAGTATCACCAAGGTAGGGGCCATCTTACTAAGAATTGTTGGAATCTTAAAGAAGCTATCCAAGACTTAATCGACAACAACAAGCTATTGTTGCCCCCTACCAGTAAAAAGCCAAGTATTGATAATACGCCTCTCGCTCACTCATTGGCCATCTCTGATGAGGAAAACGAGGTTGATCCCTCGTCTCTCATCAAACCTGTTAAAGAAATCCATGTCATCGAAGAAGAGGAGGAGATATTTTCGACGCCATGGATAACCTTCCAGAACTAGCAAGTAAAGTGGGCATACAATCGCTTACATTGTCTATGATCGAAGGATCGTACTTGCTACGTAAAACTCTCAAGGCTATAAAATAACTTCAGGAGAAATATGACGAGATTCCACTCCCGAAAAGTAAACCCAAGGAAGGGTTCACACCTATGGGAATGACTTATGAGGCGAAACGTTTTCCTTTACAAGTCACCAAAAAACCCAAGAAGAGTAATAGACTCTACACTCCAATTAGGATCCCATATATACAATTGTTCGAAATGCTCTCCGAGAGTGGCGAGATCAAACCTCAAATCCGGGAGAATGCAACCTCCCGTTCGACACAATCCATGCTAACCACACAGCAAGTTCCCATGCCTATCATTGAAGATAATGATATCGTCAAACAGTTCAAGAAAAAGAAAGTTGAAATGAACGTATGGAAACTTCTGGCCACGTCTCGAGAACATAGGTTGGTTGTAATGAATGCCTTGGACAAAATAAGGATAGATTATGACACCACTGCTGAGGGGTTGGCTAACTTCCTCACGAGTGATCTACCTAGTCCCATCAATTTGATCACCTTTTCCGATAAGGATTTGCCACAAGAAGGTGACAAACACTATAAGGCATTAAACCTCATAGTAGTTTGCAAGAGAATGAACGTTCCTATGACTCTTGTAGACAATGGATCAGCCATTAACGTCTGTCCACATAGAACTGCGAGGATTCTAGGCATAAGGGATGAAGAATTAACCCCGTCAACAAAAGGAATAAGAGCCTACGATAACACTCCTCGTCAAGCTCTCGGTAAAATTACCATGAATGTAAGGGCGGGAGCAATAGAAAATGTTACTACTTTCCAAGTAGTAGATATTAAAGCTTCATTCAATTTATTGTTGGGACGCCCTTGGGTTCATGACCTAAAGGTCGTCCCCTCATCTCTCCACCAACAAGTAAAAGCCATAGTTGGGGGAATCCCTATCGCCATTGATGCTTCGCCTATGAGAATCAAGTCTATAGAAAATCCGATAATTCATGTGGAGCACGATGAAGATGATGCAGATTTGTGGGGCTTTAATGAAGAGGTCTCCTTGATCCAGGAGAAATTTCACAGATGAAATCCCAACTCTTGTCCCTAAGGAGAAAGCACCCCCATGCTTTGACATCAACATCATGGGATAATTATTTGGGCGAAAAAAAGGATGAGCCGACATACAAAGATGATTACTCCTCGCTCATCCAAACAGTCCTACAAGTGAAAACTTCGATCCCTCGAAGCTAATCACTCCAGCGGAAGCATCAATACAAGGGTGGCGCAAGACCGTCAAGGTGACTACTCCAAGTGGAAGGAAGATTTCCATCACAACAGGGCAAGGACCGATGTTCGAAGAGTCGTCAGAGTTAGAGTCATAGTCTCTCCCTATAGAGTCATCTAGGTCTTTAGTTGTAGCACCTTCTTCTTCTCCCTCTTCTCCTAGAATAGTTAGTGATCAAGTCCCTAAGGACATATCACTCTTTTATGTAAAGATCTCAGAGTATAATAATATAACTTCTTCCCCTTACTCCTTGTGTTCTTCGTTAACCCAAGATGACGAGCACTACTTAACTAACAATGAAAAAGACAAGTAACTTATTAAAGCAATGGAAACACTCGAAAAGAAAACACCGATAGTTGAAGAAACTGAGACGGTTGATATCTCAAATGATTTAACCAATAAAAGAGAAGTTAAAATCGGACTAACACTTAATGAACAAGAAAGAACCGATTTAATTAATTTGCTTAAAGAATTCATCGATGTATTTTCTTGGTCATAGCATTAATAGAGAAATAGCTCAACACACCATACCACTAATTCCGGGAATGAAACCTGTAAAACAAAAGTTACGTCGAATGAAACCCGACGTAGCTCTTAAAATAAAAGAAGAAGTTCAAAAACAAATAACTATAGGTTTCATCAAGGTATCCAAATACCCTGAATGGGTCGCCAACGTCTTCCCAGTTCCGAAAAAAGACATAAGGGTAAGAATGTGTGTCGACTATCAAGATCTACATAAGGCAAGTTCAAAGGACGACTTCCCTTTACCACACATCGATATTCTGGTAGATAACACATCAAATCACGCACTTTTCTCGTTCTTGGACGGATATGCAGGCTATAATCAAATTCTCATGGAAAAAGAAGACATGGAGAAAACAACCTTCATAACACCATGGGGCACTTACTGCTACACGGTAATGTCATTCGGTTTGAAAAACGCGGGTGCTACTTACCAACGTGCAACAACTGCCTTACTCCATGACATGATGCATAAAGAAGTCGAAGTGTATGTGGACGACATGATTGTAAAATCAAAAGACCGCCCAAGCCATCAAGTAGCCTTAAGAAAAATTTTTGAAAGGCTAAGAAAATACAATATGAGGTTCAACCCATCTAAGTGTGCTTTTGGAGTCACCTCAGGCAAGCTTTTGGGTTATGTCATAAGCTCTAGAGGGATAGAGATAGACCCAACCAAGATCAAAGAAATCATGTCAATGCCACCGCCCAAAACTGAGAAGCACATTCGAGGATTTATTGGCCGGTTGCAATAAATAAGTAGGTTCATATCAAAATTGACAACGATATGCGAACCAATTTTTAAAAAAATTAAGAAGAATGTACCAGTAATATGGGATGACGAGTGTCAAAAAGCCTTTGAAAAGATCAAAGCTTATCTAGCAAATCCTCCCGTATTAACACCAGCACTTCTGGTAATACCTCTTAGGTTGTACTTAACAGCTACCAAAGAGACAATGGAGCTATGCTAGCACAAGAAGTAGAAGGAAAAGAAAACACAATCTACTATCTAAGCAAGAAAATGCTCGAATATGAAGCATGTTATACACCACTTGAGAAATTGTGCCTCGCCTTGGTGTGGGCCACAACCAAGTTAAGACATTACATGCTAGTGCATACAGTCTTTGTAGTCTCCCGATTAGATCCCTCAAGTATCTATTCGAGAAATCTACACTCAATGAGTGCATATCAAGATGGATAGTAATTTAGCCCAGTTTGTTTTAAGGTTTATGCCGCAAAAAGCTATCAAAGGATCTGTGGTGTCATACTTTCTAGCGGACTTTCCAATAGAAGACTCGACGCCAATACAAGACAATGAATTTCCAGATGAAGACTTAATGGTCACTGAAGATGATACTTGGACTTTACACTTCGACGGAGCCTCAAACCAAAAGGGATGTAGCGTTGGAGTATTACTAGTATCACCTAAAGAAGAGCATGTTCCAATCTCCATAAAGCTTGATTTCGACGTTACCAACAACGCTAAAAAGTATAAACCCGGGTGTTTTCCCTTTATAGTCAGTCGGGGATTTGCTGGCACACTATACACCCAAGTTAATACTTTGGTTATGATCACCTCCAATCGACCGCCATTAGACAAAACCAATGGAGTACAATCTTTAACCATGAGTGACAAAAATCGGTCTCCAAAGTAGTCGATAATCAACACTTTGATACGCTCAAAAAGCGACTTTGATAGTCTTCCAAAAGTTGGGATACTGTCGCAGTTGTAAGGAGTATTAACCCGGGTGTTTCCTTTTAAATTCAGTCAGGGATTTTCAGGCGCAGTATAAACCCAGGTTTTTACCTTTTATAGTCAGTCAGGGATTTGCAGAAACTATATAAACCTAGGTTAATACTTTTAAAAACTATAAATTTGTGGTTTTGAGAAAACCCTTTCTTATTCCTAGGGTTCTTTTGTTCTTTGTCTCGAGACACTTTCTCTCTCTTCAGTCTTTGAGTTAGTCACTCACGACAAAACCGTAGTTTTTTTTTATTGTGCTTCTCTGTTTGACAAAGTAATTGATAATCAACACTTTGCCATGCTGAAAAAGCGACTTTGGAAAGGCATTAACTTATGTTGCAAGACCTAATGAGGTATACTTGGGAGAGAAGTTTTTATTTTGCAGGCAAAGTATACACCAAGGTTAATACGGTTTATCACTGATATGAGCAATGCTAAAAAGTATTAACCCGGGAGTTTTCTCTTTATAGTCAGTCAGGGATTTGTTGGCACATTATACAGCCAAGTTAATACTTTGGTTATGATCACCTCCAATCGATCGCCATTAGACAAAACCAATGGAGTACAATGTTTAACCATGAGTGATAAAAATCGATCTCCAAAGTAGTTGATAATCAACACTTTGATATGCTCAAAAAGCGACTTTGGAAAGGCATTACCTCTCACATTAGCCCCATCCGAGTCACCATCTTTCAACGAGTACCCGCGCTTACCCAAAAGGGCTAACCGTACAACCGTCTGATATTTACTCGACTAGAACAGTCGTCCGACGTTTTTGGAAGGGGTGATTGAGGGAAAACGTCGGACGACTGTTCTTGTCGGAGTCTTCCATTTCCCCGAAATTTTCCCCATCCAAAGAGTACTCTATCTTCCAAAGAGTACAGTGTCGGCCGAAAGGGATTACCGAGTATCGCCATCCAATGTTACCCACGATCGCCGTTTTAGGGATCATTATCGGGCTAACTCCAAGAAGGCTACATTGCTCTATCGGTACCTGCGTTACCCCAATAGGGGTGACGGATTCCGTCATTCGATGTTTGCCTGATGTTCCCCAAAAGGGTGACTGAGGGCAACGGTGGGACTCGGTGAGCCCTTTTGGGTTAGCCTGGGTAATTGTTGAAGGATGGTGACTCGGATGAGATTGAGCCCTTTTGGGTAAGCGCGGGTACTCGTTGAAAGATGGTGAATCGGATGGCATTGAGCCCTTTTGGGTTAACGCGGGTACTCGTTGGAAGATGGTGACTCGGATGGGGCAAATGTCGGACAATGGTACTTGGTGAGCCCTGTCAGAAAGGGTGATTGAGGGAAAACGTCGGACGACTGTTCACGCCGGCCAAATGTCAGAGTGTGGTACTTGGTGACCCCTACTGCTAATAAAAAGAGGCGCTTACTGAGACATGATGTTGATAAGATTGGCAAAAAAGATCGGAGGAAGGTTGAGGATGTTATTCAACATACTAAGTGGGCTATGTCGAGGCTAAGCGGCTTCACATGCACTCCCAAGGGCAGGGGACAGGAAGGCCTTCTTGGGAAAGTAACAAAAAGGCTATGTTTTACCCTGATGAGTTATAGCTCGTTTGTGGGCTATGTGGAGGCTAAGCGGCTTTACATGCACTTCCAAGGGCAGGGGACAGGAAGGCCTGCTTGGGAAAGCAACAAAAAGGCTCATAGGAAGGAGCTTCAATGATGAAAGTGTATTAAAAGACATCGGACTTTGGTCATTCAAAGTTGTTGCTTGCTTTGGTTCAAATAACGAGAAGAAGCCAATGGTTGTAGTTAACTATAAAGGCCAAGAGAAGGAATTTTCTGTCGAAGAGATATCTGCAATGATCTTGTCAAAGATGAAGGAAACTACTGAGGCCTATCTTGGTACGAGTGTCAAGGATGCTGTTATCACTGTTCCGGCTTATTTCAATAATCTGCAGCGTTAGGAAACTAAAGATGCTGGAATCATTGCTGGTCTAAATGTGCTTCGCATTATTAATGAGCCAACTGCAGCTGCATTTGCTTATGGTCTTGACAATAAGGCTTCTGGAAGAAAAAATGTATTGATTTTTTATCTTGGTGGGGGTACTTTTGATGTCTCTTTAGTCGTTGTCGAAAAGGAGTCATTTGAAGTGAAATCGGTTAATGGAGACACTCATCTTTATATCTAATAAATATGATAATAAAAAATACAAATCAATAGTATCTTTTACATTCTGATAGTACTTAACTTATATAATAGTATCTTTTTGGTAATATAGTATTTAAAAGTAATGATTGAAGTCATGAAAATTAAACTAGAAAAATAATGGCATCTTTTCAAAATCATACTATTAAATGATTGTATTTACTACATATAATATTATAAAATTAATCATGATATTATCTTTTATGTTATGATAGTACTTATCTTATAATAGTATTTTTTTAGTAAAATAGTATTTAAATCCAATGATAGTATCTTTTCTTTATACCCCCGGACCACGTGTGTAAAGTTCGGGTTAAAAGGTGACGGGGCTCAGAATGACCTCTCGGACGGGCAGCACAGAAGCCTATAATTCATTGTTTTCGGGGGTCTGGGAGGTAACCCTCAGGTTTTTTTTGGAAAAACGGGTCTGTAGAGTGCATCGTTGGTTATTTGAGGGTGAAAACTGACGTGCACCATTATTTTGGTACCCGGACCACGTGTGTTAATTTCGGGCCAAAAGGTGACGGGGCTCGAAACGACCTCTTGGACGTGCAGCACAGAAGGCTATAATTCACCGTTTTCGAGGGTCCCGGGATAAAGATGGCCGAAAATCATCCGGGGGGGTTTGTTGGATCACAAAACGCGCCTATGCAAGTGGAAACCACAAACGATGGCATTTTGAAAGGTCGAAAGACACGGTGCTCGGAACGACCTCCCGGACGGGCAGCACAGAAGGCTATAATCCAGTGGGCATGTTCAGCTTACAGGGAGTCCATCTAGTGACGGCATAATCATCACACTGCGCTTCACATAGTCCGAGATTTTTCTCACACCAAGGGCGTAGTAGACAGTACATAATCGAGATGGGGGAACAATAGAGAAAACGCTGCTCTTAGGTAGCCAAACAGAGAAAGGTGAATCTTCAGAACCCAAAAACATCTTTTTTAGTGATACATCATTTGGGATAACCACATCTTCTTTGTTCACTAAAAGAATTCTACCATCTTGCAGTAATGCAGGTACCTTCATCACATTCTGATTCAGAGTCTCCTGCATCTCTTGATTCCAGTTCTTCAGAATGTAACTCCAAAAGAAGCAACATTCAGTTTCTAAGATTTCACTAGTCTCTCTAGACTCCCAATGCCTCCAAATTTGCATGAAGTGACTTGTTGAAGGAGATTCTATGACTTGAAAAGCAATGCCAAAAAATGAAAGTAACTCCTTTTCATAGCATATTTCCAAAGAATACAAGATGGGACAAAAATGATTGGCCTTGTCATGGAGCACACATAGTTTGGAATCCACCCACATTCCTTGGTTTGATGAATCCTTTGCAGGAATCCAAACTCGCAAATTTTCTTCATCTGATGAAACAGGTTTCCAATCGAATTCCTTGAGAAAACCATAAATCCGTTTAATGGGAGGAGTTTCAAATAATGATGGAAGATAGGCAGAAAGAGACATGCAAACCTCCTCAAGGTCCACCATAACACCAAGTTTTTTCAATTGATGGACAAAATTAGACATATCGGTCCCGTAATATTTAGTATCAATGACAGGAGCATTAGTGAGTTCAAGCATCTGATTCCATGTCGGTCGGGAAAGGAGGGAATCTTTTGGCAATCTACACCCATAGGTTGTCATGAAGAGCTTGGTTTTAATCAAGTTCTCAAGGAATGTGTTGACAAAAGGTTCAGCATTCTTTTCAGTCATCAATATTTTCAAGCAGTGTAGCAATGAAAGTGTTCCATCAGCTGTGAGAAGTGTTGGTTTAATAGGCCTGCTCAGCCCTCTAGCAACATATATTGCGCCTTCTTCCAAGCTACTTAATACACTAAGCATTTTGAGTTCCTCCCTGAGACCATATATCTCAATTCCATAGTAAGAAGCATCAATGAGGGGAAGATCCACAAAGAATGACATAGATGCCCACTTTAAATTGAAAAGTATTGATTCCCCAGGCTTCTTGAGTCCATGCCGAGTTTTAAAAATTTCCTCCTTTTTTAAGCTTTCACACAACTCAGCCAATACAATGTAGACTTGGACCATCTTGACCTCACTAAATCCGATTTCACATTCAGATATTCACCGTAAAGACTAATCCAATAAATAATGATGTATCGGAAGATTTGGGGGCGCTCATGTTACACATGCTCAACGCATAGGTCCCAACCAAAACCAACAACCACCTAGAAGTTGCGTCGAAACCGCGAAGGAGCCGAAAGGATACGATGATGACTCGAGGCACCGGTAGTAAGCAAACTTCAAAGAGGTTGTAGAAGGGTGACTCGCCGGCAAAGGCTAGGCCAAACCCAGACCACAGACCGGCGAGCCCCCGGAAGCAAAATCAGCAGAGGCGAAAGAAGGAGAAAGGAGGACACAATGTAATACAATGTACAATACATCCACTCAAATGTCCTACCACCAAAAAAGATGTTTTTGGATTCTTAAGATTCACCTTTCTCTGTTTGGCTACCTAAGAACAGCGTTTTCTCTATTATTCCCCCATCTCGATTATGTACTGTCTACTATGCCCTTGGTGTGAGAAAAATCTCGGACTGTGTGAAGCGCAGTGTGATGATTATGCCGTCACTAGATGGACTCCCTGATGAACCTTATTTTTTTAATTTAAAAATGGGTTTTTTGTCCAAAACTACATGAGTTACACCAGATTTTGCGAGAAACTACCTTATTTAGCCAAATCTTTGTTGACTACTACCACCCAACAATTTCCGGCGTTGACTTCAACTTTTCCAGCAATAAAAGGCCATGTGGAGGGCACATGCTTACTTTTTTGCAAGGATGCGTTGTTCCAGTTACAGTTGCAAGGATGCGATATTCCGGTTGTTCCATTTGCAAGTATAATCTAAGAGAGAATAAGATGCGGTTTTCCAGTTGCAAGGATGGGATTTAGTTAAAAAAAAGTAAGCATGTGCCCTCCACATGACTTTTTATTGCCGGAAAAGGTGAAGTCAACGCCGGAAATTGCTGGGTGTAGTGGTCAACAAAGATTTGGAATGATTGTATCTATGTAAACCTTTTGAAAATAAGGTATTTTCTCACAAACTTTTGTAAATAAGGTAGTTTCTCGCAAAATCTGGTGTAACTCATGTAGTTTTGGATAAAAGACCCTTTAAAAATATATATCTATGCAAACCTTTTATTTTTGGAAAAATACACTTTAATAATCCCAACTATTGCCGATTTACTTCTAATAATCCCAACTAAGGTTTATTATCTAATAATCCTAACTATGAGGTCAGTTTGCCTCCAATAGTCCCAATGACCGGTGACCTGCTGAAAGAGTTTTTTTTTTTCTTTTTTGTTTTAATCGCCACGTGTCAATACATAACTCGTCCAAAATTAAAATTAAAAAAATGAAAAAATAATAAAAATAAAAAAAAAATTCCAACCACCCTTTCCCACCCCCTAACCTTACCGAAACCCTAACCCCACCCCCTAACTTCGTCGGCAACCAGCCGCCCCCCACAACCACCTAAATTGGTCGGCCATTCTATGTAACCCATTTTCGATCCTCGAAGCTAACCACCTAGCCCACCCCGACCCCCCAAACCACCGAAAATGGCAGTGAAGCTCCCATTGCAAACGATAAAAGCTCAACAGCCATTTAGTATGATTTTGGCGCAATTGAACCACAAAATGAGCACTAAAACCGCTACAACGAAGATGAAGGCCGGAATCACAGTAGTGGCGGGCGGAAGAGGAAGACTGTAAGAGAGAGAAAATGGAGGAGGGAGAAAATGGAGGCTTTGGGGGGTCTAGGTGGGTGATTTCGAGGGTCAAAATGGGTGGTAGAGGACGGCCAGCCATTATCGGTGGTTAAGGGGGTTGGCCGGCCATTTCCCGGCTAGGTTAGGGGGTGGGGTTAAGATTTCGGCAAAGTTAGGGCAGGTGTGGTGGAGGAAGTGCAGCGTGAAGTGTTGCTGCTTGGATTTGGTGGGAGCAGGGGTCAGGGGATGGTGATGTTGGTTATTTGGTGCGGTGTAGGTTAGGAGTTGGAGTGGTGGAAGTTAAGGGGGGCAGCAGTCAGTTTTTTTATTTATTTTTATTTTTATTTTTTTATTTTTAAAATTTTGGACCAATCACGTGTTGACATGTGTCATAGTAACCTGTTATAACAGGTCGTTGACTTGATGTTGACCGGTTGGGACTATTGGGGAAAACACATAGCATAGTTGGGATTATTAGATAATAAATCTTAGTTGGGATTATTAGAAATAAATTGCCCATAGTTGGGATTATTAAAGTGTATTTTTCCTTTATTTTTTTATTTAAAAATTAATATCTATAATAATCACATCATATAATAAAATTCATTGTAGATGCCGTATGGCCTTTTAATCAATGGGATACCAATGCTATGAACCTTGAATACTAATGTAACAGGAGCAAAAAAGGGGAAAGAGAATTTTTTTCTTAATCATCCCAAAACCTCATACGTCTGGATTTTTGTTAATCATCTCAATACGACACAATATATGATTCTAGGTACATTAGATATAATAGTGCACCTACTTGGGCCTAATAAACTTCTTTATGAATAGAAAACTATTAATTTGTTAATGACATATACAAACACACATTCAAAAATAATTTTACTTAAGCACTCATTCTAAATTTACTTGGCGCCATTGGTTATGAAACTTTTTCATTACATTATTAAACACTCAAATTAACATACCGTATTTTATTTCTAAAAAAAATGAAAAAGTTATGTGTTCAACACTTCAACGTGAAAATCCCATTACTTAGTGAGAGACAAAGTTAAAGAGGCAAAGTTGTAAGAAACAACTTGTTCAAATTTCCAGAAAATAATTTGATCCAATTTCCAGAAAATAATTTGATCCAATTTCCGCATAAAACATAAAAAGATATCCGCATAAAACATTTTTAAAAAAAAAAAGAAAAAAAAAGTATCCGCACAAAACAATAAAAAAAATCCACCATAAAATCCATACATCATCATCATAAATCATCATCATCATACATCACCATCATCATACATCATCATCATCATACATCACCATCATCATACATCATCATCATCATACATCACCATCATCATACATCATCATCATCATACATCATCATCAGCAGCAGCAGCAGCATCATCATCCTCAGCAAGCAGCTGCATCTAAAAATAACCATGATCATGATTAGTTATGATAACCATGATGCATAAGAATTCAGGCTTACAAGAACGTTAATCAAGATTAATTGATCCTCAATTTCATTACAAATTAGAACTTTAAAAACAAATTATTGTGGGCTGTGAATGAAATGTAACAAATGGATCTGCAAATTGAGTATCAAAGCCCTGTATGGACCTTGCTTGCTCCTTCTATTCTGCTTCAGAGGTGTACTGCTGGGCAAACAGATCAAAGGGGGTTAGTTTCTCTATGCAGGGGGCTGCTCATGACGCTCTGGTCAAGTCAGTGGATTCAACTGATGCATGTGGTTTTGGTGGTGGTCTAATGACCTGCAGCAGGTGGTTTTTTTTTTGGGTCTGCAGACTGGGGTTTAAATCTGCAGATGGAGTGGTTGTTTTCTGCTGCTGGGTGGTGTAGCAGCAGCAGGGGTAGGCATCATGTTAATGGCATCAGTGGTTGAGCTGCAGTGGTTGTGTTGGCAGGTGCTACACAGGTTGTGGTCAGCTTGGTGGAGGTGAGTTAGACTATAACAGCTTGGATTTGGCTGTTGTTCCAGGTTCAATTAGCTATGGGTTTTTGAAAGGTTCGGCTTTTCAGAGCCTTGTGGGCTTTCTTTTGAACTTCAGGTCTGTAGTTGAGCTCCGGTTTACTGTTGTAGACACCCATTTATGTCTCCCCAAAACCAAACCTAGTAATGAGTACCTTTCACGTCGAATCATAATCGAATGAAGTGAAAGTGTGGAAAGTCTAGTGTTGCGGATAATTTTAATTTCTTTTCTTTTCTTTCTGTTTTTGAAAACTTATTTTAATAAAACAGCCAATCCAGTTTGGTTGGTCCATGATACGGGTCCAATAGTAGTGTAGTTGGATGGGGCTTGACAAGACCTTTCCAACGATATATTATAAGCCCAATTCCAATGAATATTGAGGAAGTTATGGCCAATTTACTAAACTGGGCCCGGTTTGAGCCTTATATGCGGCCCAATGATCTAGAGGAGGGCCTAATATGATTTATCATTCCTAATGCAATTAGGAATGGTTTTAGTCTTGTAGATTCTTCTAGAAGGTTCTTTTCATTCCTAATTCAATTAGCATTGATAAACTGACTTTTGTTGACTTTTCAGAGTTTTAATTAAAATCAAATAGCATTTTTGAGGAAAATATACGATTATATCCTCCTGTACGGCAAAACTTATCTGATTTGAGAAAGCGCGTCAAAAACAGGCCTGGCGCCTGACTCCAGGCATTGGCGCTTGGAGCTAGGCCTGGCGCCAGCCATTGGCGCCTAGCGCTAGTGTTGGTGTCTGGCGCCAGTTAGCCAGGGTTGGCGCCAGCTCTATTTCAGTTGCGCCAATACTCTGCTTTGTTAATTTTATCTTTTTGGCTGATTTCTCTATAAATAACGACGTAAAGACTCCGTTTTGAGGGACCTACAATCAGTTTTCAATTCTCTCTCATTCTCTTTAATCGTTCGCTAATTCTCATCAAGATTTCTTTAATCATTCTTCCATCTCTCTCTTTCCTTTTTTCTAAACCTTGCTTTTACATACAAATTCCGCATTCATTAGATCAAGAAACACCTAGCCATATTCGAAGTTGCCTTCGCCCTAGACGTGAAAGGTTTAATTTTTGAGGGTTTGGTCCCAAATCTCTATTTCAATTATTTAATTTAACTGTTTGTTTATTATTTTCCTTGAAGTTACTAACGTGTGTATTTTGTTATTAGAAAGAGGTACGAGGCATCAAAGCAAGTGCTTTAATGGTTTTAATTGATATTAAGATGTAAAAATCATGTTTATATTATTATTATGATATTCCTAGTATCATGTTTAGGGAAAAGGTTATAATATCAATTATGCTTATTATGATTCCTGCGATGCTTCCTATGCTCTTCCTAATATTTATGATTGTTAGTATCATGTTAGGGTTAAAGATTTGATTTTTATTGCTTAGTGACATGCTAAGGTTTGTTATTAATCTTGTTAGTATCATGCCTAGGATCTTGCTATTATTATGCTTTAATATTAACATGAACATGAATATGATTATAATTGTTATAATTTATGATTATTATTATTATTATGATTATTATTATTATTATTATTATTATTATTATTATTATTTTGATGATGATTATTTTATTTATGATAATAATATTATTATTATTATTATAACTATTATTCGTGATAGTTATTATTTATTATGTTGCTTGATTATTTATTGCTTGATCACACCTTTTATGCATGTTTAAAGGGAATTGGTACTTGTAATCACGCTTAATAAGATAATTGATAATCTTGGTTAGGGTTAATTGTGATTATAATTCAAGTGATCGCCAATAATAGTTTTGTTTGTGCATTAATATTCAACCAACATAGATAAACAGGTTTAGTGTTAATCCTATTGATTGCATGTTAGTCAGAAAGCGCACATGAATACGATCAGAATAAAGTAGAGGCCTATTATTAGGGCAGGTTCAATCTCTTTTAGGTTGGATTTGTACCATCATCCCCAAACCCTTATTTGGTTCTAGACCTTATGTATTTGATGATCTCTTGGATCTTTAAGGGGTGTAACCTTCACCCTGTGAATGGTTTACAAGTTCCTAAAACTTGTTGGCGACTCTTTTACTCTATCTTCTTCCCTTTTGGACACCACTGTACTTTAGTGTATGATCACAGTGGGGTTCGAACTAGGGGTTAACGCTTGAAATTATTCCCTACAGTTTTTGGCGACTCCACTGGGAGGATTTCTATTTTAATTCCTGAATTTGTTTCGGCAATTATTTAGAATTAGTGGATGAGACTCGAAACGTTCTAAGTATTTCATGTGTGTAATTTTGATTAACATTATTGTCATTTGCATAAAAAAGATCTCATTGGAAAGACCATCCGTAAAGAGTTAAAAACGTAGGATTTTACACGTAGGAAATTTGAGAAATATCTTTCACAACTAGGACCGAAATAACACCGCGTGAAACTAGAAAATTTTATCGAGCACAGAAAGTTGCTGAGGCATGTGGAAAGTAGCGCCAGGGGCCAGAGCATTGGCGCCGGCATTTTAACCATAGCGCCAGACGCCAACATTGGCGCCAGGTGCTACAGCTAAAAGCTGGCGCCAGTCCCTGATTGCTGGCACCAATTTCCCCCAATACCGAGCCAAAAATATTTGTTCTAATTTCGACCAGTTTTTCGTATTGTTTGCTCGATCCTACTTCCTGATTGAAATTTTCTCACTTTTCCGAAACCCATATGTGTTCTACATATGGACATAACCCTCTGGGAATTCATGCTCCATCTTCCCTATTGAACGCTCCGTGCAACAAAGGGTACATCCGAGATGTTGAATTCACCAAACCATGGAAGCGAGTTCTTTTTTCTAAAACTCGCGGTGTCCCATCCACTCGCGCCAACCCTTCACGGTTAGGCTTCCGCGCGGTGCATCCGGACAATTAACCATGGACCCTTTATCTACTAAACCATATCCCGAACTTTAGAGAACTAGAGCCATGGTTAGGTTGCAAACTCATTGCATCATATTGTGCCTACTTGACTAATTATGCATTATTTGTTGTGCATATATTCTATGTTTCTCTTAACCGTTTGTTTGACTTGTGTTGAGATTAAATAAATTAATGACTTAAAGAACTTTGCCTAATTAATTAATTTATTAATTAATTTGAGTCAATAAAGTCTAAAATTTTAATCGCAATTGACTTAGTATGACTTTAGGCATACCCCAATTGACTAATAACACCGAAAATAGTCCCAGATCGAAGCTCCAATATTAGCGCCAAGGTCTGAGCTGTAGCGCCACACTGTGGAGTGTGGCGCCTAGCGACAGCTCTGTCGTCTGGCGCCAAGCTCCACAGTGCGACGTCAGTCCTGTCATTTGGCCGACAATTCGGATTATTGGTCGAGTCATCACCTAGGGTCTAATTAATCAGTTTGCTAACTAATTCGGTTAAGTTTTGCTGTCCATAGTACTTATTTGAGTCGATGATCGAGTTTAGGCACTAAGACCCATGGTCTTACACAATAGTCCAAGCATGTCACTTACACTCAACGCACACACCAATACACATACTTGGACCATGTTTAAGAGAGTCTTGTGTGCGCGTTTTTTTCGTCAATTTCTTTTAGGGGAGTAAGTCGGATATTAATCCTCCAATTTTTTTTTTTTAAAAAAAAAAAAAAAAAAAAACTATTATACTTAGTTCCCTAAAAATATGTACATTATTTTTGACAAAAATATGCACCCATTTTTTTTATTTATTCTTTTTTCCTCCTTAAAATAAACCGTAAAGCCAAGTTGATTCGAGTCAAGTAATTAAAACGCAAAATGGTTTAATTTACAGTGCGTGGTCAAAAAAGGAAGGACGGTTAATCACAGACAACCTTTTCGTACAAGTCCAACTTTTCGACAAATCCATAGCTCGTAAGAGGAAAGCTAAGACTATAATGGCAACACAAGAAGAAGTCAATGATCTTAGGAACCAACTGGTTACCGTGACTGAGACACTGAAGCTTCTCGCACTCAAGATCGAGGATCCCGTGAAGCAACAACAGATGGACCTCATGCAAGAGAGTCTAAGAAAGCTGTCTAGCGACTACAAGTTTCAAGGGCTTACATCACAAGGGGTCTCAGTAGACAAATATCTTCTTCCGCAAAAGTTCAATGCCAACGACATCCCAAAATTCAGAGCAACTAACAACCCTTACTTTCATTTAAGAGCATTCGAAACAATAATAAGTATTAAGGGTATCGATAAGAAGGTTTTCCCCTCTCTGTTCTCACTATCTCTCGAGATCGTTTGCCAACAATGGTTCTTTTCTCTCGAGAAAGAAAAGGCCTTTACCTGGGAGTCCATAGCAAATGCTTTCGTTGATAGGTACAAGTGCAACATTCAAGTCGAGACTGACCATAGGGAACTTGAAATACTCAAGCAGAAAGAGAACGAAGGCTTCACCTCTTTCTTTAACAAATGGAGAGAAACCTTAGCTAAGATGATTGAGGTGCCAAGTGAAAAAGAGTCTGTAAGGCTTTTCATCAAAAATCTTCAAGAAAAATATTCCAAGCATCTCGAGTATCAAAATAATCTCCATACCTTCAAGGGCGTCTCTGACATTGGGATCAATATTGAAGACGACTTAGTTAAATTAAAAGCTACCAACAATAACTCCAACAGTGGTTGGAAAGCAAAGAAGAACGACAATCCTTCTTCTTCTAAAACCACCCACTCAAACAACGTTGGCACTTTTAATTTAGGAGAGGTCCTTGCTATGAACAATCAAGGACAGAAGAAACCATTTAGGAGGAACTTTACTCCTATTGGCATGAGTTATGACACCACATTTGATCGATTAAATGCAAAAGGTCTTATAACTCCTATTGGACCATTTGGGGACCCACCAGTCGAGAAGAGGTCGGCTAATTGGAACCCCAATGCACACTGCAAGTATCACCAAGGTAGGGGCCATCTCAACGAAAATTGTTGGAAGCTTAAGGAAGCTATCCAAGACTTAATCAACGACAACAAGCTGCTGTTGCCCCCTGCCAGTAAGAAGCCAAGAATTGACAATGCACCTCTCGCTCATACCCTGGCTATCTCTGATGAAGAAAAAGAGGTTGACCCCTCATCTCTCATTATAGACCTGTCAAAGAAATCTATGCCACAGAAAAGGAAAAGGAAACCTTTTTCGATGTCAAGGATAAACTTCCAGAACTGACAAGTAAGGAAGATATACAATTGCTCACGTTGTCTATGATGGAGGTATCACATCTACTACGTGAAGCTCTCAAGGCTATAAAGGAACCCCAAAAGAAATTTGATGAGGTTCCACTTCCGAAAGATGAACCTAAAAGGGAATTCGCACCAGTGAGAACGACTTATGAGGCAAAGAATTTTCCTTTACAAGTCACTAAAAACCCCAAGAAGAGTAACAGAATTTACACTCCAATTGGAATACCATATGCACAAATGTTCGAAATGCTCTCCGAGAGTGGCGAGGTCAAACCTCTCGAACCAAGACCATTCGAATCGTTGAAAAGAACAGATAGATATTACTGTCAGTATCATCAATCAGGGGGTCACACTATAGAAAACTGTTTCAAATTCAAGGATTTGGTTCAGAAAATGATTGATGAAAAGAAACTAGTCCAAGTTCAACAAGAAGAGGATGCAACCATTAATGGAGTTTGGGACAGTGATGAAGAATATGTCTATCTAAAGGACATAGTAGGACCTCCACCTTCTGTGTCATACACCACAGATGACATTTGGGCTGAAGAAGACTCATCGATAGACGTCCTCACAAGATCCGGGAGAATGAAACCTCCTGTTTCAACACAACCTATGTCAACCACACAACAAGTTCCCATACCTATCATTGAAGATGATGATATTGTTAAGCAGTTTAAGAAGACAAAAGTTGAGATGAATGTATGGAAACTTCTGGAAATATCTCGAGAACATAGGTTGGCTGTAATGAATGCCTTGGACAAAATTGGGATAGATTCTGACACTACTCCTGAGGGGTTAGCCAACTTCCTCACAAGTGACCTTCCTAGTCCAATTAATTTGATCACTTTTTTTGACAAAGATTTACCCCCATAAGGTGACAAACATTAAAAGGCATCAAACCTCACACTAGTTTGCAAGAGGATGAATGTTCCTATGACTCTTGTAGACAATGGATCGCCCATCAACGTTTGTCCACTTAGAACAACGAGGATGCTCGGCATAAGGGACGAAGATTTAACTCCGTCTACACAAGGAATAAGGGCCTACGACAACACTCGTCGTCAAGCTCTTGGAAAAATTACCCTGAATGTAATGGCAGGAGCAATAGAACATGCTACTACTTTCCAAGTAGTAGACATTAAAGCTTCGTTCAACTTGTTGTTGGGACGCCCTTGGCTTCATGATCTAAAGGTCGTCCCTTCATCTCTCCACCAACAAGTAAAAGCTATAGTTGGGAGAATTCCAGTCACCATCGATGCTTCGCCTATGAGGATCAAATCTATAGAGAATTCGATCATTAATGTGGAGCACGACGAGGATGATGAAGATTTATGGGGCTTTAACGAAGAAGTCTCCTTAATCCAGGAGGATGAAAGGACCCCTCTTTGCCATGACCCCCATTCCAACATGATAGTAAATGCCATGCTGAAGAAACAAGGACATTTTCGTGGGATGACCCTAGGAAAGAAGAAAGGAATGGAAAAAACCGCTGGAGTCACCTGGCCTCCCTAAGTTAGACACTTTCGGACTTGGTTTCGAACCGACTCGGAAAGATCTCAAGCGAGCCCAGGTAAAGTCAAAGGCACGTAGGGATGCTCGCATTCAAAAGAAATCAATCCCAATGGATCAGTACCCTCTTACGCTTAATGGTCAATTTATAAAAGAAGGAGAGGATTATCCATGCAATGAATTTCCCAAGCCATTTGTTGTAAACGGCATAAGACAACCGGGATTCGAGATTTTCTTGGATTGCTACTTCACTGATGAAAACCCAACTCCTGTCTACAAGGAGAAAGCACCCCCATGCTTTGACTTTAACGTCGTGGGATTACTGTTTGGACGAGAAAAGAATGAGCCAACTTATAAACAATGATCCCTCGAAGCTAATCACTCTAGCTGAAGGATCACTACAAGGGTGGCGCAAGACTATCAAGGTGACTACTCCAAGCGGAAGGAAGATATCCATCACGACTGGGCAAGGATCGATGTTTAAAGAGTCGTCTGAGTCTGAGTCTGAGTCGGAGTCTCTCCCCCTAGAGTCTTATAGATCTTTAGTAATAGCACCTCCCCCTCCTATTTCATCTCCTAAAATAATTAGTGATCCAGTCCCTGAGGACATATCACTCTTTGATGTAATGATCTCAGAGTATAATAATATTTCTCATTCTCCTTACTTCTCGTGTTCTTCTCTAACCCAAGATGACGAGCATTGCTTAAATAACAATGAAAAAGACAAAGAAATTATTAAAGCAATGGAAACACTCAAAAAGAAAACACCGGTAATTGAAGAAACTGAAACAGTTGATATCTCAAATGATTCAACCCATAAAAGAGAAGTTAAAATCAGATTAACACTGAATAAACAAGAAAGAACCAATTTAATTAACTTACTTAAAGAATTTATTGATGTATTTGCTTGGTCATATGAAGATATGCCAGGCATTAATAGAGAAATAGCTCAACACACTATACCACTAATTCCATAAATGAAACCCGTAAAACAAAAGTTACGTCGAATGTAACCTGATGTAGATCTTAAAATAAAAGAAGAAGTTCAAAAACAAATAAATGCAGGTTTCATCAAAGTATCCAAATACCCCGAATGGGTCGCCAACGTCGTCCCAGTTCCGAAGAAAGACGGAAGGGTAAGAATGTGTGTCGACTATCGGGATCTAAATAAGGCAAGTCCAAAGGACGACTTCCCTTTGCCACACGTTAATATTCTGGTAGATAACACGACAAATCACGCGCTTCTCTCATTCATGGATGGGTACGCAGGTTACAACCAGATTCTCATGGCAGAAAAAGACATGGAGAAAACAACTTTTATAACACCATGGTGCACTTACTGCTACACGGTAATGCCATTCGGGTTGAAAAACGCGGGTGCTACTTACCAACGTGCAGCAACTGCCTTACTCCATGACATGATGTATATGTCGACGACATGAATGTAAAATCAAAAGATCGTCCAGGCCATCAAATAGCCTTAAGGAAATTTTTCGAAATGCTAAGAAAATATAATATGAGGCTAAATCCAACTAAGTGTGCTTTCGGAGTCACCTCAAGCAAGCTTTTGGGTTACGTCATAAGCTCTAGAGGAATAGAGGTAAACCCAACCAAGATCAAAGCAATCATGTCAATGCCACCGCCTAAGACTGAGAAACAGATTTGAGAATTTATTGGCCAGTTGCAATACATAAGTAGGTTCATATCAAAATTAACGATAATATGTGAACCAATCTTCAAAAAACTCAAGAAGAATGTACCAGTAATATGGGATGACGAGTGTCAAAAAGCCTTTGAAAAGATCAAATCCTATCTCACAAATCCTCCCGTATTAGCACCAGCACTTCCCGGAATACCTCTTAGGTTATATTTGACAGTTACCAAAGAGACAATAGGAGCTATGCTAGCACAAGAAGTAGAAGGCAAAGAGAATGCAATCTACTACCTAACCAAGAAGATAATCGAATACGAAGCACGCTATACACCACTCGAGAAGTTGTGCCTCGCCCTGGTATGGGCCACAACCAAGTTAAGACATTACTTGCTAGTGCATACCGTCTTCGTAGTCTCCCGATTACATCCACTCAAGTATCTATTTGAGAAATATACACTCAATAAAAGCATATCAAGATGGATAGTCAATCTAGCCCAGTTTGATGTAAGGTTCATGCCACAAAAAGCTATCAAAGGATCCGTGGTGTCAGACTTTCTAGCAGATTTTCCAATAGAAGACTCGACGCCAATACAAGACAATGAATTTCCAGACGAAGACCTAATGGTTACTGAAGATGATACATGGACATTATACTTCGACGGAGCCTCAAACCAAAAGGTATGTGGCGTTGGAGTGTTACTAGTATCACCTAAAGAAGAGCATGTTCCAATCTCCATAAATCTTAATTTCGACGTTACCAACAATGCTGCTGAATATGAAGCATGCGTGGTAGGCCTTGAAACAGCTTTGGCTTTGGGAGTAAAAAATTTAAGGATATTCGGAGACTCTTCTTTGATTATCAATCAGATATCTAAAAGGTGGAAAGTAAGGAGCGAAAGTCTAGCCCCTTACCAAGCCTATCTGGAAACTCTTACCGAACAGTTAGAGAAGGTAGAATACACATTTCTACCTAGAGAGGAAAATCAATTTGCTGATGCCTTGGCAAGATTAGCCTCAATGGTTAGGATTCCCACGGAAATCAAGCAAATGCCTCTAACTATAGAAAAAAGGCACAAACCAGCATACATCCAAGCTATAGAAGACGACGAAGTAGTCCAAGAAGAAGAAGAAGAAGAAGAAGAAGAAGAAGAAGAAGAAGAAGAAGAAGAAGAAGAAGAAGAAGAAGAAGAAGAAGAAGAAGAAGAAGAAGAAGAAGAAGAAGAAGAAGAAGAAGAAGAAGAACCGTGGTACACGAACATACTCAATTATGTCACCAAAGGAGAATACCCTCCTCATGCTGACAAAAGAGCAAAACGAGCATTAAGGCTTTTGGCTTCCCAATATATACTTATAGACAACGAGCTACATAAAAGGGTACCTAAGGGTCGAGCTCTCTTATGTGTAGGAAAGAAGGATGCACAAAGAGCAATGAGAATAGTCCATGAAGAAATCTGTGGCACTCATATAAATGGCAAAATGTTAGTCCAAAAGATAATGCGAGAAGGATATTATTGGACTATTATGAATAGGGATTGCCATTAATACGTAAAAAGATGCCCTAAGTGCCAAATTTATGCCAATTTACAACATATCCCTCCATCCTTGATCTACACCTACACATCGCCATGGCCATTCTCAACATGGGGAATTGACATCATCGGCAAAATCACTCCCCCAGGAATAGGAGGCCATGAATATATCCTAGTAGCAATTGATTACTTCACAAAGTGGGTCGAAGCGCAATCATACGCTAAACTCACTGCAAAACATGTAGCACTCTTTATCGAGAGAAATATTATTTGTCGATACGAAGTCCCACATGAAATGATAAGTGACAATGGAACTCACTTTCAAGCCGAATGTGAAGAATTGCTACAAAAATACGGCATTCAACATCATCATTCTTCCCCTTACAGACCTCAGGCAAATGGAGCAGTCGAGGGAGTTAAAAAAAAACCTAAAGACTATCATCGAGAAAATGACTGAGAATTATAAGGATTGGCCTGACAAACTTCACTTCGCATTGTGGGGTTATCACACGTCAATTCACACATCAACAGGAAATACGTCATTTTCCTTGGTATATGGAATGGATGCCGTACAACCTGTTGAACTAGAAATACCATATTTACGCATTGCGTTAGAGAGTAAACACGATGAAGTTGAATGGATTAGGGATAGATATGAATAATTAATTCTACTCGATGAGAAACGACTAAAAGCTCTACATCACACTCAGTGTTATCAGACTCGTATGGCTAGGCATTTTAATAAGAAGGTCAAGACAAGAAAAATCAAAGTAGGAGACTTGGTGTTAAAAGCACTAAGGAAAAATGTTTTAGATCCAAGGGGTAAATTTAAACCTAATTGGTCTGGACCCTACATTGTCAAAACAATCCTGTCAGGAGGTGCAGCAAAACTAACTGATATGGATTGCAATGAATTCTCGAACATGACAAATCTTGACCAAATTAATTAAAAATTCGACAGAAGATCGGCGAAATATCGACGTCGCAGAGAAGAACCTGGCGCCAGCCAACAACCATCAGCGCCAGCCGATGAAATTGGCGCCTAGCGCCAGATTTCCTTGGCAGGCGCCAATTGCAAACAAGCGGCGCCAATTTGCAGATAAATTCTGGTCAAATTTCGGTGTTTTTCGGAAAATTTTCGACTTCCTTACTCGAAGAATTTCTGGAAAATTAATTTTTTCGGTTTTCATTGCTTTAATAAAATAAATTTAAAGTAAATAATTTAATTAAAAGCTGAAATTTCATTAATAAAATAAGTTTACATTATTGATGGAATTTTAAATAAAGCTGAAATAAATTAACTTTAAAAAATTTTAAACTAAGTCTAATAATTTGGAATTAAGCAATGCTCCTAATCTTTCTTTTCTTTCCTAGCCCTTTTCCAATTTTTGTCTGCCTCTTCCTCCTCATCCATAACTTTAACTATTAGGCATCCTTTAGAGGACCTACATTCAATCTTAGAGTAGATAGTCTCCTCTTCAGCTAGTACTCCATGTTTCTTTTCCACCCAAGCCTTTTTATTTGTGGTGTCAGCTTTCCTTTTCCCTTTATCTTTGGTAGCACTTTTCTTCCTAGGCATTGCAGGTGTTTTGAATTCAACTCTTGCACCTAAGCATTCCTTGGCAGGAATCACCCTGTCACCTAGACGACTCTTCACATCAGTTTTACCCTAATCTTTCTTCGAATCCTTCGAAGGCTTCTTCAGCAACCACTTCTTCACATCATTGGGCAAAGAAGGAGGAACCTTTTGAGTAATCACTTCCCACAAAGGTCTAGCACTCCAGTAAGCATCAAATCTGTCTACTTCCTAGGAAACAGGGTATTCATAGGGAGGACGAAGATCCCCGGAAGGAATACTATGAAGCAAGCTGTATTGTCTTTTTACCCTGCATGGGTAATAATAAGTCATACGAGACAAACTTGGAAGACGGCAGAAAGGTTGCTTGTTGACACCAACCATCCTTTCTATGTTTCACCATGGCACGACCCACTTGATAGCAAAATCGCGAGATTCGAAGACCTTTCTCCACCCATGGCGCCCAATTTTAGGGAAGCGTTTCTCCCTCCTCACGAAACAATTGGGATTATACTTCTCAATATTGTCCGGAGGGCTAATTAATTCTACCCTTTCCATTAGCCACATCAGTAAAAAATTGCAACGCAAATAAATTATTATTACAATACAAAAATATACTTTTTGATTTCTGTAATTAAAAATATTATTTTTCTACCTGTAATAAAATTATAGAGCCGCGAAAAGGTGCTTTTGGGTTCCTTTTCAATTCATCAAGAATAATCATGGTCTCTAACTATCAAGGGCATTGGATTTCTCCCTGATTCAATTTGTTCTAGAACGGTGGTTATAACTGATTGGCCCTTCATTATTTTTACCACTACTAAGAAAAAATTGATTAATCATGCAAAATAACAACGCCCTTCTTCTATATATATGAAAAGATTCAGAAAGAGTTTTATCAAAATAATGGCGTGCAAATTCTTTCAAATTAACTATGTTGTCGTCTACTATTTTTGATAAATCCCTTTCTTTTAAATTAAAGAAGGGTTCAAAATCCTTATAATAATATGCATCTAATCTAGGGATTACTATGAGGTCTATTGCAGGGAAGCCTAAAATAGCACCAAATTCTTCTGGCAAAAGGCTAATCTCATCATACCCTATTCTAAAGCAATGAGTATCAACATTCCAAAATTCCAGAGCGGTATGTATGAAATCTAAGTCAAGATCTACCCCTTTGATGCCATAAATTCCTCTCAAGTGAAACAAATCTAATTCTTTTCTGTCTCTAGCATTAAGAGATCGACACCATTCATGAGTGTATTGGGTGAAATTTTTGGTGACTAAAGACATGGTATTATTTTCCTAAGGCAAAGAATTATTTTACTTGCTGGAATTGTGAGAAGAATCGGCTGGACAGGGGGCTATTTATACACAAATTGCGAGCAGTTTTAATCAGAATGAAATACGGAATCAGCGCCAATTGACGTCAGACTTCGTAATTGGCGCCAGACGCCAGCGCTTAGCGCCACACGCCAAGTGTAGCGCCTAACGCTACACACCATTGCGTGGCGCCAGCTAGCGCCAAGTTGCCACATCAGGCGCACTCGCTTAAATCGCGTTTTTATCCTAAACTCGAGTCGGCTAATGACTTTACGCCACCGTTTATCTTTTCTAAACATCTTTTTTATCTTTTTTTTATTTAATTAAAATAGCTAATATATTAATTATATTATTCTTTTTCGGATTTTATTTAGATTAATTTCCAAGTTTTTTTATACACCCGACATTTTATTCGGATACCCTCCATCAATAATAAAAATGACGGAATTTTTGCGCAAAATTGTTTGTCACACTTCTCTTACACACACAAACATGCACATAATAATAGCAAACAAAATAAACTCATAATAGCAAAAATATACAAAATATGTCTAAAAATAGTGAGTCTAAGGCAAAGTTCTATAAAAAGTCAAAATAAAAATCACAGGAACAAACTACGGCGTCGGAGGACGTATACCCATCATATTGTAAAATTGCGTCGTACGAGGAGTCACCTCTCTACCAGCTCCAGCTCCAGCTCCAGCTCCAATCTCCGCAGGAGGAGGAAAACTCAATGTAGGTCCACTCCACCCAAGATCAACCTGAGGGTGAGATTGTGGAGGCTGCTGCGATGATGAGCCTACCTCGTACATCCCACCACCACTGAAAGCCGAGGTAGCCTCTCCCTCGCCTACCGGTGCAGCATGATCACCCTAAGAAGAAAATCTCGATCCCTCCGCAACATCAGCACAAGCAGCCTCAGAGCGACCGCCTCTACCCCCTGACGTAGTACGACGACGTCTCGAGCTAGACCTCGCCGGATCCCTCCGCACCTCAAGTCTCGTGTGGGTGTGAGAAGCAATAGGTTGGCCCTGCAAAAAGAATTAAATCAGAAACAAGGAAAAATCAAAGCGGTAATGCAAAAATATATAAAGAAAGACTACCTCTCGGACGATGTCGTCTTGACGGCAGGTGGCCGCATTCCTCATTCGGACGAGCTGGCTCCGAAAAGCATCTATACATCGTGCCATCGCCGAAACCACCTCGTGCGAAAACTGTCAGATAAATAAGTCAGTAAATATGCATGATATATGGACAAAAATTGTGAATAACTAGGCTTACTCGAATCCAGTGGCGAGGAATCGACCGCTCTATAAAGCGCTCGTCCTCGAGAGCCGGAGGAATCATCTCCTCGATCGGCCCATATGTCCCCTGGTAATGGATGGACATACGGGGTGGCACGAACTCAGTAGCACCGTCCTAATAAAGCAAAAGTCAGTAAAACATTACTTGGGGGCTACTTAATGGAAAGTAAAAGCTGAAAAATCTTACCCTCAAATCCTCAGCCGATACGGGGGCTGGAGCTAACAACGGCAGAGCTTCTCAGCATAGCACCGCCCAGGGATAGCGTAAGATCTCCAAGGGGTACCAGCTCACTCGGACAAGCTCAACAACCGTGTGTCGTCGAACATGTGATAGTGGAGGAGCAGGAACGACGAAAACATCAGAGAAATGCTGTCTAGCAACCCTCTCTCCCAAGTACACGATCGCTTCATAAGTCCCCGGGAAATAGCGACGCTCAACAGAATACTGTGCGGCTAACCCAGGGACTGTCCAGCCGCCCCACGGCCGGTACACCACCTCAGTCCCCTGCAAAGAACATCAATCAGGCGAGAGTATACCTAAAGGGTCGCGAAAAGGCAAATAAATAAAAAAATTCATACCGCGATAATCCAGTTTCGGACATATGTAGTAGACATATCCACATGGCCGCCCCAAAAAGCGCTCACTGGAAATCCGCGTGGCGATGGTCTCGCCGACGCAGTAGAGGGGAAGTGCTCGTAGAACTAGATCTACAAGGAGTAAAAATTGTAAGTAAATGCTAGCTAAAATGTAGAGCTAAAATTTATAGGGAATAATGTTTACCTTTACGACCTTCCAAAAGGCAGACAAAGCAACATTCATCCCAAAGGACCGGTGTCGACACGAGTCCCTCAGTGCACAAATGAAGTCAGCGTAGGCCAAGCTGGCCCAGTCATAAGTCCCGATCCGGTGAAGATCGCGGACAGCAGGAAGGTAGTAAAGCAACGCCCTACTACCCTTGCCAGGAGAGAACGTCCCTGACAACAACATCAGTGCAAAGATGCGCACCCGATGCTCTCAGATGGTCACATCGTCATCAAAAGTCGCTGCCAGCGTCAAGCGGCGAATCCCCCTAGCACTAAACTGAGACGTCTCGACCTCAGCTCGGGCCTGAATAGTGATCGGCCCCAACAGCTCCTCGACCCCAGCAGAAAAGACGTCGATTCCACTGTCGAACGACAATGGCACAGAGTTGAACTCCAGTCCTATAATGAGACTGAATTCCGTGGGGGTGACCATCATCTCGCCCCATAGGAAGTGGAAAATGTTGGTGGTGTCCCAGAAGAACTCCACCAAAGCACGCACTATATGGTGACCCCCACTGGAGGCAACCATCGCCTCGGAGGTCTCAAACAAGATAGCCAGTCCGCAAGACTCCCATAGGAGTCTCGTCTCAAGATCCCTGGCGATGTACATCTTGTACAAATCGCCCAAACCATCACAGCCGGAACCGTGATAGCGCGTCCTCCCGACCGTGATGCCCCGTCTCACCCTCTCAGAAATGTGGTGGACGGGGGCAAAGAACAGGGTCCGCTCGTCCCACTCGGGGAGTCGACCAAGCGAAGTAAATGGTGTAATGTCATCTTCTACGGGCTCATGCTCCCGTCGAGTGTTTCGGGACCATGAACCCAAACCTTGCTGTCTAGCCATACTACATTGTGCAAAATCATCATAAATTAAGGTTCTATAGTATCTAAGGTTCGCCTAGCCGCATGATACTATGTTCGCAAAAAACAGAGTACATAGTACTAAAACAGAGCACAAATTCAAATTGAGCATAACGGAATTTTTCAAGAAATCACACAATTTCTTGCAGTACTATAATAATTATTGTGACAAATTGGACAAGAATTTCTAGCAAAAACATCAAGAACAAGTCACATTGTTCTTCACGGCCTTAGGAGGTCCAACAATGGCAAATTGCTCATTTCTTCACCAAATTGAGTCAACCATATCTCAAATTACTCCCAAGGCAATATATAAACATAATCAAGCAATTTCATGGCATAAAAATTGACAAACAAAGTGAATTGAGCATTTTTAATTATGAATTTACATGAAATTCGTGAGTAAACATGTCAAAAATTCATAAAAACTGATGTGAGTTTGAAGAAAACTTACATAGATCGGGAAAGTAGATGAAAAGAGCTTTGATTTGCAACGAATTTGAGTGAATTTGGTTGAGAAACGAGCAAGAACCGAGCAATTGAAGTTTTGCGGTTTCCAAGCACCTTACGCGACGAGCAAACAGCAAAATGAAGAGGAAAGGGGTATTTAAGGAAAGCCCCGTGCTGGCGCCAAGCCCTAGGCATTGGCGTCAAAAATCAGGCTTGGCACCTAGCACCAATCCCAGCGCCTGGCGCTAAGGCTGATTGTGTGGCGCTTATGGCTTTTCAGCGGCGCCAGAACGCCCAGCCACTCGGTGAGGTTATTCCATCTTTTTGCAACATATTTTGGGTTCCTTGGTACGCCAGTTAGCCCCTCTAAGCAATTTGATATGATTTTTAGTAATCGGCTTGATTTCATGAAGTGATCGACCTGATGAAAGATCGTCTCACTTAGCTTAAAGCGCCTAAGCATTGGCTCATTAACAAAAAAGCACCGACATACAAGTTCAAAAGCAAAAAAGGCACCGACATAATGGTTCATTCGCAAAAGGACACCGAAGTACAGGTTCAAAGCAACGTAAGCGCCGACGTACAGGCATAGCGGAAGCAAAATTCAGGCGAACTTTTAAGGATCGACAAGAGGAGATCTTCGGTAATTTCCTTTGGAAAATTATCGCATCAAATGAGGATGACTTTAAGCGAGGACATCTTCGACGGCATTCCCTAGCTTATGGAGAGTTGTCACAAACAACTGGAGATTGTTTCAAGAGAAATAATCTTCGATAGTATTCCCTTGGACGTGGAATACTATCAATGCGGACGAGGATTGTTTCAAGAGAAATAATCTTCGATAGTATTTCCTTGGACGTGGAATATTATCAATGCGGCTGAGGATTGTTTTGAGAGAAATAGTCTTCGATAGTATTCTCTTGGACGTAGAATATTATCAAAACGGAGGAGGATTGTTTCAGGCGAAGCAATCTTCTATATTGGAAGCAGTTACAGGTGTAGCACTTTTCAAGCGGGATGGCATTCTCTACCTTGCATGAAGTCATCAAAACAGTGAAGCGACAGCAAATCGGTTACTTTCAGAGACGTGTGCTCGACGGTGCAAGATACGCGTTTCTTAACTCTTTTATCTGTTTAACTAATGCTAGTTTTGCAGGTATCGGCGTTACAAGAATGACTTAAGATCGCAGAATGTTCTGAATCATTCTCCGTCCCTATCGATACTTTGACTTTTGTTTTCGAAACTTGTGTTTCTCCAAACTCAGTCAAAGTGGGGGCTTCTGTAGACACCCATTTGTGTCTCCCCAAAACCAAACCCAGTGATGAGTGCCTTTCACGTCGAATCATAATCGAATGAAGTGAAAGTGTGGAAAGTCTAGTGTTGCGGATAGTTTTAATTTCTTTACTTTTCTTTCTGTTTTTGAAAACTTATTTTAAGAAAACAACCAATCCAGTTTGGTTGGTCCATAATACGGGTCCAATAGTAGTGTGGTTGGATGGGACTTGACAAGACCTTTCCAACGATATATTATAAGCCCAATTCCGATGAATATTGATGAAGTTATGGCCAATTTACTAAACTGGGTCCGGTTTGAGCCTTATATGCGGCCCAATGATCTAGGGGAGGGCCTAATATGATTTATCATTCCTAATGCAATTAGGAATGGTTTTAGTTTTCTTGATTCTTCTAGAAGGTTCTTTTCATTCCTAATTCAATTAGCATTGATAAATTGACTTTTGTTGACTTTTCAGAGTTTTAATTAAAATCAAATAGCGTTTTTGAGGAAAATATACAATTTTATCCTCCTGTACGGCAAAATTTATCTGATTTGAGAAAGTGCGTCAAAAACAGGCCTGGCGCCTGTCCAGGCATTGGTGCTTGGAGCTAGGCCTGGCGCCAGCCATTGGCGCCTGGCGCTAGCGTTGGTGCCTGGCGCCAGTTAGCCAGGGTTGGCGCCAGCTCTATTTCAGTTGCGCCAATACTCTGCTTTGTTAATTTTATCTTTTTGGCTGATTTCTCTATAAATAACGACGTAAAAACTCCATTTTGAGGGACCTACAATCAGTTTTCAATTCTCTCTCATTCTCTTTAATCGTTCGCTAATTCTCATCAAGATTTCTTTAATCATTCTTCCATCTCTCTCTTTCCCTTTTTTCTAAATCTTGCTTTTACATACAAAATTCCGCATTCATTAGATCTAGAAACACCTAGCCATATTCGAAGTTGCCTTCGCCTAGACGTGAAAGGTTTAATTTCTTAGGGTTTGGTCCCAAATCTCTATTTCAATTATTTAATTTAATTGTTTGTTTATTATTTTCCTTGAAGTTACTAACGTGTGTATTTTGTTATTAGAAAGAGGTACGAGGCATCAAACAAGTGCTTTAATGGTTTTAATTGATATTATGATGTAGAAATCATGTTTATATTGTTATTATGATATTCCTAGTATCATGTTTAGGGAAAAGTTTATAATATCAAATATGCTTATTATGATTCCTGCGATGCTTCGTATGTTCTTCCTAATATTAATGATTGTTAGTATTATGTTAGGGTTAAAGATTTGATTTTTATGTCTTAGTAACATGCTAGGCTTTGTAATTAATCTTGTTAGTATCATGCCTAGGATCTTGCTATTATTATGCTTTAATCACTAGTGGAAAAATCCTCATCCGTAACGGGCAAAAAGGGGCCATCCGTAACGGGCAGCGTCCGTTACGTATGTGGCCGTTACGGATGGCCATTGTTATTCGTAACGGGCACTGTCCGTTACGAATAATGAGTTATTCGTAACGGACATTTGAAATGTCCGTTACGAATAACTCATTATTCGTAACTGACATTTCAGATGTCCGTTACGAATAAATCATTATTCGTAACGGGCATTTTAAATGTTAGTTATGAATAAGGGGTTATTCGTAACGGACATCTGAAATGTCAGTTACGAATAAATTTTTTTTGTATTAAAATAAGTCCTTATTCGTAACGGGCACATAAAACACCCGTTACGAATAAGTAATTATTCGTAACTGACATCTTAAATGTCCGTTAAGAATAGAGTTTTATTGTATATAATTTAACACTTATTTGTAACGGGCAACAAAAGTGCCCGTTACGAATAACTGGTTATTTGTAAATGACAATTTTGCTGCCCGTTACAAATAATTATTAAATTAAATTTTCATTTTATTTAATTTCGACAGCATGTATTTATATATAATTAATATATATTAATTAAAACCTGTTATAATATACCTGTTCCTGTAAATAAGCAATTATACCGAACAATCTTTTGTAAAAATTAATACGACGTAATATAAAAACTGAAGTAGTAACACATTACAAATAAAAACTTGTATAAATTTATCCAACATATACAACAACACTAAAAATATTACGTTGTTCTACCTAAGCTAATAGTTAAGCATTCAATAAATATTTACTTCTAAAGTATTGCGCCCATTGTTCTCGAACCACATTCAACTCGTCAACATCATACGGGGTGGTCCTTGGACAAAAATCCTATTGAAAAAAAAAACATATGAAAGAGGTTAAAAAATAAAAACAATCCATAATAAAAACAATCATTAGAATAAATGTGATGAACCAAATTATAGAAATAAAACTCATAATATAGAAACAAAACACATAACATCCTTAATTGACTTATATTTTGATTTCTATGAGTTGAAATCAATAAAAAGTTAACATTTACTCACTTTTGGGAGCGTATAACATCCTTAACACAATGTAACACATAACATCCTTAATATCTTATTTTTTTGGTTTCTATGAATTGAAATCAATGAAAATTGACCACTATCTCACTCTTAGGAGCGTATAGAGCCAAAAACGCTTCACAATTGCCTAAGGGACTTCTACCTTTCCCATATTTCAAGTATTTGTTCAACAATATAACACATAACATCCTTAATTACCTTATATTTTGGTTTCTATGAATTGAAATCAATGAAAATTGACCATTTACTCACTTTTAGGAGCGTATAGAGCCAAAAAGGCTTCAAAATTGCCTAAGGGACTACTACCTTTCCCATCTTTCATGTATTGGTGAATTAACACAATATAACACTAAACATCCTTAATTACCTTATATTTTGGTTTCTATGAATTGAAATCAATGAAAATTGACCATTATCTCACTCTTGGGAGCGTATAGAGCCAAAAACGCTTCAAAATTGCCTAAGGGACTTCTACCTTTCCCATCTTTCAAGTATTTGTTCAAATTAACACAATAAAACACATAACATCCTTAATTACCTTATATTTTGGTTTTTATGAATTGAAATCAATGAAAATTGACCACTATCTCACTCTTGGGAGCATATAGAGCCAAAAACGCTTCAAAATTGTCTAAGGGACTTCTACCTTTCCCATCTTTCAAGTATTTGTTCAAATTAACACAATATAATACTAAACATCCTTAATTAAATTATATTTTGGTTTCTATGAATTGAAATCAATGAAAATTGACCATTTACTCACTTTTAGGCGCGTATAGAGCCAAAAAGGCTTCAAAATTGCCTAAGGGACTTCTACCTTTCCTATCTTTCATGTATTGGTTCAAATTAACACAATATAACATTAAACATCCTTAATTACCTTATATTTTGGTTTTTATGAATTGAAATCAATAACAATTGACCATTATCTTACTCTTGGGAGCGTATAGAGCTAAAAAGATTTCAAAATTTGCAAAAAAAAAAACTACTAACCTCTTCTAAGACACCTTTGCACTCCAAGTGAGAAGTAACAATCTCATACATGTATCTCATAATGTAGTAGCCACATTCAAAGCCTCCTTGTTTTTGAGCACACTAGTATATATAACAAATAGTTAAAAATTTCGTTTTCAAAGTGAACAATGTATAACAATATGGGGTGAGTAGTGTATTTACCTCCATTTGTATGAATTTCAATTTTTGCCTTTGTGATTTCAATTCACTCCCTGTGAGATTCGCCCGATATACTTTATAAGCCCTACAAAAATAATATATATTCTAACACTTAGAACAAAATAATCTACAACACCACATACAAAAATGATATAGAAACTAGGGCATAATTTCAAGGTTGTGGCTCACGTCATCATAATCTCAGCAATTTTCAATTTTCAGGGATTTTCTTTAGCTAGCTTCATAGAGTCAAACTCATAAGCTAAACCTAATTGTAGATCAACCACCACAAGAACCCAATGACCACTACATCATTTAAGAGAAAAACACAAGTTAGAGTATTGGAAAATTGGTGAAAAACATATCATTTATATGATTAAGTTTAGTGGCAATATAAAAACATATTTCGAACCTTGCGACATATGGAGCCACGATGAATTTGCAACGTTTACCCGTCTTTCTTACTTCATGCAAAAATGTATTCTTCACATATGTATAAGTTTCAAGGTAATCATTCTCAATTGAAGATTCAGAAATGAGTTGAGGACAAAAGAATGTGATCTCAGTCCTGTTGAAAAGGTCGATGAAGTTGTCTACTAAATACCTACATGATAAAGACATAGAAAACAAAAAATTCAGCATTATAGCATTAAAAATATTACTATAGTGAATATAAGAACCAAAGTAAAGGAAGATTAAGTAACCTACATGATATAAACATGAATCAATGAAACATTAGCCCACGATCCTCTTAGAAATTCACGTACATCGGTAGCAGTTACCCAAATATGTTTGTCGCTATCAAAATTAAACATTGAGGCCTTTAAAAGTACCGATGTTGTATCATACTTTGCATCATCAGAATTCATTAACCAATACAACAACTCACACCCCTCGACAAAAGTATCGACAATTTCATCTTCAAGTGGTAGGAATTTTGTGGGTTTGATGGTAGATTGCCTTGATTTCACACCACAACTATCGTCCCCTTCTTTGCTTTGGCGAGATCTATGCTTCTTTTTGGGCGATGTTGAAACCTTTACAAATAGGTAAATATTAGTCTAGATAAAGTATACAAAAATGATGGGATTTAATGTTAATAGTAGGAGAATATACCTCTTCTTCAAAAAAAAACCATGTCTATGGGCCATAGTACAAAGGAAGACTTGGCTTTTCCCAACTTAGTCACACCATCGGGAGACGGTACCGGTATATCGAGGAGGGCACAGTCGGGATAAAGGTTGTCCACACTAACCCTGTAATGATCAGGTAACATCTTCAGGTTGTGCGTAACTTCACCGGTAACAGGATATACCGTTCCATCTGCCACAACCACTAAATATTGATTGTACTCATCTTTCAATGCTAGGCGACATTTAGTGGCTACCTACATATTACAAAAAACTCGATCAATATTATACATGTTAACCATGTAAAGTCATATCTTTAGTATTAGTTAAAGACATATACCTCTATTACACGAGGGCTTTGTGTTGCCTCCATGTTCGTAATCACTTGCATTCCTTGAAATGCCTCCACGTCACCGGTCATCTGTGGTAGTAAATTGGCGAGATAAGCTTTCACCTCCATTGCCACCCGTTGTTCCAACCTCTCTTCAATCCTCTCTTGAAGCTTCTCTTCAACCTTTTCTTCTAGCCTCGCCTCAAATTCTTGAGTTAAGGTAGCTTTCATTGATTCTAACTCTTCTAATGAGCATCCACCTTGGCCGGATGATTTACCCTTTTTGTATCCCTTCCCAAATACTTGTGTGTGACTAACTCCAACCCCACACCTTCCTAGTGCTTTTACATGCCCGCAGTGATCCCTTTTTCCTAAAGCCTTGTCGAGGGCATCCATACCAATAACATCACTTGAATTGTTTCCTTCATCATTCTTTTGCAAGTTTTCCAACTATTAAAAAAAAAACATATATAAGATATGGCAGAACAAGAACCTGAATTGAAAAAAAATGATATCCATAAATAGACTTGTAGCCTACAGCATATATAAAAACATATATAATCATTCTTGTGTGATTAAAGAATGCAATAACCTCCTAATCCAAAATTTTGATTGCAACAGTAGGTTGAATGTACATCAACCGAAATCAAAGCACACCTAATATAGGATGAAACTGAAATTTCAGAACTGGTCAGAACTGAAATTTCAGAACTGATCAGAACTGAAATTTCAGAACAGATCGGAACTGAAATTTCAGAACTGGTCGGAATTGATCGGAACTGAAATTTCAGAACTGATTGGAACTGAAATTTCAGAACTGATCGGAACTGAAATTTCAGTGATCGGAACTGATCAGAACTGAAATTTCAGAACTGATCGGAACTGAAATTTCAGAACTGATCGAAAGTCATCGGAACTGAAATTTCAGAACTGATAGGAAGTGATCAGAACTGAAATTTCAGAACTCATCGGAACTGAAATTTCAGAACTGATCAGAACAGAAATATCAGAACTGATCGGAACTGAAATTTCAGAACTGATCGGAATTGAGACAAACAATAGTGCATAATGGATAATATTAATCAACTTGAAGACAAGGTAATAATTGCAGAACTAAAAGAGACAGCAATTTTAAAGCTGCAGAACTTCTCCCTAAAGCCATATAGTAGCAGTGCAGCACACATGAAAGCCATAACCAAACACACCTTAACATTTCCAAAAACAAAAATTGAAGGCAGAAACATAAGATCAAATTTAATTTTTAATCTCGTGACGGTACTAGGAAACAACGTATAGCAACTAAATTACACAAACACCTGGTCATGAACCTGCCCACATGCAATATGGAGTGCCTCAATATTTGGCTCTACCAATTATTCGTTGGTGCTGAATGTAATACATATTTACAAATTTCTTAGTCACTTAAACCACTATTAATTAATGGCACATTGTATTAATGCAGCGCATCTTCCAGAATTGTGAAGAAAAAAAAAATGCTAGTGGAGCTAACACCTCAAGAAACTTGCATGAGGCACATTACAGGATACAACTCATGATCAAGCATCGTGGTTTGGTTACTAGTAGGATTCCAGCAGTCAAAGTATTAACCTAAAATCTTCGTAGTTTGTACAATGCTAACAATGATACAAGACCACAAAGTCTTTGAAGGAAATTTATAACAAACCCCAACACTCTACTATATACTTAGCTAACAATAAGTTCTTGTGAAGGATACATCATAAAAGGCTAAAACATAAAAGTTTGAATAATGGTACATTCCGATCTACTACTAATAAAAAAATTGATCATATTAAAAGTGAGTTCATCAAATATTAGCGGTACTTAAAGGACTTAGAAATACATGATATTTTACACTGCTCTTGCAAACAACCACTGCCAAATCCAAGCTTCACTCGTATGTGCAATTTCTTATCGATCATGACTAAAAGCATTTCTTTCATCTCTCAAAGTCCTACCTCAAAAGAACATTCACATTGACTTTGTTCATATCCAACAAATGTAGGTAAAGAGAATTTCGAAATTCCAAGAGCATATTCACACTACCCTTCATGAATTTTGTTCATAGGTGGAACACTCTAAATACTGACAAGAACTGAAATTTCAGAACTGATCGGAATTGATCGGAACTGAAATTTCAGAACTGATTGGAACTGAAATTTCAGAACTGATCGGAACTGAAATATCAGAACTAATCGGAACTGAAATTTCAGAACTGATCGAAAGTCATCGGAACTGAAATTTCAAAACTGATCGGAAGTGATCAGAACTGAAATTTCAGAACTGATCGGAACTGAAATTTCAGAACTGATCAGAACTGAAATTTCAGAACTGATCGCAACTGAAATTTCAGAACTGATCGGAACTGAAATTTCAGAACTGATCGGAACTGAAATTTCAGTGATCGGAACTGATCAGAACTGAAATTTCAGAACTGATCAGAGCTGAAATTTCAGAACTGATCAAAACTGATCAGAACTGAAATTTCAGAACTGATCGGAACTGAAATTTCAGAAGAGCTTATGACATGATTGCTGGACTTGATTATTTGCACAAAGACAGATACTTACCACTACTACGACATGCTGAGCCACATTCAGATTAGGGACAGAGAGGAACATAGGGAAAACAGAGAATATAGTAGAAGTAAGTAATCAAATAAGGAGAAACAAAGAAGAAGAGTGCAAACAAGAGCCAGGACAGAAAGTACTTTGATTGCATAAAGAAGAGCAAGAAACAATGAATGCATGTCTGTGCTGCAAATTTGATTGTATCAACCTACTTTAGTCGATTCTTATGATTTCAATCACTATTCTAAGGCAACTAATTGAGATGGTGAAGGGGTCACAACGGTCACAGCACAACTAATCAGAACTGAAATTTCAGAACTGATCGGAACTGTTCAGAACTGATCATAACTGAAATTTCAGAAGTGATCAGAACTGATCGGAACTGATCAGAACTGAAATTTCAGAATTGATCGGAACTAATCAGAACTGATCAGAACTGACATTTCAGAAATGATCGGAACTGAAATTTCAGAACTGATCGGAACTGATCAGAATTGTAATTTCAGAACTGATCGGAACTGATCAGAACTGATCGGGACTGATTAGAACTGATCGGAAAAGGCCTCAACTTTAGCAAATCCCATTAAACAACGCAGGAAGCAGGAAATGAGCAATAAACAGAAAAGGCCTCCCATTAAACAATGCAAGAAATGAGCAATAAACAGAAAAGGCCTGATCACTTATCAGCTCAAAAGTATAAACAAGTAACTAAAAAAAAAACTATACTTGGTTACTTAGAACAACACTTACAATAGCATTGGCTATTTGCTGGGTTTCGGTATTCTTCGGGTCTATAGCCCACGATCCATCTGCATTACGAGTTTGACGGGCCAAAATCCAATAAAGAGACCGATTTCTAAGCTTTTCACTCATTACACAGCTTGTTGTGGACTCTGTGGTGCTTGAGGTTGAAGATTCTGCTGGAATTCTATTGGTCTTACTCCAATCAACTCGAGCCCTCTCATAACTCTTGGAGCCTAGATGGTGGCGATGCTTATTATTCTTTGCATTTTCCTTGCCTTTTTCACTCAGAGCCTATTACAAAATGGAAAGCTATTGTAAGTAGTATTGTAGTTGAAATAAAGTATATATGTGAAAAATACTTTCATAATATCTTACACACCTTAAATTCATCTGTATTGCAATATGTCTCAAACTCTTTCCATTGCTCTTCTGTGATGTAACCTTCATAAAGCTCCCAGGGCTTAATGTTTGCACTTGGTGAGTCAGGCGGAGGTGCAGTTCTCTTAGTAATGAATCGTGAAACTAACCAAGACTTGTGCTTCCTAAATCTAGCACCAACAGCTTCGTGGAACTTCTTCTCTTTACTACCCTTGGGATCATCAATGTGGAACTTCCGCTACAAAATTAGAGAATGTTAATATTCATAATTAATTATAAGTATCGTTAAATTTAGAGCAATAAACCATATTTATATCGTAATTACCTTACTCTCCTCCCACAAGTTTTGCTTTTGAACTTTATCATACTTCGGATATCCCTTCACATTAATGTTAACTCTTTGAGCACAATTACCAATTTGCTTCCCATAAGCAGATTCCCACTTTCCAATAGACATGTCAAACTCATCAAATTCGAGGAACACGGGTGTAATTGTTTGGACTGATTTGGACGGGCCTCGTCCCTTTTTTGTAGAAGATTTTACTTGGGAAGTGGAGGCATCCATGTCACCAGATTTGTTCCTGTCCATCATGATCATCTCTGTTTTCTTCCATTGTAGTATGCCTACACCTACACAAAGAATGAAATTAACAAGAATAGAATCAAAATCATAATAATAAAATCATATTAATGTAAATACTATACAATAAAGAAATTAATGATTTAGATATATACCAATTTAATAAATTCAATATTAATTGCAAAAAAATACTATTGTTAAAGGAATACAATAACACAAACCTTGGTTGTAGGTATAGGAACCACTAACCCTTCCTCACGATCATACTCTACATCACCAACAATATCTTCCCCTTCTTGTAGAGGTTGCACTCCCATTGTTATAGGCGGGATGTCATCAAATTGGTCATACTCTTCTTCATCCACAACATCTTCCACACCCACAATTTTTCTCTTGCCTTCAACTACAACACGCCATTGCGGATCTATATTATCCTTGATGTAGAATACTTGTTTCGATTGTGAGGCTAATACAAAAGGCTCTTCACCATCAGTATAACGACTAGAGTCAACCAAGGTGAATCCAAATAACTCATCGATTTTCATACCACGACGGTTATCAGCCCATGTGCAACGAAATAAAGGAATTGTGAAATCAACATAATCCAACTCCCAGATTTCTTGAATGACACCGTAATATGCCTGTGTAGCTTCAAATGGCCTTGTATCCCTAGAACTTGAGTATTCAGTAGAAGATGCAACCATGACAACACCACTATTTTGTTGCACACTTTTTTCATCTTGACGACAAGTGGCAAAAGTAAATCCATTGATATCGTAACTCTCATAAATATACACAAGTGGTTGTGGACCTCGTGAAAGCCACTTGATCGTTTCAGAAAAATTCTCATCTCTACTCAATTCAAGCTTCACTTGGCCTTCAAACCACTCAACAAAGTGGCGATTATGCTCCTACATCAACGCATAGGAGCTGATCCTGGGATTGTGAATTTCAACTCATGAAGATGTTTTTCAATATATGGATGAACTGCAGATAGGTTTTGTAGCACAAATCGGTGGGCTTTCTTATATCGATCAAGTGGAGGCTTAACCAATTTCCAACCTACTGTACCCTTTCCTTGAAGTCTTCCCTCGTGACGAGAAGTCGGAATCCCAATTTCTTTAGCCTTAGCTAAAAACACTAGTTCCCTGCTTCCTCTGCTATGAACCCTTTCACGATGCTCCCTTCAGGATTTGCTCTGTCTTTGCTCTGTTCTTTGTTCTTTGCCTTATCTGCCAAAGTACCCATTGGCCTCTCATAAGGGTACATCCAACGCATAAATACAGGACCGCACTCCTTTATCTCACGAGGCAAGTGCATAACAAGGTGAGTCATTATGTCAAAAAAGGAAGGAGGAAAATACATCTCGAATTTGCATAATGTTTCAACAATATCATATTCCATATCGTCGAGTGTTTTTGGATCTATCACCTTACTGCAAATTGCATTGAAAAACAAGCAAAGCTTCACAATAGCATGCCTAACATGTTTTGGCAAAAGGCCTCGGAGTGCAATTGGCATGAACACTTGCATCATCACATGACAATCATAGGACTTCATACCAACAACTTTCTTATCAGTAGTAGAAACAAAACGCCTTAAGTTCGACGAATACCCTGTCGGCACCTTGATTCCTTTCAAACACTCACAAAAGATCCTTTTTTCTTCTCTAGACAATGTATAACACGCATGGGGCAAAAATGCTTTTTTCGTTGCTTCATTTTCCTCAGCCCATAACTTAGGTCGAATTTTGGCTTCCTTCATGTCTCTACGCACATTAACACCATCCTTTGTCTTTCATTTGATATTCAAAAAAGTCCCAATTAGTGCCTCACAAACATTTTTTTCAATATGCATAACATCAAGACAATGTCGAACCGACAAGTGCTTCCAATAAGGCAGATCCCACGACTTAGACACTTTTTTCCACAACACACCCTTCTTCGATATCTCTCTGTGCATCTTACCGAAGATTGTCTTAACATTTTTAATTTTCTCATACACTTCGATTCCTGTCAATGGCTCACGACTCACTCCCCTCTCAACATGCCCGTCGAATTGTTGTCTCATCTTCCTGTATGGGTGATTTCGACGAAGTGATCGTCTGGTATGCATGTACACATTCTTCCCCCAATGCTTCAAGCGTGTAATTTGCATGTCATCCTCACAAATAGGGCATGGTTTTTGTCCTCTGACTTTGTACCTTGACAAATTTCCATATGCAGGAAAGTCAATAATAGTACAAAACACCATGGCTCTTAATCTGAAATTTGTACCCGAAAGAGCATCAAATGTCACAACACCTTCATCCCACAACAATTTCAAATCGTCAATAAGGGGCTCCAAATAAACATCTATCTCATGGCCAGGTTGTTTAGGACATGGGATTAGAAGTGATAACATGATGTACTTGCGCTTCATGCACAACCAAGGAGGTATATTGTATATTGACAGAAGAACAGGCCATGTACTATGTTGACTACTAAGGGTGCTAAATGGATTCATCCCATCCGTACTTAATGCCAGTCTTATGTTCCTCGGCTCCTTCTCGAATTCTAGAAATGTCTTGTCAATGTGTTTCCATTGCAACGAATCAGCTGGGTGTCTGATCAACCCATCCTTCTTCCTCTCATTTTCATGCCAAACCAACTTCTTTGCTTCATCCTTAATTGAGAACAGGCGCTTCAACCTTGGTATTATAGGAAGATACCATACTACCTTAGCTGGTGGCCACTTCAAGGGATCCTTATTTAAGCCCTCTCGCTTGTATCGTGACACACCACACTTTGGGCAAGCATCCAATTTTGCATTCTCCTTTCGATATAGCACACAATCATTAGGACATGCATGGATCTTGGTGTACTCTAAACCCAATGGACACATCAACTTCTTTGCATAGTAAGTCGACTTAAGAATGTCATTTCCTTCTGGAAACATATCAGAGAGAGTTTCCAACAACAAAGTGAAACTAGTGTTGGTCCACCCGCTCTTCGCTTTCAAGTTATATAAAGTTAAAATCCCAGAAAGCTTGGAATACTTAGAACAACCAGGATACAACGGTGTCTCAACTGCTTTCGACACATTCTCATATATATGAGAATCTTCATTAACATGATCGCCTAATCCGTCTATCATCTCTTCTATCCTGTCTTCCTCAACATCATCATTAAAACCCACTTCATTATCGTCAAAACCATTCGGCTCTCTCTCATCAGCTTCATTGTCGTTAATAGAAGAATTATCCGCGGGAGGAAATTTTTCGCCATGCCAATACCAAATACTGTAGTTTGGCATAAACCCACGAATAATCAAATGGTCCTCTATTTTCTTAATGTCTTTCCACCTCTTCACATTGTTACAATCACGACAAGAGCAGAAAATAGGTCTTGCTTTGGTTAGCCTTTGTTCAACAAGTGTACTCCATTGGTGTTGCACTGCGATTCTACAGAACTCTTTGACCCCGGCTAAGTATTCAGGTGTGGTTCGAGAACCACTATACATCCAACGACGGTCCATTTCTAAAAATGTATGATTAAAACCCAAGAAACAAATTATATTCAACATCACATATCAACACATTCCAAATGCATGATTCCAAAGGTCCTTATCGCTCCAACCTAACCCATCCTTGGAAGTGTATTCACACTAGCAAATGGTTGACCATTTTTCGGCCTTAAGGAAATTTCGGCAGCATTTCCCTATGGTTCTCAAAGTACACGATGTAATTAATTTCTTAATTACATATGTACCCCGAGAACACATTAGGGAATGCTAACACAAAATTACCTTTACTTCCGAAAAACAAGCAACCATTTGCATCCTAAGTGAGAATACAATTCCAAGAACAGTCCCAAACAGGGACTATTCAAGATTTACTCCTAATGAGTAAATCTTGAACGGGTATCTAAGCATATGAAAATATAATGCATAATAAATATTAACACATTTGAATTGGCAGAAAATTGGAAGAAAATTAAACAAAAATCATAAGAAAGAAACTCTCAATGCAATGTACTAATTAAACAAAAAAAAACAAGCTACAAAACAATTAATTACTCATACCAAATTGTCAGATTTAAGCCGCATCAAATCACCATCTTGAAATGAGGACGGAGTTGCTTTAATAGAGTTGAGGGAGCTAAGGACCGAGCTGCTCCTGAAACATCATATTCAAGTCACTCCCATTTCCCACCAAAATCAAAATATCAAATTAAATAGAAGTAAGTTTCCATTTCCAAACAAATGGCCAGGAATATCACTGTAGTAAGACTTTTAAACTTAGGGTCAGATAACAATTTTGTAAAGGATTTTATTTTGATAACATTCAAAAGTTATTTGAAATATGAACTTTTAAACTTTTGTTCCTCTTATAGTGATTAAAAGAGTTAATATTTTCTCCATTAAATTTTGTGTTCAACGGATGTTTAAGAATACATATAATAATACATATATAGAGAGAGGGAAGTTCTATCAAGAGCTACCCCTCACTCTCGGATGTTTAACGATATTAATGTATGTATATCATATCAAATAATTATTGGGTAACTTTTAATCAATTTTAGAGTAACGTTAAATTGAACAACTAACATTATAATGTAAGACATGAGATAAGTTTTATGTTGATAATACAAATACCTTTTCATCGTATTGTGATTGGTTTTTTTACTCATTTTAAGGGATTAACCTTATTGATAAACTATATAGTGAGATAGTTTCATGAGAAATGAGTAATTTAAATATCATAATAAGTAACAACTTATTATTATTATTATTTTATTGACAAAAAGATACTATCACAGAAATGGGGGAATGAGTATCGAACCCCCAACCACTTGAGGGCATCCCTCAATCTCTTATGTCCTCTATTTGTTCATTTCAATGTGGAAGTGAAAAGACTGAAAACATGGATAACCATAGGTTGACTACTTGAGCTACAAGCAAACTTAAATCTATACTAATTTTGCCAGTTGTATTGTACTAGTCAAATAAGCCAACCTTCCATATAAAACTATAAACATGCAATCTAGTGAATCTACATTACATTCCTAATTTAAAATCATTTGAATAAACAAAATAATTAGCAATTTTATAAAGAAAATCCCTCCTTAGATGCCAAATCTTTTGCAAGACATATTCAAAAAAATACCAGTACATTTCAACCTCACTTTAGACAATCCACCAAACAGTCAAAAATAATGCACGTAGAAGTTCCTAGTGCAGGGAGAAGTATTGCATTATTTTAACTAATGGTATTCCATTCAAGTGATAAGTGGTATTAAAAATGACTTAGTCATCTAGCTTTAGCAAAGAAAAACTATATATCTTGGGTAAGACTGTAGGAGACAACAAGACCGAAACACAAGTGCAGAGAGAGACCAATGCCGCAATTTAATTAGAGCACAAAATATACAACTACCTCTTGATCAAAGCGAGAATCTTTTTGTGCCCAGTGGTAATCACATCCAAAGCTTATCATGCGCAGGGCAACTGCAAATATACGGATTCACGATGTAAGGGGGGATCCAGAAAGATAGTAATAATTTGGGGAAAAAATCAATCAATTAATTCATACTTAGCTCAAAATTCAAAGGCTTTTAAACTAAAACATAATAAAACCCAAAACAAATGGAAAACAGTAAAATCAATCAATTAATTTGGGGAAAAAAAATAAAACCTATAATTAAGTAATTGCAATTAAGCAAACTGAAACAAGGGTTACGAAATTGGGGGAGGAGAGAGAAAGAGTACGATTTAATGGAGAACTATGAGCGCTACAATGGAGAACTCAGACAGCGCTTCAATGGAGAACTCAAACAGCGCTTCAATGGAGAACTCGGAGTGCGCTTCAATAATGGAGAACTCGGAGTGCGCTTCAATAATGGAGAACTCGGAGTGCACTTCAATGGAGGAGAAGAGTGAGAATGAGAGGAGCAAAAGATTGAACTGAGCTTGGAGCTCCTTCAATGGAGTTGAGGGAGGTGAGGACGACGACCTTGCGCGCGGGAGCTGCTTTAATATTGGAGAGAGAAAGAGGAAATTTTTTTACAGAGGGAGTGAGAAAGGGGAAAGTAAAAATTTAGGGCTTACTTTAAAACCTTATTCGTAACAGACACCCCATGTTAGTTACAAATAACAAGGTCAAAATTCTGTTGACTTTTCTATTTGTAACGGGCAATATTTGTTGGTTACGATTAGTTAGTTAATTGTAACGGGCAGAATAATGCCTGTTACAAATAACAACTTATTCGTAACGGGCACCAATCTGTCCGTTACGAATAACCCTTTTCCTGCCCAATTCACAACTTTTTTGTAACGGACATTGAATTTGCCCGTTACGAATGACTTAATTGTAACGGAAAATCATATGTCCATTACGAATAGCTTGTTAAAAATAAGATTTTTTCCACTAGTGAATATTAACATGAACATGAATATGATTATAATTGTTATAATTTATGATGATTATGAATAATAATATTATTATTATTATTATTATTATTATTATTATTATTATTTTGATGATGATTATTTTATTTATGACGATAATATTATTATTATTATTATAACTATTATTCATGATATTTATTATTTATTATGTTGCTTGATTATTTATTGTTTGATCACACCTTTTATGCATGTTTAAAGGGAATTGGTACTTGTAATCACGCTTAATAAGATAATTGATAATCTTGGTTAGGGTTAATTGTGAATATAATTCAAGTGATCGCCAATAATAGTTTTGTTTGTGCATTAATATTCAACCAACATAGATAAACAGGTTTAGGGTTAATCCAATTGATTGCATGTTAGTCAGAAAGCGCACATGAATACAATCAGAATAAAGTAGAGGCCTATTATAAGGGCAGGTTCAATCTCTTTTAGGTTGGATTTGTACCATCATCCCCGAAACCTTATTTGGTTCTAGACCTTTATGGAGTTGATGATCTCTTGGATCGTTAAGGGGTGCAACCTTCACCCTGTGAATGGTTTACAAGTTCCTAAAGCTTGTTGGCGACTCTTTTACTCTATCTTTTTCCTTTTGGATGCCACCGTACTTTAGTGTATGATCACAGTGGGGTTCGAGCTAGGGGTTAACGCTTGAAATTATTCCCTACAATTAACGCTTGAAATTATTCCCTACAACTGTCATGCTTGATGTGATGCTTGTTTTGATGTTGTGCTATGGTGGAAGCAATTATGCAGCCTATGGTTCTATTCTAAACATGTGTTTGAGTGATTTTGGTTCCTGAAGTCTCACTTAGTTTTCATTAATCAAACATGACCATCAACATTTCGTAATTCCTAACACATAAAACATCATATATTTCACAAAAAAATCAGACATAAGAATCATAAACAAAAATCAATATTGACCCTAACGAGGACCCTAATGATGATTTCTAACCTATAATCTATACAAAAATCATAGTACTCCTAATCTAAGAGAGTACTACTTACCTCCACAATGCTAGCCTAGTGAACTCCATAAGCATTAGCAGCATCAGCAGTCAGGACAGCTGTATGAAATCGATAAAGCCAAAAAAAAAGGAAATATTGAAATTAGAAATCCCAAATGACTTGGAGGAAAGACCCTGAACCAATATTAATGATGACAGAAAAGTGAAAATAATTTGAAAATTGATAAAACAGAATAGGGGGAAAAAATGCTACCAATGCCAAACTTTTCAACGATCTTATTGAGCTGCTCACTGGACTATGGTCCAGAAAAACACTGTCCATCACTGGACAATCAAACCCTTGTACAACATTCTCCAAACTATTAAAATCCAGCCCATAGTGTCGCACTAATTCGCTGACGGCCGCATGTAAAACTGTCCTCCGCTGATCTTCAGGTGTTGGGCCACTACTTGCTATGGAGCGGGGTCTGGACCGTGCCCTACTACGGGACCTACTAGCACTGACTTCACCACTTGCCCCAAAGTCGGCAGGGGCCTTAGGCACTTTGGGGACAGGGTCTCGTCGGTATATGGAAGTAATCTTCCTGTCCTCATTGGTTGGAGTATCACCCTGCCAAGAACAAAAGATATATGAGTATACAAACAAAACATTACAGCAACAAAGGCTACAAACAAAAACATAACCAAACAAAACAAACCCCACCCAACAACCATCTAACTTAATAAGTTTACAGCCCACTGTCGATGCGAAGTGCTGGTCGTTCGAGGCATCACACCTACAACACGAGCTAAACACAGGTCTTTGACATGTTGTACGACAGCATCAGGCGTAATACACGTGGATCATTAGATTGCGGCTAAGTTATGTAATTACATCACCTATAAATCTATGGGTTCTTCTCCTTCTTGGTTCCTAAAAACTTTTTGTGATTAAAGAGTTAATTAACTAATTAACTACGCTTTATTACGATGATATTAACACTCTTTTAATATACAGGAGTAATGTAGAACTTATTAGTGTATAAGTGACTGATTAGACCTTACATAAGATGGACTTTCCTTGTTTTCAAATGTATAATAAAATTTTATTAGGAAAAGCATGGCTAATCACTTTTTTGGGTGGGGGAATGAGATAGTGGCATAAGACAGAGTGTAGGTATTGAGTCAACGCTCTATATTAGATAAAGCTCCCACCCAACATGCTCATCCTCATATATAAGGTGGCAAGAGAGCAAGAATTTTATTCATATTATTCATTTAAAAATTGAATAATCGAATGAAGTGAAAGTGTGGAAAGTTTAGTGTTGCGGATACTTTTAATTTCTTTTCTCTTCTCTCTGTTTTTGAAAAATTATTTTAAAAAAAACAGCCGATCCAGTTTGGTTGGTCCATGATATGGGTCCAATAGTAGTGTAGTTGTATGGGGCTTGACAAGAGCTTTCCAACAATATATTATAAATCCAATTCCGATTAATATTGAGGAAGTTATGGCCAATTTACTAAACTAGGCCCGGTTTGAGCCTTATATGCGGCCCAATGATCTAGGGGAGGGCCTAATATGGATTTATCATTCCTAATGCAATTAGGAATGGTTTTAGTCTTCTAGATTCTTCTAGAAGGTTCTTTTCATTCCTATTTAGATTAACATTGATAAATTGACTTTTGTTGACTTTTCAGGGTTTTAATTAAAATTAAAGAGCATTTTTGAGGGAAATACGATTTTATCCTCCTATACGGCAATTTTTATCTAATTTTAAGAAAACGCGTGATTTTCTGAATCAGCGCCAAACGCCAGCTGTAGCGCCTGGCGCCAACATTGGCGCCTGGCGCTAGTATTGGCGTCTGGCGCCAATGGCCAGCGTTGGCGCCAAACTTGTTTCATGTGCGCTAGACTCTATTTTGATAATTTATTTTTTTGGGCTGATTTTCTTTATAAATAACGTCGTAAAAACTCCGTTTTCGATAACCAATTACAACCGTTTTCATCTATAATCATTCACCAACTCTCATCAAGATTTTCTTGATTACTGTCTCTCTCTCTTTTCTAAACTAGCTTCTCTCAAATATAAAAATTTCGCATTCATTAGATTTAGATACACCTAAACATATTCGAAGTTGCCTTCGCCCTAGACGTGAAAAAAAGAGGTACGAGGCATCCAAGTAAGTGATTTAATTGTTTAATTGATATTATCATGCTTAGATTGTTATTATGATTCCTAGTATCATGTTTAGGGTGAATTTAATATCAAATATGATTAAAAGTATGATGCTTCCTTTGTTCTTCCTAATGTTTATAATTGTTAGTATCAGGTTAGGGTTAAAGGTTTGATTTTTATATGCTTAGTGACATGCTAGGGTTTGTTATTAATCTTGTTAGTATCATGCCTAGGATCTTGCTATTATTATGCTTTAACATGATTATGCTTATAATTATTATTATGATTATTTTAATTATGGTTATTCTTATGATTTTGATTATTATGATTATAATTATGATTATTATTATTATTTTGCTTGATTATATTTATTGTTATTGCTTGATCACACCTTTTTATGCATGTTTAAAGGGAATTGGTACTTGTAATCACGCTTAATAATATAATTAATAATCTTTTTTAGGGTTAATTTGATTACAATTCAAGTGATCGCCAATAATAGTTTTATCTGTGCATTAAATTCAATCAATATAGATAAACAGGTTTAGGGTAAACCTATTGATTGCATGTTAGTCAGAAAGCGCACATAAATACGATCAGAATAAAGTAGAGGCCTATTATTAGGGCATGTTCAATCTGTTGGGGTTTGGTGAGTCCGACTCACCGCGGAAACAAACCCAAAAACAAGACCGCACTCGCAATAAATAAAACCATAAACATAATTAAATTAATCACAAGATTAAGATAAGCTAATTACCTTTGACGCGTGCTTCGCTCCAAAATGAGCTCTTACTTGAAAGCTTCAATTCCCGCTCACACGGAGACCTCCAACGAAGTCCACCCGCACCAACAAAACCGACTAGGTCCAATGTCTTGGGGTTAGCAAGACCCGACTAATAAAACCCGAGTAATTATATTGAGTTCAAAGGTTTTCACTAATTGTGATGCCTTTTTCAACTCTTACTCAAGCATCATTCCCAATGCCCATACTTGGGTATTTATAGGAAATGATGGGAGTATCATTTACTCTCCCATCAATGTGGGATAGTATGATTTTTCCATTTTATTTTAAAGCTAAAATAAAATTAATAATCAAGCTAGTAATAAATCAACAAGTGGCAAGCTCATGTGAGTGGTTAGGTGAGGACCACTAGGAGAAGGGGGGGACCAAACTTGCTCCCCACTCCCTCTCCCGTAACCGGCCACCTCACTTCACACACACTCAAGGACCACAAGCCACATGGCACCCACCCTTGGGCACCAAGGCAGCCAAGGTGGGCTGCCATGTGCTGCTGTCCGTGGCAGCCACGCCCAGCAATCCCAGCAGGCCTAGCACTCGCATGCGGGCTGCCAGGCGCTGCTGGCCAGCAAGCCCAGCATGCTTGTGCGGGCTGCTGCTGGCCTTGTGCCTTGGCCAGCGCTGCTAGGCAGCAAGCAATGGCCTAGCCATGCTGCTGCTAGCTGTGGCGAGCTGGCGGGCCTAGCGTGCTAGCTGCTGCAGCTTGTTGCGGCATGGCTTGCTAGCCATTGCGCGCACAAGGCTGTGCCTAGCATGCTAGCACGCACTAGGCAGCGCCTAGCCTTGCGATACTAGCATGGGTGCGCTAGCACGCACCAGCCAGCCTAGGCTCGGCTTGGTGCGCATGCTAGCCACCATGCTAGGCCATATGCCCTTAGCACTCAGTTTTCTTGGGCATTCCGATGCTAGGGGTATTTTGGTCTTTTGTTGATTTATTACTATTTCTCGTCTCGTCTTTCACTATTTTTCGACTCGACTTCCGACGCTCGGTTTCGACGCTCTAAGCTCGAATTTCCGATGTCTAAATAAATATTACTCGGGCGACTCATTAATTCCTTCCGAATTAATTTGTCGTTTCGGTTTGTTGAATGCTTGGGTGTGACCCGAAGGGTTCAGTCAAGATTAAGCTGTAATATTAATTATTTATTAATATTACTGATCGGAAGCGACCTCCACCCAGGCATTCCGATCACTTGACCTCACTGAATATATTAGCTTTCTAATAATTCTGAACCCACTAACGGAATAGTACACTTATTCGAAGGACACCATTCCTTTCAATCTCCCACTTGTCCTTCCGGACAAGTGCGCATTTTGTGTACAGCCTTTTTCCTATGTCGCTTAATGTCTCTTCATGAACTATAAGGTAAGATTTATTTTGTCATCCTTATTACGTCTAGAAGTGTTTCCCGATTACGAGTCCGACTGTCAATAAACAGATGATTTCTAAAATCCATCCGAGCACGGCCATGCATTTTACAGTCTCGCTCTACGAGAGGCCTTGTATACAACAAAGACATCTTCCCTATTTTAGTAGGGGGACATTCCCAGTCTTGTAATGTAGCTCCTCTTACTGAGAGGACCTAGTCGCCCGAGTGTTGCCGTTATAATCACCTATTACGACAGACGTTTGACAACATCAAAGCGAACTAGTACTCAAACAAGAGAAGTCACAATACTCATGGTCGAGGAAATAGGTTCCGATAGCCATAATGAGAAGTATACTTATGACAAATTTTTTAATTTCTTACAGTATTCTCATAGGTCGATCCAGTATGGTTCTAAACCAATACCTATGCAAATGATTTATGACAATCATGTCCTTGTAGCACATGAAACGGTGCTATAAATCAAACTACACACTAATCTCAATCGGTCATTAATCGTCCATCGTTTAAATGACCTTGATTAGGGATAATTTTCGATTATAATATTCAATGTTCACTTAATAGGTGTTTCCTTACCAAGACTGGTCTTGATACCCTATTTTGAATATTCTCATAATCGAATGGACTCATTATTTAATCCTAAACCACAATTAAATAACATAACGGAGTAATAAAATATTGCATGAAATTTTATATTACTCCAAAACTTGAATGGTTTTCCTTAGCGTCTTACATTAATTTTTTCTCAAAATTAACTAAAACTCTAAACAAGGAAATCAAAGCCAGTCTCCTACATTCTTGATTCCCATTGCCTCAATGTGCTTGTTGTGCTTCACTTGAGGCAAAGGTTTAGTAAGTGGATCGGCTACATTGTCATCCATTCCAACTTTGCAAATTCTGATTTCACCCTCTGATTTCCATTCTCGAATCATGTGAAATCGCCGCTTGACATGTTTGACCTTCTGATGTTCCCTAGGCTCTCTGGCCTGAGCAATAGCTCCATTGTTGTCACAATACAGGGCTATTGGACCCTTTATAGAGGGTACAACATCAAGTTCACCAACGAACTTACGAATCCAAACAGCCTCCTTAGCTGCTTCAGCAGCTGCTAAGTATTCGGCTTCAGTTGTAGAATCTGCAGTTGTACTCTGCTTTGCGCTCTTCCAACTAAACGCCCCTCCATTTAGACAGAACACATATCCAGATTGCAATTTGAAATCATCTCTGTCTGTCTGGAAGCTTGCGTCGGTATAACCTTCCACAACTAAATCCTTTGTACCACCATACACCAGGAATTTATCCTTGTTCCTTTTCAGGTACTTTGGGATATTTTTGGCCGCAGTCCAATGCGCCTCTCCTAGGTCTGATTGGTAACGACTCGTAGCACTCAAGGCATACGATACATCTGGCCTAATACATATCATGGCATACATGATCGATCCAATAAGCGAAGCATATGGAATCCGATTCATTCTTACCCACTCATCAAGTGTCTGTGGACACTGCTTCTTGCTTAGGGTTATCCCATGTGACATTGGCAGGTGACCTCTCTTGGCCTCCTCCATGCCAAATCGAGCAAGTACCTTATCAATATAAGTACTCTGACTCAATCTAATCATCCTTTTTGATCTATCCCTATAGATCTTGATGCCTAGTATGTATTGAGCCTCTCCCAAGTCTTTCATTGAGAAGCACTTTCCAAGCCAGGCCTTTATAGACTCTAACAACGGAATGCTGTTTCCAATGAGCAATATGTCATCGACATATAAGACTAGGAAGGCGATGTCACTCCCACTAACCTTCTTGTAAACACAAGATTCATCTGGATTCTTGATAAAACCAAACTTACTGATGGCTTCATCGAATCGCAGATTCCAACTTCTTCTTGCTTGCTTTAGTCCATAAATGGACTTCTTAAGCTTACAAACTTTCCTAGCATTGTTTTGGTCGACAAAACCTTCAGGCTGTGTCATATACACAGTTTCTTCCAAATAACCATTAAGGAAGGCGGTTTTGACGTCCATCTGCCATATTTCATAATTGTAATGTGCAGCAATCGCTAGGAGGATCCGAACGGATTTAAGCATTGCGACTGGTGAAAAGGTTTCATCGTAATCAATACCATGAACTTGTCTGTAACCTTTTGCCACCAATCTAGCTTTGTAAATGAATACATTTCCATCTTTGTCGGTTTTCAACTTGAAAATTCACTTACATCCGATAGGTGTATAACCTTCGGGTAAGTCAACCAAGTCCCAAACTTGATTTTCAAACATGGAATCCATTTCAGATCTCATGGCCTCTTGCCATTTAGCAGAGTCGGTGCTTGCCATCGCTTGCTTGTAGGTTGTCGGTTCATCTCCATCCATAATCAGGATGTCCTGATTCTCGGTTAATACTAAACCAAGATATCTATCAGGTTGAGATCTCGGCCTCTAAGACCTACGTAGGGTAATGGATTGAGCATTTGCATTGTTGGTTCGACTTTGCACATTTTGATCATTTTGACCTGCGTCAACAGATGCTGTTTGAGCACTTTGACTGTCATTATGATTTTGTTTCTCATCCTCACGAACTTCGTCGAGTTCGATTTTCCTCCCACTTGTCATTTTGGAAAGGTGCTCCTTCTCCAAAAAGACACCATCGCGAGCAACAAACACTTTGTTCTCCGATTTCTTGTAGAAGTAATACCCTTTGGTTTCTTTTAGGTAGCCCACAAAGTAAACCTTGTCAGATTTGGGATGAAGTTTGTCATAAATCAATTTCTTGACATATGCTTCGCATCCCCATATCTTTAGAAAAGATAACCTGGGAGGTTTCTTCGTCCATAATTCATATGGAGTCTTTTCTACAGCTTTTGATGGAGCACGGTTCAGTGTTAGTGCCGCAGTTAGAAGTGCGTGTCTCCAGAAAGAGATAGGAAGATCACTAAGACCCATTGTTGATCGTACCATGTCTAACAAGGTTCGATTTCTCCTTTCGGATACTCTGTTCCATTGTGAAGTTCCTGGAGGTGTCAATTCTGAAAGTATACCCTTTTCTTTCAGATGGTCATCGAATTCTTGGCTCAAGTATTCACCACCTCGATCCGATCGAAGGGCTTTGATTTTCTTGCCAAGATGATTTTCAACTTCACTCTGAAATTCTTTGAACTTTTCAAATGATTCAGATTTATGCAACATGAGGTAGACATAGCCATATCTACTATAGTCGTGTGTGAAAGTGATGAAATATCGATGTCCATTTCTTGTGGTTGAGCTCATTGGTCCACATACATCGGTATGTATAAGACCCAATAAGTCACTTGCCCTTTCTCCCAACTTGGAGAATGGCTGTTTAATAATCATCTTGCCTAATAGACATCCCTCGCAATTCTCAAACGATTCTAAATAGAAAGAGTCAAGAACACCTTCTTGTAGAAGTTTCTTGATGCGTTTGATGTTGATGTGGCCAAGACGACAATGCCACAAGTAAGTCTGATTTGACTCTATGGTCTTAGCTCTTTTGGTATCATTATAAACAATTTGTCCAAAGACACAAACGTGTCATTCCATAAATATAAACAAGATGATATATCTTGTGATCAAGTTCAAAATGACGTCCAACGCCACAAGATCAAAATATGGTAGATAAAACTAAACAAGTTTTAAATCTAGACAAAATATGAGATTACAAGCTTTCTTTGAAAGATTATCTTCTTCTTCCACTTGTGTACTCATATCCACTTGAAAAGCACCGCTCACTACTTTGTTCCTGAAACAGGAGCATATAGTGAGCCAATTTTCCAGTATCTAATACCTTATAAATGGCTTATGTTCAAGTGTAAAGATGATACCTGAGATTGAGGTTACTTTTCTTTTTGCCTCATCTTCTAGATACATGCTACATTTTCTTTTGTAGTGTCCGGGTCTACTACAATAGAAGCAGCGCATCTTAGCTTTGTTCTTGAACTCCTTCTTCTTTGGTCTCAGAGCAACCTTAACCTTCTTGCAAGAATAGGTTTTCTGGAGCTCTTGAACAACTTCCATCAAGGACAGTTTGTTCCGCTTGGCCGTAAGTCGCATCTTTAATGCAACATACCCCGAATGGAGTGAGCTTAGTAGCATGAGAGCCGCTTGCTCATCATCCACTAGTTTGCCAATTAGCTCCAGATGGGTGAATACCCTTGTCATGTTGAGCACATGAGCTTGAAGTGGCATCCCGGGTCTAAGTCTTGCATTATAGACCTTAGTCCATACTTCTTGTCTCTCTTTCATGAGACACCCATCTTGTGGTGGCTTGATCCTCATGTTCGAGAGTGACCTAGTCACATCTTCCACAAGTCCATCATAGTTGCCTCTAGTACTTTTGGTGACTCTCAAATTGACTACATCTTCTAGAGCTTTGAGCATCATGTCCGGAAAATAGTTGGAGAACTTCCCCTTCCATTGTACCGGGATGGAGTTTGCCATGAGTCTGGAAACTCTTTTACAATCCACACTCCATACCTCATGTGCCTCATCACTCATAATCCCCTTTGAGTAGAAACTCAGGATTTGAGTGTCCAGAATGTGCTCTAGGTAGCAATTTCGGAGGGTCTTTCGGAGTTCCTCTTCCCATTCCTTAAAGTTTACCAAGTTCAGAGAAATTGATAACTTTTCGGGCAATTCCGGGAGCATAAGGTCATTGACATTAGTTGAAGACATGATTCTACAATTGAAATAATTTGAAATAAAAAACCATTCATTATACTTGAATAAGATTGAATTCATGTATTTTAATCAAACTTATTTAAAACGTCTTATTCACACATTAAAGATTATCACCATTTTAGGTGAGAATAAGTCGATTCCAAGATCCAAAGAAACAAAGAGTGGTTAAGCATGCTTTGGCTTGTCTTAAAACTCAATCTCCTAAGGTAAGCAACGCTTTGCTAATGGATCCAAGCCACTCTTGGTTGAATAAATCGTCGCATCCAATGCTCTCTAAACAATTTATTCACTTTGCCACGACATGTTAGGACTCCATCACTCATATCGTTGAGTATAACCAAAACCACCTTGCATACCCGGTATGCCTTACGTTCCTTGGAGAAGTAGTGATGCCTCGCTTTGGCGTAGCCCACCACTACCCTCGTTCGGTTGGTAAGTGTGTTTTGGAATGGCAAGTTTTACTCAATAATTTAGGGACCTAGGGTTTCTATGTTGGTTGATTTAAGTGAACTTAATTAATCATCTCAACATTCGAAATCCTAAACATGCATCTAACATATAATTCATATATATATAAACATAAATATATATGGAAAACATAAATAGAGATGCATTTGGCAACTAGCATGACCCCTTGAGATCTTCAAGTCTTCAAAAGGTCTTCATTTGCAACTTCATGGCTTTGTCTTCTAAGAACCCCGTCTTCAAGACTTGACCAAAATATTACAATTGCTAGTATCTACGATTAGGACTAATCTAAATATTAAGGTACAAAAATACTCAACGGTTCGCAAACCGTATTTAGATTTACAAACATACATCACGGATCACAGTCCGTATTTTCTATCCTAATCGGGCCCCACTAGTTGCCATTTCATAAAACCTGTGAGAGAATTTACATTCCATTCATCCATTCACTATCTGTGAAAGGCCCATGCATTTTACAACGATAAACAAGTAACAATGCAAAAAACGCGCGAGAACTAGTAACTAATCTAGGTGGTTAATCCAATTAACACGCCTAATTAAACTAGTCAAAGTTGTTTTAACCGGTTATGGTAATAACTTAGAGACGCTCACACTAAATTCCGCATCCAACTTAACTAATCCAATTAATTAAGTCGGTGAACCCAAATATTTGCCAAAATTAATTTTGCAAATGTCGCTCAAAACCCGAGGCCTAGCCTCCAAAAATTTTAATTAAATAATTAAAATAATTAAAACGACAATTTAAGCAAAATACGTATTCCAAAATGTCTAAGTGCCTAGCACTAAGACTTGGAGTCCAAAAATTACCTTTACTTACATATTAAGCAACGCTAAAATTAACTTTAAAATAGCATCGCCTTAATAACCCAGGGTTATTGTGCCAATTATGGGATTGTACGTACCGTACAACAAGCACGTAGTATGCCCATGCACACCCCCGCAACACCAAGCATGCATGTGGGCTGCTTGTGCTCGCATGCGCTACGCCCAGCCCAGCCAAGCGTAGCAGCACGCACAGTGCGCACAGCATTATGCTGCTGCTTGCTGCTGGCTGGCGCGCTATGCTGATGGCACCGAGCAGCAGCCCACGCCCTTCCTCGCACACACACACGCACAACACCAAGCACCTAAGAACGAAGTGCCCAGCAGCCTCGGCAGCCACATATGGGTTGCGTGAGCAGCCCAGCTGGCCGAGAGCTAGCTCGGGGCTCTTAAGCCTCGTGTTGCGTGCTAATGCTTCGAAAATTATCGATTTTTGTGTGTGACATTATAAATCAATTCTAAATTAATTTTAGAATCAATTTTGAGGAAAAATGAAAAATAACAAGTCCAACTTAAATAATTCATCCAAATGCAATTAAACAAATTTATTTCCAAGAACCATTCTTTAATAAAATTTGTTTAACTTGGTGTAATGAAATAAATTTGGGCAATTCTCACTATTAATTTAATCACTTTAAATTAATCTTGAGATTTTGACAAAATAAAAGGGAGTTGGAAAAAATGAACATAAGTTCAATAAAGACTCCAACTTTAATACTTGTGACTTCATGAAAAATTATATCTTCCAATATGAAGATAAACCAATTTCAATCACAAGTTTTAAACTTTATGATTCCAATCAACTAAAAAATGATTCAATCAACAAAGTTTAACCAAAATTCATGGAATTTAGTAACTCAAAGTTTCAATCACTTATCATAAATAAAGATTGAATCTTTAGTACTTGGAAGCAACAAAGAACAACAATTTCACACTTAATGCAATTAATTTGCAATTATGTGAAAAAATAAAACCAAACTTTCAAGCATCAATTACTACCAAGTAATCATGCTTAAAGTGGTCTAAAATTGCATATAAATAAAAGAAAGAACCAAATTCATAACCATCATAAATATGCAATCAATTTTCAAGGTTAGAAGGACTTAAAATTTTTCGTCAAAACGAAAAATCCCTTGAAAAATGCATTTTTGGTCGTTTTTTGGCTAAAAACAGAGTCCTACCAGGGTAAAACCATTTCCAGAACGCCTTTTCCACCCAAAATTCACTATTTTTGGGTCGAAATCTGGGTTCGGGAGCTGAAGACAGCTCTAATACGAGGTAAAAATTGAAAAAACGAGTTACTAATCTAATTAGCAACTTAAAACCAGAAAAATTAAGCCATAAAAACACCTTGAAAATATTATGATTTTAAAAATAAACGAGCGAGGCTCCGATACCGCTGTTGGGGTTTGGTGAGTCCGACTCACCGCGGAAACAAACCCAAAAACAAGACCGCACTCGCAATAAATAAAACCATAAACATAATTAAATTAATCACAAGATTAAGATAAGCTAATTACCTTTGACGCGTGCTTCGCTCCAAAATGAGCTCTTACTTGAAAGCTTCAAGTCCCGCTCACACGGAGACCTCCAACGAAGTCCACCCGCACCAACAAAACCGACTAGGTCCAATGTCATGGGGTTAGCAAGACCCGACTAATAAAACCCGAGTAATTATATTGAGTTCAAAGGTTTTCACTAATTGTGATGCCTTTTTCAACTCTTACTCAAGCATCATTCCCAATGCCCATACTTGGGTATTTATAGGAAATGATGGGAGTATCATTTACTCTCCCAGCAATGTGAGATAATATGATTTTTCCATTTTATTTTAAAGCTAAAATAAAATTAATAATCAAGCTAGTAATAAATCAACAAGTGGCAAGCTCATGTGAGTGGTTAGGTGAGGACCACTTGGAGAAGGGGGGGACCAAACTTGCTCCCCACTCCCTCTCCCATAACCGGCCACCTCACTTCACACACACTCAAGGACCACAAGCCACATGGCACCCACCCTTGGGCACCAAGGCAGCCAAGGTGGGCTGCCATGTGCTGATGTCCGTGGCAGCCACGCCCAGCAAGCCCAGCAGGCCCAGCACTCGCATGCGGGCTGCCAGGCGCTGCTGGCCAGCAAGCCCAGCATGCTTGTGCGGGCTGCTGCTGGCCTTGTGCCTTGGCCAGCGCTGCTAGGCAGCAGGCAATGGCCTAGCCATGCTGCTGCTAGCTGTGGCGAGCTGGCGCGCCTAGCGTGCTAGCTGCTGCAGCTTGTTGCGGCATGGCTTGCTAGCCATTGCGCGCACAAGGCTGTGCCTAGCATGCTAGCACGCACTAGGCAGCGCCTAGCCTTGCGATACTAGCATGGGTGCGCTAGCACGCACCAGCCAGCCTAGGCTCGGCTTGGTGCGCATGCTAGCCACCATGCTAGGCCATATGCCCTTAGCACTCAGTTTTCTTGGGCATTCCGATGCTAGGGGTATTTTGGTCTTTTGTTGATTTATTACTATTTCTCGTCTCGTCTTTCACTATTTTTCGACTCGACTTCCGACGCTCTAAGCTCGAATTTCCGACGTCTTAATAAATATTACTCGGTCGACTCATTAATTCCTTCCGAATTAATTCGTCGTTTTGGTTTGTTGAATGCTTGGGTGTGACCCGAAGGGTTCAGTCAAGATTAAGCTGTAATATTAATTATTCATTAATATTACTGATCGGAAGCGGCCTCCACCCAGGCATTCCGATCACTTGACCTCACTGAATATATTAGCTTTCTAATAATTCTGAACCCACTAACGGAATAGTACACTTGTTCGAAGGACACCATTCCTTTCACAATCTCTTTTAGATTGGATTTGTACCTTCATCCACGAACCCTTTTTGGTTCAAGACCTTATGGAGTTGACGATCTCTAGGATCGTGAAGGTGTGTAACCTTCACCCTGTGAACAGTTTACAATTTCCTAAAACTTGTTGGCGACTCTTTTGCCTTATCTTCTTCCCTTTTGGACGTCACCGTAATTTAGTGTATGATCACAGTGGGGTTCGAGCTAGGGGTTAACGCTTGAAATTGTTCTCTACAATGTGTATTTTGTTATTAGAAAGAGATATGAGACATCCAAGTATGTGCTTTAATTGTTTAATTTATATTTTGATATACGCTTAGATTATTATTTTTGATTCCTACTATCATGTATAGAATGTTTTTCCTAGTATCATATTAGGATATTTTCCTTAATATGATGTTTAGGGTAAGAAAATAAGTTTCTTAATTATATCAATTATGAATTATGTGATGCTTCCTATAGTCTTATTTAATAGCATGTTAATATCATGTTGGATTAAAGCTTTGATTTTTATATGTTTAGTGATATGATAGGGTTTGTTATTAATCTTGTTAGTACAATGCCTAGGATCTTACTAATATTATTATTCTTTAACATGATTATTATAATGATTATTATTATTATGTTGTTTGATTGTATTTTTTGTTATTGCTTGATCACGTCTTTTATGCATGTTTAAAGGAAATTTGTACTTGTAATCACGCTTAATAAGATAATTAATAATCTTGTTTAGGGTTAATTTGATTATATTTTAAGTGATCGCCATTGATAGTTTTGTTTGTTCATTAATATTCAACCAACATAGATTAAACAGGTTTAGGGTTAACCTAAAGATTGTTTGTTAGTCAAAAAGCATACATAAATAAGAAAAGAATACAGTATAGGCTTATTATTAGGGCATGTTCTTTCTCTTTTAAATTGAGTTTTTACCTACATTCCCGAACTTCCAGTCTTGGTTCCAAACCTAATGGGGCATTGTTTTGAAAATATGCATTTACTAATGCTAGCATGACTTGTTTGCTACTCCGTATGATGGAAACCTGGCTGTGATATTTTATCTCATCTATTCTTGAAGTCTGGAACTATGAACTAAATCTTTCTTAACTTGCTGTGTTAGTATTTTTCTGCTGGCCATTGTTTTGACTTGCAGGAGCTTGAGGAGAAGAGAAAGGAGAGGTCCAAGGTTGTTTATGTAAGGAAGAAGCAGCTCAACAAATTGAGGGTGAAGGCTGAGAAGGCAACTGAGGAGAAGCTTGGTTCCCAACTAGAAATTCTTTCCCCAGACAATTATTGAGGATAGAAGTTGGTTGCTTCCGGTTCTGTTTAACTTGTTGTTCAGATTGGACTTTATCGTGTTTGTTAGACTTGTAGACTTGTTATTTTAGTATTGTAACTGTTGTTAGACTTGTGTTTGTTAATGGTTCTGAACTTTTGAATGTCCTTTCCTACTATGCTCCACCTATTGTGAAGATGATTATGATTGGATATATATATATATATATATATATATATATATATATATATATATATATATATATGTATATGCTGGGAAGAAGGAATTTTTGTTGTGTTTGTGTTGATTTCAGCTGGATTATGTGTTTTATGCTGGTTTAGTTAGCTGGAAATGATATATATGATTTATAGGTTCATTTTAATTTATGGTTTAGTCCGTTTTATGGGAGGTTTTGCCGAAAATTTTGCAAAATACTCCTTCATTTGAGCTTATTTAGGCAATTTACCCCTACATATCTTCATATATGATTGATGGCTGCTATTTTCTATTACTTGTGTGTTGCATATTCATATTACACTTTGTGCATTAGACAAAATTTTGTAACTTTTATTTATTTATTTTGTGCAGGTGCCTCTGCTCTCCTTGGAACTTACCCAACGCCAGGATCCAACCTCACGCCAGCTTCTAACCCTACGCCAGGAACGTACCCCACGCAAGGATTTTACACCATGCCAGGATCTTACCCTATGCTGGGATCTTACCCTACATAATGTTCAACCTACGCCAGACATTCACCCAACGCCAGGAATTCACCCTACGCCGTTTATACCTACGCCAGGAATTAACCCTACGCCTTGTTTTATATCTACGCCGATTCTAATACCCTACGCTAATTATCTACCCTACACTGTTTATAATACCCAAATCCATTTTTTAACACTCTACGCCATTTTTAATTCCCTACGCCATTTTTAAACACCCTATGCCGTTTTAATACTTGATTGGAAATTTGAAATGTTAGAATGTTAGATTATTATTGTTGATTTAATATATTATGCTGTTGTCTTTCTGCCGAACTTTACACCAAAGACGTTCCACATATTCTATATGTTCTCATGGAATGTCTTTGGTGTAAAGTTCAGCAGAGAGACAAGTAACATCATAATGCACTACACACTTATCAAAATGTTGAAAAAGGCATTGCATTTATCTTGGGAAACTCTCAGCTGCCTGGGAGGGACCCTATGAAATTTATGATGAGCTTCTGCCAGGGACATACTGACTTTGTCAGTTAGATGGAACTGATGGAACTGAGCTGAAAAAATCACTGGAATGCTGATGTACTAAAGAAATATCATGTGTAAACCCTTCAGAACAATCTTTGTAAGTACATTGAGTTATTAATGAAAGGCCTCAGAGCAACCATTTCTATAAATATTTGCAATTTTTTATTCTTTCAATTTTTCTTTATGCTATCTGAGCTGAACTGAACTGAACTGAACTGAATTAAGCTGAAATGAATATTTTATGAGAGAGGGAAATTAAGAGCTGAACTGAACTGATTGGAGCTGAGCTGAACTGAACTAAACTGATTGGAGCTGAACTGAACTAAACTGAACTGAAATTAAGTAAATATGAACAGGCCCTTAATTGTTTACCAAGGGTACTCAATTCTTAAGGGGAATTAATTTTTTTTGCCGGAATTGGATACTCAGTACCCAAACGGTGAAGAAAATAAATTAAGTACCTAAACGGTGAAAAATTGTAGAATTAAGTACCCCAAAAGAGCTCCTTCGGCTCTAAACAGCTACTGACCTAATTGGGAGCTTTTCAGCCAGCTTAACTCACTTTTTGATGAAAGTGAAAGTGATGAGCGCTTCAATTTTCCCTTTTAGTATTTTGGGTAAAAAAAATTTGACAGAAATTTTGGTATATTTTCCTTTTTTTTTTTTTTTTTTGGAAAACATGGGTAAATTATTACTTTTATGTACGTAAAGCTGTCAATCGGGTAAATGGGTCGGGTTTGAGTCGGGTTTGTGTGGGTCGAGTCATCTCGGGTCGGGTCAATAAGGGTTAATGTCAGGATCTATGTGGGTCGGTTCGGGTTGGGTCATGCTTGAGTCAGGTCACGTCGGGTCATACATCTTTTCGGGTTCGGGTCGAGTTTAGGTCGGGTCAATAAAAGGTCGAGTTACATTCGGGTCGGGTGAAAAACAAGTCGGGTTAAATTCGGGTTTTTACGGGTTTAAATGAGTTAGGGTCTTGTTCGGGTTTGAGTCGGGTTCGGTTCAAGTCAATTATTTTCAGGTTATAATCAGGTTGGGTCATTATCGTGTTCGAGTCGAGTTCGGTTCAAGTCAATAATTTGCTGGGTATAATCAAGTCGGGTCATTTCCAAGTCGGGTCATTATCGGGTTTGAGTCGGGTTCGATTCAAGTCAATAATTTGCGGGTTATAATTAAGTCGGGTCATTCTCGGGTTCCGTTCAGGTTTGGTTCAAGTCAAAAACTAAATAATAATAATAATAATAATAATAATAATAATAATAATAATAATAATTGCAAAAAGAAAATGATATCAATAAACAAGCAAAAGATTCATTATAACCAATCTATCATATAAATAAATTTATTTATATGCTCAAAATTCAAGAACCTAATTTCATGTTGTTTCGGGTGGAAACAATGGGACCTTGCCGAAGGTCCTATAAAGTGGTGAAGACTGGGCTCGGTCCAAGTGATGTTGGGCCGAGGGTTTCCTGCACATCAAACACACGTAAACTAGCCTTGGGGGTGTTGCCGAGGAAGGCCCCTCCGATGCTAAAGTCAGTACAATGTGTAGAGAGAGAAAGCTATGCAAGAAAATTAATTGCTTGAGGCTTTATGTGAATGAATTAACTTCAGTAAGACTTGTTCTCCAAGACAATGAGTCCATAGACAAATATGGGATATTGCCTTAGCTGAGCCTTGTGTCCCATAGAGCCATTATCTGAAACTTTGCCTTCAGGGCCTTGTGTTTCAGGTATCCATTCTTTCAGATAGACAAAAAACCAAGAATAATAGCAAAACTGTTAGAAATTTTTTACTCAGCTTTGTCTGAAAGCAAAAGAAACAAAATCCAACTCAAAAATCCAAATACTAGGGGGGCAAGAGGCACTATCAGTGCAAGTTATCTTCAGCACCGAAAGCTTTGTACTTAGCAAATTTCGCGAAAAATTTTCAAAGTTCAAAAAAACAAACATGCGAAATAAGGCAAAGCAATTGAAGAATAAGCATCAGATAAATGAGAATAATGCTCAGAAAACGAGCTACAAGTTCAAATATTCAAAATACATAATAAAGTATCGGCAGCCGCCCACAAGCAGAAAATTACAGCTGCCGAAGTACGTACAAAAACAAGAGAAAGCAGTTTGTACATCAAGGCAAGCTGAAGCAAAAAACAAGGCAAAAAATTCAGAAAGCGGCAAGTCTGAAGTTAAGCACATGATGAACCGCAAGATTCTGAAGACGACTGCCCGAGTTCCTATGCTTAGAATCAAGCTGATCAGCAGCACTGGGTCCCTTGGCGGTTTCAACCCCGGTAGCAGAGGAGACAGGTTTGGCGCTTTGCTGAGCCTCTCTTTCCCTCTGTTCAGCCTCCATCTCCTTTATGAAGGCCTCTTCCTCGGCTTCTTCAGCCTCTAGAATTTCAGCCTCGACTGAAGTTGGATACTTCATGTGGAAGTCTTCGGGATCTTGGATCCAAACTGCGCACTTGGACCAGTCCAACTTTGGCTCAGCATGAAGACAGACTCTTCGGCATACTCTGAACCCGTTCTTGAAACTCATGTCATACTCTTCCTGGGTGTAGACAAGGACTTTGAGTAGAGCCTCAGCATCGGCCAGCCTCCTTTAAGTCTTCCTTGGATTTCTTCTGGAGTAGGAATCTTTCTGCTCGTTCAGCTCCTGCTGAACCTGGGAAGCTTCGGTCTTCACCTGGGACAGTTCGTCCTTTTTGGCCTTCAGCTGATCCTTAAGCCCTTGAAGTTTGAGTTTCTGGGCCTCAGCAACAGTAGCAGCCTCGGAGAGTTGAGCATTCTGGGCTTGGAGTGCCTCTTCGGCAGCCATTCAGCTGGCCTCTAGAGCCTCTAGTCTCTGCTGCACTTCAGTTCGTTCAGCAGCCCCATCTCTAATTCGGCTCTCAATGGCAGCCTTAAACTTGGAGATGTCCACTCCCATATGCTCCCGAAGGAATTTCTCCCCTTCTATTAATGGGGGAAAAATTTCCTTCTCCATGGCCTGGCAGAAGGTCTGAAAGGCCTGAGCAGCTTTCTTCTCATAATCTTCAGCCTTCTGCTGCTTCTCTTCAGCTGCTAGCTGCTTTAGCCCAGATAGCTTGGCTTCCTGTTCAACTACCCTCTTGTCGTCTTCAGCTGCGTCAACCCTATCTTGGAGGGCGTCAATTAGCTCTACAGTAAGAGTCTGATTGTGCACAAGCTGGAAATAGAGGCACAAGTCAGCAAAAAAAAAAAAAAAAAAAAAAAAACCTACTGAAGAGCTGAACTGAAAAAAGAAAATAAAGGCAAGAAAGAGAGTTTACCTGCATCATCAGCAGCTGATTTGATCTAGCTGGGTCAGGGACTAATCTGCTGGATTCGCCCATCCCAGCAATGGCCTTCAGCGACCATACCCTTGCCCTATCTACTTCGGGCATCCCAGCAAAATTGCCGAAGTAGGCTGCAGCACCTTCTCGGTTCTAACCCCATATAATATCCCAGATGTGGTCTGGAATTGGAATTCGGGGGGCCGAGAAACCCATTTCTTCATAATGCAGCGTATGGAACGAAGGAAAGGAGGACGAAGGAGCTTCTTGAACCTTAGATGGTTCAGTCTCTTTCTTCTTCTCAGCAGAGTCTAGCTGAACTCCGCCTTGGTCGATTTCCACGACCTCCTCTTCTTCGGGGGTGAGGACCAAAGCCTCAGCCTCCCTTGCAATGTCAGCCGATAAACCTTAAGCAACAGGTTTCTTGGTCCACCTCCATCTCAGGAGGTGGTGAAGGAGTTCTAGGGGGAGGCAGAATAGGTGGTTGGGGAACCCTCGGCGATCCACCGCCTTCCTCAGGTTCCCTGATACTAATGCCAGCAGGCCTCGACCTCGTCTGGAATTCATGAGGGCCAAGTATGGCCATCCTTCTTCTCCTTTTGACCAGAGGTTGTTCATCCATGTCCGATTCTTCGGATTCCTCTTGTGGTTGGTCTTCAGGACGAACAGGAGCCTTGCCTTCTCTTTGTCTTTTGCTCTCTTCAGACTGAAAAAGACAGGGGGGTAAGATGCGTGTGAGTAAAAAAAAAAAAAGAAGAGAGAAGAAAAAATGGCTGAAAAGCTAAGTTTAAAAACTCACCGAAGTCTTCAGCACAGCCTCGTCTTCTGTTGCTGCCTTAGCCGCTGCTTCGTCTTCAGCAGCTCTGGAGGTTCCTTCTCCTCCTTCACAAGCTTCAATTTCTCGTGCAACCTCTTCGGCTGTACGAACAACTTCTATCTCTTCGGGAAGCAGCCGGTATAAAGTGTCCCTCTTCTTCCACCAAGGCTTTTGCCTCTGATACAGAGCAGCAAACTCAATCTGGAGGTGGGAGTGGTCCAGATGAGCCTCCCTGTGCTTCGTATCGGTGATGGAAGGTGCTTGGTCAGTTATCGTCCTCTCAACGTTGACGCCGAGACGCCCGTAGTCAACGCCGACGTTGGTTTTGTTTCGCTCTGAGCATAAAAAAGGGGGCAAAGGTTAGTTTAGTAGAGCAGAAAATGCTGGATAACTTGAAGGAAAAATGCAAAGCGAAAACAGAAAAAAGAAAAAAAATAAAGGCCTCGGCCCCAGCCGAAGAAGCTTACCACTCCTAAACTTTCGGCTGAGGCCGACGGCTGCTAGCATTTTCCCTTGGAAAACATAATGCGTATCCGGGAGCCAAGTCTCCGGGATATACTTCATTCGGCCAACTCCCCCATGGTTCAACTTCGTGCCGAAGATTTTTGCTTGATAGAGGTTCAGATCTGGGCCATTGTCTTCTGGGGGCCTCAGACTCCTCATGTCAGGGTCTGGCTCAGCAAGGTATCTGGGGGCACTGAAGACGTGAGGGTGGCCTGGATCTGTGGCGCCCTAACCCAAATCCATTGAGCTCTCCAGTCCTTGTCTGAAGAGTCGTTCGGCCACATGGTTAGGTACTGGGGGTGGGTCTCAATCCTATACCACCCAACACCATGCTCACCGTAGCTACTCTGGGAATTCGGCACCAGCCGATGAATTTTCTAGAAGCAATGCAGGTTCGGCTCATATCTAAAAAACTAGCAGACCCACAAGTACGTCATCACCCTTCGGATGATGACAGGGGTTAGTTGGCACAGGGAGATGTTATAGTGGATCAGCAAGTTTCAGACGAATTCGTCCAAAGGGAACCTCAGCCCATACTGGAGCTGTCTCGTATACACCCCCACGTACCCAGGAGGTGAGCGATGAATCCTATCTTATGTCGTAGGCATTCGACACCAGTACCCATCAATCTCTAGGATGTCGTAGTGCAGTTCTATCTGTTCGGCGAACCGATACACTTCGGCATTACTCACCCACCATGAGTAATGGCAGTTCTTCATCATAGCCGAAATGGCTTGAGGATTCTCCCACTCCTCGAATCCAGGAAGAATGTCCCAAAGTACGGCAGGGACTTCTTCATCCTGCCCAGGACAAGTTGAAAGCACGTAGGGACGCTCGCATTCAAAAGAAAGCAATTTCAATGGATCAGTACCCTCTTACACTTAATGGTCAGTTTATAAAAGAAGGAGAGGACTATCCATGCCATGAATTTCCCGAGCCATTTTTTGTAAATGGCATACGACAACCAGGATTCGAGATTTTCTTGGATTGCTACATCACTGATGAAATCCCAACTCCCGTCCATAAGGAGAAAGCACCCCCATGCTTTGACTTTAACGTCATGGGATTACTGTTTGGGAGAGAAAAGAATGAGCCAACTTATGAAGAAGATAACTCCTCGCTCATTCAAACAGTCCTACAAAGCGAAAACTTCGACCCCTCGAAGCTAATTACTCTAGCCGAAGGATCACTACAAGGGTGGCGCAAGACTATCAAAGTGACTACTCCAAGTGGAAGGAATATATCAATCACGACAGGGCAAGGGCCGATGTTCGAAGAGTCGTCTGAGTTAGAGTCCGAGTCAGAGTCTTTCCCTTTAGAGTTTTCTAAGTCTTTAGCAATAACACCTCCCCTTCCTATTTCTTCCCCTAGGATAGTTAGTGATCCAGTCCTTAAGGACATATCACTCTTTGATGTAATGATCTCAGAGTATAATAATATTTCTCATTCTCCTTACTTCTTGTGTTCTTCCCTAGCCCAAGATGACGAGCATTGCTTAGATAACGATGAAAAAGACAAAGAAATTATTAAAGCAATGGAAACACTCGAAAAGAAAACACCAGTAATCGAAGAAACTGAAACAGTTGACATCTCGAATGATTCAACTCATAAAAGAGAAGTTAAAATCGGACTAACATTGAATAAACAAGAAAGAACCGATTTAATTAACTTACTTAAAGAATTATCGATGTATTTGCTTGGTCATATGAAGATATGACAGGCATTAACAGAGAAATAGCTCAACACACTATACCACTAATCCCAGGAATGAAACCTGTAAAACAAAAGTTGCGTCGAATGAAACCTGACGTAGCACTTAAAATAAAAGAAGAAGTTCAAAAACAAATAACTGCAGGTTTCATCAAGGTATCCAAATACCCCGAATGGGTCGCCAACGTCGTCCCAGTTCCAAAGAAAGACGGAAGGGTAAGGATGTGTGTCGACTATCGAGATCTAAATAAGGCAAGTCCAAAGGACGACTTCCCTTTGCCACACATTGATATTCTGGTAGACAACACGGCAAATCACGCGCTTCTCTCATTCATGGATGGATACGCAGGGTACAATCAGGTTCTCATGGTATAAGAAGACATGGAGAAAACTACCTTTATCACACCATGGAGCACTTACTGCTACACGGTAATGTCATTTGGGTTGAAAAACGCGGGTGCTACTTACCAACGTGCAACAACTGCCTTACTCCATGACATGATGCATAAAGAAGTTGAAGTATATGTCGACGACATGATTGTGAAATCAAAGGACCGTCCAGGCCATCAAGTAGGCTTAAGGAAATTTTTCGAAAGGCTAAGAAAATATAATATGAGGTTGAATCCATCAAAATGTGCTTTTGGAGTCACCTCGGGCAAGCTCTTGGGATACGTCATAAGCTCTAGAGGAATAGAGGTATATCCAACCAAGATTAAAGCAATCATGTCGATGCCACCGCCCAAGACTGAGAAACAGATTCGAGGATTTATTGGCCGGTTGCAATACATAAGTAGGTTCATATCAAAACTGACAACGATATGTGAACCAATCTTCAAGAAGCTCAAGAAGAATGTACCAATAATATGGGATGACGAGTGTCAAAAATCCTTTGACAAGATCAAAGCCTATCTCGCAAATCCTCCCGTATTAGCGCCAGCACTTCCCGGAATACCTCTTAGGTTATACTTGATGGTTACCAAAGAGACAATGGGAGCCATGCTAGCACAAGAGGTAGAAGGCAAAGAGAACGCAATCTATTACCAAAGTAAAAAGATGCTCGAATACGAAACACGCTATACACCGCTCGAGAAATTGTGCCTCGCCTTGGTATGGGCCACAACTAAGTTGAGACATTACATGTTGGTACATACCGTTTTCGTAGTCTCCCGATTGGATCCACTCAAGTATCTGTTCGAGAAATCAACACTCAATGGACGTATTTCAAGATGGATAGTCAATCTAGCCCAGTTTGATGTACGGTTTATGCCACAAAAAGCTATTAAAGGATCCGTGGTGTCAGACTTTCTGGCAGACTTTCTAATAGAAGACTCGACACCAATACAGGACAATGAATTTCCAAATGAAGATTTGATGATTACTGAAGATGATACTTGGACCTTGTATTTCGACGGAGCCTCAAACCAAAAGGGATGTGGCGTCGGATTGCTACTAGTATCACCTAAAGAAGAGAACGTTCCAATCTCAATAAAGCTTGATTTTGACGTTACCAACAACGCTACTGAATATGAAGCATGCGTGGTAGGCCTTGAAACAGCCCTGGCATTGGGAGTAAAGAAGTTAAGGATATTCGGAGACTCTTCTTTGATCATCAATCAGATATCTAAAAGGTAGAAAGTAAGGAGCGAAAGCCTAGCCCCTTACCAAACCTATCTGGAAACTCTTACCGATCAGTTAGAGAAGGTAGAATACACATATCTACCTAGAGAAGAAAACCAATTTGCTGATGCCTTGGCGAGATTAGCCTCAATGGTTAGGATTCCCACGGAAATCGAGCAAATGCCTCCAACTATCGAAAAAAGGCACAAACCAGCGTATATCCAGGGTATAGAAGACGACGACTTAGTCCAAGACGAAGAAGAAGAACAAGAAGAAGAACCATGGTACACAGACATACTCAACTATGTCACCAATGGAGAATACCATCCTCATGCTGACAAAAGAGCAAAGCGAGCACTGAGACTTTTGGCTTCTCAATATGTACTCATAGACAACGAGCTACATAAAAGGGTACCTAAAGGTCGAGCTCTCCTATGTGTAGGAAAGGTGGATGCACAAAGAATAATGAGAATAGTTCACGAAGGAATCTGTGGCACTCATGTAAATGGCAAAATGTTAGTCCAGAAAATAATGCGAGAAGGATATTATTGGACTACAATGAATAAGGATTGCCATCAATACGTAAAAAGATGCCTTAAGTGTCAAATTTACGCCAATTTACAACATGTCCCTCCATCTTTGCTCTACACCTACACATCGCCATGGCCATTCTCTACATGGGGAATTGACATAATTGGCAAAATCACTCCCCTAGGGATAGGAGGCCACGAATTTATTCTAGTAGCAATTGATGACTTTACAAAGTGGGTCGAAGCGCAATCATACGCTAAACTCACTGCAAAACATGTAGCACTCTTTATCGAGAGAAATATTATTTGTCGATATGGAGTCCCACATGAAATGATAAGTGACAATGGAACTCACTTTCAAGCCGAATGTGAAGAATTGCTACAAAAATATGGCATCTAACATCATCATTCATCCCCTTATAGACCTCAAGCAAACGGAGCAGTCGAGGCAGCTAATAAGAATCTAAAGACTATCATCGAGAAAATGACAGAAAATTATAAGGATTGGCCTGACAAGCTCCAGTTCGCATTGTGGGGTTATCGCACGTCAATCCGTACATCAACGGGAAATACGCCATTTTCCTTGGTATATGGAATGGATGTCGTACAACCTGTCGAACTAGAAATACCATCTCTACGCATTGCGCTAGAGAGTAAACTCGATGAAGTTGAATGGAATAGGGCAAGATATGAAGAATTGATTCTACTCGACGAAAAACGACTAGAAACTCTACATCACACTCAGTGTTATCAAACTCGTATGGCTAGACATTTTAATAAGAAGGTCAAGACAAGAAATATCAAAGTAGGGGATTTGGTATTAAAAGCACTAAGGAAAAATGTTTTAGACCCAAGGGGAAAATATAGACCTAACTGGTCTGGCCCCTACATTGTCAAAACAATCCTGTCAGGTGGTGCAGCAAAACTAACTGATATGGATGGCAATGAATTCTCAAACATGACCAATCTTGACCAACTTAAAAAATACTACCCATAATTACTTGAGTAGGATACTCAAGAGAGCTACGTTCGGCCTGATTCCTTAGGAAATGATACGTAGGAAACCCTTTACGGGTGCGGCCACTTTATTTTTCGACATCTCCGCATTCCAGAATCAATTAAAAATTCAACAGAAAATTGGCAAATTATTGGCGTCGCAGAACAGAGCCTGGCGCCAGCCAGAGGTCATCAGCGCCAGCCAATGGAATTGGTGCCTGGCGCCAGACCTCAATAGCTGGCGCCAAACCCCAATTACTAGCGCCAATTTGGAAATAAAATCCGGGCAAATTTCGGTGTTTTTTGGAAAAATTTCGACTTCCGTACTCCAAGAACTTCTGGAAAATTAATTTTTTTTTTTCGATTTTCAGTAACAATTTAATTGAAAGCTGAAATTTCATTAATAAAATAAAATTACATTATTGATGGAATTTAAATAAGGCTGAAATAAATTAACTTTAGATAAAAAAAATAAAAATAAAATAAAATAAAATAAAATAAAACCCAACAATATAAGTCTAATAAATCTAAAGCTAAGCAATGCTTTTAATCTTTCTTTTCCTTTTTAGCTCTCTTCCAATTCTTTTTTGCTTTCTCCTCTTCATCCATCACTTTAGCTAGTAGGCATCTTTTAGAGGACCTACATTCAATTTTGGAATAGATTGTCTCCCCTTTAGCTAGCACTCCATGCTTCTTTTCCACCCAAACCTTTTTGTCTGTGGTGTTAGCTTTCCTTTTTCCTTTGTCTCTAGTAGTATTTTTCTTCCTAGGCATTGTAGGTGTTTTGAATTCAATTATTGCACCTAAGCGTTCTTTGGCAGGTGTCACCCTGTCACCTATACAGTTCTTCACATCGGTTCTACCCTGATCAATCAAAGATTTCTTCAGCAACCACTTCTTTACATCATTAGGTAAAGAAGGAGGAACCTTTTGGGTAATCACTTCCCATAAAGGTCTAGCGCTCCAGTAAGCGTCTAATTCTTGAGATACAGGGTACTCATAGGGAGGACGAAGATCCCCGGAAGTAATATTTTGAAGTAAGTCGTGTTGTCTCTTTACCCTGCAGGGATAATAATATGTTACGCGAGACAAGCTTGGAAGACGGCAGAAAGGTTGCTTGTTAACACCAACCATCCTTTCTATTTTCCACCATGGGATGACCCACTTGATAGCAAAATCACGTGATTCAAATACTTTTCTCCACCCATGGCGCCCAATCTTAGGGATGCGCTTCTTTCTTCTCACGAAGCAATTGGGAGTATATTTTTCGATGTCATCCGGAGGGCTAATTAATCCTAGCCTCTCCATTAGCCACATCTGTAAAAAATTGCATTGCAAATAAAATTATTATTACAATACAAAAATATATTTTTGATTCCTGTAATTAAAAATGTTATTTTTCTACCTGTAATAAAATTGGAGAACCGCGAAAAGACGCTTTTGGGTCCCTTTTCAATTCATCGAGACTAATCATGGTCTCTCTAACTATTAATGGCATTAGATTCCTCCCTAATTCAATTTGTTCTAGTACAGTGGTGATAATTGATTGACCCTCATTATTTTTACCACTACTAAGAAAAAATTGATTGAGCATGCAAAATAAAAACGCCCTTCTTCTATATATATGAAAGGATTCAGAAAGAGGTTTATCAAAATAATAGTGTGCGAACTCTTTCAAATTAACTATATTGCCATCTACTATTTTTGATAAATCCCTTTCCTTTAAATTAAAGAAGCGCTCGAAATCCTTATAGTAGTATGCATCTACTCTAGGGATTACTACCAGGTCTATTGCAGGGAAGCCTAAGATAGCACCAAATTCCTCTGGCAAAGGGCTAATCTCATCATATACCCTATTCTGAAAAATTGCGTATCAATATTCCAAAATTCTAAAGCGGTATGTATAAAGTCTAGGTCTAGATCTACCCCTTTGATGCCATAAATTTCCCCCAAGTGAAATAAATCTAATTCCTTTTTGTCTCTAGCATTAAGAGATCGACACCATTCATGAGTGTATTGGATGAAGGTTTTAGTGGCTAAAGACATGAGTATTATAAATTTTTTCGCTGGAATTATAAGAAGAATCGGCTGAGCAGGGGGCTATTTATGCACAAATTGCGAAGAGTTTTAATCAGATCGAAACACGGAGGCAGCGTCAATTTGCGTCAAACCCCAGAGATTGGCGCCAACCTCCGGAGCTTGGCGTCACACGCTAAGTGTAGCGCCTGGCGCCACGCGCCATAGTGGCGCCAGCTTGCGCCAAGTCACCATGACAGCCGCATGTGCTCAATTTGCGTTTTTTATATTAAACTCGAGTCGGTTAATGACTTTATGGCTCCATTTACTATTCCTAAACATCTTTTCTATCTTTTTTCTTAATTAATTAAATATAGCAATTATTTTTAATTTATATTATTCTTTTTTTTTACTTTATTTTAAATTCCAAAAAACCGGCATTTTTCGTTTCTTTTCCTTTTTTTTTGGTAGGGATAGAGTCGGATAATATCCTCCATCAATAATAAAAATGACGGAATTTTTGCGCAAAAATTGTTATCACACTTCTTTTGCACACACTAACATCCACATAATAATAAACAATCAAATAAATTTACGATAACATAAAAATACAAAATGTGTCTAAATAATGAGTCAAAGGCAAAGTTCTATAAAAAGTCAAAATAAAATATATATACTGAAACAGACTACGGCGCCGGAGGACGTAGGCCCATCATGCCATAAAACTGCGCCATACGAGGAGTCACCTCTCCACCAGCTCCAGCTTCAGCACCAGCTCCACTCTCCGTAGGAGGAGGAAGACTCAAGATAGGACCACTCCACCCAGGATCAACCTGAGGCTGAGACCGCGGAGGCTGCTGCGATGACGAGCCGACCTCGTACATCCCACCACCTCTGAAAGCCGAGGTAACCTCTCCTACCGGTGCAGCAGGAGCACCCTCAGAAGAAGATCCCGAGCCCTCAGCAACGTCGGCTCGATCAGGCTCAGAGCGACCGCCTCTACCCCCTGACGAAGTACGACGACGTCTCGAGCTAGACCTCACCGGATCTCTCCGCCCCTCAGGTCTCGTACGGGTGTGAGAAGCGATAGGCTGGCCCTGCAAAAAGAATTAAATCAGAAACAAGGTAAAACTGAAGCCATAATGCAGAAATAATGAGTGAAGAAAGGTTACCTCTCAGACAACGTCATCTCGACGACAGGTGGCCGCGTTTCTCATCCAGACGAGCTGGCTCCGGAAGGCATCTATGCATCGTGCCATAACCAAAACCACCTCGCGTGAAAACTGTCAGATAATAAGTCAGTGAAAATGCATGATAAATGAACACAAAAATTCTGAATAAAAACTAGGCTTACACTAGTCTGGTGGCGAGGAATCGACCGCTCTACGAAACGCTCGCCCTCGGGAACCGAAGAAATCATCTCCTCGATCGGCCCGTATATCCCCTGGTAGTGAATGGACATACGGGGCGGCACAAACTCAGCAGGACCATCCTGATAAAACAGAAAAAATTAGTAAAGTATTACTTGGGTGCTACTTAGCGAAAAATAAAAAGCTAATAATCTTACCCTCACATCCTCAGCCGGTACAGGGGCTGGAGCTAATAAAGGTAGTAGCTCCTCAGCGTAACACCGCCCGAGGATCAAATGGGACCGCCAAAGGGTACCAACTCCCTCAACCATGCTCGACAACCGTGCCTCGTTAAACATGTGACGTGGCGGGGGAGCAGGAACGACGAAGACATCAGAAGAGTGCTGCCTAGCGACTCTCTCTCCTAAGTGCGCGACCGCTCCATAGGTCCCCAGAAAATAGCGACGCTCAGCAAAGTACTGTGCGGCTAATCCAGGGACTGTCCAACCGCCCCACGGTCGGTATACCACCTCAGGTCCCTATAAAAAGCATCAATCAGGCAAGAATATATCTAAAGCACCGCGGAAGAGCAAGATAAACATTAAAAATCATACCGAGATGATCCAGCTCTGGACACGTGCAGTAGACATGTCCACGTGGTGGCCGCCCCAATAGGCTCTCACTGGAAATCCCCTCGGCGATGGCGCAAAAGAAGGAAAGTACTCGTAGAACCAGATCTACAAAGAGTTAGAAGTGTGAATAAATGCTAACTAATATGTAGGGTTAAAGTTTATAGGGAATAATGTTTACCTCTACGACCTTCCAAAAAGCAGACAAAGCAACGTTCGTCCTAAAGGACCGATAACGACACGAGTCCCTCAGCGCACGAACGAAATCAGCATAGGCCAAGCTGGCCCAATCATAAGTCCCGATCCGCTGCAGATCACGGACAGCAAGGAGGTAGTAAAGCAATGCCCTACTACCCTTGTCAGGGGAGAATGTCCCTGACAACTACATCAGCACAAAGATGCGCACCCGCTGCTCTCGGGTGGTCGCATCGTCATCAAGAGCCGCTGCCAGCGTCGAGCGGCGAATCCCTCTAGCACTGAACTGAGTCGTCTCGACCTCAGCTCGGGCCCGAATAGCAATCGGCCCCAACAACTCCTCAAACTCTGAAGAAAAGACGTCGATCCCACCGTCGAACGACAGTGGCACAGAAGTGAACTCCAGTCCTGTGATGAGACTGAAGTCTATAGGGGTGACCATCATCTCGCCCCAGGGAAAATGGAAGGTGTTGGTGGTGTCCCTGAAGAACTCCACCAAAGCGCGCACTACGTGATGACCACCGCTGGAGGCGACCATAGCCTCGGAGGTCTCAAACAGAGTAACTAGCCCGCAAGACTCCCATAGGAGTCTCGTCTCAAGTTCCTTGGCGATGTGCATCCTGTACAAGTCGCCTAGACCGTCACAGCCAGAGCCGTGATGCCGTGTCCTCCCGAGCTCGGTACCCCGTCTCACCCTCTCAGAAATGTGGTGGATAGGGGCAAAGAACAGAGTCGGCTCGTCCCGCTCCAGAAGCCGACCAAGCGAAGTAGACGGCGTGACATCATCCTCCACGGGCTCATGCTCCCGTCTAGTGTTTCGGGACCGTGAACCCGAGCCTCGTTGTCTAGCCATGCTACATTGTGCAGAATCATCATAAATTAAGGTTTTATAGTATCTAAGGTTCGCCTAGCCGCATGATACTATGTTCGCAAAAACAGAGTACGTAGTACTAAAACAGAGTAAATTCAAATTGAGCATGACAACATTTTTTTCAAACAATCAAACAATTTCTTGCAACACTATAGTGATTATTGTGACAAATTGAACAAGAATTGCTAGCAAAAATGTCAAGAACAAGCCACATTGTTCTTCACGACCTTAAGAGGTCCAACAATGGCAGATTGCTCATTTCTTCACCAAATTGAGTCAAACAAGTCTCAAATTACTCCCAAGGCAATATATAAACATAAACAAGCAATTTAATGGCATAAAACTTGACAAACAAAGCAAATTGAGCATCATAGAATTCAAATTTTCATGAAATTCGTGAATATTCATGCCAAGAATTCATAAAAACTGATGTGAGTTTGAGGAAAACTTACATAGATCGGGAAAATAGATGAGAAGAGCTTTGATTTGCAACAAATTTGAGCGAATTCGGTTGAAAAACGAGCAAGCAATGAGCAATTGAAGCTTTCGGTTTCCTCGAGCAGTTTTCGCGACGAACAGAGCAAAGAAATGAAGCGAAAACGGGCATTTAAAGAGAATCCCGTGCTGGCGCCAGTCCTTAGGCATTGGCGTCACAAGTTGGGCTTGGCGCATGGCGCCAACATCAGCGCCTGGCGCCAACACGAAATAGCTGGCGCTGATGGTTTTTCAGCGACGCCAAAGCACCCAGCCACCTGTTGAGGTTGTGCTAGCCTTGTACAACATGTTTTGGGTTCCTTGGTACGCCAGTTAGCCCCTCTAAGCAATTTGACATGATTTAAGTAATCGGCTTGATTACATAAAGTGATCGACCTGATAAGAGATCGTCTCACTTAGCTTAAAGCGCCTAAGCATTGGCTCATTAGCAAAGGGAACCGACATGTAGGTTCAAGAGCAAAGGGCACCGACATATAGGTTCAAGAGTAAAAGGCACCGACATACAGGTTCAAAGCAAAAGAGCGCCGGCGTACAGGCATAGCGGAAGCAAAGTTCAGGCGAACTTTTAAAAAGATCGACGAGCGTGGATCTTCGGTAATTTCCTTTGGGAAATTATCGCATCAAAAGAGGATGACTTCAAGAGAATATATCATCGACAGCGTTCCCTAGCTTGCGGAGAGTTGTCACGAACAACATGAGGATTATTTCAAGCGAAATAATCTTCGATAATATTCCCTAGGATGTGGAATATTATCAATGCGGCTGAGGATTATTTTAAGCGAAATAATCTTCGATAGTATTCCCTAGGATGTGGAATATTATCAACGCGGCTGAGGATTATTTCAAGCGAAATAATCTTCGATGATATTCCCTATGATGTGGAATATTATCAAGGCGTATGAGGATTGTTTCAAGAGAAATAATCTTCGATAGTGTTCCCTAGGATGTGGAGTACTATCATTGCAGAGAGGATAGTTTTAGGCGAAGCAATCTTCCAATTTGGAAGCAGTTACAGGCGTAGCGGTTTTCAAGCGGGATGGCTTTCTCTAGCTTGCAGTAGGTCATCAAAACAATCGGTTACTTTTAGAGACGTGTGCTCGACGGTGCAAGATACGCGTTTCTTAACTCTTCTATCTGTTTAACTAATGCTAGTTTTGCAGGTATCGGAGTTACAAGATTGATTTAGGATCGCAGAACGTTCTGAATCATTCTCCGTCCCTATCGATACTTTGACTTTTGTTTTCGAAACTTGCGTTTCTCCAAACTCAGTCAAAGTGGGGGCTACTGTAGACACCCATTTGTGTCTCCCCAAAACCAAACCCGGTGATGAGTACCTTTCACGTCGAATCATATTCGAATGAAACGAAAGTGTGGAAAGGTCTAGTGTTGCGGAAAGTTTTTATTTCTTTTCTCTTCTCTCTGTTTTTGAAAACTTTATTTTGAGAAAACAGTCAATCCAGTTTGGTTGGTCCATGATATGGGTCCAATAGTAGTGTAGTTGGATGGGGTTTGAAAAGACCTTTCCAACGATATATTATAAGCCCAATTCCGATGAGTATCGAGGAAGTTATGGCCAATTTACTAAACTGGGCCCGGTTTGAGCTTTATGAGCGGCCCAATGATCTAGGGGAGGGCCTAATATGATTTATCATTCCTAACGCAATTAGGAATGGTTTTAGCCTTCTAGAGTCTTCTAGAAGCTTTTTTCATTCCTAATTCAATTAGCATTGATAAGTTGACTTTGTTGACTTTTTAGAGTTTTAATCAAAATCAAATAGCATTTTCGAAGAAATTATATTATTTCATCCTCTAGTACGGGAAATTTATCAGATTTTCAAAAACGCGTTGAAATCAAGCTTGGCGTCCAACCCCAGGCCTTGGCGCCTGAAACCTGGCTTGGCGCCAGGCGCTAGCCATTGGCGCCTGGCGCTAGCTATTGGTGCCTGGCGCCAGCTAGCCAGGGTTAGCGCCAGCTCTGTTTCCTGAACGTCAGACTCTGTTTTGTTAAATTATCTTTTTTGGCTGATTTTCTCTATAAATATCCTATCAAAAACTCCGTTTTCATGGACCAATTCTCACCAATTCTCTTCATTCGCAAGCTTTCATCAACAATCATTAATTCTTTAGCATTCTCTAATTCATTCATCTCCTAAAACATTCAATTCTTTCTTACCTTGTTTTCATACAAAATTCCGCATTCACAAGATCAAGAAACACCTAGCCATATTCGAGGTTGCCTTCGCCCTAGACGTGAAAGGTTTTAATTTCTGAGGGTTTGGTCCCAAATCTCTCTTTCAATTATTTAATTTAATTGCTTTAATTATTATTTTTCCTTGAAGTTACTAACGTGTGTATTTTGTTATTAGAAAGAGGTACGAGGCATCAAAGTAAGTGCTTTAATGGTTTTAATTGATGTTATGATGTAGAATTCATGTTTATACTATTATTATGATATTCCTAGTATCATGTCTAGGGTAGTTTTAATATTAAGTATGATTAAAAGTACGATGCTTCCTATATCTTCCTAATATTTATGATTGTTAGTATCATGTTAGTGTTAAAGATTTGATCTTTATTGCTTAGTGACATGTTAGGGTTTGTTATTAATCTTGTTAGTATCATGCCAAGTATCTTGCTTTTATTATGTTTTAATATTAACATGAACATGATTATGATTATAATTGTTATAATTTATGATGATTATGAATATTATTATTATTATTATTTTGATAACGATTATAATTATTGTTATGATTATTTATTATGTTGCTTGATATTTATTGCTTGATCACACCTTTATTGCATGTTTAAAGGGAATTTTGGTACTTGTAATCGCGCTTAATAAGATAATTAATAATCTTGTTAGGTTAACTGTGATTATAATTCAAGTGGTCGCCAATAATAGATTTATTTGTGCATTAAATTCAACCAACATAGATTAAACATGTTTAGGGTTAATCCTATTGATTGCATGTTAATTAAAAAGCGCACATGAATATGATCAGAATAAAGTAGAGGCCTATTATTAGGGCAGGTTCAATCTCTTTTAGGTTGGATTTGTACCATCATCCCCGAACCCTTATATGGTTCTACACCTTATGGAGTTGACGATCTCTTGGATCGTTAAGGGGTGTAACCTTCATCCTATGAACGGTTTACAAGTTCCTAAAAAACTTGTTGGCGACTCTTTTGCTCTATCTTCTTCCCTTTTGGACGCCACCGTACTTTAGTGTATGATCACAGTGGGGTTCAAGCTAGTGGGATTTAAAAGCTTGAAATTATTCCCTACACCTATCAACTATAGTGATCTCACTTTCTTGACAGAAAATCAGGTAAAAATTGAACTTCGATTTCGATGTTTTCAACAATCATATAAGTTTTCCATGTCACACATCACTCAGTTTTTTTTGTAGGATGAAGAACAATTGTACACAACACCTGTAGAAAAAATAGAAGAGAAACTGACGGAAGAAGATTTGTATGTGATATTTTATCTGCTTTTCAGTTTTTTTATAGCTTTGTCTAGTTATTTTTAACGTTGACCTTTTATTAATGTTTGTGTTAGGGGATTGCTTAGTCCATTGGAGAATTATCTGCACGAAAGCACAATGCTGGATACATCGGTAATGTTTGTGTTTCACGCTGACCGTTGTTGAATCTTATTATGTTCATCTTGTCTTTGTTGAATCTATTTATTTATGTGTCATAGGTAATTGATGCGTTCCATGAAATTCTCTTCGAAGCTTTCAAAGACAAGCCATTCAAGTTTGTTAGTGCAAATGTAATTTCTCTCTTTTTTATTTTTGCATTCTGGTCCCATTTCCTATTGAAACCCTACTTTTAATTTTTTTTATTGTTCATTTTTTTTCTGTTATTATTTGCCTTGCGGGCTTGGGAAGCCAATATGCTACATCTTTCAGAAGAATACAAGTTTAAGCATTCTATATTCGATGCTCATATTGATAAGGTGAACTCGAAATGAAACTAGTATATGGTGCTTTATTTGCTACGTGAAAATGGTGCTTGACTTATATTTTGTTGGATCTTTTCTTTTACCTTTCAGATTTTTATTGGTGTAAATGAACAACAGATCTACATACTCGATTCTCTGGATAATTGATTGCATGTCTCTGTGTTGGTACTAGTCCATGTCCATTTTTATTTTGAATTGTTTGATATTTACAAGTTTCTAACAAAGCACTAATGTATTCTCCACTTCTTAGGTAAAGCATCTGTATCACCAACATAGTGTGGACATGAATTCTTGGAAATTTATTACTGTAACAGGGAATGCCAAGCAGGACAATGGGTATCATTGTGGAGTTTTCATGCTTAAGAACTTACAATATTGGGCAAAAGGTGAAAAGCTACCTTTTAAGACGGTATGTTCCGTTTTTCTCTTTTTGATAAGAATTATGTGCTAAGATAAATTAACTTACGAAATCTTTGCATTAGGCTAATGCTACAAATGCAAAGTTGATCATATTTTGGGAAGTTTGGAAGAAAAAGTTGGCTTCCAAGGATTGCTTCCTCTAAGGTACGAGTAATGTGTGCCTTTACTTCGTTTATTTCCTTTGAATTATAATAGAGTGTTGAATATTGATTATTTTTTGGAAAAATTAAAAAGAATAATCCCACCTTTGCTCAATCTGCTCAAAACAAGCCTACCTTTGCATAATCTGGGAACAAGCCCACCTTTCACCCATATTTTCTCAAAACAATCCTTTTTACCTAAAACCTGCTTAACAGGTTAATTATCTTTAATCTTTTCATAAAAAATTAAGTAAAAAAAAAATATCTTCTCTCTCCTCACCACCTCCTCCCCTTCCCCCACAACCACCGCTTTTTTATCTCTTTATATCTCTCTCCTCTTCATCATTTCATTTCACCATAAAACCACCGTCTTCATTGCTGTTCAAACCTACCACCACGGCGGCACCACCTCCTCGAGATTCGATTATCGATAAGTTAGGTTTTATAATTAGGTATTATTGTTGTTAATTGCATAGGAACCGATTTGGACTTGTTAGATTATGGGTTTTGATGATTATATTTGATGGTTTGAGCTTACGGAACTATATTATTTGTGTTGCACACCAAGTGTTCGGTGAAATGCATAAATGAACTTGTTATGATTTTTTTGGGTTGTTGTTTAGGGATTTTTGATTTTTTTTTTTTTGTTACTGATGCTTCAATATACTCTGTATTATTACATCTCTGGGTTTGAGTTTCATTTTTCCTTTAATTTTTTTGAGTTTGGGTTTAATTTTTGGGTTGGTGATGCTCGATGGGGTGGAGGTGTTCATGGCAAGTGGTTTGGTTTTTAGGTAGATGAGGCAACGTTTAAAAAGGGGTCACGGTGGGTGGGTGGTTTTTGAGGTGAGTTTTGTAGGTAAGGCGGTAAGGCGGTGGTGGTAGGGGTGGGTATGTGGCTTCGAGGTGAATGAAAGGTGGTTGATAGGTGGGGGTCGGTGGTGGCTGGAGTCGGGAGTTTTTTTTTTTTTTTTTTTTTTTTTACATATTTTGTTTTAGTTAATTTTGTTTTTTTTCAAAAATTAAAATATAAAAGACCAATGAGAAGGTGACACGTGGTATGTCACCTTCTAAGTAACCAACTTTATAAACAGGTTAAGGACTTGTTTTGAGAAAATAATGGTAAAAGGTGGGCTTGTTCCCATAATATGCAAAGGTTAGCTTGTTTTGAGCAGGTTGAGCAAAGGTGACATTATTCTTTTCAATTTTTTCTTATTTTTTTTCAATAAAGATGGCCGCAGCAGGGTCGACGAGGGCATCGTTCTAGATGAGGTTTTGATCTTCCTTGGTGCAAAGTTCAAGAACATAATAAGATATTACTCTCATGGTTTTATTAAAGTCTTAGAAGTATTTGTTATTACTTAATCATTGTTAATGTCTTAATAACATTGAGATTAGCCTTGAATCTACTGAGAATTTAGGAAGGAGCTTTATTGATTTACTTAATAATATGATGAATGAATGATGTATTGATGATGAATTTAGATCATTGGGGTCCCCTTCAATTTGGCAAGGCCAAAAAATTATATATACTATACATACATATCTTTTTAACCACAATAATTCTTGCTGAATCAGTATATTGACACATAATAACATATTGTTCAAAAGACATGAACTCAGAAAGAGGTTAGTGGCCTTATTATGTCTTTTCAAATGGTTGAAAATGCACACAAACGCAAATATTTTGGAGGAGGCCAGCATGGATTTATGTTGTGAATTAAAAGAAATTATTTAACACTGTTAACAATTGGGTATTTGAGCATTAAAAATCTTGGGTATGGCTGCCACATTGTTGGATTCAACAGTAAAGAGGAACTTTATAAGTGACATGGGAATGGAGTCCCTACTATATTTTGTTCATTTTATTCCCCCTTTATTCTTTCCAATTCTGATGGATTTTGTTTGATTGTTGTTTATTATGCGGAAGGGTTTGATTAATGTATGTGTTTTGCGAAGTAAGACATGGGAGATTTTGGTTCAACTGGACTGCAGTACAGAAGGGAAGATATTGAAGAAGCAGCAGCTGTTTTAATTTTTTTTTTATTATTATTCTGGGAAAATCGTTGATGATGAATTTAGGATAAGAAAATTGGATTGATTCTGTTTTGCTGCTTTGTTGCTGGTGTATTCATGGCATTTTTTTTGCCTACTTCAGACCTCTTTAAATAGCCTAATAACGACTACTTTTTGAATGCTTCAATAGAAAAATTAGTTATCTTTTTTTACAAAAATTATTTTTTTAATTAGGTATGGTTAGTGGTGAGTTAATTAGCCTGAAAATAAGTTTGAGTACCTAAAAAGTGAGCAATTACTGGGGTTTCTTAGGGTTTTTTTTTGTTGTTTTGCTCGAAGTTGGGGGTTTGTAAACCTGAATTTTTTCCGATTATGGGTGTTGTCAACATTGCAGTTTGGTTGTTGAATTTGTGGGGGTTTTTTGGTCGAATTTCGGGGGGTTTTGGGTCAATTTTTGGGTCGAATTTCCTTCTAGCTATGAAACATGTCAAGGAATTGACTCAGTTGGGTCCTCATTCTATTTGTTCTGATGCTGGACATTATTAGTCCTGGCATTCGTGCAAATTAGAAAGTCTGAATAGTTGTGATGTTTTATCAGTGACTCACAACTTGAAAGTAAAAAATTCCATTCGAAATTAGAAATAGCTTTGCATCACTCTCCTTTCACTAAAGTGATCCTTGCAATTTTGTCTGCAATTATTTTGTTTGTCAAAGTGATCTTAATCAATCTCATTATGCTTTTTGTTGCCTTTATGATTATTCCTTTTCCCTTTCTCCTGGTATTGCTGCTTATACTAAACTTCTCATTACTTGAAATTATCTTTATAGGAGTAGCATCATGCTAAACCAGCGCGAGAGCATAATAGCAGGGGCACGGTGTGCATTATCTGTGTGTATTTGGTTTAATGATGCTAAATCTAGGTCATTATACTCATCATAGTTGTGGAATTTGTATACAGGTGGATCAGCCCAAACTGGCAGCTCTTCTAGAACTCCCAAGCGTGCGTTTTCTGTCTATATCTGGTTTAATGATGCATAATCAAGGTCATTATACTCATCAAAGTTGTGGAATTTGTATGCAGGGGGGCAGAAAGTCTATGTTGTTTGGGAGGGCAGAAAACCTGGAATCTATTATTCGTGGAAAGAATGTAATGAACAAGTCCAAGGATTTAGCAACAATTGCTATAAAGGGTATGATTCATATGAAGAAGCACTTTCATAAATTTCAATTTCTTTTACAGAGTATAACTGATCGCTTGTATGCAATTTTTTTGTTTAGTTACGTGATGCAGCCCCTAGGTGCCAAAATTGCGACTTGTTAATGCTAAGAGTTAAAATCTTGGAAGCTAAAGTTGCATCATTATATGAGTAGCGTGCTATTACCTCATCACCCAAGAAGAAATCAGTTTATGATCACCTTGCCGAGTTGAGTGAACTGATTGAAAAAAAAAGCAGTATTGGATCACTAGTGACTGGTAAGTATATGATTTGGGTAAAAGTATATATGAACAAAGATTTGATCTTTATTCCAATTTCTAATTCATTTGCAATTGTTCTGTTTTTGGGTGGCACTCACTCCGCAATGCATGTGGAATCAGAAGAGTGATATTGATTTTGAAGATGGAGCAGGTTGTTGTGCTGCTGTTCGGATCTGTTTTTGCTTGATCGGGCTCTTTAATTAATCTTTTTTTATCTTAGATGATTATGTGAGTTTTGTGTAGAAAAGCTTGTCCCTTTTGAATGTACATTTTTCTAATTATCAGTATGGTAGTATGTAGTGTGGAATAATGTTGAAGAATTGCTTGAATATTATTTTGACTGTGAGTGGGGTGGGCATTTCTGTATTGCGACATATTAAATTTGTTCATATTGGCCCAGCCAAGCCGTTCTTGTTTTAGATTAGGCCCGGTCTGGCCCATTTGTCTCATCCGGCCCGGCCATACCTAGACCCAATCCAAACATTTCACTTTTTAATTTTGGTTTCACAATAGATGCTTTTTCCTCCATTTACTTTAATTCAAGTTCAGTTTACTTGTTAATTTGCATTTCTATGCCAAAATTTTAAGATGTTGTCTTAGAGTTTGGGAGGTGTTAAATACCGCCAACAAAAAATTATCAAAACCGCCAACTTTTTAAGCAAAATGTCATTATTGCCCTTACTAAAATACTAAATCCAAACCCATCTTTCTCCCCTTTCTTTTTTCCCTCTCATCAACAACCCCTCAAGATCCCCAAAAATAGCCACCACCACCACCACCACCACCACAGAGACAACCGACGTACCAGTCAGCGGCGTTCAAGAGGTGGTGGCGCGTACATGGGTGACGGTGGTTGACGGTGGGGACATGGCTGGAAACCGGGGAAGGAGGTAAATTTGCCTATTATCCTTTTGTTTTGAATTTAAGGTTTTTTTTTTAAATTTCGGTGGCTGGTAACCGGCGCTCAAAACCGGTTGACCGCCACCGGTAACCGACGGTCAAAACCGTTTGACCGTGCTGGTCAATCGGTTTGACCGCCGGTTACCGGTGGCGGCCAACCGGTTTTGAGCGTCGTTAGCCAACAACTTTTTTTTAAAAAAAAAAACTTTTTTTTATTCAAAACTTTTTTTAATTAATTGTTATTATTATTACAAAATAATTATAATTAATTTTATTACTATTGTTGTAGATAATTATATTGATTAACTGTTATTATTCTTGGCAATCTGGTGTAGATGGTGGTAGTTGACGCGGTGGTTGTGGGTTTGTAGTGGTCGACATGGTGGCGTGGGTGGTACCGGTGGTGTGATTGGTGGTGGTTGATGTGGTTGCTTTAGAAGTGGTGGATGGAAATCATGGAATGAAGTTAAGAGAAAGAATATGGGGAAGATTTTAGTAAGGGCAATGTTGTCCCTTTACTTGAAATTTTGGCGGTTTGATAAATTTTATTGGCGGTATTTAGCAATTCACTAGAGTTTCCCATTATAAAATTTGATCTTAAGGGTGTGAATAGCATATGTTTGATATATTTCGCAATGTAAATAGGTTTTGGTAGCTTATGTTTAGTAAAAGATAGCAAATAGTTTTGTCACCTTTTTTAGTGTTTGGACCAAGTGATTAGGATGACTACTTCATTGTCAACTAAGGATGACAATCTAGTTCGAATCTGACCCTAGTCCGCTATGAACCGAGGAATAAAATCCGCTCCGTTAAAAAAATCCAAATCCGAGCTAGAAGAGTGTCGGAGTCGGATCTCACAAAAAATCCGACTCTATCATCCGACTCCGACTTTTATAAAATTACTCTCATTTAATTTTTATATTTATTAGGCTATTTATGTATAATGTATAGTACTTTATTTCATATAAAAAAAGACTAAATATAAGAAAGATAATTGAAAAAAAAACACTTAAAAGTAGGGATTAAAAAAATATATGGGAAAAACTAGTTGACATTAAAAACACAAAATATATGGGAATCATTGTACCAGTACAATCGAGACTTCAATTGAATTCAACTACCACAGATAAAGCTGAGACACCGAGACTTCAATTGATTCGACGATTCAAGCAAAGCCTACTTCTGCATGCATAGCCTCTATTCCCAATATCAACATTTATTCTTCACGATTGAATAAATATAACTACACCACTAGCAGAGGAGAGAGATATGACACCAACAGCAGAGGAGAGAGCCTTAAGCGGTAAAAAGAGGAGAGAGCCAGAAACCAGCTCATCCGGCTCTCACAAGGTAATTTTCTTCAATTGTTTCCTGAATTGAATTTTTTTGAATTGAAATTCGGAGTTTGTTTGATTGTGCTGTTGAATTGCGATTTAGATGTTATTTTTATGTGATTTTGTTTGATTGTGCTGTTTTTAATTGCTTAAAGGATGATGTTGATACTGTTAATTTTTGTAAATGTCGTTTAATTGCTTAATTCATGTCGTTTAATTTCATGTAAATGTTAATTTTGTGCTTTGTTTGTTGCTATTTTGAAGCAATTTCTAACCTTTAATGTAGAAGTTTCAATTTTTTTAAAAATTATTTCATGGAATTTATTGTTGAAATTGTTGAAATGTTAATTTTTGTGCTTTGTAAACCCTGCTATTTCATATCTATATCTCTCAAATTCTGACAATATTAAACAGTATGTTCACAAATTGAATTCAACATACAAAATTGAAATTGCATTTTAACGGTATGTTCACAAATTCAAGTATTCAACATACAAAATTTCATATTTGACATTAACACACAAATTTGAAATTGCATTCATACAATTACAAATATACAATTTAGTCAATTTAAAATTTAAATAAATAATACATGAAAACATTACCTAATAAAATGGTAAGCCATTAGCCTAACCGCAGTGAGAAACGTATGAAGCTAAAATTTAATAAAATAAATATAAAAGCAAATTTAAAATTAAAAAAAGAAAATTATATATATCAGCACAACTAAATAAATAGATAAATATTGCATGTATATAACAATAATAAGAAGTACAATATGTTAAACAAAAGGACAAAATAAATAGTAAACACATGAACTATAAACTCACAAAATTATTAATACTTTTCAACAATAATTAGACTGTGATTAATTAATTGATTTGACTCAAAAAACCATAAATTAAAAGATTGACATAAATCAAAGTACCAAACAGAAATCCATTCAAATTTGAATGTGGTGACCATAGTTAAATTAATATATATATATATATATATAGGGTCGGGATCCGGTGAGATCATCCCCCTATATGAGACCATCTCTTATATGAGACCAAATATGGGCCCTTGAACTAAATAGATCTGACGGATGAAAAAGCGCATAGTAATAGAAAAATCAGTAAATACACCACCTAACTGTCATCTCTCTCCACCTAGCTAACTAACTTCTCTCTCCACCACGAAGCTTCATCAATGGCGGCTAATCAGTAACGCAGTTTCTCATTGCTTCATCAAATTAATCATAAGCAAGTTCACACCGACCTTGCTCGCCTTGCGCTACAAATCATCAATTACTAATCGCATTTCCATCGCTGCTACAAATCAAATTCGCTAGGTGAATTGCATGTTAATTGGATGATAATTTTTGATTTTTTAGTTTGTTCTGTTCTTATTAATTTGCATATTTAATTGCATCAATCACCAGGTTATTGAATTGCATGTTAATTGCATGAGAATTTTCGATTTTTGAGGTTTGTTCTGTTCTCATTGAATTGCTTGTTTAATTGCATCAATTATGGATTTGATTGAATTTACTTCTTTGAAATATTTTGAATTAAATCAAAAATTTAGGTTTGATTAATTTGATAGAAATTGAAAATTTGCAATCAAATTTAAAATGAGCAAATGAATTGAAAATGAGCAAACCTAAATATTTGTAATAATATAAAAAACATATAATGAGCAAACATAATTAAATTGAGCAAATATAAAAAGGAGCAAATGAGCAAAATAAGTTGGTAATTATGGTGGTGGTAAGGTGCAGGGGACAGGGGTGGCGGCGAGGGAGTGAGAGTGCGACAGGTTGTGGTGGTGATATTGGTGGTGGAAAGGTACAGGGACAGGGGCAGAGGAAGGAGAGAGAGTTTGGTGGTGGTGGTAATTGTACAGTGTAAGAAAGAGGGTGAGAAATGGGATTCAGCTCATTAACATGAGTTGCAGAAGCAGTGAAAGTGAAAGAGGTAGCTGTAGCTAATGAGCAAATATTTAGTTGCTCATTTATCAAATGAGCAAGAGGTTGTGCTTCTTAGATTGAGCACTTCTGTGTGTTGTGATAATCTGAAATTACTGTGTGTATGTGTGTGTGTGTGTGTGTGTGTGTGTGTAAGTGAGTGTAAGAGTGCATGTGTTAGAGTGTGTGTGTGTGTGTCTAAGAATGTATGGTTTTTGCTGGCAAATATGCTATACTATGCTATAATGAATGCTATATATGCTAGGTTTTGCAAAACATATTGAAGGGTAGCATTATCAAGTTTTACTCCTTTTTAAATCATCATTTCTGATATCAAATCATTGAGTTCCTTGGTTTTCTTGCCTGCACACAAGCCCCACCCCACTTCTTCTTGGTCTATTTCCTGCACACCAACCACATTCCCTTCTTACACTTATACAAACCTATTCCCCCCCCCCCTCATCTTTCTGTTTGCAATTCTGAATTCTGAATCTGATTTCAGAAATGATGAGCAACAATGAAGAACTTGACAGTCATTCTAGTACCATCACAAATGTGGCAACTACTCCTACAATAGTAGTTTCTCCTAAAGTAGCACATTTGCTCACTCTTGGAGGAACAAAAGAATGGCTTCCAATATGCCCCAATGAGTTGAAACCAGCTATAGAGATGAAGTTTAATAATCTTGAAGAGGGCCTTGAATTTTATAAAAGATACGCATTTGCTGCTGGATTCAACACAAGAAAATCTACAACTAAAAGGCAAAGAAGAAGCGAAGAATTGAAATCACAGTATATCTTATGCAATAAAGAAGTATACAAAGAGAAAAGAAAGCCTACTGTTGAAAAAGATTTAAATAACAACGAAGGAGAAAGCAATGAAGAAAAAACTTCAATCAAAAGGAAGAGACTCGTTACTCGTGTTGGGTGCAAGGCACATATTATCATAAAGCATTGTGATGATAACAAATTCATAGTGTCACAATTTCATGAGGGACATACTCATCCACTTTATACACCTAGTTGCAATCTCTTCCAAAAAGAAGGAAGAAAAATGAACATATTGCACAAAAAAATAATTGTGAATAATTCTAAGGTACGACTTTCAAAGCCTCTTATGTTTCATGAATTCTCTGTATGTTCTAATAAAAGTAGTATGCTCATTTGAAAAATGAGCATTAAATTATTTGCTCATTTGACAAACTGTTTTGTTCTTTAAATAGGTGAATATTGGTCCTGTTACAACTTTTTGAATGATGAAGGAAATTGTTGGAGGATATGATAACATCGGTGCATCTAAGCAAGATTTCAAAAAAATTCATAGAGATTTGAAAGCATACATTCAAGAAAGTGATGCTCAAATGTTCGTGGATAACTTTACCAACAAAAAGTTAATGTGGAGCGCTTTTTTCTTTGATTTTGAGATGGATGATGATTATTGCCTTTGTAGAGCATTATGGGCTGATCCCCTTTGTAAAAAGAGTTACGCTCTATTTGGTGATATGGTATCCTTTGATACCACATACCAAACCAATAGGTAATTTATAAAAATCACAAATCATTTTTATGTTATAACTGTAGCTTAAATTAATAACTTTGTTTTAAATGAACTTAGTATAACTGTTTGTTTATTTCACAAATGAGCATTGACTTATTTGCTCATTTCAGAAATGTGCATTCAATTATTTGCTCATTTGACAAAAAAGCAAACAATTGTTTGCTTATTTCACAAATTAGCATTGAGTTATAAGCTCATTTGACAAATAAACAATCAATTATTTGCCCATTTGTCAAATGAGCATTGAATTATTTCAGTAGCTAATGACAATTCTGATTTCATAATCTGAATTCAGATTCTATCACAGATTGTGAGTGCGTGTATGTATGTGTATATGTGTGTGTGCGTGTGTGCGTGTGTGTGTCTGTGTCTAAGTACGTGTGTCTGTGTATTTATGTGTGTGTGTAGTTATTTGATCATTTAAAATTTAATCAGTATGTGTAAACAGGTACAACATGGTGTTTACTCCATTTACAGGGGTTGACCATCATAAGAGCTGCATTACTTTTGCTGCTGGTTTCATAGCAAAGGAAGATATAGTGTCATTTCAGTGGTTGTTCAAATCATTTCTCAAGGCAATGGGTGGAAATGAACCGAATTGTATGATTACAGATCAAGATCCAGCAATGAAAATTGCTGTTAAAATTGTGTTTAACAAGACTGAACATCGCTTCTGTATGTGGCACATAATGAAAAAGTTACCAGATAAGGTGGAGAAATCAATCATGCAAGAAGAAACTGATTTCCTAAAAAAATTATGTGCTTGTGTTTGGCATCTTGAAATTGAACCTGCTGAGTTTGAAGAAAGGTGGAACAAGGTGATGGTTGAATACCACTTGGAAGAACATGAGTGGTTAGGTTATATGTACAAGATAAGGAACAAGTGGATTCCGGCATATTTCAGAGATGTGTTCCTTGGAGGAATAATGCGTACAACATCAAGATCCGAAAGCGAAAACAACTTTTTTTGCTCCTTTATCAATCCTCATGTGTCACTTGTTGAGTTTTACTTGAGATATGAAGCTGCAATTGATGCCCAGAGACACACTCAAGGTCAGAATGATAATGATTCAAAGCACAAATATCCTGAGTGCAAAACACCACTAGGGATAGAAAAGCATGCCTCACATTTATATACTAACTCTGTCTTTTATGAATTTCAATATGAGGTTGAAATTGCTTGTTTTTCATGTGGTGTTTGAATTGAAGAAAGAAAATGGATTGGAAGTTGCAAAAGTAAGTGAAAGAAATCGGATTAGAACATTTGATGTTGTGTTTAATCCAACTAACTTTGACACCACATGTTCTTGCAAGTTGTTTTATAGACAAGGAATTTCATGTAGACATATGATTTGGGTTTGGAAAGTAAAAAGGTTTGAAACCATTCCTGAGCAGTATATACTACACAGATGGACTACTATGGCACTGAAAAAACCAATTTTTGACTTGGGTGGAAACCTGTTGGAGCAATGTGCTAATTTAATTGACAAGAAAAAATTGTTAAATGATTTATGGTCAGAGATACACAGTTGTGTAAGTTTGGCAGAAGGCAATGATGAAGATATTCAAGATCTTGTGATAAATCTTCAAAGAATAAGAAAGGATTTGGAGGCTAAGAGGATTGCAAGGAATAATGAAACAACAGGAAGTGCAAACAACAAAGGACAAGACATTGAGCTATTGATTGGAGCTAGTGTGCCAACTGAAATAATTGTCAAACCTCCAAAAATTTCAAAGAATAAAGGGACTGGAATTCATGTATCAAATGTAGAGACTTCAAAAGAGAAAGGGGCTGAGATTGATGTGCCAAATGTTGAAACAAGAGGTAGAAGTGCAAAAAGGCTAAAGGGAGAAAAAGAAAAGGTTGTAGAACAAAACCAGAAAAAGAAGAGATTATGTAGAGGTTGTGGTGAATTGAGTCATCATGATATTAGAAATTGTCCAAACAAAGTATAATGATACTTTTATACAAATATAAAAGTTAATATTTTTATATAAATATATGATTTAGCATTTTGTGTTTTAAATTTTGTCGAAATGAGCAAATATTTTGCAAGCTCTGTTTATCTATCATACACACATATGTAATTATACCAAAGCTATTGTAATGTCCTTGGTAACAGAAATAGTCCAATCCAAGATATTATACAATGAGTTCAATAAAGAGAACATACCCTAATCTTCAAAATCATAGAGGCTAAATTAACTAGATATTTGCTGATATTTGTATAATGATACTTATATACAAATATAAAAGTTAATATTTTTATATAAATATAAGATTTAGCATTATTTATTTGGTCATTTGGCAAATGAGCAAATAGTTAATACTCATTTGTCAAATGAGCAAATAGTTAATACTCATTTGTCAAATGAGTAAACATTCCTTTTAATAATACATTAAATCAACAACCATTTCTTTGCTCATTTGTGAAATGAGTAAGCATTAGTTTCCTCATTTTTCAAATGAGCAAATAATTAGTTATTTATTTAAAAATAAGAAAACATTTCTTTGCTCATTTAGCAAATGAGCAAATAGTCAGTTGCTCAAATAGTTAATCAGGAATTTAACAAATGACAAACAACTTAGTCAATAAGATAGAAAATCATATCCATTACATTGACATAGCAAAATTTATACTTAGAAAATCCTAACAACATCATAAAAACATTAAATCAACTAAGAACATTTATCACATTTGTCCTATTAAGAACATCATAAAACTAACACTTCTATTGTTCTGTACAAAAATATACAAATCCTAAGAACAATTGATCAACTTCAGTCTTCAATTCTCTCCGTTAATTGCTCTTGGATTGCTGCCCCTAGCTTTCTTCAGCATCACTTGCTTCCTCATTTTCCTTTTGGACAACTTGTTTAACAGGTTTAACAGTATTTACTTCACTTGAAATAATTGAGAGGGTATACTTCAAACGAAGTTTGTCAATGATTATGTCTTGCAAAGAGAAAAAATGAAGCAATAATTCAGAGTAAGTATAGGGTAAGTAATGGCTTCATGAATGTATATCAACAAGCTGCTCACAAATTTTAATCTAAAAAGTGCAGATTTCTCATTCCAGAAGAATCAAATTATAAAAATTGCAATTAGACTTTTTCTGGTTAGACTTACATTATTTTTCTTTAAACCTGAATTCCACTTTTGCAAACCCATATATGTTTCCATATGCCTCATCATTACAACACCGCAATGCAAATGATAATCATCTGAAGACTTCCAAGGTAAATCAACCACAACAGACTCCATAGACTTGATTTGTTTTGACAAAACAACACTTTGTATACTTCCTTCACCATTCATGAAATATGAAAATGCACTTTTCTGAAAATGAACAAATAAGTTAAAATAAGAACAAAAACAGGTGGAACAAATATAGTTAGAACAAGCAGAACAAGATCAAGATAAACAACTAAACTCAAATCATTTTTCTAAAATAATCTAACAAAATCTTGAGCCATTACTGCCACCTACCCACACAAACCTACCCACACATTACACAATTCTGATTCCAAAAACTAATTTCAGAATCTGATTTCAGATTCTATTACAGGTTGTATGTGTGCTTGTGTGTGTGTGTGTGTGTGTATGTGTATGTGTGCGTGTGTGTATGTGTGTGTGTATGCGTGTGTGTGTGTATTTGTGTGTGTGTGTGTGTGTTTGTGTGCGCCTGTGTATGTGTGTGTGTGCCTGTATACAATCAGAAACTCTCAAACACATTGTTCAAATGCAGAGATGCACATTATGTAGAAAAATAAATCACAGAGTTTTGCAAGTATCCTCTAGAAAAGTTTTACATGTCATATATCCCGAAAGAATCAAGCTGACCATGAATAGATTCAAAGTGAGGTCAGAGACTAACAGGAAGCTATTTAAGACTTTGCTTGTGTGTGTGTGTGTATGTGTGCGTGTGTGTATGTGTGTGTGTATGCATGTGTGTGTGTGTGTGCGCCTGTGTATGTGTGTGTGTGTGTCTCTGCCGTGAGTGTGTGTGTGTATTTTCTTGTTATGGGAGAAAGAAGAAATTCAGAGGAGAATCCTCTGAAAGGGTTAAGGTACCAGTGATATAATGAGAGGAGACATGAATAAAGAATCTGGTAACAACATGGCAGGCATCAATGTGGATATTAATGATGAAGAAGAAGTGGCAGAAGACATACCAGATTTTTAAGCAATTTCTTATTTTCTCTAGGACCTTCACTGTAATCAATAACCTCAATTGTACCACAGTCTGTGGTGGTGTTAAAACATACCAGATAATAATGATCCTTTTCAAATACCGGGAAAAAGAAAAGCTCAATATCTTTCTTTGGGATGATTGTTTTGCTGAATTCCAACTCCACAACCTCACAAAACATTTTATTCCTTTCTTGAGCACGATCACTTTCGTATTGAAAAAGGCAATCCTAAAAAATAAATAAAGAAAAATACATAAATAAGATGAACATAAATGAAAAGAGTAAATAAGAAATGAGTAAAGTGAATTTGAAATGAGAAAAGTCATAAAATAAGTAAATTGAAATTTTTTTTACAAATGAGCAAGTGAATGTTTTGCTCATTTGACAAATGAGCAAAAAATTAACTGCTCATTTGGCAAATGAGCAAAGAATTAATTGCAGTTATCATTCAATTATATATGTAATTACAGAACATACAGAATGTTAGTTGTCAGATAGCATCATAAACATAAAGAATTAAGTCCTTTGGTTTAAGACCATATAGAATTATAAATGCAGCATGTCTGTGAATTCTCACTCGTCACTGATTTAGACCATAATACAGGTCATAAATAAGAGTCTGAATTGTGCAGGACCAAAATTAGACCATAATACAACTCATAAACACTGATTATACATTGATTCAGACCAAGGAAGTCAGAATTTATATTATTATTAGTTCTGTATTTCAAATATTTTATCAAAAGATTTTATGTTATTTAGTATCCAATAAGAGACTTGAATTAGTTCAGTATTTAATTTTTGCTCATTTGACAAATGAGCAAGAATATTTGACAAATGAGCATTGAATAGTTTGCTCATTTGACAAATGAGCAAAGAACTAATAATAGTTTTTGCAAATACAAAACAACATCTACATTCAAATATAAAAAAAATTATATGAAATGAGCAAAGTGAACATGAACAAAATAAAACAAAATAAAATGAACGAGTTGAACTTACAACAGCATTAAGACCAAAAAAGAAACGTCCACAAGAATTGACATCTTTATATTGCTCATTAAAATTCAGAACAGTAGACCATGCATTAATGATATTGCCATGAATTTTGCTCTGAGTTTTTAGCATTTCAAGTTGAAATAGCATTACTTCATTATCAGGCTCACCCTTGCATAAAAACCCTTGCATAAAAACCCTGCATCACTACATATAAGATTTAGGGAAGTTAAAATAATTTCAATCGTAGATATGTAAAGTGAGAATATAGAGCTAGACTTGTTATAAGAAAGAAAAATAAAGTCAGTTGCCAAAATTTCCAGAACCGAAAAAATTGAATAAATACTTACAAACGATTTTTCTTCTCATGAAAAAATGAATCCATAACACCTTTCTGAACTGCTGTTAATGGTGTATATATGTTGATAATCCGAGACTTAAAAGGAGATCTTATTTGCAACGATGGTTGCACTTTACGCTTCTTTGGAATACAACTCTCATTTTCAGCATCTCCTTTTCTCTTAAGCGCAATTGGGTCTTCTTGAGCATTCACAGCATCAGCATCATCAACTGATTTAAAAGCACCAACTTGTGCACTCACAGGAGCAACTACAGGTTCATCAGTAGGTGCAATGCTGGGGGACTTCTCCTGAGAATCATCTTGAGAAGAGATTCCTAAGTTGAATGAAGGAGTTCCACATCCTTTGGCAACTGAACTTCTTAAACTATATCTCGTACTTGACTCTCCAAGTTTTTTAAATACATGTTCAGCAACCTTAGGCTGTATGATAACAGATGGATCTTCAACATCAGGTATACCACTTGCTATGTCAACACATTCAGCAGCAATCTTAGTAATATCAATTGGTTCTGATTCAACCCTAGCATAAATTGTAGATTCAGCATTCTTGTCATTGCCTGAAATCTTCGAAAACCTATCCCAAGCTTCAATTACAGCTGGATCTTGCCAATACTGTTCATCTTGGCTAAACTTCTGCTCATCACAAACAGTCATTGCATCTTCCTTCAGCTTTTGAATCTTCTCATTGTTTGGAAAATACTTAACAGCAGTTTCATGTTTTTCACTGAAATCCATGTATGCCAAGACTAGATTTGTAGATGCTGTTGCAAGCTCCATAAGGCATTTCTAACAAAAAAAAAAAAAAAAAAAAATTAATTCATAATAATGAAAAGAAGCCAAGACCATCTTGAATACTTAAAGGAGTACCAAACTTTAGAGCAAAATCATGATCAGCTTGTTAGAGTTTTCTTTTGCTAACAATTAGAGGATCATTTAACACTACACCTGGATCCTTAAATCCATTTCCCCAATAGCTAAAAGTCCTTTCATGCAGTAAATTAAAACATAGATGCTCATTTGTCAAATGAGCAATCAATTTTTTGCTCGTTTACCAAATGAGCAAATAGTTGATTACTCATTTATCAAATGAGCAAACACCTACACATGTTAATGAGGAGGTTTTACCATCTGAGGTGTTTAAAGCTAATCAGATTTATGTTTAAAGCTAACCAGAAGATGTATCTTAGGGAGGATAGGGATTGGGCTAATAACAACTCGCACACCCCCAACCTTTTAACCCCCTACTCTTTCATCGCACGGCAATCCCCAAATTCACAAAACAACAATACAAATTCACAATTAAGTAAAAAATTAGGAAAAAAAAAAAACAAAAAATGAGCAAAGTCATATAAAAATGAGCAAATTAATATAAGTTTCCAGAAAAGTCATATAAATACCTTCTTCGGATCTTGTTCAATTTCTTCATTTTTTGTATGAATTGGATCAGATTGTTCTTAAAATCAAGCAAAAACAAAAAAAACAAAAAAAAAAATATTACATAATTGTGTAATTTTCATCCAAATCACACAGTATCAAATGAGCAAAAAATAATTGCTCATTTGACAAATGAGCAAATATTTTTTTGCTGATTTAGGAGGTCCATTAATGTGCTATAAAAGCACCACATTGCATCATTTTCCTTAAAGCAAGATTTGTTCCAATTCAATTCTTCAAGCAATGCCAAAGACATAGAAAAACTAAGTATTGGTTACAAGTGAAATACCAGTTTTGGTTGTTTGGTGCCAGAAGGACCAACAAGCTTCTAGTTTTTATAAAAAACTCCAAGCCTCCCTTAAAAATTTCCAATTTCTCACGACTTGACAACATATTGGTTGTCCAACCTTTGAGAACTGAAGTTTCTCGTTTGGCTCTAACTTCCTCAATGACAAACTGATCAACGTATAAAAGCTACAAACAAGTAAGATAGAAAAAATTAGCACATTAAAATTAAACAAATAAAAGCTACAAACAAGTAAGATAGAAAAAATTAGCACATTAAAATTAAACAAATAAAAATTAATACATTCAATAGCTACAAACAAGTAAGAAAAAATAATTAGTAAATTAAAAATCAACAAATAAGTAAAAAATACTACATTAAAAAAACAACAAAAATTAAAGTAATACCATAAGAAACAGTTAGATCCAGGAAAAGAACGAGTTTGACGTTCTTCCCAGAAAAGCTTGGCCTTCACAAGTGAATCAAGGATATACTTGCACCAATTCAAGTCCTTTATTTTATCAACATCAGAAAGAAATGTGAGAATATCAGAATTGATATTCACATTTTGTTTCCCTGAAAAAAAAATGAGCAAAACAAAAGAAAAATGAGCAAAAGGAAATTTAAATGAACAAAATATAATATAAATAAGCAAACAAAATTGAAAATTAGCAAACTCCTATAAAATTTAAACCATGATGTTGACTCTCCACCTTTTCCTGATGATATAACTAATTTATAATATAACTTGAAATTTTTTGACAAGTATGTTAATATGAAGTATGTACCAAATCCTATTCCAAATTTTTTCACCCATCTCATCATTGACTAACAACAATAATCCATCAAAATATAAATAAATAGAACAAAAGATAAATACATATATATATATCTTATTCTGAAAGTGTCAATAGTCTCTATCTAATGATGTATAGATTCAAGTAACTGATTCTATACATATATGACCAACAACTTAGATAATATAATTGCTATATATAGCACACAACTGCTAAGTGCTAACTATAACTAAAAATAAGCAAAATAAAAATAAAAAGTTTACCATCCATCAATGTAGAAACGCATAGCACTACAAAGTTCCTTTTGAACATAAGACCAGCTGAGTTATGCTCTTTCAGAAACTCTTTCAGCTCCCCTATTTTGATAGAGAGTGAGTTGCTATTGAATTGCTTCTTCCATTGCTGAATCACTTTCTTATCTCTGGAAAAATTATTTTTGTCAATTTCTATGCCACCCATTGGCAGCCAAGTACTTGATGCACATGCTCTTCAGTGATACAAAAAGGTTCAGAATCTGGAATGTTTAAAGAGCATGTGTTAGCATCAAAGTGATGCGCCAACCATAAAGCCAGCAACAAAGGCAGTTGGGTCACCTTCAAGAACTCCATACACCCGAATCCTATTGCTCTAATAGCTTTCAACTGATTTTCTGAACATTTTTCAATAACTTGAACTATGGATGAAGGGGACATCCGACTATGTAATATCCCATAAACATGAGACTTCAAATCTTCCCCTTCATTGCTGGATTTCGTCTCCTCCAGCTTAATCTTTTGTTTTTCTTTTAATCCTTTTTCAACCTTTTTACCTTTAACCTTAGTACCAACTAATACCTCTGATGAACCAACACCAGGCCCTGTGAACCAACATTAGCAGCAGGCCTTGCTGAAACAACATCAGCAATAGCACCTGATGAACCAACATCGGCAGCAGGCTCCTTTTCAATAGACTCCCTGCTCATACAAAACAATTAAAAAAAAAAGTAAATAATTAGTTGGTAATTTTATACAAATGAGCAAAAACATATATACTCATTTGTCAAATGAGCAAAAACATAGACTTAAATGAGTAAATTTCATTTACTGCAATACTATAAATGACAAAACAAACAGGAGAGAATGCATAATTATGGAGTACATTTCATTATATTTATTCTCTGATATTAGATTTTTGTTCTGTTATTAAAGCTTAATTTCAAATGAATTAAGCTTTTTTTATTGGTAAATAGAAAATTTATTACCAAAAAGAAAAGTACACAGTACAAAAAAAAGAGAGCAAACAGCCCATCCAAACTACAAAGACCACAAGGCCAAACAACCACAAAAACCAGTTCAAGGCTCAAGGTTAACCACCTTCTAGGAAGGGTGCTAACCTGAAACAAGAATAAACCTGGATCCTAGCTACTGTTCAACTTCTAGGAAGGGTACCAGAAGCAAGGACCAGGCTCAAACAGCCTAACAGCCTAACAGAACTCAGAAAACAAGCCTGAACAAGATAAACAAGCAAACAGCCCACACTAGCCAACACAGCAAGGCAAATACAATAAAACCATGAAACTAAAAAGAAAACCAATATGCCCTAAGACCAAATAAGCTTCCTTCTGTCAATCTCAGTGCTTCTGCAAGCAACTCTGTACACCAATAGTCTCAGCAGGTTCACACGAGCCTTTAAACCCTCTGAATCCAAATACAATGAACTGCTTCAGCCAAGAACATCAAATGTCAGAAACCAGTTCAGCCCGAAGGCACACAACCACCACCTACTTCCCAAACCCGTCCCCGACCACCTTCTAGGAAGGGTGCCCAACACGGCGAGAGGGAAAAAACACCTACCTACCCTCATGCAAGAAGGCATCTTCATTGAACGGAGCTACAAGCAAGGACTAGGACAAAGGCCAACACAAAAAAACAGAAACAAACAACACAAACTAGCTGAAAAATAGGCACTAAAACAGCCTGAACAAGACACAAAACAGAAACAGCAACTAACTCCAGCATGAGCAAACAGCAGCCTGCAACACCTGAACTCAGCTAACCAAGCCAGCATCCAAACACACCAAGGATCAGCACAACAGCCTTCAGACTGAGTGAAGCAGAACAACAGACTACAGCAGAGAGGACACCCAGCAAACACAGAACCAGAACCTCAGATCTGAAGAAAAACGAAACAGACTGCAAGGACAAGAGCTGCACAGAACCTGCCACACTGACAGACACCAACAGCCTCGCAGACAGACACAACAGCCTTAACAGAATCATGACTAATCTTTGTTAATTATAATAGTCTGCAGTGCTACATTCTCAACCAAAATCGACGGTAGGAACACTGGCCTATATTGCCCCAGAAGTCCTTTCCCGAAAGGAATATGATGGAAAGGTAGTGTAACAACTAGTGAATAGTGATAGAGCGCTCTAGAAAAGCTCAGTAAGGTCAGGAGATTAAACAAAATTCAGCAAGTTAGGTAGACTACATGACATAAAGGTGCAATTACACATCATGGAGGACCTTACAAAAGACTCGGAACCATCGACTTTACTGGTTAGATAATATAACACATTCAACACTCCCAAATGAGCAAAAACAATTAAAAAAAAAAGTAAATAATTAGTTGGTAATTTTATACAAATGAGCAAAATCATAGATACTCATTTGTCAAATGAGCAAAAACATAAATGCTCATTTGTCAAATGAGCAATCAAAGATGCTCTTTAAGTGACAAGCAAAATTTTTGAGCAATCATCTACGGGGCTGACTTAGCTGCCTTCCTCCAGACCTTTTCAAATATCATCCAAAACCCATACAGTTTAACAATGTAGATCACAAAAAGAATATCGAAAGATAACATTACCTAATTTCCAGCCTTGAGTTAATGTTGGACAAGAAGCAGAGGAGCTATTACTTTTATACAATAGTAGAGAATTATCAAAACAATATGGGCTACATCAGAATGCAGTTACACCTTCAGGATTAGCGCTTTACTGCTATGTTTCTATTAGAAATAAATAGATTTTTTTTGGTTTTGATAGCATCTTAATGTACTATCACCATTTATTTATCAATTTTACAAATTGTTGTTTCCGATACTAGACAAACAGCATTTTACAAATTTTTGAGAAATTACATAAAACGAAAATCAATCAAAAAAGTCGCAACAAAATCAATCAAATATAACAAAGTAAACAAAAATTAACCTAAAATCAGAGATGAGAAACGAAAAGCAAAATGAAAATCAATCAAAAATCGCAACAAAATCAAACAAAAATCGCAACAAAACAACATAATATCGCAAATACAAAACCAAAACAAGAACACTTAGTAAAACCAAAATTCAGGCAAAATAAAACTAAAATTTACTGGATAATCACTCAAGAAAACGAAAATAAAGCTAAAATCAACAAAAAATAAAAAAATAAAACATAATCGACACATTGCATGTTAAATGAATGAGCTAAAATCAGAAAAAATTAAACGAACATCAAAACGAAAATAAAACAATGAATGTAACCTAAAATTAATCGAAAAACAGCAAATGTATAAACAATAGACTTACATTAACGAAAATTGATGAAGATTGAAGAAGTTTTGATGAAAAATCAGAGAGCAGCAGAGTATGAACACCGTAGAATTGAAGGAGGAGAGAGAAAAATGAGCGAAAAAGAAGGAGAGAGAAAAAAACGTAGGAAATAAATTTTGAAATAAATTTGTTTAGTTTTGTTTGTTTTACCGGGTTGTATTATGACCCTTGGATGTAGTTGATCCAACGGTTATAATATGTCCTCACATAAAATAGGGTTCTCACATAAGGAGGGTGGTCTCATATGATCTTATTTCTATATATATATATATTGTTCTAGTAAGCAATTGTACATTACACATAACATAATATAAGACATGAAATTTTAGAATAAAACAAATATACAATAAGAAATTAGACTTATTTTGAGTAGCTTAAGAAACTATACCTTATTATGGGGCGAAATAATTGATGATTTAGACAGGGAAACCATGGTCGAATTTGAAATAGCATCAACACAATTAGATCCAAAAGGCGATGATAACATCGTCAAAAACCTGAAGCAAACGCTACATTGTTGTAGCATTATATCTCTCATAATTTGGTAGCAAATAGAAAAAATCATTTTTGTAGCATATTAGTTAGTCGAAGAACAGATCTAAAGAGGAAAAAAATATGTAAACGCGGCGGAGAATTTACCCTAAACAATTTGTGTCAACTTTATATAACAACAAGGCTAATGCACTTGGCCTATCACTTATATCAGTCTATCAGCAACAGTCAATACTCAATAGTGAATCTAGTAAATGATAATAAGACTTTGAAATGTCCGTCAAATAAAAGTCTTTGTCAAGGTTGTGGTCCAATAATACAGTAGCCTAAATTTTTTTTTTTTTTTTCTTGAATAGACCTAGCCTTTTTTAAATTGCATTACTCAAGTAATTTTGGAGATAAGAATGATTTAGAGAGTAAAAAAAATGGTTTTAAACTATATAACTAAAAAGAAAAGTAATGCAACTAATTTGAAACTTTTGTTTTGGAAAAATAATGCAACTAAAAAAAATTACTAGGGGACATCGTGAATGGGCTTCAAAGTTGAACAATTTTAATTCTTACAAATTGAACAAAAAGATTAGATAATTCAAATTATGAAGCAATAGTGGTATAAGTACTGTAAATCGAATGATGATTCAAATTATGAAGCATTAATGGTATAAGTACATACTGTAAATCGCATAATAAGACATGGTAATCAAATTACCGTAATTTGCAGATTTCTTCGCAGATTTCGAACACGGATTGAACAAAGTAAGGAGTAATTCGGCCAATTCGAATACTGAAGGAGCAAAGAGGAAGATTTGAAGTCGAAATCGTAAAAAAAAAAAAAAAAAAAAAAAAAAAAAAAAAAAAAAAAAAAAACTGTAATTTCAGAGAGAAAGCTAGGGTTTATTAAAAAAAAAAAATTACTCGTAAGACATGGTGAAAGGTTGAAGAAAGAGAAGAGAGGAACTTTCTGGATCATATAGGGACATAAAAATCAAATTATATTGGGAAAGATTTTATTTAGTGAAGTTGAATTAATAATAAATAATCTAAATAGAATCCTAGGATAAATTAGGTAATTTTAATGGAATAATAAGGGCAGATTAGGAAAATAAAATAAAATAAATAAGGAATAGATTCAATATGGGTAGATTATTTTGAAACGTCCAAAATAGTGTATGGGACTAACATTATGAAACGGAGGGAGTAAAAAATTACTCTTTTCGTGTTTTAATAAGTGTTACGCTTATCAAATCTGACCATGTTTTAATAAGTGTTACATTTTCTGTTTTGACAAAAAGCTACATTCAAATATTATGGCCTTGTTTGACAAATGGGTGTTGGCGGTTGGTTGTTGGCTAATTCACTTAGCTTGTTTGACCAGCTGAAATGTTTGGATGTTTGTAATGGCTTTTGAAATTGGTTATTTTTAAAAATGTTTGGTAAATTAATTATTGACTGTTTATTAGATAATTTGTAGGTCAACAAGCCAAAAACCAACAAAAAAGCTACTTAAAGCATCTTTTTCATTTTGGCTTAAAAGCCAGTTTTTTTCGCTGAGTAAAAAGTCAATTACCAAACACATTATTTGGCTGTTTGACCACATAAAAAAGCCAAAAGTCAAAAGCTAAATAAAAAGTCATTTACCAAGCATTGTCATATCTCTCTTCTCTCATAGTCCCCACATAAACCCACTAGTACTTTTTTTATTATATATTACCTCTCACATTCATTACTTTTCAATAAACTATTGACCCACTATTTTTCTTTTATAATTTTTTAATACTTCAATTACCCCACTTACCTCTTATTGTATTTAAGTTAATAAAATTGCCTAAAACTATGTGCCGGTCAAAGTGTAACACTTATTTAAACACATAGATCGTAAAAATAAGGGAAAAATACAGTTTAGTAATCCTAACTATTAACAATTTACTTCTAATAATCCCAATTATGGGCTCAGTTTGCCTCCAGTGATCTCAATGACCGATAACTTGTTGGAAGGGTGATTTTTTTTTTTTTTCAAAAGCCCCATGTTCGAACATGGTTTGCTACAATAAGGCATTGTTTTGGTGTTGACCAATTGGGATCATTGGAGGCAAACAGCCAAACATACCCAATAGTTGGGATTCTTAGATAATAAACCTTATTCATACTTCCTCCGTTTTCTTATACTTGCAACAGTTTGACTTTTACACTATTCATATAATCTACTTTGACTAGCTTTGATGATTTATAGCTAAGAAAAAATATAGTCATGTGAGATCTTGTTAGATTCGTCTCGATTTATACTATTTTAATATATAACATTTATAATTTTTACATATTGATAATTAAAGATATAAACGATTGAAATAATGCATCGGCAAGTGTGAAAAAATAAGTGTTGCAAGTAAATAAAAACACAGAAAGTAATTATTAGAAGTAAATCACTAATAGTTGGGATTATAAAAATGTATTTTTTTCTATGTAGTAAAATATAAATTTAACATTGGGGTTGAAGATTTCTTTTTATTTTTTTTAACCTTATGGGACCCTAATGTTTTTTTTTTTCAACTTTTGTTACTTAGAGTCCAATTTTCGGCCAAAAACTAAATAAAGGAGAGTTTATCAATAATCTATAGCTATATATAACTATAAATTACTGTGCATGGCACGGGATCTAACCTAGTATATTTCTTGTCAGAATAGGTCCCACTCGTCGGAATTAGTTGTGGGAAAATGAAAAGGGTAATGCTACTAAACTTTTAAAATTTGGAGGGTAGTTTTTTATTAAACTTTTTTTTTACTGGATTTATTAAACTTTTTAGCAAGTAGTTGTTCACAAATTGACCTGTTAAGCGAGTTGTTTCGTGACAATTTTTCCTTATAACTACTTTAGTTTAAAGGTGAATGCTACTTTGATTGAGTTATTTGACAATGTTGTCTTGATAAAACAAACTTATAAGTAACATTTTAGACCTTCTCCTTTATTGTTAGAAACCAATGTAAAATCTTTCAATTTGTTTCAGTATGATGAAAATAGTTATGATTATAAAAAGGGAATTTTAAAAGTGAAAATTTTTGAGTGCTGCAAGTGTAATGAGATGTTATGAAATAATTTAGCTAAGTGGAATATTTTTATTTTTATATTATTTTCTAAAGATTATGTTTGAGATACAAAGGTTATCATATAACTAATATATAAAGCTAAACTTTTAGACAGGCGACGAGACAGCGACATTTGGCGTATCAAATTTTCGCCAAGTGTCGCGCCACGTAAGATAGAGTCATATATATAGAATTTAATTTGTAGGATAAAAAAATTACTCCGTAGTTTATAATTCTATTTTCAATCAAATTTCGATAGAATTTTAGGATAAAATTGTTAATTTAGAGCTTTATTTTCGATAAAGTACCAATATTTCATATGTACAAATTGAATTATTATTTATTTAAAAAATAATTAGATTATAACTCTCATAAATTATTATATAAATTTATTTTTTGTATCATAATATTTTTTTTAGAGAGAAGGAATTAGTTCAAAATGCACCACATCCTTTATTTATAATATATTCTAATCAATTTAAATAATATATACTTCACAATCTAATATAATTTTATTACTCTGTGTAGACCAGTCATTGTCAATCGGATCTGGTCCCAAGTCATTTCAAACAGGGTCATTATTTCAGGTTACGGGTCAAGAAATATTTTTCACCAATATTATTATTATTATTAATCATTACATGTCTACTACATAGTTTTAATTTTCACAAAAACACATCAATTCTTAACTAATTTTGTATCAATGATATATTTTAAAATTTGACATATAGATTAAAAATTTATCTTAAAATTCAATAAACAACCCGGGCATCGCACGGGCACAAAACTAGTTATAAATTAAATTTATTTCAAAGATCAATGATCAATAGTTTTAAATTGTGTACAACAGTTTTTAATTGTGTATATTATTTACAAATAACTTGAACTAGTCATTATCTTGTTATAGTTGGCTCATCGACTTGCTATTCATGGAAGGGAGATGGCTGTTAGGTACAAGACTCATTATCTTGTTCCAGATTGTGTTTCAAAATTATATGAAGCTGAGAAAGCTCGTGTTGCAGCAGGTTCTAATCAACAAAACTGATGCTCAGGTTGTCTTAGTTATGGATGTCAGTAGCTTTTGGTTCTCCATTATGGATGTTGATAGCTTTTGGGTTACTAGATGATGTACATATTCTTCTCCTTAGGAGAGTAATTTTGGAGCTATGGTTAGCCTATTATACTGGCAACTTTTGTAATTACATCAATTTTCAGTGTAAAAGGTATGGGATGTACTATGTAAATATTAAGGCCTTAGCCTTTTAATCTAATATATCTTCTAGTTGTGTTAAAAAAAAACTTGAACTAGTCATTAAAAGTTATTTTGAACTAAGTAATATCGATCAAGAGTATTGATTTGTTGATTTGTTTACTTATTACATAATTATGTTTGCAAATGTGACACTTTGATGGATAATTTGTGTTATTACAATAGTTTTGGAACCATGAGTTGTTTGGTTTTCTTGGGGAAAGTAGCTAGGCAAAGTGAGATTTTAGTCACAGCCTTTTGACAAACTGGTCTGCTAGTCATAGTACGGTCTAAGGACCTGTTCTCATTGACTGAACTGAACTGAACTGAACTGAACTGAGCTGAAATGAATATTTTATAAGAGAAGGAAATTAGGAGCTGAACTGAACTGAACTAAGCTGAAATGAACTGAATTTCAACGTAAGAGAACAGGCCCTAAGTCTTTAATAGACTCGTGATCATCATGAGGCGCTTAAAATTATCTTCAATGGTGAGATTTGAGGAAATTTTTTTAGGAAAGAGAGTAGTTTTTGTAAAGGATACCAATAAGTTGGTATCTAAATTTAACAACTTTCTAACTCCAAAAGAAAGTTGGTAAGTTTAAATCCTCTCCAATGGTGAGACTCAAGTGAGTATTTTTAGGAGAGAGAGAGTATTTTTTTGCAATGTATACCAATAAGTTGGTATCTAAACTTAGCAACTGCAAAAGAAAGTTGCTAAGTTTAGATACTCAACTTTGAGTCTCATTTGACAAAAAATGTGGATCCCTGTCAATATTCTAATACATTTTGTAATTTATTTAAATTTTATCTTTTTTTTATCTTACAATATTTGATAATAAAAAAGAAATGATTTGGTGAGCCATAACTGAAAGTGTCATTTGTATACTTTAGAGAGTCTCACCATTGGAAAATTAGGCTTTACATGAAATGTTAAATTGAGAAGTGAATATGGTATCACCATTGAAGGTAAAAAGACAACTCATTTTGTATTGGATTTTTTGACTTTTACCACCAAAAAAAATCAAAAAAAATGTTTTTTACAACCAAAACTTCTAAAACTTTTATTTTACCACCAAATAAAAAAATAAAAGTTGTTTTTTACCACCTGCCGTCAAAAACCTAACGAAATTTTCTAAATTCTTCGATTTTCGTGTCAAGCACAGGCTCTTTAGGGGTTTTGGGGGGCACTTTAGTCCTTCGAGTCCAATTTGAGGTCAGAATTAACAAAAAATGATCGGAAATGCCTCGTTTAGCGTGTTTAAAAAAACCTCGATTTGCGTGAAAACGCAAAACGAGGCATTTCCGATCATTTTTTGTTAATTTTGACCTCAAATTGGACCCAAAGGACTAAAGTGCCCCCCTAAACCTTTGAAAAACATCTTTTGCGCACAAAATACGAAGGAATTTTTTTAAACCGTTAGATTTAACGGTTTTCTTGACGTTTGGTGGTAAAAAACAATTTTTCGAAGTTTTTTTGGTGGTAAAATCAAAGTTTTAGAAGTTTTGGTGGTAAAAAACATTTTTTTGATTTTTTTTGGTGGTAAAAGTCAAAATTTCCTTTTGTATTTCAATACTTAAATTTGAGTCTCTCCATTGGAGATAGTTTAGCTACCCAACTTTGAGTCTCATTTGACAAAAAGTGTGAGTTCCTTATAAATATTATAATGTATTATGTAAATTATTTAAGTTTTATTTTTAATTTTTTTTATAAAAAACTTACAATATAGATTTGGTGGGCCATAAATTAAAAGTGGCATTAATATAATTTAGGGAGTCTCACCATTGGGAAATTAGATTTTCAAATGAGTTGTTAAATTGAGAAGTCTTAGGTTTCACCATTGAAGACAAAAAACAACTCATCTTGTATTTCAATACTCAAAATTGAGTCTTACCAATGGAGGTGGTCTAGTAGGGGAAAATTAAGCGTGATCCGAGCTTGTGGTCGTGTTTTTCGGGCTTATATGCTCATGGTTTATTATGAAAGTCTTGCAAGCACTTGGTTTATAGGAGGCAACCACCCCATAGTCTAGAAACAGCGGTCTTGTGACCCCTCTTTATGATAGAAAATGATTTTAATCAAATGATATGGTTGTATATACATATTTTTGTAGTTTTAAATTACTTAAAAAGAAAGCATATTTTGAGAAATAGTTATAACTACTTAAAATTTGAAAAAACAGTTATTAAAAAATACGCAAACTATTGGGTGTAGGCATCCGCACTCAAGTGTTTGTGCGTCCCGTCACTAGGTGAAAAAATAAGATTGGCACCGCCCTAAGGCCACCGGTTTTTCAAAACCGGTGGGGAAAATAGGGAGAAAAATAGACGGGATTTTGAGGGGTGGTTTTTGCCGTCGGTTCAAACCAAACCGGTGGGGAAAACCATTATTCCCACCGTTTTGGTTCAAACCGGTGGCCTTTTATTTAAAAAAAACCCCATGTTTAAACCCCCTAACCTTACGTACCCAACTTCTTCATTCACGCAGCTTCTCACTCCTTCTCTCTCCAGCTCTCTCCTCTCTCCTTTCCATCTCTCAATCTCCTACTCTCTCCTCTCCATCTCGTCTCACCACCACCATAACCATCGTCGTCCTCTTATCTCTGCTCTCATCTCCCTCGTCTCTCCTTCTCTCTCCTCTCCCTCATCTCTCCTTCTCTCTCCTCTCCCCCGTCTCGTCTCACCACCACCACTAACCACCGCCGCCACCAAGTACAAACAACAACACCCTCGCTTAGTGCGTGCATGTTTCTGGGTTTAATTATTCGAGGTTAGGGTTTATAGGTTTAATTATTTTTGTTAAATGTCTTAATTTTATTGGGTTTGATTGTTGTAATATTGTTCGAAATTGATGGGTTAAATTGATTTTGGAATTTTCTGGGGTGATTTTTAAATTTTTTTGGTTTAATTTCTGGGTTTAATCGATTTTAATTCGATTTTTTTGTATTTTAATCTATTTTGGGATTTTCAGGGATGATTTAATCGCTTTGAAGTCGATTTTTTTATTTTAATCGATTTAATTTCGATTTAAATTCTGGGGTTCTTTTTTACGAGTTCTTGGTCATCAATTTCTGGGTTTAATCGATTTTGGTTCGATTTTTTTTTATTTTAATCTATTTTGGGATTTTCTGGGGTGATTTTAATTGATTTGAAGTCAATTTTTTTTTTATTTTAATCGATTTGATTTCGATTTAAATTCTGGGTTTTTTTTACGAGTTCTTAGTCATCAATTTCTGGTTTGTTTTTTTCTAGGTTTTTGTTTTTTATTTTTGTGGGTTTTTTTTGTGGGTGTGATTTTATTCGATTAAAGGGTACATGCAGATCGTTTTTGGTTTTTGTTTTTTTTCACAGCTTATTTATTTTAATCGATTTATTTTTTTGTTTTAATTGGTTCAGGTATATTGATTTAGATCTTAAATAGAAGAATCAAGCCTAAGAATCAAGATGCAAGAATTTTGATTTTGATGTTGTACTATTTTTTTTATTTATATTGTAAATTTTTTTTGTTTATATGTTGGAATTGTTCGATTTTTTTTTAGGAAATACTTGATCGATTTTATTGATCTATATTGTAATTTTTTTTTATTATATATTATAAATTTTCGATTACATTTATCTATATTGTTTTATTTGGATTTTGATATTCTATTTTTTTTTATTTAATTGTTCTATTATATTTCTTTTTCGAAAAAGGCAAAAATAAAATAAAATAAAATTACATAACATGTACATTGCCACCGGTTAACCGGTGGCATTTATATTTAAAACAAAAAAAATAAAGCGGGAATTGTTACCATCGGTTTAACCGGTGGCAATACTTTATTTCGCCACCGGTTTTGAACCGGTGGCTTTTCAACTGAGTATTGCCACCCTCCAAATGCCCAACGGTTCAAAATCGGTGGCATAGGGGGCTTTTGAACCGGTGAGGAATTGCTTTTTTCTACTAGTGCGTATCATTTTGCTTTCTCTTTCTCTATATTTCTTTTTTTTCCCTTCTCTTTCTCACTCCTATGTTCCTCCTTTCTAGATCTAAATTGGTGGTCAGTGGGGCTGCGGTAGAAAGGATGAAAGAGAGATCTAAATACACACAATGAAGTGTATCAGTCGATATCGGCGTCGCAAGAGGTGCGATTCTCGAGCCTCCCCGCCAGAACCCAGTCTTCCCCTAACCGCCTGCGACCCTAAATCATCAGAGCATCGCAATCCAAAGCTCCAAAATTAAATCCCCCAAATTCCCTCCCCCGAAAAAATAAACTCTCTTTCTCCAATCTCCATTAAAACAGGAAAACATTGAGCAGCCCATCAATGGAGGGATTCTCTAAAATGGAACGGTAACCGAGGTGGGGGGTTTCTGGGCGCCGGGGGGTAGATATCGGAGGGTTCTGGCCATGCGGTGGTCAAGATAGAAGGGTTCTGGGTTGCTGGAAGGAGTGAGCGAAAATTCCGAGTACTCGGAATTGGAACCGGAATCGGTTAGGAACTGGTGGGTCCAGAACCAGAATTGGACCCGGGGGTTCCAATTCCAGGAAATAAATTAAGGACCCGGTTATAACCAATTCCAATTCCAATTCTAAACTTTTTGGAATCGGAACCGGTTGGGTACTCGGTAACCTAATATATGCTAAACTAAATAAATTTTAAATAATAAAAATATGTTGAATCTATCTAATTTGTAAATTAAAAATGTATTATTAATACCTATCATAAATACAAATAGCTTAATGCATATATAAATATAAGTATTAAATGCTAAAAATGAACTTATAACTAAAATAAGAATTATAATTTGTATTATATTGTAACAATATCATACATAAGTGGGTAGGGATGGCAATTTAATCCGAGTTCGATTCGAATCCGATCCAATCCGAAGGAAAAAAATCCGATTCGAATCCGTTTAAAATTAGTCCGAATCCGAATTCGATAAAATAGATCCGAATCCGAATAGGAGGTGGATCGGACTTGGACCCTACGCAAAGTCCGACGGAGTCCGATCCGAGTCCGAATCCGAGAGTATAAGCATATGCTCTATAACTCGGGACAATTATTTGCTTGTTTTGTAGCAAAATTTTGTTATGTACGTAACTATGTTATGTTTATACTTTAATTGGTATGACAATACAAGCAATTATAGGTATATGACATTACAAAAAATAAAAATAAAAAAAATATTCGGATCACTTCGGAGGTCCGTATAAACGGACCGGATTTGGATCCAAAAATTACGAGTCCGATCGGATTTGGACTTGGATTTTTCGGATTCGGACTCGGATTCGGATCCGAGTCCAGGGTTCGTTTACTAAATGGATCGGATTCGGATTTAGCCACATCCAACCCGAATTCGATCCGTTTCCATTCCTATAAGTGGGTACCCAGAACTGGTACACGGTGGTTCAAATACCAATTCCTAAATTTTAGGACCTGGTTGAACTAATTCCAATTTCAGATCCGAATTTTAGGACCCGATCCAACCAATTCCAAGTTCGGGTCCTAAAATTTTGATCGGGTACCCGGTTTGCTCACCCCTAGTTGTTGGTAAAGGCGCCATCAGAAAAGTTAAACATCCTGTTAACCAAATCAATTTGCCCCATTATCAGGTGGCTATTGAGAATGTCGACAGAGAGGGACAAAGATGTTTGGAGAATTGGAGGTTGAGATGTTGATGTGGAGTTAATTTACAGTCAAGAGATGGTGTTACATCAACGTTTAAGGTCGTTAGTGAGGTATGCTGAGAGGTCACCTAATACGTGGCTACTTGTACATGTCACGAGCACGAAGTTACAATTTTATCCTCCATTAAACAGGTTGAAATACCTACAGAGCCCCTAGATTAACATTTTATAGCAATCAAAGAAATTAACATGAATTTTCCCTTAAAATAAGGCTACAGGTATGAAAATAGGAGTAGGAAGAAGAAGAAATAAAGAATAAGTAGCATGAATTTACCCTTAAAATAAGGCTACAGGTATGAAAGCTTTTGAATGAACCCAGAATTAGCATATTAGTGACACTTTAGAGCTTGTAGTGCAGGACTGCTGGGTTCCTAGAGATATGATGGTTGTTGCAAGAAATGAGAGATTGTATATACTATAATACGAAGTAGTAAGTTGCTTATGATAAATGGTACAGACGAGTAAATGATTAATTAGGTTAATATAATGAAGATATACTTGAAAATTAATTCAAAAATGTTTTTACATGGAAACATATGTGTCAAAGTAAAGGTGGTCATTCTTCCTAAAAAAAAATTAAAGGTGATCATTGGGCGCCTGGGCAGGCAGGCCAAGGCTTAAAATTTCAGCTCGTATCACTGGTCAGGCTAAACTTTGGCCCGAAAAGTCCGTTCCCAAACTTGCCCAAAATGCTCGGCCACGCGGGCATTTCGGGCCAGGTCAAAAAAATTAAACAAATTTGCAAAAAAATGATTTCCCAAGCCCGTTCAATTATTTGAAATGCTTTCCCAAGCCTGTTCAATTATTTTGAAGTGAACCCGAAATTAGCATATTAGTGACACTTACTAGGGCTGAAAGCTCGGTTTTCGATTTGGTTTTTTGCCCAAATCAAAACCGATTCACCATATTTCCATTTCTTGATTTTGCAAACCACACTGCACCACTTTACCTTTGAAACCGAATCAAACTAAATCACCTAAATTTCGATTTTCTTAAAAAAAAAAAAAACAAATCGCACCGAATTTTCCTATCAAGCATCATAAACATCAAATTTGCAAAATTACCGAACCAAAACACACCAAACAAAACCAAACCCCACCCACACCAAACTGACAACCCAACCAAACCCCACCCCACCCCACCCAAACCAAACCGAAACCACCACCACTAGATTTTAACCAAAAATAATGAAATTTAAAAAAAAAAAACTAAGCACGAAAATTACCAGAAATCATATCAAGATCATATAAATGGATTTATTAAAAATTCATAAAAAAAAGAAAGAAATTTAAAAACATGAAATAATACCTTTTAACCCAAAAATGGCCTTGAATTTCACCTCAAATTTGGTTTAAAACAATCAAATACGACCATGAAAACTCTAGGTTTTCATATTTAGAGTTTCTATAGTTGAATTTGACCATTAAAACCTTCATTTTGGCTAAATTTTGCGAATTTTGTTACGAAAACCTTCGTTTTGACCTTAAAAATCTTTACTTTGATATGAAAACCTTTGTTTTAGCCAAATTAAGTGAAATTTGTGACGTTGTGCTAATTTTGATAGACAAAGAGGAGTAGAGGCAAGGAGAAAGACAAGAAAGAGGAAAAGAAAAGAGTAGATCGAAGAAGAGAGAGAAAGAGGAGATTGAAGAAGAGAGCGAAGAGGAGAGAGAAAGAGCAAAGAAAAGAAGAGGAAAAGAGAGAGAAAGGGCAGAAAGAGGCTGAGAGAAAGATTAGGGGTTTTTTTTTTCCCTTTATATACTATGTAGTATAGAGTTGGGCTAGGGTTTTTTGAGGTTGGGCCGAAAATTCGGTTCTATTTCGGTTTTTCATTTTCCGAAACCGCCCGAACCATATAATTTCGGTTTCTTCATTTTGCAAACCGTAACCGAACCACTTAAAAAAAAACGAACCATATTTGTTATTTGGTTCAGTTTTAAACCGAGTTTATTTCACCCCTAACACTTACGTTATTCTTTTGCTAATTCCGAGCTCAATTCGGATCCTTTAGGGCTAAAATGATCCCTAAAACCTTCACCAAATATTATTTGACACGTAAACCGATGAAAAAGTTGAACGAGGCTGCAATTTATAATTTATAAGAACTTTTGGGCTTCAATTTGCAATTTTTTTTTCAAATGGCTACAATTTACAAATTACTCGATAAAATAAAAGATAAGTTGGGTAGTTGGAGTATTAAAAATTTGTAAAGAGAAAGATAGTGGGTTAATAGTTTATTGAAAAGTAATGAATGCGAGAGGAAAGAAATGATAAAAAAAAAGTAGTATTGGGTTTGAATAGGGACCATAAGAAGAGCTAGAGAGACATTATATTTAAATGTAGTTTTTTAAGTGTAACACTTATTAAAACAAAGAGAAAGTAGTGGAGTACAATCTTTGACCCATTCTTTTTAAATAGTACAATCTTGGAATAAGCCTGAGTATTACAACCTTTTGGGGTCTCAATTTTAAACAAGACAAAAAACTTGTAACCGATTAAGCAGGTTGATCAAGACACATGTCGTCATATAATTGGTGACTTTTTTTCCTTTTCTCTTTTCTTCTTCCTTTCTCTTTCCCCTCCATGCTTTTGGCCACCTTCCCCTCCTCGTTGCTCATACCTTTTTTGGCCACCCCATTTCCCTACACCCCACAACTACCCACCTCTGTTTCCTTTTCCTTGCATCCCTCGCCTTAGCGAGCTCGCCACTTTCCCCTCTCCATCGAAACCCAGAAAAAAAACCCACCACCTCTGTCCCTTGAAAACAACTCAAATGCCCACCCCTCTCCTTCGAAACACAATGCAACCTCCAATTGATGTTGATTTGCGATTGTTGCTGCTGAAGGTTATTTGCGATTGTTGTTGATGTTGATCCAAGAAGCAGTTTCGGTGGTGATCGAATGATGTGGGGATTGACATTGAGGGGTATGAGAGAAGAAAAGGGTGGTTGCGATGGTATTAAGGGTGGTAGAGGTGGTCGTTGAGGGGTATGAGAGAAGAATGGGGTGGTGGTTGTATAAAGGGTGTAATTGTGGTGTTGGATGAGACTTGAGAGGAAAGAGAGTGTGGCTCGGCTGGCGGTGGGAGAGCTGGATGCCGGCTGTACCATCGCCGAGGAGGACTGCGTGTAGTGGGGGGGGGGGGGGAGAGGAAGTGGCTTTGTGGTGGTGGAAGTGTTGGCTTGGTGGTGGGTGTTTATCTTTTAATTTTATTATTAATAATATTTATATATTAATAATTAATAATTAATTAATTAATTAAATTGACAAAATTAATAAAAAATGACACATGTCACAGTATTCTGTAAAAATAGATTACCAACTGAGATGGTATTATTTAAAAAGATTACCAAACATTTTGTTCTTTAAAAAAGTAACCGTCAAAAGCAATCGGGAAATCAAAGTTTATATGCCAGATTAATTCGTCAATCTGATGGCAAACTCGTAAATATGAACAATACTGTTCATTATTTTAATTTTGCTAGCTGTTGTTTAATTATTTCAAGTTGATCAAAAGCGACATGTTTATACCATTTCCTGCATGTAACGGTGAAAGTGGGCTTCAATTTTCATTTTCTCTCTCTTCCTCAATAATTTTGCCCCTCCTATCGATTAATAACACCAACAAAGCAACAAATTTATCAATATAAATTTCAGTTTATCGATTGCACAAAAGAATGAAGTGATTTCTTTTTAATTTCACAAAGTAGTTGTTGCAAATCAAGTACAGACTGCCATTTATGAATCTCAACTTCAAATCTTCAATGGATAATAGATGAGTGGGAGGAAGATGAAGATGTTGGTGATGTCGAAGTAGCTTGAAGTCTTGAAGATGAGTGGGAGGAAGAAGAAGATGGGTGTGAGGAAGGAGAAAGAAGAAGACGAAGGTTAACGTCAGTCAAAAGCCTATCTAATGAAGTTTGTCGCAAATCATCAATCAATAACTATATACTAAAAGACACGCTAGGAGATACTATATACTAAAAGACATACCAGGAGATGACATATTAGTAGTTTTTTTGTTTTAAAAAAATTAAATAAATAAAATTCAATTATAGTATAAAATCTTATACAAAAATAATTTTTTATATGTTAATTGCAAAAATAATTACTTTAAATAAAAAAAATTTGATATACTCTTTTCCCACAAACATTTATGACTATGATAGAAAATATTAACGTATTTTGCAACATACTCCATAGTTTAATTTAATTACTTCAAGAAAATATTCATATTTTTCCACAAACAAAAAAAATAGTTGTTTATTTAAAATTTTGTAAAATAACCAATTATATTGAAAAGTTTATATTAATTTTTTAAAACTAAGGCACAAGACCTAAACTAGTCAATTAGTTTTGCATATATCCCTAACTTAGGTCCTGTTTGATTCACCTTAAAAAAATAATATTAAGTAAAAAAAATTTCAGTTCAGTAAAAATAAGTTCAGTTCAGTAAAATTAATTTCAGTTCAGTAAAATTAATTTCAGTTCAGTAAAATAATTTCAGTTCAGTAAAAATAAGTTCAGTTCAGTAAAATTCAGTTTATTTAAAGAAGAATTATAATAGAAAATTAGTAAAAATAATTTCAGTTCAGTAAAAATAATTTAAGTTCAGTAAAAATAATTTCAGTTCAGTAAAAAGTTCAGTTCAGTAAAAATAAGTTCAGTTCAGTAAAAATAATTTCAGTTCAGCAAAATTAAGGTGAATCAAACAGGGCCTTACAATTGAAAAAGAGTATAATACCTGGGGATGGCAATTTAGTCCGGATCCGAACCTACTCCGCCCCGATCCAAGGTAAAAAAAATTCGCTCCGAGTCCGAGAAAAAAGTAATCCGAATTTGACTCTGTTAAAATAATTCGACTCTGAGTCGGAGGAGGGTCAGAGTCGGATCCTACAAAAAATCAGAGAAAAATCCAACTCCGAAAAATGTCCGACTCTGACAGATTATCTGACTCCGACTCCAATAGATAGTGGATTTTTGTGTGGGTCATGGTGGCATTGGGTGTGGGTTTTAAATACCCAAATAACCTAATTTCTCAAAGTATATAGAATAACGAAAAAAATCGGAGTTGGGTCAAATCGGAGGCGGAGGTCGGATATTGAAGTCGGATGTCAGAGTGGGAGTCGGAGTCAAATTTAGCCTAATCCGCTCTGAGTCCGACCCGTTGCCATCAATAGTAGTGGGATTTGTTAAACATCGCCCACAAATTACTACATAAAGCCCACAAAATTCACTTGGTTTGACAATGTTGCCCTTGACCTAAAAAAAAAAACACTCACACTCTTATCACTCACACTCTCATCGCTCATCTTCTTTCAACCTCTCTAAAAAAAAAAATTCAAACAACGGCAATGTCGAGGCGGCAAGGCAAGGAATTGGCGGCGGCGGCGGAGGGAAGGAGGTCCCAAGGAGGCAAGGTACAATTTGTAAAAAAAAAAAAAAAAAAAGGAAAAACCGCCGTGACGGAGGTGGGGCGCCCTGGCTGGACGCCCAGCCAGCGGTGGTGGCGCCAGCTGCAGACGCCGCCACCAGTAGGCTGGCGCCTGGGCTGGACGCCATAGCCACAGTTGTGGCGTTTATTCAAGGCGCCGCAGCCGTGGCTGTGGCGTCCAGCCCAGGCGCCGCAGCCGTGGCTGTGGCGTCCAGCCCAGGCGCCAGCCCACTGGTGGCGGCGTCTGCAGCTGGCGCCACCACCGCTGGCTGGGCGTCCAGCCAAGGCGCCCCCCCCCCCCCCTTTTTTTTCTTTTTTTTTTATATTTGTTTTAAAATATTGTTTTTATTTTTTTTATTTTTTTTTTGTGTAATATCTTTTTGAACTGTTTTTATATTTTGTTGTTTATTTTTATAAATTTTTTCAATTTTGTTGTATTTTTTCTATGTTTATATTTTGTTTACAATTATTTGTTTGTTTTTTTTGTACATTTTTATTTTTATTCTCTATTTTGATTTGTTTTTAAATTTTTTTTGTGACTTTGATATTGTTTTTAGTTAGATAATTTATTTTAAATTTTATTATTGATATTGTTTTTGGTTAGTTAATTTATTTTAATTGGGAATGAATTATTTATGTTTATATATATTCTTCTGTGTTGGTTTTATTTCCTTTCTAAGTGTATTTTTTATTCTATTATTTTTATTTAAGTGTTTTGTTAATTTCTTTATTATGTTAATTTGTTAGTATGTTTTTAGTTTATTTGATTTGGGTAGTGGTAGCTATTTTTCGTATAAATTTTTGTATGTTTATATATTTTAAAATTTTGTGTAGAATTCAATGGGTCGTCATGGTGCGGGGAAGAATGTAGAGCTTCTTAGTAGAAGCTATTCAGTGGAGAGGTCGGGGCATAGACATGTCAGATCCCGTGGTATTTTGGCCTCAGCTCGTAGAGAACGGATCCACCGTCGGGATGAGGATGACGATGACGATGATGATGCTGAGGAGGGTGACCAGGAGGAGGAGCAGGAGGAGGGCGTAGATGAGGATGAGGATGTGAACGATGGCAGTGGACCGTATGATGATTACGGTCCATTCAGTCAGAGGGTTGATGACATGTACGAGACACATATGGTGGAGGTGCGTAAGGGTAGGGGTGGTAGGTTTGTTAGTAGATCTGGCACATCATCTGCGTCCACTGTATCTGGGGCAAGCAGGAAACGGTCGAGGGCCGGTAATGATTCTTGGGTTGTTAGGAGTGAGGTGCCCGATGGGCCTGTTGACGGGAGTGTGATTCCTAGCTTTCTAGGACACATAGCTGCCCGTATTTGGGAGGACCAGGAGAGGCCTTCAGTTACGGGGTTGTTGAAATGTCATACCCGGGAAAAGACTTGTAGCTTTTTGCGTACATGGGCTGAGGCTTGGCCGGCGGAGAGCGAGATGTTCGAGCGACTGGAGGGCACTGGGGTGAATCACGTTCCTGCCACCATGCACGATAAGATTGACAGTACGCTGATCACGGCTTTCATTGAGCGATGGCAGCCGGATACAAACTCTTTCCACCTTCCGTTCGGTGAGATGACGATCATGTTACATGACGTCGAGGCCATTCTGGGGATTCGTGTTGAGGGTAAACGACTTTGTGCTGTGGCTGATGCGGATCAGGCAGATTTGCTGGCAGAGTTGTTGGCGGTGGACAGGGCTGCACTGTACACCGAGGCGCTAGGTGTTTGGGAACACGGAGGTGTGAAGATCGCATCCGTGTTGCAGCGGTGTTTGTACCCCAGTGCACGTAGGACGCACGACGCACAGCTGAGTGCTTATGTTTTTTTACTCCTCGGATGTACCTTGTTTCCGGATAAGAGCGGCGGAAACAAGCTCAGGCCACGCGACATAGTAGAGGCGTGTGACCCCGACAGTGTAGGCCAGTTTTCCTGGGGATCGGCTACGTTGGCGTATTTGTATCGCCAACTAGGATTTGCGAGTCGGGCTGACGCGAAAGGTATCACTGGGTGTCTGACTCTATTGCAGACCTGGATATACGAGTACTTTCCTGCATTGCGACCACATCGTGACCCAGTTCCTATTGATGAGGGGATGCCGCGTGCTTGTGCGTGGAGTCCGCGCTCGGAGAAGAAGTCCGTTGACCGCCTCCGATCAATACGGTTATTGCTGGACAGGCTGTCCCCCTTAGAGGTAACGTTTATAAATTGTTTAAACATTTTATTATTTGCACATATTATATTCATGTTATTAAATTTTAAAACTATGTGCAGGTGAACTGGATGCCTTTCGGCCCGAACCCTAGTGTTAGGGTACCCAGGACCCTGTACACGGGACTCTTTCAGTATCGTGACATCGTCGAGGCGTACATGCCCCAGCGTTGTCTTCGCCAGCTTGGATTTGTCCAAGTTGTCCCTCCTCCCCCGGCATGCCCGATGAAGGCGGTCCGACCTGCATCGTCGAGGGACTACGTCGTGCAATGGCCGGATATCATGACCGGGACGTGGGATCAGTTTCCGATGGTGGCCCGCTTATGGACTGCGGAGTTGTAGCGGCCGCCCTCTGGGGTTCCTCCCATGTGTGACCATTACTACATGGAATGGTTCAACCGGTATTCACACCCGAGGTTGATCGCAGATCTCGACCACAGCGATGATGATTATGTGCCACCGCCTACTGCCATGGAAGCGGTATGTCTCATATTATATTTATCGTTGTCTTTTAATTAAGTTTTATATGTTGTTATTGTATTTCATCTTTTGTTTTTTGTTGTATGTAGTGGATGGGAAAGATAATGCAGGACGTACAGAAACTCTCTCTTGAGAAGGACAGCATGAGTGCAACAGGAAGAGCTGTTGTTGATAGTCTGGAACAGACCCTTGCGCAGTGGGAGTCGTCGTCGAGGAGGGATTACTGATGGTTTTGTCATTTTATTTATAGAGCACTTTAAATATTATCGTTTTAATTTATTAAATTGGACATTATGTTGTAAGTTTGTAACATTTTAGATTGTTCTTTTAGCTTCCAACTTAAACATATTATCATTGCTGTTTTTAAATTTTGATATAACCGTTCGTGGATCCGCGCAACTTACCCATGCAACATATAGAATGCAGTAAGCAATACAATATAAAAGATTAATGTTCTCATTAAAAGAGCAACGTACAAATAAGATTACATAGGAAGAATGTAAACATGAAAAACTAAAATGCAGCTAGGGTGTTCCATTCGTGGATCCGGTCATGATATAGCGCATCCCAACCCTCTACGCTCGCTGTGCGAATGTTGTACCACCGAGGTATAATCGGTGGCACTGGAAAATCGGATGACATGTCTAGTCGGATGAAATGTCTGTATGACGACCCAAGAAACGCAATAGCTAGCTCTCTGACCGGTGTGGTGACAGTCTCACGCGACCGCCAAGGGAGAACCGTGGTACAAGGATAATAAGGTTGACTATGCACTCCCAGGCCGAAATGCATGACTGCGCATTTGTAAATGTTTGCAACGACAAACAGATCTAGGGGCGCGTCAAAATAATGATTTTGGCCGCAAGGTCCACCTCCCCACCGGATACGCCGCAGAGCGCCATCCAAGTCATCCTGGTACACATGACGATAAACATTTCGGTTAGAGGCAATTTCGCTGTACATCAACTGACGCACCAAACCGTAGTTGTCTTCGCCCATTTGAAAAACATCAGCCACGACCCGGAATCCGCAGTTACCATCTCTGACTACATCATTCCACCCTTCCAAGTACGACATGATGATCGAAGGTATCCTTTCCTTGTACGGAAACTGATCAACATCGTTTCTTCCTATTCACCATATAATTATAGACAGTTAAGAAGGAAGGAGTAACACTTTAAAACTATGTGCAATGTAAACAACCAAAACGTACCAGTTCTCAAGGGCATATTCACAGACGATGAAGATTGACTACGACTAGATGACGATGTCCGACCACGAGCACGACCACGACCAAGACCACGGATATACTCAAACGCACTCCTGTTCCGCCATTGTCGACCTCGAGGACGGTCAACTCCTTTGGGTTCCTCATAATCTAAGGTAGACGTGTGGAACATGTCATGAAGTACATGAGTAGCGTCACGAATAATAGAAGGATGGCTGGAGGACACTCGGTCGTACATCGAACGAAACTGCTCCAACTCCTCCTGTTCACGGTCGGCCGTTTGAGTGTCTGCATGCTCACCAATAACAAGCGTCCTCCAGAATGAATGGACCTGATCAACATGTAACGACGCCCTTTCTTCTGTAATAACGCGGTGAATGGTGCATGCGCAAGGTAATCCATGAGTTACTGAAATAGCACACCCACACCGAGCATACACTTCGTCAGCCAAGTCCCTCATCCTGTTCAGCTCAGTGAGAATCAACCCCAAGCAGTAGTGCGACACACGACCATGGAGAATCTTAAATATAAAATGGCTATACATCGTACCATGTCGTCGTCTGGAGTCCTCTAGAGAGTTCCTGATGCCGTTCTTCTGAGTTTCAATTGACTTGTTAAGTCTATCGAACAGTGTATCCAAAGCAGCGGTCGATGAATCAATCCAGTCCTTGGTAGCTCTATGAGCGCTCTCAACTCCACATGTTGTAGTGTTCCCGAAATGAAGTACCTGGTTTGTCCAATATTTGACAAACTTTTCCCTGTGAGGGACCCATTGCTGCATCACATAGTCCACCAGTGCCGGACACCACTGGTACGAATCCCTGAAGTTAGCCAATGCTCGCTCATACGCTTCCTCTGTGGTAGCCTGTAGGATCTTCCGCCACTTACCATTCACCAATCTCTCTGCCATTTTCAAATTCTTGTTGAAAAGGTTGTAGGCTTTCACTTTCACGCAGTTGTTGATGTGCCATGTGCACAATAAGTGGTTCGATTCTGGATACAACTCTGCTATGGGGGCAAAGAGACCTCCCTCACAGTTGCTGACGATGGTTGCTGGATGAACATTAGGCCCGATGTAGTTTCTCAGCTTCTCCAACACCCAATAATAACTTGGAGCCGTCTCATCCTTGATGATTGCATGACCAATCAGAAAGTTCTGGTTCGTTGGAGTCATCCCCATGATCTCAACCAGTGGGAACTTGTACTTGTTTGTCTTGTACGTTGAGTCGATCAAAATCACAAATGGCCAAGACTTGATCATATCAGCACAATCAGGATGTGATTAGGGGATTTTTCCCCACCAGTCACCATCTGACAAGTTGACCAATCAGGTTCCGCCATGTGTCCGTCACATGGGCCAATAGGAGCCTGCCACGTGTCAAGCAATGATCCGTCCACTATGGACCAATTACGACACGACACGTGTCCTTCCCATGACACCTGGGATAACCGGTCACCTAGGCCCAACTTCCGTGGGAAGCCTAATCAGCCCAAGGTTAACCTAAACCTAGATTGGCACGTTTCCCGAGGTTATAAATACCTCCCTTAATCCTCATTAAGGGAGATTACGCAGATTACACACATTAAACTCTCTCACCTAGAGAGACCCAATCACTTTAATTTCCGCATTAATTACTCCTTAATCAAGTACTAACTTGACCGTCGGAGGCGGATCTCCAATCATCCGGAGCATCCGTTTGTTTTGCAGGTACAGGCGTCCGGTTCCAGTCTCGGAATTGTAACTCTCCCGCAGGACATCAGAAAACCCCGAAACATCTTGGCGCCGTCTGTGGGGAGAGTACTTCTGAGATGGCATCCACGTTTGTACCGGCTCCTGAAGAGAGACGTCCCCTGGACGACCCTCTAGTTCAGTCGGACCACGATACTGAGAATGAATTTGAAGTTGAAGCTCACACAGCTTCAGACGGGACCCTAAGGGCCCGACGTACCCGTCATACCGAAAGGAGGGAACGGGAACATCTTCAAACTGGAAGCAAGCCAGCAGGCGCACCGCCTGTTCGGCAGCAGCCGACTGATGGGTCTGCTCCCATCACAAGGAACGAACTCATGACCTTCATGAGGGACTTCAAGGGAGAAATTCAAGAGTTGATCAACAAGAAGCCGCCTGCTCTGGACAAGGAGCAGTTGGCTAAGAAACCCTCCACTTCACGGAAGAGGAAGCCAGTTCAAGGGCGAGAGGCAACCCCTCATCCTAAATCTAGGAAGTGGGAGCCACCTGTCCTTGATTTCACAAAATACCGTTTTCCTACTCCAGGAAATAGGAAACCTGTTCGTCATATTCAGGCGGACGGGTCGAGGAAAACATACACAGACGCTCGGCTACTGCTAGAGCAGAAGAAGAGTGACCGATTGTCAGAGTCGGCCTCTACTTCAAACTTCAAAGACAGTCTGCGAAATACCTCGATGAGGCATACTCAGTCGTATCATGAGAGTCAGTCAGGCGGCACCTCCCGTCAGTCCGGCTTTCATAGCGACCAGGCGGTACCAAACTTACCGTTTGTACCGCAACAACAGTATTTTTTACAGCCACCTCCGTTTGGTGGACATGCAGCAAAAAATGTCCAACCTATGGACTGGCAGCTACGGTTGCTTAGACTTGGTGAACAGCCGTCGGCCTTCTCCAAGGAAATTACTGAAGCCGCTCAGCCGGTCAAAGTGAAAAATGTATTAGTAGGCACCTATGACGGCACTACTAACCCAGAAGACCATCTGATGGCATTCACCAACCTGATGTACCTTCAAGGGTTGGATGATCCCACTTGGTGCAAGTGTTTCCCAGCGACTCTCAAAGGAATCGCACAACAATGGTTCGTCAACCTGCCGACTGGTTGTGTAAATAACTTCAAGACGCTTGCTTACTTATTCACCTCCAACTTCGCCATGAACATCCCTGCGAAGAAGACGACCCTTGATTTAGGAACAATTCAGCAGGGCGAGAAGGAGGGACTTCGTTCTTACATCAGGCGGTTTAACCTGATGAGAATACAGATTCAAGGGTTACCGGATGAAGTAGCTTATACTGACTTTTTCAGAGGTCTCAAAGACGGGTCGACCTTCAAATTTGATTTGGTCCGAAAGAGGGTGGCGACTCTTCAAGAGGCCTTGATTGAAGCGGAAGCTTATATACAGGCGACTGATCTTTGTAGTACGGTAAAACAGTCAGACGGGAGAAGGTCCGACAAAAGAGAAGGACGATAGAAACAGTCGTCAAACAAAGACGAGAAGAGAAAAGAGGTCTGGGCGGCTGATTCCTCTAAACAGCCGGCCCAGAAAAAGAAAAAAGAATTCAAACCATACTCCCCAAAGTATGCGTTTAACAAGGATAGCCAATTTAAACTAAAGGAAATCAAGGGACGGATCTCAATTGAGAAGCCGGTCCCCATGAAGGGTTCTGCAAACAACCGGAACCAAGAAAAATTCTGTGATTATCATGAAGATGTTGGTCATCACACCAATGAATGCATCAGTCTCATGCGGTATCTGGACCGCCTGGCTGAGCAAGGTGATCTTGACACTTATGTCAAGAAATCTACGGGGAACACTTCCTCGAAAAAGCAGTCGGCCAAAAAGAATCAACAGGCCGACAGTTCCGATACAGATGATGCAGTCGTCTACACCATTGCAGGCGGCTTCTCAGGAGGCGGCCCCACTATTAGGGGCAACAAAGACAATATCAGACGGTTAGATGTAAATTCCGTTCACCAAGAACGACCCTCCAAATATTCATTTTCTGAGATTGTCATCACTGAAGAAGATCTAGGAGGGGTAAGAGGGCCGCATGACGACCCTATCGTTATTGAATGTAAAGTGGCCAACCAGAGAGTTGGCCGAATCCTCATAGATACCGGAAGCTCCTCAGATCTCATCAGTAGCAAATTTCTGTCGAAACTAAAATATCAGACTGATTGCATACATCCGGCATCCCACCCTTTAGTAGGGTTTGGAGGAGGAGTCGTCCACCCAGTGGGACGAGTGGATTTATGACAAGGGTTAAATCGGTCGCTACAATCTAACTCTCAATCAAACAATACTTATACGAACACCCTATAACCAAGTACAAAGGCAAATAAAGGTTCGGTCCACGAGGAACGAGAGTAATTGCAAATCAATCTTAAACCTAAGCTAGTTCGAAATCAATGGAAAATGGTGTTCTAAAATACTACTAATAATATGGGATAAACCAGATAAACTAAGACACTAGGGAAGACGGGAATTCACCAAACCATCGGTAACTACGCAACAAGGAATCACAGAGACAAACGGGATATGCAAAGACTATATGTCTGATCAATATCATGAGGTAGGAAGACAACGGGCAATATTAAGCTTGGATTTCTCATGCACTTAACATTACTCGATACATAATCAAACCACATTCAACAATGAAATACTCAATTCACAATCTCTTGTTCAAATCAAGGAAATCATGCAATCAAATTCAAGATTCTAGGTTAGCTACTCCTATTATAATGAATTAACATGCAATCGCATATAATCAATTTAATCACAATCCGTTTATCAAAATCAATCCTCAATTACATAGGTTACCTAGGCCGGGTTTAATCCCGAAACCCTAGCTAGGAGACTACTCACACATATTCATAATCAAAGCAATAATGAATTCCAAAAGCATAATAAATATAAACATGAATTCTGATTAAGGAATAATAAAGCTTGATTAATAAACAAGAATGAATAATACCAATTGTATTGATACGAATCAATGGAAAAGTTCAGAACTTTGATATCCGTCGTCAATGAATAATACAAAGAATCTTCGCAAATCTTGCTTCAAATCAATCCAAGAAAACTAAAATCTCTAGAAATATGTCTAAGAAAACTAATGAATCTCTAATACTAAGAACGTTCTCCAATAACTCTCTACAAAGGCTCTCAAAACTATCTCTAAAACTGTATATGGAATCCTCTTAAAGTTGGGCCTTATATACGTCTTCTAATACGGAGAAGTCAAGCGCGCAGTTAACCCTGGATCAGCACGGCCGTGCTGTATTTGGCACGGTCGTGCTAGCTTGTCAGTAAGTAAACCGGATTTCTTCTTCAAATTGGCACGGCCGTGCTATATATGGCACGGCCGTGCAGCTTCCTGGCACGGCCGTGCTAAAAATGACACGACCGTGCTGAATATGCTCTAGCACGGGGCTCATACTGAAGCTGACACGGGCACGGGCAACATCTGGCACGGCCGTGCTAATGGTCTGCACGGCCGTGCGGGTGCGTGGATACTGACACGGCCGTGCTATTGGCTTGCACGGCCGCGCTGCCTTGCCTGGGGTTGCTTGCTTATAGGCCAGCACGGGTGTGCCTATGGTAACACGGCCGTGTTGCCTGTGCTATGTAATCAATGCACGACACTTGAACTTCCTTAACTCCTCGGACTTCGGTCAAGGCTAGCTCGGTTACGCATCAAGGGCTCGGGATCCGATTAAACTCGGTTGAAATTACCTGAAAACACATCAAAAACAAACTGAAAACCCGTGAAGCACGTAATATGGGGAACGTAAGCATAACAAGGTAATAATAGGCCAAAGCGGCCCCAAATACATCCAAAATCATCCTAAAATATGCTCTAAAGCGCGCCCTAAAGTGCGCTTGTCAATTTACCCATCCGCCTGGGCGAAAAAGGGGAAGGACGACACATGGTAGTCCGGTTCTTGGTAGTAGAAGAACTCTCGGCCTACAACATGATTCTGGGACAACCAACCCTGAATAATTCCAAGGCTGTTATAATCCCATCTCTTATGTTGCTCAAGTTTGAGAGGGATAATGGAACAGTCGGGTCCCTAAGGGGAGATCAGAGGATGGCCCGTGAGTGCTATCTCTCGGATGTCAAGCCCACTGTTATGGCCACTGGGTCGAGCGGTGGAAAAATAGACCTTGACAATGTCAAGGAGAGTGCGCCTGTTCAAGAAGCAGGCGGCAAGAAGAGAAAGGCATCCCAGACAGGGGCCGCAAGAAAAGACAGAAAATAGCAATCATTGGCAGAGGAGCGGTCGGATGAATTCCGCCCTCAGCCAGCTGGTGAGCATACGGACCTGATCTTAGATGACTCGCGTCTTGACAGAACAATCAAGGTTGGGACGACTGCTCTAAGGGACCTGGGTGACGACTTTCACAAACTAAAAGAATGCAAGGACATCTTTGCATTCGAAGTCCATGAAATGCCAGGCATTAGTCCTGATCTGGCGGTACATAAACTGGCCGTGGATCCGAAAAAGAAGCCGGTACGGTAGAAGAAGCGGAACCATGGCGAAGAAAGAAGTCAGGCGGCAGCCGCCGAAGTTAAAAAATTACTTGATGCAGGGTTCATTCGGCAATGTTACTTCCCAGACTGGGTTGCAAATGTGGTGCTTGTTAAAAAGCCGAATGGCACCTGGCGAATGTGTGTAGACTACACAGACTTAAACAAGGCGTGCCCCAAAGACAGTTACCCTCTGCCTAAAATTGATAACCTAGTCGACTCAACAGCCGGCCATGCTTTGATGAGCTTTATGGACGCCTACTCTAGTTTCCATCAAATTCCTTTATGGGAGAAAGATCAGGAGAAGACGGCCTTCGTCACTGATCAGGGGTTATACTGTTACACGGTCATGCCGTTTGGTCTTAAGAATGCCCCGGCCACTTTCCAGCGAATGATAAACACTGTGTTCTTTGATCAGATTGGGAGAAATGTCGAGGCATATATTGATGATATGATTGTCAAGTCTGAACTTCAGAAAGATCATCTGTCGGACCTCTGAGAAACTTTCGCCACACTCAGGCGGCACCATGTCATGCTCAATCCCAAGAAATGTGTCTTTGGAGTTGAGTCTGGGAAATTTCTCGGATTCCTTATCAATCAGAGAGGAATAGAGGCGAACCCTGAGAAGGTGCAGGCGGTCATCGACATGCAGTCGCCTCGTACCATCCGAGAGGTTCAGAAGTTAACAGGTTGTCTGGCGGCCTTGGGAAGATTTCTAAGCCGATCAGGCGACAAATGCCTATACTTTTTCCAGGCAATTAAGAAAAAGGCAAGGTTTGAATGGGGGTCGGATGCTGAGGCGGCCTTCCAGAAATTGAAAGTTCACTTGCATTCCTTGCCGAGGCTGGTCAGCCCTTTGCCCAAAGAAGTACTCTACATGTACCTGACCGTCTCTGATCATGCGTTAAGCGCTGTTCTCCTTGCTGAAAGAGACGGCTGTCAGCTCCCGGTCTACTTTGTCAGTCACGTACTGAAAAATGCTGAGTTGAGGTATCCCTTAGTGGAAAAATTTGGTCTTGCACTCTTCATGGCTGTTAAAAAATTGAAGCCCTACTTTTTGGCACATGCAGTCGTCGTGTATACAGACCAACCTATCAAGCGGCCACTGACCATCATGGAGTCGTCAGGCCGAATGATCAAATGGGCCTTAGAAATACAGAGCCTCGAAGTTACCTTCGAGCCTAGAAAAGCAGTGAAGGGGCAAGCTTTTGCTGACTTTAATGTTGAGATGACTCGTCCTCCTGACTCTCAAGTTCCAGACCAAGTCTGGAAGGTATATGTGGATGGAAGCTCTACTTCAAATGGTTGTGGAGCAGGCGTCATATGTCAGTCGCCAGAGGGCGACAGGTACGAGTATGCTCTACGCTTCAGTTTTCAGGCCTCAAACAATGAGGCAGAATATGAAGCTTTACTAGCCGGAATCCGCATGTGCAAGGCGGCAGGGGCAAGAAAAATAGACGCCTGTTCCGATTCACAATTGATAGTGAGTCAGTACAATGGCGAATACGAAGCAACCCATCCGGCCATGATCAAGTATTTACAGGCGGTACGACAGGCGGTCGGATCCCTTGAAGATTTTCGTCTGACCCAAGTGCCGAGATCAGAAAACAACCAGGCGGATGCACTTTCAAAATTAGCATAATCCGCCTCCTGTGATACTCCTTGAACTGTTTTTTGGGAAGTAATGGAGAGGAGAAGCATTGAGGAAGAACCTATTGGAATCTTAGACAGAAGCTCAACCTGGATGGATCCAATCAGGGCATATCTGACAAAGGGTACCCTGCCGGATGATCATCAACAGGCGGCAGCACTGAAAACACGAGCAACCAGTTTTGAAATAATAAAGGGAGAACTTCACAAAAGGGGGTACCTTCAACCCTTCTTAAAGTGTGTTTCTCCAGAAAAGGGACGAGAGATACTAGACGATCTTCACTCTGGTTACTGTGCTTCCCATATAGGCGGTAGGACGCTTGCTCAACGGGCAAGGCGGCAAGGCTACTTTTGGCCTACTTTAGAAGCAGATGCAATGGAGATGGTGAAAAAATGTGACAAGTGCCAAAGGTTTGGCAAGCTAATTCACCGTCCGGCTACTGACCTCACTACCATTCATAGCCCACTACCGTTTGCTAAGTGGGGCATGGATATTCTGGGTCCATATACGCCTGCTACAGGCGGAAGGAGGTACATACTTGTTGCCGTCGACTACTTCACTAAATGGGTAGAGGCGGAGGCTGTAAAGGGAATCAAGACGAAGGATGTAATTTCATTCATTTGGAAAAATGTCATCACTCGGTTCGGGGTTCCCATGTCTATGGTTTTTGATAATGGTCCCCAATTTGAGACGCCTGTTCTCAAAAGCTGGTTGGGTGACCAAGGAATTGCACACTACTTTGCATTTGTCGGCCGTCCACAAGCAAACGGCCAGGTAGAAGCCTTTAATAAAATCATCTCAGACGGTCTCAAGAAAAAGATTGAACGAGCAGGCGGCCTATGGGCGGATGAATTACCACATGTTCTCTGGGCCATTAGGACGACTGAAAAAGGGGCAACTGGAGAAACTCCATTCCTCCTAACTTATGGTGCGGAAGCTGTTCTTCCAATAGCACACTACGAGCCGACTCTTCGAGTAATGCTATATGACGAAGAGGCAAACTGGGAAGCCATGCGCCTGGCATTAGACTCACTTCCTGAAAGGAGGGGCAATGCTGTCTTGCGCCATGAAATTTACCGTCTGAGAATGACTAGATCATACAACAAAAAAGTACACAGGCGTCCACTCAAAGTGGGGGACTTTGTACTTAGAAAAATGGAAGCAGTTGGAAGGGCTAATGAGTCTGGCAAACTAACTCCCAACTGGGAAGGACCCTACCGAATCTGTGAAGAGGTCAGGGACGTTACCTACCGTCTGGAAACACCAGACGACCAACCGTTGCCTCGAACTTGGAATGCAGATAATCTTAAGAAATATTTCTTTTGAATGATATAAATAGTCAAGGGCTACTTAATAAAAGTTTGCATACTTAATATTCTATTTTGTACTAAGAGGGGCACGCCTACTAACAAACAGTCGGCTACTCTCCATACTTAGTTTTCATTTTTACCTAAGAGGGGCATGCCTACTGACAAACAGTCGGCTACTCTCCATGTTTAATTTTTATTCTTATCGGCTACCCTCCTCTTACTTAGCACCTACGTTCACCAAGAGCTAACCAATTCCACAAGCCGAATGATCAGTCCAGGCGCCAAGCCAGCTGATCCAATCTTTAAACTAATACAACCTGTCCCAACATCATAGCAGGCGTCCGGCGGCATCCCTCCGGATGAAATTCGTCGCAGAGAGCAGCTCCCTTTTGGGTGGAACATTGCTCTATAAACTAATTACACGGCACCTATACGACTTTCCCCAAGGGCAACCACGTAGCCGTTTTTGAGACAAGGATAACTCTATCACTAACCAAACCAGTGGTAGCAGTTGGCATCTGAGTCAGATGACCGCCTGTATTACTTGGGATAAATGCAGGGGTACCTATTGAGTTAATAGCCAACATTGGCGAATCAAAAGGTTCAGCCGGCCTCCGCCGCCTGGTACCTTTACTACTCAAGCAGGAGTGACGGCGACTGAGTAACACCAAAGTTAACTCATAGTCACTCTCTCAAACTTAGTATGGAGCCCAAAAGGTATGAGTCGTCCGCCTGTTTTTAGCAAACAGGGCTCTCAACCACTACTCCTGCTAGGTTAACAACCTATGAGTTAAAAGCCAACAAACATTGGCGAATAAAGGGGAACAACCGGTACCCACCGCTTGATACCTCTACTACTTAGTTACTTGGCGACTAGGTAACAATCATGTTTACTTGGTCACTCCTTAAAAATTTAGTATGAAACTAAAAAGGTGTTCATACAACACCTGTTCACACTAGATTAAATATGGCGGAAAACAGTCGGCCTAGACGCCCTAAAGTCTCTAGCCTAAAAGCATGACAAGTAGGAAACAACTTTCCTACTTGGTTAAATTTTACAAATGACAGGACCGCCTGCCTAAAGGGGATCCAGTCTATAAAATGGTTCGAATACCAATTGGATAAATGGCCGACTGATCGTCTAGCCTGGAAACAGATAACCAGTCGTCCAGGGGCATAGGCGGCGTGACTAACTATCCGTACCTGTTTGCAACTATCGGCCATGTAAAACAGTCGGTATAGTGTACAATTGGATATCAGAATATTCAATACTTAAACAAATTTGAAGCAAAATAAAAAAAATTCATTAAAAAGAAGCCGGTCATTAAAGACCGGCAAAATATTCAGAGCCCCGGCCCCCTGGCCGGGTAAATACAAACAAACGGCACGCAGGCCGTGGAAAGAAGACATAAAGCTTAAGAAGGGGGCAGATCTTCAATATTAGCAGCTGCCGCCTGGTCAGCACTCTTCTTGCTGGACTTGGCTTCAGCTGCATCCTTCTTTGATGCATTACCCCCAAGCGGCACAAGCGCCACTACCGGCTGCTCCTCCTCCTCCAACGCCTCTTCCTCAGCAGCCGCCAGGATCTCTTGATTATATCTATCAGAACACTGGCGGTACGTTTTTTCCCATGAGGCAAAGTCGGCATTGGGGAAGAGGCGGCCCCAAGTCATGCGCTGGATTTGAGCAGAGTCTTCCATCATCTCCCGGACCAGCTCTTTCTTTTCTTGCTCGGCCTTTTCCGAGAGCTCCTGAGTAAGACTCTTCTCCTGGGTCACCAGGCGTACCTTTACTCTCGCCAAGGATTTCTCCAAGGTTTCGTATGAGGACATCTTTTGGCGAAGAGGTCTTAGCTCGGCCTTGAGGTTGTTGATGGTCGCCTCCAGCTCGCTATTCCTCTTCTAGGCAGCCTCTAACTGAGCCCGGATAGCGGCGGTAGCCTGCGCCTGATAATAAAGAATATCAATGGTCAGAACTTCATTTTGGGCAATTTGAAACATTGTCTTATCACAGTCAGAGGCGGCCATAGCTTTTGCAGCCTTTACCTCTTTGTTCTTCCGGTCAAGCGGCTTGCGAAGGCCGTTCACTCGGAGCAGGGCCTAAGTAAAAAGGGGAACAGGCGTCAGTTTCCAAACAAAAAAGAAAACAGGCATCCTGGAATTCAAATACTCAAAAATATGCTAAGTATACCTCAGCAAGGACCCCTGCAATCCCGTCTAGGTCAAGGGTGCCGACACCCCTGACCGCCTCCCTTTCAGCTGGAGGAACGGCCTTGATCATAGACTTGGCCACCTCGACCAAGTCAGGCTCCTGAGGGCCGGCTGCATCAAGCATAAACAAACGGATTAGACCTAGTAAAGAAGGGAGCAAGTCTAAAATTTACAAGGATAATTTCATACTTCTAGGTGGCCCAGCTGGAGTTTTAGAAGAAGTGGCCGGCTGTTTCTCAGCCGCCACATGTTTCCTGGCAGAACCAGGAGAGCTCGCAACAGTCGTCCTCCGGGCCTTAGGGTCCGGCTGTTGGGAAGAAGAAGCTCTTGGAGCGCCCGTCTAAAAAAGAAGAAAAGAGTCAGTATATGCATAAACACATCTCCAAAAAGAGGGTGAAAGGTTCGAAGCCCACCAAGGGTGCCCCCTTGTTGGGGGAGTCGGTTGAAGACTGTTGCATGATGGAGGCCCGCAACATGGCCGCCGCAGTCTTGGAGGCGGTAATTTTGCTCATGGCGTCCGCTGCAAAAACAAATAGCAAAGTTAATAAAAGTCATAACAAGAAATGCATGGAACAACAGAGTATTCGACAGGCTGGCTACCTCTTGAGCACCGACTGCTGAGGCCACAGGCGGCCAAAAAGTACTCGTCGTAGAGCCATTTGAAGCTCGGGACGCAGTGCAGGGGTACTTGCTCTCGTACCCCTGAAGTAGAGTTCACCTTCGACTCTACTTTGAAGAGTCCTTTATCTAGGATCTCTTTCTTAGCCTTGGGGGGAACAGGCGGCATGCTGCGGCCGCCTGCAAGAAGGGGCGGATTCCTGTTCCACCTGTTGAAGTGCTTGTTCAGCTCTGTGTCTGAACTCTCAATGATAAGGAAGGTGCTCCGCCAGTCCTTCCATTTGTTTGCTTTACCTCTCGTCATGAGGTAGCCCCTGTGGCTCGTCAATTGATACCAGCCGGTACCGCCTTCCTTAGGGGTCCGGCTGAGGTAGTTCATGTGGGCGAAAGCCTCGAAGTTCGGCTCCACCCCGTGCAGTTCGCACCCGGCCACATAGCCGAGTACGTTGACCCAGGAGTTCGGGGCTAACTGCCATAACCCCAACTCATACCCATCCAAGATCCGCTGAACAGCCGGATGTAGTGGGAAGCGCAGCCTAGCCTTGATGGCCGCCTCGTAGCAGCCAAAGCAGGCGCCATCATAACTGGTACCAGCCGGCCAGACGACTGTGTCTTCTGGATCCGGCACGAACACTAAAAAGTCGGGGCCCATTGTGTGGTTTGCGATAAAGCTCTCCACTTTCTCTTGCATGGCTGTGATCCGGCCCCGAGGTACCGTGCAGTAGTAGGGGGTATTTTTCTCTCGGTGAGAGGCGGATGGCTCCGCCCAATCGTCCCCCTTCTCAACTGCGTGAGAAAGCCTCGCCTCTTGCAGGCGACTGTTTTTCTCTTCTGTGTCCAGAGAAGCATGGCCAGAAGAGCTAGACTCGGAATCGTCCTCTGACGAGTCCGAAGAGGACGACTCCTCCCCTCTCCCGGAGGGGCCCGCCTCCTCTCCTTTAAAAGGAGCAGGAGAGAATGTAGAATTGTCAACTGTAAAATGGGAAGGGGTCACTTTGACTCCTCCCTCAGAACTGCCGGCTTTCAAGCCGCTTTGTTTCACTTCCAAATCTGGCGCCTGGTCAGATGTTTCACTAATCGGCACCCTGTGGGAGGAGCCGTCTGAGTTTGAGATCCTGGCAGTCTTTTTTGTTCTGGCCATCATGCTCTGCATAGACACAGATACAGTCGGACTTTGTATAAAGGGCAAAGATGGGTCCAGAAAAGGGCAGGCGGCACTCCTAGTCCTAGATTCAGCCTTCCCCGGTGACCGGCTGATCACTAACCTAGGTCGTGTCGTGTGCTTCCGTGGTGCCATTTCAAAAAAGAATAAAGTAAAGAGAAAATTAAGAGTAAGAGAACCGACGGTTACCTGAACGAGTGACGATTGATGAAGTTCTGAAAATCCTTTGCAGTCGGCTTGTCAGAGCAGGCGGTAGGCAGAAAGGGTCCAAAATGTCAGAGCAAGTTCAGGGGTCCGAATGTTCTCTCACAAAGTTTTCAAGTGTGAAAATGACCGAAGTCAACACTCCTTTATATAGGCGAAGTGAGAAGGCGAAGGGTCACTTCCAGAATTCAAAATTTTGGCGGGAGAATCTCTCGGCCTCTCGCCGAGTGACACCTGTAGCAGGCCGTCGCCTGTTACAGGGCGATACGTGTCACAGGTAACACGTGACCAGTCACGTGCCACCTGTGAGGGGCAAATGATTAGGGGATTTTTCCCCACCAATCACCATCTGACAAGTGGACCAATCAGGTTCCGCCATGTGTCCGTCACATGGGCCAACAGGAGCCTGCCACGTGTCAAGCAATGATCCGTCCACTATGGACCAATTACGACACGACACGTGTCCTTCCCATGACACCTGGGATAACCGGTCACCTAGGCCCAACTTCCGTGGGAAGCCCAATCAGCCTAAGGTTAACCTAAACCTAGATTGGCACGTTTCCCGAGGTTATAAATACCTCCCTTAATCCTCATTAAGGGAGATTACGCAGATTACACACATTAAACTCTCTCACCTAGAGAGACCCAATCACTTTAATTTCCGCATTAATTACTCCTTAATCAAGTACTAACTTGACCGTCGGAGGCGGATCTCCAATCATCCGGAGCATCCGTTTGTTTTGCAGGTACAGGCGTCCGGTTCCAGTCTCGGAATTGTAACTCTCCCGCAGGACATCAGAAAACCCCGAAACAGGATGCACAAGGAAAAGATGAGTCACCTCCGCTGTATCTTCATCAGAATCAAACTAGAACAGGTAACCACGTGATTGTGCCTGGTGTAGCAGCTGCTGTATAGGGTTCCTTCCCTCTGACCGTTCAAACCTGAGTTGCTGTCTGACGTTGTAGATGTGTCTTCGGTTTGGATGGTCTTCTGGAAATTTCTCTAACACAGATGCTAATATTTTAGCAGGCTTGACTTGAGCATCACTCATTTCTTTCACAACTACTTTCGCAGCAGGACTTAAGCCGCTCAGCTGTCGATGACCCTCTTCATATACTATCATCTCATGGTTGTGATACCCCCATTTAGAGTAACCAATCACTTCCCAACCGTCACGACTCCGTAGTTATTGAACCTTTACTCTGAACTCACACCCACAACCTTTCCGCTTTGTATCAAACCGAGTGGCTGTACGAAAATCTATGTCTTCTCTTTTGCGATAACGGTCACATCTCAAAATGCGATCCATTCTACCATCCCGTTGAGATTTATGAGTTACTACTACCAAGCAAAATCCAGCTGCAATTGCAACCTGTTTTGCCCAATCAATCGCCTGTTGAGCTTCTTCGAATGGACCATCATGTCCAAATATCCCACTGTAATCATTTCCGTCTCCACCATAATCCTGCATCAATTATATATTACAATAAATACATTTAACGGATAATACATTTAATTTCTATATTTACACAGAATTAACACAAAAAAAAAGCATAATTATGTATAATCAAACTTAATTTTTATAAAAACCCAATTCGAATTTTCAAACTAAATTTAAAAATATACCATTTCGAATTTTCAAACTTAATTTTAAAAAAACCTATTTCGAATTTTCAAAATTAATTTAAAAAAAACCCATTTCGAATTTTTTTAAAAAATCATTTTCGATTTTTTTAAAAAAAAAATAAATAAATAAAAAACAACAACAAAATCAAAAAAGAAAAAAAATTAATTTATAAGGGTGGCGTCTGCCAGGGCTGCCACAACCACTGGACTGGCGCCTGGCAGGGCCGCCTCAGCCAGTAGAGTGGCGCCTGGCCAGGACGCCAGTCTGGGCGTCTGGGCTGGACGCCACTCTGGTGGTCTGGGCGTCTGGGCTGGACGCCACTCTGGTGGTTCTAGCGTCTGGCTTGGACGTCCAGGCTACGGTTTGGGCGTCCATCCTAGGCGCCAGAGCCACTCCGACGGTAAACCGTGAATTTTAACGGTGACTTACCTCGTTTTCCGTCGACGACGACGTACCTCCGGCGTCCCCCGCATCTCCGGCCTGCCCTCCGGTCTCCCCCGGCGAGCCAGTACGGCTCCACATTTTTTAAACCGAGATTATTTCAATTTTAGAAAATGGGCATAATGGTCACACCAAGTCATATTTATGGGCTTTATATGGTAATTTACGGGCGATGTTTAGCGATTCACATAGTAATACCCCCATACATAGCACTATAGCAGATCAATTGGGTGCGGCTCGAAAGCAATGCCATCAAAGCAAAACACATGCAAAATTGCAGAAGCCAAATAAGCCATCAATGCCAGAAAACACCATGAACAACCACCTCAACAAAATAAATCGTTGCAGTATCATCAACACTAGAAACTGGGCGGATCTTCCCAAAGAATTGCTAGAAAAAATTGGAAATTATCTCAATTTTCGAATCGATGTTTTACGATACAGAGCTGTTTGTTCTTCATGGAGGTCCGCCATTTTTCTCTCTCCTCCTTCATCTACTGGTATTCATGCATTCATCAATACTGTTACAATCTTCCGTCTTGAACACAATCACCATAATTGTTTGGTTAAGCTCGTCGAAACAGCCGAGGGTAAGTTCGGGGGATTGAACCCTTTAACTATTCCTAAAAAAGATTGGATTTTGGGTAAGAGTCTGAATTTATGGGATTGTCGGTTAATTGAATTGGGGAAAGTTTTGCATTTCGGTTCGAGTATTGAATATGGTGAATTGAATGTGAAGAAAGCTGTTGTGCTTCGTGATTGTGGGATTCTTGCTATATATGATGATGTGAAATTAGGGTTTAGGGGTTTTGGGGATGAATATTGGACCAATTTGTGTCTTAGTCCTTATTTTATGTTTTTGGATATATCAGTATGTCAGGGTGAATATTATGTGTTGGACACTTATGGGAATGTGCATTGTATTGATAAGTTTATGAATGTTGTTAAGCATTTGCCCGGATTGAAATCTTTGGGGCAGGTGCAGAACTTAGTTGAATCAGAAGGGCAGTTGTATGTGGTTGATGCTTACAGTCGTAGATCGATTGACTTCGAGGAATCGGGGCTGATTGATACTGGCTTTGACAAGGTGGATATGAAAGTGTACAAGTTTGATGAAAACTTGGGGATGTGGGTTCAGGTTACTTCATTGAATGATCGAGTTTTTGTTCTAGGAAAAGATGTTTGTTTCTCTGTTTCAGTTAATGATTTCCCTGGTTGTGAGGGGAATTGCATATATTATATTGACTCTGTGCCTTACAAGGATGTCATTTGACACCGTTCACACCAATCTAATAATGCAGGAAGGGAAATCATTACTGATATCTGTAGACCCAATCGTTCATTTAGAAGGCGTGATGCACGATCACCTAGTTATCTGCGATATTATGATGCTGAAATCGGATACTATGTTCCTCGTGTCTTTAAATTGGAAGATCATAGTATGAGAGATGTTGAAGGGTCACTTAGCTTCAAGCAATTGTTCTCTCCACCCAAGGAGTGTTTCTACTCAACCTTATCCTTCCCCTGATACCATGTGGAAACATTGCACTGCATGTATTATATGTTCCTTTTGTTTTTTTGTTTTCGTGCTTTGTTGAACTAATATGATATATCAGTACATCTGTATCCATCTAGGGAGAATCTAAAGCTTTTTGGCATAATAGTGTTAAAACAGAACTGCGGGAACAAAAACAGTAAGAACAAAGTTACCGAAAATTAGACTGAGTCGCGGACTATGTCGCTCTCTTTAGAACATTCACGGCACTGCCCTGAAAATGTGCAAGCAGTTCGTACTAAACCGGATGTTCCCAAGGATAAAACAGCCTTTCTCTATTGTAATTATACCGGTGGAACTGCACAAAACCACCGGGCAACTAAACACCAAAAAGAAAAGAAACTGCTCGAGGGTTTTTTTTGTGAGGAAAAATAGAGAGGAGAAGAAGATTGCTTTCTGTTTATTTTTTTTGTGTCTTAAAAACAGGAAATCAACACGCCTTTTATAGGCAAAATTGCAACGTAACTGCTGTTGTTTAATTAGGCACTAATCACGCAATTAAAACGGTCATAAGTTGAACGTTCAAAACGGTTACAGAAGATTAATGCGTGGCAAAGCGTTTAGCAAAAAATCAGTGAAAATGTTTGCATGATTAACGCTCCATTAATCAGTTTTGAAAAAACGGTCAAATGTAATCAGTCAAAAACGTTTAGCAAAAATCAAGGAACTAATCACGCAATTAGCCTTGTCCAAAAAATAAGTTTAATTTATAAACCCGACCCGACCCGGCTCGGCGCGCGTGTGTGTGATAGATGGTTTACCATATAGGTCCTCCCTCTCCACAAAATGTGGGTAGCCCAAGGGCCACACCCCTTTAGCCCACTCTCTATATTATAAAGAGAGTAAAACTCTCATTTCCCACCAATGTGGGACTTTGAGTTTTTTCACAAAATTCACACACTACACACTTGTTGTTCCAACAAATAGTATTGCTGGTTATTTGGGCTCCCTAGAAGAACTTGTAACTCTGGCTGTAGTGATCTTGGTGACGTGAAGGCCTTTGACAATCGGGGTTTAGTCGTGTAGCAATGTAGGAAAGTAGTCGTTATTTTTAGTTACAGTCTTAATGTAGTCAGTGATTCAGTATTGATTGAAAAAGGAGGAAAATTCAAACTTGTAAAAACTCAGTACTTTAGTGACACTTAAGAGCTGATTGTGCTGAGTTGCAAGAAAATTGAGATGTATTAGAAATTAGATGTAATATATGATGCTTATGGTAAATGATTAAGTTTCTTTGTTCCAAAAAAAAAAAAGATGTTTTTCTTTTCTCAATTTGGTGCAATTGTGAGTTGCCGAAAGCATCTAAAATTGTTTGTCTCCACTCTGTGTGATAGTTAATTTGTGATGTTATTCAACCACATCAGTTGGTACTAATATACAAATTTCACGCAATTAATAAATTTGTGTGTTGCATATAATTAAAATTAGCTGCTTTTGAAACTAAATCAATCAATACAATTGCACATTAACACGACTTTCAGATTCTTATGGTAGCTTTTAGATTCTTATGGTCAAAGTTTACATATTGGACTATTCACTTGTAGTTGGAGAAAGTAACAAAGAATTGTAAACTGATTACTGATTATAAATCATGAAGCTTTTATACAGTAGATATATATATATTTTTTCTCTTCTTTGATCTGGATCTGATCATGGATGTTTACGTTTTGCCTTATAATGTATCTTAGTGAGTTAGTGACTTAGCCTCTTTTCATATCATTATATATGAATGTTCAATTCATATCATAAAAAAAAATGGCTACAGGTATGAAAATAGTTGGGAGAAGAAGAAATAAAGAATAAGTAGCATGGATTGGGCAACCAACTAGTTGCCGTTGCCCCATTACATAAGTATGTATGAAAAATCATGTATAATGTATGATTTGATCGAGATTCACTGCAGAGACAGATGAGGTAGTGCATAAAATGAATTTTCTTCTGGAATTGCACCCAGCACAGGACGCCAAGTTCGCTTGAAAAACCGAATGCGGAGACCTGTAGAGGCAGTGGCCGGTCTGTTTGTCCCCTGTCTAGCTCTTCGGCTGCCATGATTAGTACTGCTACCACTCTTCAGTGGAGGCAAAGTATCACCTCCAATTGGTTTCTGCTCTTGGAACACAAAAACTTGATGGTGATCATCTGCTTCTGTACTCGTATTTTCAAATAGGTTAGTTGTAGATGACATTAAATTCTTCAATGTGTTTCTGCCAATAACTGCCTTGTTACTAGTGATCCCTTGCCTTAACAAGGTTTGCCGGGGATTTGGCTTCTTGTCGCTTTCGATGGGACTGAGAAGAAGCATCCCTAGAGTCATCCGATGGCGCCCATGATGGTGCGTTAATGGGGTGCGAGTTGGGCTACTGCTGATTCCACATTTTCTGATCATCGCCATTTCTTTGCTCGCTATTTCTCTCCCTCTCCCTCCCTCCTACAGTCTTGTATCTGTCTTGTGTTTTGGTTTGTTTATTGGGGTACTGAGACTAGTTATACTTATATAAATGTAGTCCTGGGTGAATAACGTTTTCTAAGGTAATTCAAATTTGAATTTATTAACTATGATTGTAAAATTCATGATGATTTATGGGAGTGAGGAGAAGATGGTGATTGTGTCTTGGGATTAATGTCTCAAATCAAGTACCAAAGTTGATCTTATTCTTAAAAAGAAACTTAAAAGTTTATGCACGCTCAATCATTGTACTTTCGATCTATAGTCATGTCGTTTCGCAGCAAGCTTAGCAACTACTCATACTTGTTTATTTGAGAGGACTTGAAATAATCTATGACCTCAAGTTACCTGTATACCCCTGATGGTAATGCCTATTTACCTCTAAGCGTAATTTATAATACTACTTCCGTTTCAAATTATTTGCAACAATTAAACATTTCTTAGTCATATTTTTTGTCAAATCGTTGCAAATAATAGGAAACGGAGGTAGTATTTAGTTACCAACAGAGGTAGTATTTACTATTTAGTTACCATCTAATTCCTTTGTTTCTTGTTTCTTTTTACTACAATATTTCCTTACATGTTTGCCATGGCACCTTTGCACTTTTATACTCACAAATATTACCAATAAGTAAAAAATCGTAAAAAAAATTGATAATATGAAATAATAAATTAAGGTGAATCCAACAAGATTTAACATGACTATAGTTTTTTTAACTATATATCATGTTAAATTGATAATGAGTTGTAATGTAAGGACACAAAAAAAAAATAAAAAAAAAAATCAAACAGCATTGCCATAGGCGTTGGCATTGGCATTGGATGGACTGTGTGACATTTTATGCATCATTATCAACTATGTCTGCTGCAACACAAAGTACTGGTGAGTGTAAATTTTATTTGTTCTGTTGAATTCCTCGTTGCTAACAGAAAAACAATCTCGTGTCAACTTGCAAGTGTATTGTTTTCAAATGGTTCATTGTTACAAATGCTGTGAGAAATCCACTGTATTTCTCAGTTGTATAAACATCTCATATTTCATAGCAAAATTTAAAGACAACTTGGTCTCTGTAACTGCATGCATATCAGTGAAAACAGGTATATGAGAGCGTAGATGAACTTACTCTGGTTTATGGTATACATTTGTTTCGGTGCTGCCTCATCTGCTGGCTGTGGGTGTGGCGGACTTGCTACTGCCCCATTTTTACATTACTACTGAATTCGGTGAAGGTAGGTTTTCTGCATTACTCAATAGCCAAGCATCACTGTCTTCCTTTTCTATTGACTTTTTGTAATCTGCACTGTCTTCCTTTTCTATTGACTTAAGGACTCCGTAATCTGCACTGTCTATTCTTCTTAACGTTTCTAGAACTTCATCCATTGAGGGCCTGAATTCTTTCTTGTGTTGCAGACACTGAAAAGCAAGCTCTGCCACCAAGGTAATCATCCTCTTCACCTTGTAATTTGAGTCAAATCCTAGTCGTTTGTCTACTAAATCATCAAATGCACAACATTGAATTCTCTTCATTGCATAATAAGACAAGTTGATTTCATCTTCTTTCCTGGTTAAATCAACCGCTGGCATTGATGAAATGAGCTCGACAAGAACAACACCAAAGCTATATACATCACTCTTATCAGTCAACTGGTAACATTGATGGTACTCAGGATCAAGATACCCAGGAGTGCCTTGTGGAGCAGTCGATATATGAGTAACATCCATTGGAAAAAGTCTTGATAATCCAAAATCTGCTACCTTTACACTAAAGTTGTTGTCCAACAGAATATTCTGAGTTTTAACATCCCGGTGTATGACATCTGAGGCATGGAGGTACGACAATGCTGTTGCTGTTTCTATGGCAATCCTCATTCGGACAGGCCAAGTGAGTGTAGCACACATTGCTTGATCACCAACTAAGTGATCAGCCACTGTACCATTGGGAACATATTCATAGACAAGTAGGAGTTCTCTGCTTCTCCGTGAAGTACATCCATAAAGGGTAACTAGATTCTGATGGCGAAGGCAGGCAAGGATTTCAATCTCATTCATATACAGTTCGATCTGTCTGCAGTTTCTCTCATATAGGCGCTTCACTGCAACTTCTCTCCTGTCTTTTAGTTTTCCTGACAAATATAGAAATGTTTATGTTACTTGTTAGATCATGAAGTGTTTAAAACGAAACTATATTGATACAACTTCATGATTTAACTGCTACAAGTGTTAATGACAGCAGATGGCAAAAAAGAGCTTCCTACAGCCCTGAAACTCGTAATGTTTCTTACCGTAATAAACAGTTCCAAAGCCTCCATCTCCAAGCTCATTACTGGGATCAAAATTTTTTGTTGCTTCTTCGAGCTCGCTGTAAGAGAAGACTGGTACAGTAAAATACACCTTGCTCCCCTCAAGGTTCGTTTTCATTCTCATGGTTTGCTTAGAATTGTTCCCTGAAGCCAATTCCAGTGATCTGAGTTTTATTTTCTTACTACACCAGAATAGCAGCCCAAAGATTATAATGACAACGATTCCTCCTGAAATGCCTAAAAAGGAATAAGGATTTGTACTTAGTTTTCTCAATAACAGTAAACTTTCAAGGAAAGTTAATTATTGTACCATAATTTACCTAATCCCAAAAGTAGTCTGAATCTCCTCCTTTCTGCAAAGATGATCATTAGACATTAATAAAGCTTTAGTATAAATTGCATAAAAGGCGATATATTATGATTGAAGAGTACACAGATATGATCCTTCTCTGTTACCTTTTCGGTTGTTGATGCACTGAAATTTGTCAGGTTTGGTTTCCTGACAATAGCCTCCTTTACTAACACAGTGTGAACATTTATCAGACAATTCTACTATCAGAAATTTCGGATACTTAAAAGACTTGCAGTCGGAAAATTTGCTGCCATCTTCTGAGCTATTATTACTATGATAAATATTGTAATCTCGACACTTAAGTATACGAAGAAAGCTGCCTTTGCTGCTCAAATTGAAGTTCCTCTTGCACTTCCAAAATGTTTCATTCCACAAGGTTGTGATGATGACAGCAGTAGATTTTGGAAGGCTAATGGTTTTACCTTTAAAGGCATCACAAGTGTCAGAGTTCACGACATATTCGAGGAGCGCATCACTGACAAGGAAACTCCTGTTATTTGAAAAGGAATTCTTAATTTCATACCAAGGTCCTGTGGGTGATAAACCAATCGTCGGAGTCGTATCAGTACAGTTGATCACACAAATCCCACAGGTCGGGTTGAAGGCGGTCGTGAGGGGGTAACCGAAGGTACCAAGTGTTCCACACTGAAAGGTAGTTGGGCAGACATGCCTCTTTTGATCTTGAGCTGAGAGATTTTGTACAAAGTTTAAGAGAAAAAAAATCAGGGCAACAAAAGCAGAAGCCATCTGAGGACCCTTGTCACTGTTATCAGACAACAGAAGCCACTACTTCTAAAGTTATGTACAAGTATATGGAAAAATATCCTCCTTTTGTTTAATATAAGTGAGATTACTTTAAATACTCATACTCTTCTATTACTTCATCCGTTTTCAAATAATCTTCTCGACTTCTTATTTGATTTATTAGGATTAATTGAACATGCACATTAAAAATTTATTAGTAAAGTGAAATTTTGAGAGAAATAAAAGTAAAATATTATTCTATAAAGATCTTAATATATATAGAATACAGGAAGATTATTTGTGGACAAATAGAGTATTATTCAATACGAGTAATAATAAAATCTTATTTACTAAGATTAGTATTACACGCATTTGACTTGAAAATCATAGTATTGACTTGGTGGATAATGATAAAGACTAGAAAGAAAAAAATGGGTAATTGTTGGGGAATGTGGGGCCAGGGTGATGTTTAGTTTACTCTCTAGCAAGACGAATCATCCTCTAGAATTGAAAAATATTGATGACTTTTCTGATAACTACAATTATTAGAATGATTTAATTTTATTGTGTTCACAAAGGCGGATTTTAAAAATAAATAAATAAATAATTTGTAAGCTTTATTATTATTATAATCCGCTGAAGTTTCCGATCTTTGTTTTTGTCTAACTTTTCTTTGTTTCTTTAAAAGATGGATGCCTGGTTGGCCTAATAAAAGAACCTATACCAACTCTGGTGGACCATGGTGTCTTGGATCTACCCTAGTAATAAAAACAGAAAAATTTATATGAGGGACTTAAGGTAGTTAGGCATTTAGGCGTACAACAGGAAATTATAATACATCACCATTCGACATAAGTAAAATTGTACATCCACCTTTTATTATTGAGATGTTCTTTTATTATAGTTTGTTTTATATTAATGGAATTATATATAGTACTACTGAGAAAGTTTAGTAGTATTATTTCATATATTACCTTTTAGTAGTACTCTTAAAATATTATTATTTATAAAATTGTCATTGTTAATTTGTTATGTGTCGAACAATGATGTTATAATAAGACTTCCCCGGCATAGACCTATCAAATTAGTTAACTAGGTCGGGTTTGTGTTTGTTCATTTTGGGTTCGACAATTCGAGGTTAGAAACAGTCTACTATGGGGTTATTTCGGGTTCAAATCAAGTTTGGGAAAGGTAATTATCAGGTTAATCAACTTGTTATACAATTGGGTTTAAGTCATTTTTGGATGGGATCATTTTAAAGCCAGATTAAGTGAAGTCTGGGTCATGCTTTGGTAAGATCATGTTTGGATCATATCACTATTGGCTTATCACTCGATTAAGGCTGAAGTATGCATTGTCATATTTATTTAGAACATTTACAATTTAGTTCATAAATAAGAGTTGATCAGCTTATTCTTAGTCAATGATATAGTTTCTGCTAGACTTGCTGTAGTAGATAAAATTCTTTCCCATTACCACCGTTTATTACTAGCTGTCAAACGAGTTGTTAAATTAGTAACAACATTGATGGAGGCATAATATCTACTACTCGTATGAGTCGTATCATACTTACACATTTATAAAACCGGTAGCACTATTATGGTCATGCGCTCATTCTGGACTTCATGGAAATCTCAGAACTAATCATACTTTTCCTAGGAGCGGCATCTTTCCTCATGTCCACAAAGGCAAAATTCAATTTTAATACTTGAATCTTCATGAGAAAATGATACTCACCATTGTTAGAAGATTATTCCAACACTAGGGAACTTAATATTTGGACAAATGTTGATCGTTATCAGGTAAAGACTCCTGATTTGTAATTATTTTTAAATTCATAATCTATTACATATTACTAAATGCAAAACTAATAGGGGCACTTGACAACATTTTATTAAAAATTTTCCCTCTAATAATACTTGCTAAAAATATTTATCTTCCACAATAATCCTTGCTCTAAACATTATAACTACTAAAAAAGGATTGCATTTGATTTATTACATTTGCTTTACATAAAAAAATAAACCAAACTTTCTAAAATATTTAATTGTTCAATATAATTTATATGTGGCTTTGTTAAAAAAATTATATCTTGATATTTATTAAATTGTTCAATATAACTTTATACGTAGCCTAACAAAAATGATGTTTTTAATAATTATTGAACAACGGGGTTTAACCTAGTTTTACTATATGTCTAAACCAATCATAGGTTACTACATCATTAAGATAATTTAAAAGTAAAAGTTTAATAGCTTAATATAAAGGAAAATGCTATACATAGCCCTTAGGGCTAACTATAAGCATTAAAAATACTCTTGAAAACTGTTTAAATTTAAAAAATCATGACAAGTTCATGACAAGTTCACATTAATTACACTGATCTACGCGTGTTTTTGTCATAAATTCCTAATTTTATACAATTTTCAAGAGTGTTTTTAATGCTTATATATAGCCGTAAGGGCTATGTATAGCATTACCCTAATATAAATAATGACTTTTTTTTTAAATGGAATATAAAGAATGACTTTTTTTTTTGACAACTTAACAAAATTAATGTTTATTATTTAGGGACGGAGAGAGTCACGGTGAAAAATTATTTTATACCTGCTATTTGGTCAGTGCTCATTCTACCACTTAAAAATACTCCCAATGAAGCTTTGGATTCTGTTCAAGATGCTGAAAGCAACACCAGTTATGTACTACCTGTGGTAACTTAAATCAGATATATGTGAGGCCAATTTCCATGGCTCTACTAATGAACTGCAAGTTAGCATCTGCACCAACACTACCTGAACTGACAAAAATCGATCTTATATATCAGTAAGCTGCTGGCGTGAGGCTATTATGTCCTGATTCCTGAACCGCTTACTTGCAGTTTGAAAATACTGCTTTCAGTCATCTACATAGTTGAGTCACCTGCAACATATGATATTGAACTTGCAACTAATCTAAACTATTATATAACGTCTAATATGTTACATAATGTAGTACTTAGACTAACTTTCTTAAGACGAAAAATATTAAAAAACAGAGAAATCATAATGATGATTTTGTGATACATCAATTTAAGATATTGCAAGGTGTTAAGACAGTTTTCAAGAAGCATTCTCCAAATAACAGCGAGCGCTCTAAACACAGTTCACTGAGATTTGAAGCAGTACTGCAGAATGTGGATTAATCTCCTCTATACATTTCTTACATCAAAAATTCCAAATATGTGCATAGTTCATAGTCAGATATGGACCATTATACGAGTAAAAACACGATTTCATGGTTACACTACCTAGAGCTTGAGGTGCCAAAAGGTTCCTCTTTATCATTTTAATTGCTTACCAATGTTATTTTCCAAAAAGTAATAAACATAAAACATCAACTTACTTGTCTTTGCTTTGTATAGTGGATCTACTGTCCCATTTATCCATTACAGAAATTGGAGAAGGCGGATGCAGCTGACGAGTATTTAACAACTGTGCATGATCATCATCTATAGATGAAGGTGGTGGACAACTACTTTGTGTTTTCACCACTTCCCCAGTATCATTAGCCATCTCTTCTTCCTGCAAAGCATCATAATCGGAACTCTCTATCCTATTCAGTGACTCCAAAATCTCATCCATAGATGGTCTGAATTCCTTGTCATGTTGTAAGCACTGGAATGCGAGCTCTGCCACCAAAGTAGTCATCTTCTTAACCTTAAAATCTGAGGCAAAGCCTAGTTGCGGGTCTACCAACTCATCAAATGCACATCGTTGGATCCTGTTCATCGCGTAGTTAGACAAGTTGATCTCACTTCTATTCCTCTCCAAGTCAATTGCAGGCAGAGAAGAAATAAGCTCAATGAGAACAACCCCGAAGCTGTAAACATCACTTCTATCAGTTAGCTGATAACATTGGTGGTACTCCGGGTCTACGTACCCAGGAGTCCCCTGTGGTGCTGTTGAGACATGAGTTACATCAGTAGGAAAGAGTCTAGAAAGTCCGAAATCAGCCACCCTAACTTTGTAGTTGCTGTCAAGGAGAATGTTGCTAGTTTTGACATCACGGTGTATAATATCAGAAGCATGAAGGTATGAAAGTGCACTGGCTGTTTCAATGGCAATTCTGAGGCGGATGGGCCATGTGAGTGATCCGGGTTTTGCCTTTTCACCAAACAGATGATCTGCCACAGTCCCATTTTCCACATACTCGTATACAAGCAGTAACTCCCTGCAGTGCTGGGAAGTGCATCCATAAAGAGTTACAAGGTTTTGGTGTCTCAAACGCGTGAGTATCTGAATTTCATTCATGAACTGTTCCACCCTTCTGAAGCTCTTTTCGTACAGCCGCTTTACTGCTACTTCCCTACCATCTTTTAGCTTTCCTATGGTTGAAATTTTTATTAGCTACTTGCTTAATGAGGTTTAGGCTATATTTTTTAGTAGTACAGGAAAATTAAAGCTTACCATAATAAACTGTTCCGAAGCCTCCATCACCAAGCTCTCTAGACTCATTGAAATTGTCAGTGGCTTCAATTAGTTCACTGTAGGTGAAAAGTGGAATGCCAAAGTATATGTTTCCCCTTTCGAGGTCTGATGCACTCCGATCAAGGGACACACTCCGACTCACATATTTTGAGTGACCAAATTTCAGCTTCTTACGGTGCCAGCCGGCTAGAAATGCTAGAAACACAAGCACAAGCCCTCCAATGCCTGATGTTTGGTGAGTTCATGAGTCAGTTAAGTTACAGGATCCAAAAGCCAAATCAAAGTTACACAAAGTATGAAAGTCTACCGGGTGGATTTGATCAGAAGAGAATATAATAGTTACCTAATCCAAGAATTAGATGCCACCGAGACTTCTCTACAAAAAAGTAAAAACACATGAACTTCAATTCAGTGCTGTAGCAACAAGCAAGGAAATACATGTATGCTCAAATAAACATTGATATCAAGATAATGAAAGAAAAGATGCCAAGTCCTTTGAATTAGGGAGTTAAGGGTGTAATCACATAAATAAGAACATAACCATGAAGCTTGTGTCAAACCATCTACTGTATTTATGCAATCAAACAACTGCAAGCTTTATGATGTGTGACTGCAGTTTATCCCCTTGCAGAGTTGCAGGGACTAGAAAGTCATATGAATGCCGATCACAAACAAAATAAAGAAATTATAATATTTTCGAGAGCAACAACTACCTACACTAATGCAAAAAACTGCTTAGTGTTTTCATAATCAATAATTTTTACTCTCTAATCACCAAATTGTTATCTCATTCTCAAATACATTGTAATCTATGTATGTTCCGGATCGTTGTAAGGTCCATATGGCTTACTTGCCAAGTTGATATATGAACAATTATTAAGTTTCCTTACAATTGCTACTTATACTTGAAGGAGCTGAAGCATTTCACACACTAACTACAACTATTCAACATATACTAGTTCAACTTGTATACATTCCTTGCAATTTGCATATTCAAAGACTTGGTCAATTTCTATGACCTGTCAATGAACATTTGTCTTCTTAGGTATGGTCCAGCTTTTAATGATTTTCCTACGCAGTTTCCCACATTAATATTAGTGGTGGATTTGGTACCAAAAAGAAAAGGTAATAATTTTGTTAGATTTTGCAAAAAATATTAAAAATAAAGGCTTGTATAGCTTATTTCATATCATAATAAATTAATAATCAAAACATTTACCATCCAATGATCCAATCATTAATATTAGCTCAGGAAAAAAAACAAAAACATTTGCTATCTGATCACTAAGAATATCCTAAGAAGGAAAGTTCTCTATGATCAACTCACATGAAAACTACTATGCAACAATCAAAGAGTTTGAGCCACCACTAGTTGTGGGACAGCTTTGCAAGACATTTTTTAAAAGATTATAGCATAAAGAAAACTTGCACCTCAATAAAATAATTAAAAAAAAATTAAAAAAAGACTGACACAGAAGAGTAAGGGTCTACTTGTTTTATCTTATTCAACTTTTCTGCTTTATTTCAGACAAAATAAGTCCGTATAAGTTAAAATAAATCCAGAAAAGTTCAGACAAAAATAAGTAACTATTTTTATTTTACACAACAGTTTCAAACAAAATCACAAACCTAAATATAAGTTTCTATTTTTTCACACAAAATATGGTCTTACAAAATAAGTCAGATAATCAGAACTTAGATGATTTCAGAGACAGCATTTCCAGACAAAATAGGTTAACCTAAAAAAAGCCTTTTCATAGAAAAAAATGAATAGATAGTTGCAATGTTTATCTCTATACTGTTTTGTGTTAAAAATGCAGATTTAGCATAACAGCATATTTCACTCCTTTATGTGATTCAGACGATTTTGTTGTTTTTTGTACTGGGATATGTTATACTGATGTCACACGTTTTATTTTTCTACTAATCTAGATGAGTTGTAAATAACAATTGAATATCATAGATGGAGTAACGAAACAAGAGTTAGTATAATGTAAGAAAGTTGCATTGTTAGTTTCGTTTTATCAAGAAATATCATAAAGTTATAGAAACTGATACAATCTAATCCTAATGCCCATTTATTTCAGAATGAGTAGTCATACTATACGTTCTGAGAAAAAAAAGGCAGGAAACACAAATCAAGCATCAAATTATAGGTGACCAAGATCTTGAGTGAACTGAAAACAATTTTAAGAAATGAATTTATAAGAGCATGGACAGCCAACGCCATATGTTTGTATCAATTTAAAATATCTGCAACGGGGCTAAAATTCAACCCATAGACCATAGAAATATATTCCTGTTAGAGAAAACTTGGAGATAGTAAGAGACATAAAGATAGAAACTTACTCGGACATCTATGAGAATCAGAGAATGAACACCATAAGGACAGAAACACTGCATCTGTAAACTAGTTTCATTATGATATCCACATCTACCTCCGCTTTTAGCACACTCTCTACAATTAGTAGCATTCCATTTCAGCTGAACCCCCATCCTTAAAGCACCGTCAATATCAGTTACATTCTTTCCTTCATATGGCACTGAAACTACTTTTTTGCATTTGCCAGCAAATTGACTTAAATTTCTACCTTGTGCATATATGCCAATAAGATTGCCCCTACTTTTATTATTAGAGATGCATGACTCCTCCTTATATTCTCCTATGCTGTTTTTAACTTTATTGTTGCAATCTTGCAGCAAGAATACCTCACTATGTGTACAAGCAAACTTGAATCTATTCTCATCCAAGGTGAAGCTATGAAGACCGAGAGTGCAATTGAAAGTAGCATCGATGAAGGCAGTGTTCAGAATATGCATGGATTGAAATTCATAAAAAATTCCTTGAATAGCATATGTATCATTGGAGAGATTAATGATTAGATGATTTTTGCTATTACAAGTGACTTCGAAACCCTGTTGGCCACAGAAGGGTTTCTGTAGGCCTGAAATGTAGAAAGGGTAAGAGATGGAAATGCTTCCACATACTCTAGGCGTACAGTCTTTAAAATAATGATCTAAAGCCAAAGAACGATATGTTAGAAAGGAGAGGATTGAGATGAATAGGCTACTCAGCTTGTAGAATGGATTCATTTTTGGAAAGTAAATCCGAGTGGCCTGCTTGGATCGAAGGAATGAACAAGGTGCAATGTAAAAAGAGAATGAGCCTTTTATGGGAGTTTATAGTCAAGTCTTTAAAGTTGGTATTCTTAATCAATTTGACTTTTAACAACCGTTCAAAACCTACTACTACTACTTTGATTTTGCTAATTTACTAGCAATTACTACTCTGATTCTTTTCATTTTAGAAATTCTCGGGAAAAACAGCTGGCACCATGTCTAAAATTGGAAAGATGCATCAAGTTAAGGGTATCATATATAAGTTTTTGAGAGTGGATTAGGGAAACTTACCAGGGTAGCTAAGTATTGAGCCTCCTTGAATAGTTGATTAGACAAGCTTTATTAAGACAAGTGAGAATGTGGGATGGAAGTTTCTACAAACAAGCACTTTTCTGACTGAGACTATTAGCTATGATAAGATTAATCTGGTCAAAAACTGGTAAAGAAATATAAAAAAAGTCCTAATTAAGATAATTTATAATTGATTAAAGACTCGAAATTTATTTATGCAAAATGACTTCAGGAACTCTGAAATTTTTAACCTTTAACTACAAAAATAAGGCTTTAAAAAAGACAGTTGGTCCACATCAAAATTCTGATTTGCATATTGGACAATCAATATGATAAACTATCTCTTTGGTTAATCAGACAAGAATACGGTTGCATGAGGACAGATCTTCAGAGTCAACTAGCCAACTCTGCAAGCTAAATCTACTTCTAATAAGCAATAAAATCTACCCTATGTTGGCGCTCATGGAAGCAATGATTGAAATCGCCTTACTCTTTCTATTTAGTCTAGTAGCTACTTTGTGAAAATTTCATAGCAAAGTAACAATATCTCCTACTGTCAGAGTAATGTTGAGGACTGAAGGAACGCGTCATAGGAAGGCATATCAGTTAAAGACTTGCACTCTAAATCAGGATAGCCAGTCTAGCCACTTCTCAGCATTTACTTAGCACACATGCTTCACAACAGTAGAGTTAAAAGTGAATATTAGGCTAATCTTTGCAGATAGGCACAAACGTGAAAGATGGGTTTGAGTGAGATCGCAAGGACAAAGAGATAGCCAAAAATGGGCACTATTATGGGACTGCCAAAAAAAGTGCATTAAATGCTGGCTTTTTGAGCATAAACAATATGAATTAAATTCTAAACTCAAGACTAAAGGTCGAAGTCAAGGACTAACATAGGAGCTCAGAAAAGTCAGGTAGCAGCTCATGATGCTTTCATTTTACTGGCCTTTGTGATCTATTTGCTTGACCATACAAAGTAGTATCCACTAAACTTAATACCTTATGATTCGGAAACCCTTTCAAACTGAATTTAATGAGCAACTAACTCAGGGTTGTCCAAGAAATCTAGAAATTACCGTACTAAGCAACAAAACAAGTCCAAAGTATTCTTATAAGCTGTAGCCTTTCTTGGAAATATTAATTCCAAAAACAAAGTGCACAAACAAAACATCAAACATTTACAAAAATAGCATAACCACCACATAAAAATGCATACAACTTAAATTAAAGAAAGACTACATCATTGCCCCTTAGATTCTCTTCTAACCAAATTTGCTACAAAATCTTAACTTCATTGCCCCGAACTCTTCATAACACATTGCACTTCCACACATACACACGCACACGCACGCACGCACACACACAAGGGTGAAGACAGTAAGAGGGAAAAAAGTGGAGAGACTTACTATGAACCTGTTGAATTGGAGGACAATGAAGAGCATGAGTTCGATCAAGACAGAAACAATTGAATTGATTATTAGGCTCATCAAACCCACACTGCCCTCCAGTTTCTAAGCAGGCAGTACAATTATAGGCTTTCCAGTTCAACAACACTCCCCTTTCAAGCATATCCATAACTTTGCCTTTAGTCTGACCCTCATTATTATAAGGAACTTCAATAACAACTCCTTTGCACTTTTTCTCCAAATACTGCAATTTTGAGTCATTCTTATACATTGCCAAACTCCCACAATTCACTCTTTTATCCCTGTATTCTTTCAAAACCTTCTCTGGACAATCAGGAAACACGTATACATAATCATGATACGTCGAGAACTTCATCAGATCATTCTGTATCGACAGATTATGAAGAGAATGGAAACAACCCTGGCTACTCGGAACCTCTTTAACAAGAGCTGAGTTTATGACTTGAAACTTCTGACTTTCATAAGAAATATTTTTAATAATATAAGCATCTCCTGATATATTGAACACAGGAAAACTGTCAGAATTGCAGGACACCCCAAAACCAGGATACCCACAATATGGTTTTTGATCATTTTGTATATGAAATGGATACTTTATGATTTGATTCCCACATTTTCTGGGCTCGCAATCACCATAATGATTTTCTGATAATGAGAGCAGAAGATGAAACTGAAGTAACAGAGTTAGATTGAATAAGTTTGACTTACAGAAAAAGCAGCATTTTTTCTTCTTATTTTTTTTAAAGATTGAATAAAATAAATAAAAGTTCATGAATTCAGCATCACTCATTATATGATGGAGAAGAAGAAGCTGATTTATGAATTGGGGGTAAGAGAAAGTGTGTATTATTTAGTAGGTACCAAGAAATGTAAAGTTTAAGGAGGCTCTTTGAGTTTGACTTGAAAGGGGTATTTGACTCCATTGTTATTAACATTGTATTGTGATTGTGAAGTAGTAGTTGAATTTGTCTAGGTGGGGATGTTCAGGATGAGCACCATATCTTGGACCGTTGAATTTATTTTATAAATTTCCTCGGTTCTTTTGTAATGGAAATATTTGTAATTTCAAGCTTATCAATATACGGTAGTTTATTTTATATTATTATAAATTATTTAAAATTATATTTTAAAAGTAAATATTTGGTAACACAAATATAGAAGAGTATGCATAAATAATGTAAAATTTTCAATATTATACGCAAAAGTTAAAAAAAAAATGGATGAAGTAAACAATTTGGGGTTTTAGTAAATCAATAATGAAGTACAAATTGGTTGATTTTTAATGTAAGAGTGATGTAATGAGGGCAGCTTGGAGGTAGTATTAAAAAAGCTAAAAGAGGAATTTAATGAATGATAATGCAAGAAGGTGACATTATCTATTGTTTATTTTACAAAATTACAAGTAACTCATATTCTTGATAAAAGAAAAAAAATATTGATTTGACAGATTTGGAAATGGGCTAGTGGAAGAGATCCGGGCCCACGAGAAAAAGATAAAAGATGGGAAATTGGGTGTATTATAGGATCCAACTTCAAACATGTGAGAACTGTAGCCACTATTAGTTTATGTGACAGCTTTCAATTAGTACGAATGTAGGCTACGTGGCATCTTCACATGCCATATGTATTGCCCTTTTATTCACTTTGAGGTTGCTTCAATGGTGACCAAGAAATTGGGCTTGGAGAAGGGGGAAGGGGGGGTGACAAGTCAAATGTCACTTACCTTTTTGATGAATTTTTTCATGTGTTTTTTTGGCCGTTTGGTTGACATATAGAGGTCGTTAGTGCGTCGGATTGATAACGATACATCTTAATCTACACAGCTGATGGGTCCACTAAATTTGGCTTGGATTCGAGCTAACATAAGCTGTCACAACTCAATCTGATACTAGACATTCAACACATGAACCCAACCCACACGACCCATTAAAGTGGACTAGCCAACAACACACAACCCAACTAGACCACCCCCTTGGCCCACTCTATTGATCCAATGAATTTGAACTTAGTATGATTAATTAGCAATTAGTATTATGTGCACCACGACTATACTTTTGAACATTTAGTAAAAAAAATTGAACATTTTACAAAAAATGAACATTTAGTAAAAAGAATATGAACACGTCACAAAAATTGAACATAAACATGCAATTTTAATGTTCATATTTTATCAATAAATGTTCATTTTGTATACATTAAATGTTCAGTTTATATTACAAAACTATTGAATTATTACGAGTCAGTTCAAAATTTGTCTGACTCGTAATAATTCAAAAGTTGCGATTGTTCAGATTTTTTTACTAAATGTTCAAAATATTTTATTGTTCATATTTTTTTTACTAAAAGTTCAAAATTATAGGCGTGGTGCATTGCGATTGTTCAGTTTTTTTTTTTTACTAAAGGTTCAAAATTGTGATGTTCAGATTTTTTAACTAAATGTTCAAAATTCTTGATTGTTCAGATTTCTTTTACTAAATGTTCAAAAGTTAGGCATGATGCATTGTAATTGTTTAGATTTCTTAATTAAATGTTCAAAATTTGCGATGTTCAGATGTTTTTACTACATGTTCAAAATTTGCAATTGTTCAGATTTTTTTTACTGATTGTTCAAAAGTACAGGCGTGACCATGGTGCATCTTAAAATTTGCGATTAATTAGAACTATATTAAAATATCAAATTGGATATCATGCTTGTCTAATTATGTTCATCGTAACTTGATAAGCAAAACTTCAGCGGTACACTTGATCTCAGCCTTAATACCCATCTAACACACACTAACCTACCCAAACATAACCCACGACCTGCCTAAACAACCTACCCAACCAACAACCCACATAACCCGACCCTAACATACCCAGCCCGCACAATCGGCCACCTCTAGAAACTAAATTACATAGGAAAATTACAACATTTTTTAGAAGAATAAAAAAGGTATTGAAGAGGTTTATGAGGAATTACTTCTCATAAAATGAGGAAAATACATGAAAGGTGCGACTCCTATGGATATACAATTACAAACGTATAGGATGATTGTCTTGAATTGTTAACATACCCTTTCAATTTTATTTCTTCATCTCTTTAATTGACGTAAGAAAAATGTGATGTGAGTTTAACATACCAAAATTTATGTAGTGTAAAATGGTATTACACTTCTTCAGCCTAATGTTGTGAATTTAATGATATCAAATATTATTTAAGGCGCATAGTGAATAATATTAACAACTTGACTAGTCTATAGCTTCAAGTTTTGTGATATTTGTGACAATTCATTCATACTGCTTTTGCTTATGTTAAATGAGCTTTTATGGCTTTGACATAATCATAATTGAACCATATGAACAAAGTTATAACTTATAAGCCTACAACCTCATCTGGTGACTTGTCTTTGCTGATTGTATCATTAGTTTTTTCAGGTTTACTGGATTGGTAAACAGTCTGTTTAGACTAATTGTATCATTAGCTTTTTAGGATTACTGAATTGCCAACTATCTGTTTAGTATCATATCAGCAGGTTCTTTTCTTTGACAAAATAAAAACCTACATTGCAAGCCTCACCAATTTAACCCTCGATATTTGATCAAACCCAACAAAGGGGCAAAACTTGCAGTACTTTATACCGATACCAATCACCCATACACAAACAAGCAAGCTTGGGAAGATAGTGGATTAGTGGGGAACTCGCCAGGCCACAAAGCTCAGTAACAAATACTTGTGCTTGAGAGACGGGGATTCCATTGACATCTCCCCTACTCTCAAACAACGAGTTGTGTAGCCGTGCTGACAGAACTAGTAAGGTCTTTCTCCTTGCAAAAGATAAAAATAAACAGACAGCTCATATATATGCAACTGACGCCAAAAAACAACAAACAGTTTAGCATCATATCTTAGAAGAGCAGAAGCAGAGATGCTAAAAATAACTCCAATCTATTTTACACTATAAAACTACTCTTTATATATATATATATGACAACAATAAGTCCGCACAAAAGCTCATATACTCCTGTTACAAACATATCAAAATCCCCTACTAAACATTAGATCAGCTAAATTTAAGTAACTGACTAGGGCAAGGGATTTAAATAGTAAAAACCAGAAGCCTGTTTCCCATATGCAGATATCTAAAAAAAAAAAAAGTTAACAATGAAATTAAACTCTAAGCCTGCTCCTCCTGATTGCAAGCCTTGTCTGCCTCAGCCATGCTTTAGCTTAACTAAACCTATCCTGTTTCTATCCCAATCCAGCCAGACCTAAACCTTTCACCTGTACTGGCAGTAAACCGCCTTTGACTCCTTTTTTCTTTTGTTTTCTTTTTACCTTTTTTTTTTTTTTTTTTTGTTATTTTCCCTTTTTTTTTTTTTTTTTTTTTTGAATTTTTGATATATTTAACCTCATTGATATACAGATGACTAGAAAAAGTCAGAGAAAGACTCTAAACTCAGCAGCCACCTGACACCTTGATCAGATGGCAATGTCTTTCAGAGAAGACCAGACATTCCTCCAAAATGGCAGGCATTGTACAGTAACAGTCTACTTATCAACATCATCTATGACGGCAGAAGAACAGGTAGTCAGGGTGATGGACCTGAAGCTGTCTCAACCAGCTATCAGCTGCCTGTGAGAGCGAGTTCACTAATTGACGATCACTCCCACTGTTTGAGATCCACAAGGGCCCTCTGAATTTGTATGAAGAAAGTCCAAAGACTGGTAGAGAGATCCTTGGAATTCCATCAATCTCACTGGGATAAATCACATTTGGAGCTTGGGCAGCAGAAGCTCCTGCACAGAGACACAAAAGAAAAACTGGATTCAGTTCAAAGCCTTCAGACACTACAAGAAACGGCTTATTGCATCCTCGCAGTTACTAGCCCATAAAGATTCATTAAGCATTAACAAAGGGAAGAATAATTACAGCCACTGAAAAATAAAAGATAGCAAGCTAAACACTGAGGGAGATAGATAAATAAGTTGCAGAACAAACATAACAATGGCAACATAAGTTGAGCCACTGTCCTATTTTTCACCCACAAATTTGGCCATAATGGCATCAAACCTCACATGTTCTATAAATTCTATGAGTATAATTGAAATCCCTGTTCAACTATAAATAAGATAGTAATGTTATGTTACTCAGACTCTACATTTCACCTCAAGTACCCGTGTTGGACCCCCAATACTTAAGACATGGGTATGACACTAGGGCACTTCACTTTTAAGGATTTTTTTCACCAAACAGCCAAGTTGGATGCTTGGACACGTAACCATGTTGAAAATAGAAGCAATGTACCTCTAATTAATTCAGTAGATAGACTTGCTTCATCAAAAAGGTTTCCTTTTAAGTACTATGGAACTCTTAAGATCATTTAAAAAGTCTCTTTCGGTTTAAATATTACTCGAACTAGCTAGATTTTTTGCCAATTCGTGACATGGTTCTTACTTGGTGGTTACTAGATCAAGCAATCAGGTCGTTTGGGTTAGGTATGGGTCGAGTCATTTCAGGGTTAGTGGGCCATGGGTGTAAGAAAGGGTGGATATATTGAGGGGAAATGGGGCAGGATAGAATAATGTGTTTGCCTCTAATAAATCAAGTGGGAAGAACTTAAAAAAACACAGTTAAAAAAAAGAGGGAAAAAACATAGGAAGTATATCCTTTACAAGTTAAAAATTAAGAAAATACATTCTTACAAATCATTATATGTTTTGATATTTTATAATTTGAATTACATACAAAAATGTTTCATGTTATTCAAGATTAAATTGATTTATAATTATGTTATTCAAGTTTAAGCTATTTTATAGATAAGAATTAAATTTCAATGATTCAATATACTAAACACCTAATCCCAGCAAGTTATATAATTATACAATGGGTAAATGAGCAGAGAAAAGTATATCCGCATTCCGCAGATATGAATACCGCCCAAAAAAACAGCATGAAAAGGGTGCTATATGTTTAAATTACCAGTGACCAAATGAAAGAATAATCTAAGGGGTCAATTGGTTCGTTAAACTAGTATGATTGGTATGAAATCTCATACTTCCTCTTTTCTTATTTTATTGCACCATAGGGGTTGGGCACAAGTATTTTGGTAATGGAATAAAGGATGAGAGAGAAAGGGAAAAATACAAGATTGCCCTAGTGATGATATACATAAACTAAAAAATCAAGTGTTGAAAAGTAAGGATATATTTGGTATTTGTAGTGTGAACACAAATATTTCTTTTCCTAGAATAGAAATGGTGCAATATTTGTGATATTTCCTTATAAGGAAAGTGGTGCAAAGTGCAATATTAAAAGAACGGAGGAAGTATTTGGGAGGAATGATTCAAAGTCCCATACTAGTTTGAAGTTAATTGGTTTATAGTTGGAATGGTTTCTACATCTTACTAATGTTATGAAATGTGAATCTTAGGAGGTGAGGTGGGTATGAAATTCTTGGGAATGGGGAAGAGTTAGAACCCTCTTGGTATGAGGTTCCATAGCTAAAAAGCCATACCAAACAATAAAATGGATGGAATGAGCTCTAATCCCACTCAAACTCATTCCAACGGTCCAACTAAATGGGCCCTGGATTTCAATTTGCATGTTTACAAAATCTTGCACATACTAATGATAATTTGATTTTTATACTGCCATTAAGCTGAAGAGAACCAACTTCCACTTGGTTTCCTAATATATACTCAAATTACATTAAACACATTTTGTAGGGGCAATCGTGTATGGCAATTATTGTAGCCATGTGGGCTAACTTATATAATTAAAGCATACAAATTACTAAACTTTAAAAAAATAGAGAGTAATTAATGGTGGGGTAGTTTAAAAAGCGTTCAAATATTCTAATAACTCTTGCAGTCAGCCAAAAGTAACATAATGCCTTACCTCCCATTGGTGTGTACAAAGAGTGATAGGTCAAGAAACAAGCTTCTAAATCTTTCAGTGTCGGTCCCATAGGTATCCTATAGATTGGGTACCTAAAATAATTTATTTTTTTTAAAAAAAAAAAAAAAAAAAGCCCACATAAGTTAAAAACAATTTTATATAGCAAAGAAAGAACATGGTGACTGAAGCGGTAAGTACCATGCCACAGAAAACCAACTTGAGGAGAGTACGTCACAACTACGAAGTGACTTTAACTCCGAGAAACGCAATGCCAGATCAGATATCTATCGAAACAAATGACACAATTTTAAAAAATTAGTATGAGGAATTAAAAAAATATATATATAAATAAACAGATACAAGGCATCCTCCACTAAATGATAGAAAAGTAAAACAGCACTAGCCTTATCAGCCAAAGGTTCACGACAAAAGGGTGGATCATGTTCATAAAACTCGAACAACAGCCTTCCTTGAGCAGTCCCAGGTTCAGCCTCATCACTTGAAAAGCCCTCTTGCATCGCTGTATGCTGATCTCTCAATAATAATCTGTCCATTTTAAGAGTAACATCACTAGGATGGTTATAATGACTCCGTTGGCCCCTTGAGCAAGCTAAGCCCTTGTCACGCTCGGAATCACTGCTTCCATCACTACTTGAGTCCCTGCTAAAACAGTCTGCGTCACCGTCCTCACTAGTGCGCCTGATCCACAAAGAATCATAACATCACAGTCACACAAATAATTCCAATCATTTTTAAATCTATTACGTCAACCTATGGGGTATACAAAAATTTACATTAAGGTCAAAAGGGAGAAGCACCAAAAAATACATATAATATATTTGACAGGTAGATGACACAAAAACAAGACAAAAAGTAACACTTAGCAATCCTAAAAGATTAGAAATATATGGCCAAAAAAAGGGAAGAAAAAGAAAGAAAGAAAGCAAAGAGTAAAAATATACTACCTTGTAGTATAAATTAGAAGTGGAGTGCATAATGTATGCTAAGAGGCACATTGGCCAGGGAAGTGTAGCTAAGTACTGTACATTTTTCCCATAAATTGATTCATAGATTATGCATAAGTAGACAAATCAAAACTTAAAATAAATTGAAAGTGAGCTGAAAATTATAACTTTATGCAATGGTAAATGCAGCAAGATAAGCATGTTATCATGGCAAAAGACAAGATTACATATTTCAATTTCCACATCTGCTAGTATTACCTCATCAATAAAATGACATTACTGGAAAATTTTCATTATAATAAGACATTAAAAAACGCAGCTAACATGTACATAGTCAACATAAATAAGGAAAAATAGTAGCGCAGTAGAGCAACATGAACCCTTCTTAGTTCTAACTCAACAATATAATAACAACGCCTTAGTCCCAACATAATTTGGGTCAACTAAAATGAAATAAGAATCCGCAGCAACACACACACACATAAAATAAAATAAAACAAAAATAAAAAGAAGGGAAGTGCACAGTGAGACCCAAAAGGAGGATATAATAAAAATAATTTGAAAAAATTTATAAAAGAGGGCCAGGGGGGATCCAATAAAAAAAGGAAACACATGCGAGTAGAAACACTATAAAAAGTTAATAAAAAGAGTTTGCACAACACAACGAGTTGGTTGGTGGGAGGGACTAGTAATAACAATATAATAACATACACGTAAAAACATCTCTTCCTTACAAAATCAGTGTAATCTAATAAGTAGAATCATAGTTTGCACAACACAATGAGTTGGTTTGTGGAAGGAACAAGCAAGCCTTGATTCAACAATGGATACATGCAAAACAAGTGTGAATAAAAAAATCTATTTTTTGTGTTTTCACTTGTCAGTAGCAGAGCACCTTAGTATATGTCATAAATAAACACAATTTTTTAATAAATAAAGTAAACGTATAGATAAAAGCCAAAAAAAACTTCAGATATAACTACTCCAATATTTTTAACATTAATAGAGGCGCAAAAGTTATTAATGATTAGAAATTCCCACGCAGCTACACGTGTTACACAGAGAACTTAAAAGAGAAGCATTTGTTTCAGTTCGAGTTTACGTCACCAAAATGATATTAATTGTATAAGAATCAAGTTTTGTCTTTACCATAACGGTCAAGTAGGCATAAAAGTTCACCAGATAAACAACGGCATGCACGTGCTTGCAAAAGAGGAAAACCATCATTTAATATAGCACACATTAAATCTGGCAGATTCACCCTGAAACCCTCATATATGCACGTGGGCGTAAAAGAGGAAAACTACATGAAGAAAACGATAACACCAGATGTGCAAATTAATCCCCATCCCATTAAGAAGAGTACCATTTGTGAGCAGCAGAACAAGATCCTTAACCAATTGCTTCCTATAATCAAATTACACATTTATTTTTAGATTACACAATTCTGAAACAGATCAGACTCTTTCGCCTTTTATTACTACGGTGTACTAAACTTTCATGCAATGACTAAGAGACTAGAAACATGAAGGGAAAAATGGCAATTTTCCAAGAATTCCGTAATCAAGAATGATGTATTTCTCAAAGATGTTTAATCTGAATACATTCTAATTGGTAAATAAAAGAAACTATGACAAAACCCAATGTCTTTGCCAGATTTTCCTGAAGTTCCTGTTTCACGTGACACAAGTGACTCAATACTGCCTACATAAACATGCACGGCATAGTGACATACAGTACCACAGAGGCATAGAGTTTACTGCTCCTACCTTTCAACTATCACCAATGAAGATATAATGTCTAGGAGCAGTAATAATACACTCTTCAACCACCAGGCTTATCACAAGGTTAAGTCTAAGGGTACATTACAAGAATTTCAAGAACAAAAGCTTGATGTAACACGAAGGAGATACAGTGTAATCTAGGCTACTAGAAACAAAACTCAAGCAATCATTAAAGCTTAAAACACATTTTAGTATTTTAATAAAGAGCATAACAGAACTACAGAAGAAAGGAACTAGCATGGACCCTCCACATAAAGTAATTTAGAATGAAGCAACCCTGTCAATTCTTTACTTAAGCCCTAGTTTACCAAAAACATACCATTAGTGCACTACAGAAATACTTTAATATTTCTTAGAGTACAGATTAGGGAATAAAGAGACTAGTTACAGTGTCCAGGATTTTAAGATTTGTCACAAAAGACATTTTGATAAAAACTTATAAAACAGAAATAAAATGTAAAAATCAAACAAAATCAAAGGGGTAACCCGTGCTTAATGATTGTGAGCATGACAAACAAACCATACACCCCAAAAATGAAACATTACATAACATACAAAACCTCAAATTCAAAACTCTAACCCTAATCAAAACTTCTACAAAACCCTAGAATCAATCCTTCTTAAACCCAGAAGATGAAGAAAACGATAACAACACAAGATGCGCAAATTTATCTCCATCCCATTAAGAAGAGTACCATATGTGAGCAGCAGAACAATTGCCTTAACCAAATTGCTACCTATAATCAAATTACACATTAATTTTTAGATTACACAAATCTGAAACAGATCAGAATCTTTCGCCTTTTATCACTACGGTGTACTAATCTTTCATGCATTGACTAAGAGACTAGAAACATGAAGGGAAAAATGATAAGTCCAAGACTTCCGTAATTAAGAAAGATGTATCCCTCAAAGATGTTTATCTGAACCCGTGGCGGATCCAGAAATTTCGAAATGGGGGGCCATTTTGAACTTACATAACGACATTTTAATAAAAACTTATATAACAGAAATAAACTGAAAAAATCAAACAAAATAAAAGGGGTAACCCGTGCTTAATGATTGTGAACACGACAAACAAACCATACACCCCAACAATGAAACATTACATAACATACACGACAAACAAACCATACACCCCGACAATGAAACATTACATAACATACACGACAAACAAACCATACACCCCGACAAACATACAAGAAAAGGCAATTTAAATAAACTAACATAATACACATATAACTACTCTCAAGCAATAGTGGAAAGAAAATCACATGAACCATTACCCAAATCACAGCTAACAACCTAAAATTCATATTCCACTACCAAATTAATATGATGGAATCCATGAATTTCAAAGTTGCTATAAAAAACAAGCCAAATGCATGATCTCGGAACGGCAATTATATACAAACATCAATGAGCAAAACATAAGATATTTCATTGAACAACAAAGACAACAAACAAACGGAACAGAGAATAATCAAAGTATTATACCTCCTCGACTTAACATAAATTTGGATGGCAGACAAGGAAGGTACATAGTACTGAACAACAGAATCACTGCCATTCAAAACCAAAGGAACTCCAGCACCATAAGCACTCCATTCCTTGAATGACTCCCACAAGTCACTCAGCATGAAGTAAGGCTGGTATTCCACATCACAAGTCCTCCACCCTCTCACAGTAGTCTGCAAAAACCCACCATTTTCATCAGCAAAAAACACACATTTAATCAATAAATATTAACAATCACATAAAATGATAAAGTTTTTTTTCCTGGAACAACCTTGGAGAGATACTGAGCATTAACAGAAGGAGTAATGGACTCAAGAAAACGTTCTACATTACTCAAAGGCAACGCCACGGGTTCAAAAGCCGGCAAGGCGGCTGGCACCGGGGTCTGTTCAACCCGGTTGTCAGGTTCCCTACTTCCTGTAACCACAGACTTCTCTCTGCATTGACTTCCTCCTGCTAACCCACCATTAACAACATCACTTTGAGTTCTTTGAAGATGAGGGTTCTTATGATTTTGATTAAAATTATTTCGGCCTTTCGCCGGAATGTAGAACCGATCATCGTTACGACTCCGATTAAATTGTAAGCCCGCACCTAACATTGTTTTTTTCTGCTTCTTTTTCAAACTAAAACCTCCGTTTTTCCCCCAAAATCCGGACACCAAAATTCTCAAACCAAAAAAAAAGAAAAAAAACCCAAATTCAGAGCTCTAACCCTAATCAAAACTTCTACAAAACCCTAGAATCAATCCTTCTGAAACCCACAAAATCAACCTCAAATTCAACCTTTCGAATCACCCCCACCGATCTACCCAAACCCCAGAATCGAATCGGCTCAAAACCGAAACGATTAAAGATCGGATAAAAAACCCAATCAAACCAACAAAATACCCAAATCAAAACCCTAGATTATATCAAAATAAAAAAAAAAAACTCAAAGTCAAAACGATTAATAATTGATTTTTATTCTTTTTTAATAAAAAAAAAAAAAAAAAAAAAAAAAAAAAAAAAAAAAAACAAGAACAAATTGACCGACCACTGAATGAATTTCGAAAGAGGAGAGAGAAAAACAGGAATTCGAAAACTATTTAAAAAATTTTGATTATTTAAAATATAATGTAAGATTGAATTGAAGAAGAAGGAAGAATCGAAAATCAGGAAAAAGATGGGAAGAATGACAAGGAAAGAGGTGAGAGAAAGAAGAAGTGAGTGTGCTGATGAATATAAGGATGGGATTGTGTTGAAAGGAGGAGGAAAACGACACTCACCTTTTTACGTAGTATTATTTTTTTAATTATTATTATTATTTCTATTTATTTTTGCTTTTTCTTTAATTTATTTAATGATGTCGTTTTGTGTTTCATTTTTAATTCATTTAATTAATTTCCTTTTTTGTTAAAAATTTGAAAGTAAGTTGTTTCTTGTGGGCGACTTGGCCGATGAGGTTTCCCAAGTCACGTTTTATGTTGTTCTATGGAGTGTGTTCTCAAAAAAAAAAATGAAGTGTGTTACATTTTTCTGTTTTAAAAAGTTATTACTCCCTTTGTTTGTTTGTTTGTGTTACACCTTGATAAATCATGCATGACAAGATTGACAACAATTAATGCTTTGTTTCTCTCAACCAATTTTTAATATTCCGTTTCTTCAAAAAAAAAAAATAATAATAATATTCTGCATTTCGTATTATACTGAGTATTCTATTAAAAAAAATCAGTAGTTTTGAACAAATATAATGGAAATCACTACAATTTTTTTTTGGGAAATTTTCACCGGTAACACCCAACTTTCGTTTTTTCTCAATGGTAGAATGCAAAATTTTGGATTATCATTGGTAATCACCAATTAGCAATACTAAGGGCTTGTTTGGCATCATTTTTGGTTTTCAAGAAAAAGTTGTTTCCACTTTTTTGTTGTCAGTTTTCAAAATTATCATGATTTTAAGCAGTCTAAATATTTTTTGATTCATTATGTGACATATATAATATACTTTTAAAAAACAAAAAACCAAAAAACAGAAAACCACAGCGATGCCAAACGAACCCTTAGTTACTGGTAACATTAATGAAAGTTTTATTTAAAAACTTAACCATGGTTAAAATGTTAAGTGGGAAATAAACTGCGAAATGACTAAATTGACCCTATTTATTTCCCTTAACCACTTCTGTCTAATCAAATGAATTTAACACTTCTCGTTTCATCATTATGCAGTTTGGATTCCCTTTTTTTTTCTTTGAAAACCCCCTTTCTAAGAGATTATATAAATTAATTATTTTCAGATGTTGTCACGACCACTGTTAGTCCTCTCCATAGCAACAACTTTCTCTGACAAATCAGATTAGGTGAGCTCTACGGATGATCACCATGATTCTCATGTACCTTCTGTACAGCCCCATGTTGATGTAAGGTAAACCAATAGCAATATAGCATTCACTTTACAATATTGGTTGTATAAGGTCAGATAAACGAATTTGTTGCAATATGATGATAGTGTATTATTGAAATTAGCCGAAGCCTCGGTGCTTCAGATGATCAAATTCTCACATAAACTAAAATTAATCAATAAACCCAGTAGTTCATCCCCAAATTAGATCGAAACCCACCAAATTAAACTCAAAATCAGATCGAAAATTGGAAGAACAAGTGATGATTGGGTCAAGTGAACCTAAATTAATCGAACCCAGAAAAATTGAACCTTGAATTACCCACGATTGATAAAATACAGATAAATTGGTAATTGTAGGCGTCGCTCGAAGTGCGCCTACGTTAAAGCATGTGGTGAATATGCTTGGCACTCTTAGGAAGTGGGAGTTGACGTATACAATTAGGGACAAAGAAAGTAGGGAGCCGCCAACAAGTTTTTAAGGAACTTGTAAACCGTTCACGGATCATAAAAAGGCAACCACGATAAGGGACAACGATAGGCAACAACGATTGACCCGTGAAGGTTACACCCCATTCATAATCCATGAGATTACTAACTCCATATGGTTCGGAACCACGAAAGGAGGATCGGAGATGATTGTACGAAGTGATTCATGGAGTCACATTCGCCCGTATTGGCCTCTACTCGATTCTTATAGTGAAAAGTGATTCCTACGATCTCAAAGGCATACAAACAAAATATTCAATTTGCTCCAAACTATTATTAAGCTAAATTGGTTTAATATTAATGCAACACATAATTCTAAAATATTGTGATCACTTCAATTAACAACAAGATTTAAAAGGAACCTAAACCGGCTGTCCAAATTATCTTATTAGGCGTGATTTTCAATTACATATTCCCTTTAACATGCAAAATGGTGATCATAACAAATAATAGAATAAACATTAATATTGGAAGCAATTCAATAATAATTCTAACAATACAAAATCGTTAGAAAAATAATAGAAATAAAAGGAACATAATTCTTACTTTGGTTCTGTTTGTTTGCTACTACAAAATAATAAACGAGTTAGTAACTTCAAGGAAATAATAATAAAACAATAATTAAATTAAATTAAATAGAATTGATTTGGGCCAAACCCTCAAACAGTTCTACCTTTCACGCCTTGGCTTAAGGACAGAACCACGAGTGAAGTATGGACTCCTTGGAGTACTTGAAGAAGGAATTTTGAAAGAAGAAGGGTAGGCTAGTGTTTAGGCTAGAGCATAGAAGAGAGAAAAAATAGAGAATTAATTGATGCCCCGTACATCAGAAATGAGGGGGTATTTATAGAAAAAATGTGTTAAGGGAACACACGGAACCCTAAAATGATAAAAACCCTAAAAAAGTATCCCGCGACACGGCAAAGTGTACCGTGACACGGGAAATCCCACCGTCAGACGAGAAACATTCCCGTGACACGGTGCAAATTTTGTGTGACGCAGGAAATATTTAGTAAACGGGGGAGAAAACGCGTTAAGGGTTTACGCGAAAAGGACACAGAAATTCCCGTGTCACAGCAGGTTTCCCGTGTCACGGGAAATCCTACCGTCAGACGGGAAAGTTTCTCGTGACACGGTGAACTGCTGCCGTGGCGCGGGAATTTTCAGTCCGCTTTTCCATCTAAATTCATTTTTAACCCTAATTTCGTTTAGCATTTTAAGTGTCGATTGATAATTTCGGGCCTTTTTCTGATTTATTATTATTTGGGCTAGAATAAGAAAATAAGTAAATAAAATAAATAAAAGGTTTGGGCCAAAAATAAATAATAAAACAATAAAATAAATAAAAGGTTTGGGCTAAAATTAAATAATAAGTTTGGGCTGAAATTAAAACTATGCTTTTACCAAACATCAAGAATAATCCATGGACTATTCAAAAATACGAATTTAATCAAATACGATTTTTTAAGCACTCTCGGGATTAAATACTGAACCCGACCAATAGTGGCGGTGAAAGGTTGTTCATCATCGGGTTTGGTTTTGGGGAGACATTTTTAGGTGACTACAGTAACTCAATCTATAATCATCTGACTAAAACTTCAATCAATTCAAGATGATCAATTTATTGGATTGGATACTTTCGTTGACCTCCTGTCTCATTCCCTATGCTATCTTATATTTCTTATTTTGTTTAGCCATGGAAGTATTAAGATAAATTGAGAAGAAGAAGAACAGAGAATACGAATAGAATTGGGGGTTTAGGGTTTATATAAAGGGGTAATTGATTAAGGAGGGAAAGCAGCATATAACTTTGGAGGGAAGTGATTTTTTAGAAGGATAGGTTTGTAATTGTATTATTTGTAAACCATGGTTAGTCAATAATTACGTAAAGGTTTAATTAATGTTACCAGTAAATTATTAATACTAATTGGTGATTACCAATGATAATCCAAAATTTTGCATTCTAACATTGAGAAAAAACAAAAGTTGGGTGTTACCGGTGAGAATTTCTCCTTTTTTTTAATTGGTGTATAGATAGCACAAGGACAGTTAATGAGAATCTATTAACTATTACTAAAACAGAAAATTGCTGACATCATGCTCTCCTCAAATTGTATACGTGTCGCTCTCTCATAAAAAAATTTCCCGCCTAATGCACTTATGATGTCATATATATTTTTGGTTTTTTTTTTTTTAAAGAATAGTTTTTTTTAATCATTTCTATTTCAATAAATAAATCAATAATTTTTTTGGTTGGAATTAAATAAAATTGATATTGAGCTAAAATGTTTTAGGTAACTATGACATTTTTTTTAAAAAAAAAAATTTGTAAGGTTTTCCTATTATTGTGCAAGCAACCTAGCTATGAAGTCATGTAATAATAATATGGATATTTGTTATACAAAAATGAACTAATGTTGTCGTTAAATGTTACCACTGTTTCGCGTATTTCCAAAGTGCTTCAATTTATTCATTTATTTTTGGGTTTTTCTACATAGTACCCTTGAGATATTCATTTTTCTAAGCTTTGCCCACCCATTTTCAAAATTCCACAATATAACCCCAAGGTACCTTTAGTGTTTATGATTTAATCCCCCACTAATCCTAAAGTTAACACCGTTAACTTTTGTTAAAAAATCTATTTTTTTTTAAAAAAAAAAACCCTCCCTCCTACAAAACCACCCACGCACAACCAACCCTTCCCTCCTTCAAACCCACCCACCCACCGGACTTCACCCAAGCCACCGCACTTCACCCAAGCCACCGCACCCACCCTATGAACCGCATCCACCCTGTGAACCGCACCGCCGAAACAACAGCAATTTGCCGCCAATTCGAGCACTAAAAATCTGATGCGTGAACCCTAAAGGACGAAAAACTCAAATCCTTTACCCGGCCTTTCACCCTTAAAATGGCCGAAATCGACCATTGAAACCCCGAATGGTCGATTTGGTTGTTTAAAGGGTGAGGGAAAAAGGGGGTGCGTGGCTTTGCATGGTAGTGGTTGGGGCTTAGGTGTTTTGGGTTGGGCTAGGGTGGTGCGTCAGCCGCAGAGTTTGGGGTTGGGCTAAGGTGGTGCATCGGTTGGAGTAGGTGGGGATGGGAGTGCCGGTAGCTGCTGCCGGCAGTGGCTGTGGTGGGGCTGGGTTCAATTTTCTTCATGGTTGTTGGTGTGTGGCGGTTGTGCTAGTTGTGGTGGTTGTTGGTGTGTGGCGGTTGCTAGGTGTAGCGGTGTCTAGGTGCGTTAGTTAGGTGGTTAGGGCTGGGTCGTGAGAGTGTGAGGGAGGCAACATAAAACTAACGATAATAGCTAACAACAACTTTACGGCAGGGTTACATCGTAGACACTAAAGTTACCTTGGGGTTACAGTGTGGAATTTTGAAAATGGGTGGTTACAACTTAGAAAAGTGAATACCTCAGGGGTACTATGTAGAAAAACCCTTTATTTTTTTATTACAGCACAAGGACAGTTACATGTATTTTTAATTTGTATTTCGAACTCTTAGGTATATAAACCCGTAAGCATATGGTTTGACTAGATCAGATTGACTTTCATTTTTATATTTTGTTACTATGTAGTTTATGATGAAAGATGTGTTTTTATGATCTAATATATAAGTATGTACGGGGAAATAATAAATAGAAACACTTTATTTCATTCTAATAATTTTTTCAATCCGTGCATCGCACAGGTCTAATCTAGTTGATCCTAAAATTTCTTGAAATTGAGAAAGAAGCTCTAATCATACTTCATACTTGAGTTATCCCTCACTCTTAGTAGAAATAAATTTAAGTTTAGTAAACAAATAAGAATTTCAATTTTGGGCACGTCAATTGTATGGAATGGGGTAGTATATTTCTCTTCACTCATTATCCATTATTAGGTTGTGATTTCTTCATCTTATTTTTGCTAAATTAAATTATTATTTTTTTACAAAATAATACTTAATGTTATTTATTGGAAAAATGTAATCTAATAATCCCACCTTTATGTCAGTATTCCATAAACAATCCCACCTTTTGAAATTCCAGAAACAATCCCACCTTTGACATAAATCTTCCACTAACGATCCCATTGACCTACAACCTGTCAAACAGATTGATTTTTTTTTTTTAAAAAAAAACATTCTTCTCAAGCCACCAGCCCACTACCATGGCCACCCCAACACTCACACCTTACCACCACCCCACCCACCAAGCCACGCCGGAATATTCTATAACCACCCCCAAAACCCAACCACAGCCCCGAAAACCCCACCCATAGCCCCAAAAAACCCCACTCAGCCCTAAAACTGAACCCTCAGCCCCAAAATACTCTACCCTATCCCCGAAAATTCTACCCACAGGCCCGAAAAATGCCACCCATCTTGAAAACTCAACCCCCAGCCCTAAATACTCAACCCCGACAGCCCCAATTGCCTCTCAATTCGATTTTCGGTTTGAAATTAAAAGCAAATTATGATTTCAGTCATCTGAAAAAATCGAATTGAAAGGAAAATTGATGAATTTAGAGGAGAGAGAAACGTACCCAAGAGAAGAGAGAAAGACAAGGAGAAAGAAGGGTTCTAGTGCTAGAGTAGTAGCGTGCGAAGAATAAGAGCGAGATATGGGCTGCGGTTTTTGGGGAAGCAAGGCGGCTACAGTAGGGGTTAGATTTCCGGAGAAAGTAAGAGCGGAGATAGGGAGGGGATACGGTGGCTGGGATGGGGACGAGATATGGTGGCGTGGCTAAGGCTGGGGTTTTTGGTTTTTTTTTTTTCTTTTTTAATTAGTTTTGTTTTTTAAATTATTATTAAATATTAAAATAAATCTATTAAAATCTGACACGTGTCTTATAACCTAAGAAAACCGATTAATAAAATAATCCAACCAGTTAGGGACTGTTAATGGAAGATGGAGGTCAAAGGTAGGATTGTTTCTGGAATTTCAAAAGGTGGGATTGTTTATGCAATGCCAACTAAAGGTGGGATTATTAGATTACATTTTTCCTTATTTATTCTCTATTGTATTTGTTTAAAGTTGTTAATTTATAATTATTATTATTTTTACTGAACTGTAAATATTTTTACTAAAGTCAAGTTATTTTTATTAAATATTACTGTATTTTTTTTTAAGAAGAAGATAACAAGGCCTTAATTTTAAATTTTTAATTTTTATAACTTATGTTTTTTCAAATTCATTAATTTTGAATAAAGTTTTAAATTCACTATCTTTTCTTTACCACTTTTTATAACCAAAACAAACTCAATCTTTTATTAATACTTGGGTGGCTAATGTGTGCGATACGTGCACCATAATTAGCTATGTTTAGGGAGCTCTAATTGTTGAAAACATTACTGCAGGAAAATATGTAAACATTATTATTTGTAGGGGTATAAATGCTTACAATCCAAGAGTGAGAAAAATTAACATTAATAAGGGCAAATAAGTAAAAAAATACTTTAAAGGGTATATATAATTGTCTAAACACTATTCATAAGAGTTATTCTCAATCTTTATAAAACGTAGGGATTTTTTTTTTTTGCAATAGTGTTCACTAATTTGAATTATTCTTTGCAAAAGAGGATATGAAATTAAATATCCTACTATGACTTAGTGCCAAGGCATATGGTGCTAAATCATGTGTCAAAACTGGAGGTTTGTTTTAATTTCAAATCTTGCATGGAAACATTTAGACTCGTTTAGGGCAGCCAGAAATATTAAATAAAGTACAAAAAAACTTTATTAAGGTAAATACTAATCTTCCTTATAAGTCGGAACCATTTTAAGTCCGGCTCTTAAATTAACCAAACTAAGTTCAAACTAAATTCATTTAATTAAACCAATTAAATCATATGAACTTAATATGGGTTGTTTACAAAGCAACAAAAATCATAATCTATAGTCACATAATATTTTTTTGGCAATGCTTTATGATCTTCAGCCTAAGAATCTAAGATAATCAAATTATATATTTAAACCGCGAAATATTCACTATATCATACAAAGATTAAAGTACATACAAGTTTTAAAAAAAAAACCGTATATACATAATGCAAACCTATACAACTTCAAGTTCTAACATTGATGTCTCACCAGTCACCACTATGTCATATCAAATTTCATTTTGCAAACAAAAGATCAAAATTTATTGAATAATAATATATGTGAAAAGAATAATAATGAGAAGAAGATTGAGTCATGAACTAAATGTATAATTGTTTAGTTAAGCTCATATTTTCACACAAAGGTATCATTGTTTTAATTAGTATTAAAAAACACAAAAGCTAAAAAAACGCTGCAGGGCGTTGCATAAGCTAGCTAAAAGTAGAAAAATTAAATTTAAATTAACATTAAATATACCGATCGACGCATGATTTTGTCGTGCTTTTCCAAATTAGTACCACTTTAGGTAACATTTTAAATGTTTATCCAATGCCCCGAGTGCGTTCGTTAGCAAGATCCTTAAAAAAAATAAAGACAAAACGTATCATCAATTATTTTTTATTTAAAGTGTAATGATATTAACTAGTATAAATCCCGTGCAATGCACGGTGTTTTACAATATTTTATTACGAATTACAATGTTTAGTTATTATTACAATAATTATTTTTAAAAATGAATTACATTACTGAACATAATAAAATAAAGGAAAATGCTATACATAGCCCTTAGGGCTATATATACGCATTAAATTTACACTTGAAAATCGTAAAAAGTTAAGAAATCATCAAAATATAAACACTAATTACACTGATTTACGCGTGTTTTTGTCATAAATTCCTAATTTTATATAATTTCCAAGAATGTATTTAATGCTTATATATAGCCCTTAGGGCTACATATAGCATTACCCTAAAATAAATTCATTATATACTATACCTACATTATAACAATAAAATCAAGGTCAACATGTCTTTAAAAAAAAATCAAGGTCAACACCCGTGCGATAGGCACATGGGTAATTACTTGATTATTTGTTTCATTTTTAGTGAAATGGTGGAGAATTTAATTTTTGTTATATTAATACTATTGTTACGATTATTTAATTAATCATTTAGGATTGCATTATGTATAATTTAATTAATTATTTATTAGGATTGCATATTTGTATTATATTTACAAAATGAGGTGCAATGTTAATAAAAGTGTTGTAAATATGGAAGAAATCTAAAGCAATAGTATAAAAGAAAACCAAGTAAGATCGAAAAATTGATCTTACAAACAAAGGAACAAAACGGTGTGTCGTGATGCAAATCACTGACTTGAAAACGAAATTCTGGCGCAACCACGATACTCAATTGTATGAGTCGGCACGTACCCTAATGTTAACACACCACTTCCACACAAAGGCACTTTTGGGTGGAAGGTTGGAGTCAAGTATCTTATGCCCAAAGAGGGATGTGTTTAGGCTATTGTGTTTGATAATTATTTTCCAGTGTAAATTCAAAAAAAATCAACCTTCAATTTATAATCATGAAAAGAGGAAGATGGAAGATCAAAGGGAATATCTTCAATCAATTGAGGGAAAATATCAGAATTATAATGGTGAATAAAACACTATAATTAATCATCCTCTTTAATGGGGGTTACAAGAAATCAAATCAGAAATTAAGAAAGAGAATCCAAGGAAGCCATATGAATTCCAATGGGCGTCATCGTGCTCGATCGGGCGGAGCTCACCCGGTCTGGCAAGCACCTAGATAAAATCCGGTTTGCTCCCACACCCAGTCGGGCGATCACTCCTCTTTTACCAAACGTCCTCTCGCACCCTGTCGAGCGGAGTTCGCCCAATCAGGCAAGCACCCAGCCAAAAACTAGGTTGCTCTCGCCTCCGGTCGGGCGGTAGAGCTCCGGATTTTTCCTGCCCTTCTTGCTCCTGATCGGGCGATGCTCGCCCGGTCAGGCGCCCGTCCCAGACTTCTTTGAATTTCCTTTCTTTATTCCAACAAAAAGTACAGATTCTTACAACTTCATTTATTTTTGTTGAAAATTGTTGATGGGTTTATTCTTGAAAATAAAATACAAAGTGCAACATACTAGGGCTGAGCAAAACTATCTGATTATCCGATAATCAGTGGCAGATCCACCCTTTTGCAGGGTGGGTCACGTGACCTAGCAAAAAAACAAAAAGTTTATAAATATTAAACATTGCAATTAAAAATCATATATGTTCACTAAACTAGTGGTTGAGGCATTACATTTCTAGGTAATGATCATGGGTTCAATACCCACGAGCAGCATTAATTTTCGGTTATCAGATCGGATATTGGATATCCGAAATTTCGGGTATCGGATATCGAATAAATATTTCAATTTTTAAATTTTATCCATATCCGAAAACTCAGCTTACCCTAATTTCAATATTTGTTCCCTCACACTCAGTCACTCACATATCCGTCCGCCTCTCTCTTCTCTTTCCTCTCTTTTCTCAGATCCCCGACAATTCTCATATATTTCACCATCGTTCAAAGCGGCTTCCTTCACTCCTCCATTTGAAGCGTCGGCTTCCCTCACTCCTCCACTTGAAGCGTCGGCTCCCCTCACTCCTCCACCAGAAGCGGAGGCTTCAGACTCCTCCACCAGCACAACGCGTCCTTTACTCCTTCACCAGATTGGCAGGTGTCCGTGCTCCTCCACCAGCAACGGCTAGTACTCTCGCTCCTCCACCAGCGGTGGCTAGTTCCTTGAGCTACTAAGGTATTAAGGTAATTAACCCTTTTCCTCTTTTGTTATAATTTGTAATTTTTATTAGTTAATTGGGTTTGTAGGTTTGATTTTAGAAACCAATTTCTGGGTTTTTTGAGAACATTCGGACCCCTGAACTTGCTCTGACATTTTGGACCTTTTCTGCCTACCGCCTGTTCTGACAAGCCGACTGCACCGGATTTCCAGAACTTCATCAACCGTCACTCGTTCAGGTAACTCAGTTCTCTTACTCTTAATTTTCTTTTTATTTTCTGAAATGGCACCACGGAAGCACACGACACGACCTAGGTTAGTGATCAGCCGGTCACCTGGGACGACTGAATCTAGGACTAGGAGTGCCGCCTGCCCTTTTCCGGACCCATCTTTGCCCTTTATACAAAGTCCGACTGTATCTGTGTCTATGCAGAGCAGGATGGCTAGAACGAAAAAGACAGCTAGGATCTCAAATTCAGACGGCTCCTCCCACAGGGTGCCGCTTAGTGAAACATCTGACCAGGCGCCAGATGTGGAAGTGAAACAAGGCGGCCTGGATGCCGGCAATTCTGTGGGGGGAGTCATAGTGACCCCTTCCCATTTAACAGTTAACAAATCTGCTCCTTTTCAAAGAGAGGAGGCGGGCCCCTCCGGGAGAGGGGAGGAGTCGTCCTCTTCAGACTCGTCGGAGGACGATTCCGAGTCAAGCTCTTCTGGCCATGCTTCTTTGGGTACAGAAGAGAAAAACAGCTGCCTGCAAGAGGCGAGACTTTCTCACGCAGTTGAGAAGGGGGACAATTGGGCGGAACCATCCGCCTCTTACCGAGAGCTAAATACCCCCTACTACTGCACGGTACCTCGGGGTCGAATCACAGCCATGCAAGAGAAAGTGGAGAGCTTTATTGCAAACCACACCATGGGCCCCGACTTTCTAGTGTTTGTGCCGGATCCAGAAGACACAGTCGTCTGGCCGGCTGGTTCTAGTTATGAAAGCGCCTGCTTTGGCTGCTACGAGGCGGCCATCAAGGCAGGGCTTCGCTTCCCATTACATCCGGCTGTTCAGCGGATTTTGGATGGGTATGAGTTGGGGTTATGGCAGTTAGCCCCAAACTCCTGGGTCAACGTACTCGGCTATGTGGCCGGGTGCGAACTGCACGGGGTGGAGCCGAGCTTCGAGGCTTTCGCCCATATGAACTATCTCAGCCGGACACCTAAGACAGGCAGTACCGGCTGGTATCAATTGACAAGCCACAGGGGCTACCTCATGACAAGAGGTAAAGCACACAAGTGGAAGGACTGGCGGAGCACCTTCCTCATCATTGAGAGTTCAGACATTGAGCAGAAAAAGCGCTTCAATAGGTGGAACAGGAATCCGCCCCTTCTTGCAGGCGGCCGTAGCATGCCGCCTATTCCCCCCAAGGCTAAGAAAAGAGATCCTTGATAAAGGACTCTTTAAAGTAGAGTCGAGGGTCGACTCTACTTCAGGGGTACGAGAGAAAGTACCCCTGCACTGCGTCCCGAGCTTCAAGTGGCTCTATGACGAGTACTTTTTGGCCGCCTGCGGCCTCAGCAGTCGGTGCTCAAGAGGTAGTCGGCCTGTCGAATACTCTGTTGTTCCATACATTTGTTGTTTATCTTTTATTAACTTTGCTGTTTGTTTTTGCAGCTGACGCCATGAGCAAGATCACCGCCTCCAAGACTGCGGCGGCCATGTTGCGGGCCTCTATTATGCAACAAGCTTCAACCGACTCCCCCAAGAAGGGGGCACCCTTGGTGAGCTCCGAACCTTTCACCCTCTTTTTGGAGTGTTTATGCATATACTGACTTTTTTCTTCTTTTTTAGACGGGTGCTCCAAGAGCTTCATCTTCCCAACAGCCGGACCCCAAGGCCCGGAAGACGACTGTTGGGAGATCTCCTGGTTCTGCCAGGAAACAGGTGGCGGCTGAGAAACAGCCGGCCACTTCTTCTAAAACTCCAACTGGGCCGCCTAGAGGTATGAAGTTGTCCTTGTAAATTTTAGACTTGCTCCCTTTGTTACTAAGTCTAATCCGTTTGTTAATGCTTGATGCACCCGGCCCCCAGGAGCCTGACTTGGTAGACATGGCCAAGTCTATGATCAGGGCAGTTCCTCCAGCTGAAAGGGAGGCGGTCAGGGGTGTCGGCACCCTTGACCTTGACGGGATTGCAGGGGTCCTTGCTGAGGTATACTTAGCATATTTTTGAGTATTTGAATTTCTGGACGCCTGTTTTCTTTTTTGTTTGGAAACTGACGCCTGTTTTTTGTACTTAGGCCCTGCTTCGAGTTAACGGCCTTCGCAAGCCGCTTGATCGGAAGAACAAAGAGGTAAAGGCTGCAAAAGCTATGGTCGCCTCTGACTGTGATAAGGCAATGTTTCAAATTGCCCAAAATGAAGTACTGACCATTGATATTCTTTATTATCAGGCGCAAGCTACCGCCGCTGTTCGGGCTCAGTTAGAGGCGGCCCAGAAGAAGAATGACGAGCTGGAGGCGACCATCACAAATCTCAAGGCCGAGCTGAAACCTCTTCGCCTGAAAATGTACTCTTACGAAGCCATGGAGAAATCCTTGGCCAGCGTAAAGGAACGCCTGGTGACCCAGGAGAAGAGTCTTACCCAAGAGCTCTCGAAAAAGGCCGAGCAAGAGAAGAAAGAGCTGGTCCGGGAGATGATGGAAGACTCCGCTCAAATCCAGCGCATGACCTGGGGCCGCCTCTTCCCCAGTGCCGACTTTGCCTCTTGGGAAAGAACGTACCGCCAGTGTTCGGGTACATATAATCAAGAGATCCTGGCGGCTGCTGAAGAAGAGGCGTTGGGGGAAGCGTTGGAGGAGGAGGAGCCGGTAGTGGCGCTTGTGCCGCTTGGGGGTAAGGCATCAAAAAAGGATGTAGCTGAAGCCGAGTCCAGCAAGAAGAGTGCTGACCAGGCGGCAGCTGCTAATACTGAAATGCCCCCTTCTTAAGCTTTATGTATTCTTTCCACGGCCTGCGTGCCGTTTGTTTTGTATTTACCCGGCCAGGGGGCCGGGGCTTTGAATATTTTGCCGGTCTTTAATGACCGGCTTCTTTTTAATGAATCTTTGTTTTGCCTCAAATTTGTCTAAGTATTCCATATTCTAATATCCAATTGTTCACTAGACCAACTGTTTTACATGGCCGATAGTTGCAGACAGGTACGGATAGTTAGTCACGCCGCCTATGCCCCTGGACGACTGGTTGTCTGTTTCCAGGATAAACGATCAGTCGACCATTTATCCAATCGGTATTCGAACTATTTTAAGGTTTGTATTCTTTTTAGGCAGGCGGTCCTGTCATTTGTAAATTTAACCAAGTAGGAAAGTGGTCTGACCAAGTAAACATGAGTGTTACCTAGTCGCCAAGGAACTGAGTAGTAGAGATAACAAGCGGTGGGTACCGGTTGTTTCCCTTTAATGCCAATGTTTGTTGGCTTTTAACTCATAATTTGTTAACCTAGCAAGAGTAGTGGTTGAGAGCCCCTGTTTGTTAAAAACAGGCGGACGACTCATACCTTTTAGGCTCCATACTAAGTTGAGTGACTATTAAGTTAACATAGGAGTTACTCAGTCTTCGTCACAATCTAGATTGAGTAGTAGAGGTACCAGGCGGCGGATGCCGGCTGATCCCCTTGATTTGCCAATGTTTGTGGGCTATTAACTCAATAGGTTACCTAGTAGGAATAGGGGTTTGAGTGCCCCTGTTAGCCAAAAAACAGGTGGTCTACTCAAACCTTTTAGGTTCCATACCAAATTTGAGGGAGTGACTATGAGTTAACGTTGGAGTTACTCAGTCGCCGTCACTTTTGCTTGAGAAGTAGAGGTACCAGGCGGCGTAGGCCGGCTAGACCCCTTGATTTGCCAATGTTTGTTGGCTATTAACTCAATAGGTACCCCCTGCATTTATCCCAAGTAATACAGGCGGTCTTCTGACTCAGATGTCAACTGCTACCACTGGTTTGGTTAGTGATAGAGTTATCCTTGTCTCAAAAACGGCTACGTGGTTGCCCTTGGGGACAGTCGTATAGGTTCCGTGTAATTAGTTTATAGAACAATGTTCCACCCAAAAGGGAGCTGCTCTCTGCGACGAATTTCATCCGGAGGGATGCCGTCGGACGCCTGCTATGATGTTGGGACAGGTCGTATTAGTTTTGTAGATTTGATCAGTTGGCTTGGCGCCTGGTCTGATCATTCGGCCTGTGGCCTTGGTAAGTTCTTGGTGAACGTAGGTGCTAAGTAAAAGGAGGGTAGCCGCCTGTTAGGCACAGGGTCGGCCAGGCCCTAATCTTTTTAGCTAAGTATTAGGGGGGTGGCTATGTGTTTGGAACCAGTCGGCCATCTTCTTATGGAGAGTAGCCGACTATATGCCCAGACGACATGCCCCTATTGTGAGTGAAATACTCAATGGAGAGTAGCCGACTGTAAAGGTACAGACGGCATGCCCCTCTGAAGATAGAGTGAAAAACTCAATGGAGAGTAGCCGACTGTAAAGGTACAGACGGCATGCCCCTCGTAGTACAAAATTGAATAGTAAGTGCAAACTTTTATTAAGTAGCTCTTTACTTTACATCATTCAAAAGAAATATTTCTTAAGATTATCTACATTCCAAGTTCGAGGCAACGGTTGTCCGTCTGGTGTTTCCAGACGGTAGGTACCGTCCCTGACTTCCTCATAGATTCGGTAGGGTCCTTCCCAGTTGGGAGTTAGTTTGCCAGACTCATTAGCCCTACCAACTGCTTCCATTTTTCTAAGTACAAAGTCCCCTACTTTGAGTGGACGCCTGTGTACTTTTTTGTTGTATGATCTAGTCATTCTCAGGCGATAGATCTCATGGCGCAAGACAGCATTGCCCCTCTTTTCAGGAAGTGAGTCTAATGTCAGGCGCATGGCTTCCCAGTTTGCCTCTTCGTCATATAGCATTACTCGAAGAGTCGGCTCGTAGTGTTCTATTGGAAGAACAGCTTCCGCACCGTAAGTTAGGAGGAATGGAGTTTCTCCAGTTGCCCCTTTTTCATTCGTCCTAATGGCACAGAGAACATGTGGTAGTTCATCCGCCCATAGGCCGCCTGCTCGTTCAATCTTTTTCTTGAGACCGTCTGAGATGATTTTATTAAAGGCTTCTACCTGGCCGTTTGCTTGTGGACGGCCGACAGATGCAAAGTAGTTTGCAATTCCTTGGTCACCCAACCAGCTTTTGAGAACAGGCGTCTCAAATTGGGGACCATTATCAAAAACCATAGACATGGGAACCCCGAACCGAGTGATGACATTTTTCCAAATGAATGAAATTACATCTTTCGTCTTGATTCCCTTTACAGCCTCCGCCTCTACCCATTTAGTGAAGTAGTCGACGGCAACAAGTATGTACCTCCTTCCGCCTGTAGCAGGCGTATATGGACCCAGAATGTCCATGCCCCACTTAGCAAACGGTAGTGGACTGTGAATGGTAGTGAGGTCAGTAGCCGGACGGTGAATTAGTTTGCCAAACCTTTGGCACTTGTCACATTTTTTCACCATCTCCATTGCATCTGCTTCCAAAGTAGGCCAAAAGTAGCCCTGCCGCCTTGCCCTTTGAGCAAGCATCCTACCACCTATATGAGAAGCACAGTAACCAGAGTGAAGATCGTCTAGTATCTCTCGTCCCTTTTCTGGAGTAACACACTTTAAGAAGGGTTGAAGGTACCCCTTTTTGTGAAGTTCTCCCTTTATCATTTCAAAACAGGTGGCTCGTTTTTTCAGTGCTGCCGCCTGTTGAGTATCATCCGGCAGTGTACCGTTTGTCAGATATGCCCTGATTGAATCCATCCAGGTTGAGCTTCTGTCTAGGATTCCAATAGGGTTTTCCTCGATGCTTCTCTTCTCCATTACTTCCCAAAAAACAGTTCGAGGAGTATCAGAGGAGGCGGATGATGCTAATTTTGACAGTGCATCCGCCTGGTTGTTTTCTGATCTCGGCACTTGGATCAGATGGAAATCCTCAAGGGAGCCGACTGCTTGTCGGACCGCCTGTAAATACTTGATCATGGCCGGATGGGTTGCTTCGTATTCGCCATTGTACTGACTCACTATCAATTGTGAATCGGAACAGGCGTCTATTTTTCTTGCCCCTGCCGCCTTGCACATGCGGATCCCGCCTAGTAAAGCTTCATATTCTGCCTCATTGTTTGAAGCCTGAAAACTGAAGCGTAGAGCATACTCGTACCTGTCGCCCTCTGGCGACTGACATATGACGCCTGCTCCACAACCATTTGAAGTAGAGCTTCCGTCCACATATACCTTCCATACTTGGTCTGGAACTTGAGAGTCAGGAGGACGAGTCATCTCTACAATAAAATCAGCAAAGGCTTGCCCCTTCACTGCTTTTCTAGGCTCGAATGTAACTTCGAGGCTCTGTATTTCTATGGCCCATTTGATCATTCGGCCTGACAACTCCATGATGGTAAGTGGCCGCTTGATAGGTTGGTCTGTATACACGACGACTGGATGTGCCAAAAAGTAGAGCTTCAATTTTTTAACAGCCATGAAGAGTGCAAGACCAAATTTCTCCACTAGGGGATACCTCAACTCGGCATTTTTCAGTACGTGACTGACAAAGTAGACCGGGAGCTGACAGCCGTCCCTTTCAGCAAGGAGAACAGCGCTTAACGCATGATCAGAGACGGCCAGGTACATGTAGAGAACCTCTTTGGGCAAAGGGCTGACCAGCCTCGGCAAGGAATGCAAGTGAACTTTTAATTTCTGGAAGGCGGCCTCAGCATCCGGCCCCCATTCAAACCTTGCCTTTTTCTTAATTGCCTGGAAAAAGTATAGGCATTTGTCGCCTGATCGGCTTAGAAATCTTCCCAAGGCCGCCAGACAACCTGTTAACTTCTGAACCTCTCGGATGGTACGAGGCGACTGCATGTCAATGACCGCCTGCACCTTCTCTGGGTTCGCCTCTATTCCTCTCTGATTGATAAGGAATCCGAGAAATTTCCCAGACTCAACTCCAAATACACATTTCTTGGGATTGAGCATGACATGGTGCCGCCTGAGTGTGGCGAAAGTTTCTCGGAGGTCCGACAGATGATCTTTCTGAAGTTTAGTCTTGACAATCATAACATCAATGTATGCCTCGACGTTTCTCCCAATCTGATCAAAGAACACAGTGTTTATCATTCGTTGGAAGGTAGCCGGGGCATTCTTAAGACCAAACGGCATGACCGTGTAACAGTATAACCCCTGATCAGTGACGAAGGCCGTCTTCTCCTGATCTTTCTTCCATAAAGGAATTTGATGAAAACCAGAATAGGCGTCCATAAAAGTCATCAAGGCATGGCCGGCTGTTGAGTCGACCAGGTTATCAATTTTAGGCAGAGGGTAACTGTCTTTGGGGCACGCCTTGTTTAAGTCTGTGTAGTCTACACACATTCGCCAGGTGCCATTCGGCTTTTTAACAAGCACCACATTTGCAACCCAGTCTGGGAAGTAACATTGCCGAATGAACCCTGCATCAAGTAATTTTTTAACTTCGGCGGCTGCCGCCTGACTTCTTTCTTCGCCATGGTTCCGCTTCTTTTGCCGTACCGGCTTCTTTTTCGGATCCACGGCGATTTTATGTACCGCCAGATCAGGACTAATGCCTGGCATTTCATGGACTTCGAATGCAAAGATGTCCTTGTATTCTTTCAATAGGTTGTGAAAGTTGTCACCAAGGTTTCTCAGAGCAGTCGTCCCAACTTTGACTGTTCGGTCAGGACGTGAGTCGTCTAAGATCAGGTCCGCATGCTCACCAGCCGGCTGAGGGCGGAACTCATCCGGCCGCTCCTCTGCCAATGATTGCTATTTTCTTGCTTTTCTTGCGGCCCCTGTCTGGGATGCCTTTCTCTTTTTGCCGCCTGCTTCTTGAACAGGCGCACTCTCCTTGTCAAGGTCTGTTTTTTCACCGCTTGACCCAGTAGCCATAACAGTGGGCTTGACATCCGAGAGATAGCACTCTCGGGCCATCCTCTGATCTCCCCTTAGGGAGCCGACTGTTCCATTATCCCTCTCAAACTTGAGCAACATAAGAGATGGGATTATAACAGCCTTAGAATTATTCAGGGTAGGTCGACCCAGAATCATGTTGTAGGCCGAGAGTTCCTCTACTACTAGGAACCGGACTACCATGTGTCGTCCTTCCCCTTTTTTGCCCAGGCGGATGGGTAAATCTACTCGTCCCAGTGGGTGGACGACTCCTCCTCCAAACCCTACTAAAGGGTGGGAGGCCGGATGTATGCAATTAGTCTGATATTTTAGTTTCGACAGACATTTGCTACTGATGAGATCTGAGGAGCTTCCGGTATCTATGAGGATTCGGCCAACTCTCTGGTTGGCCACTTTACATTCAATAACGAGAGGGTCGTCATGCGGCCCCCTTACCCCTCCTAGATCTTCTTCAGTGATGACAATCTCAGGAAATGAATATTTGGACGACCGTTCTTGGTGAACGGAATTTACATCTAACCGCCTGATATTGTCTTTGTTGCCCCTAATAGTGGGGCCGCCTCCTGAGAAGCCGCCTGCAATGGTGTAGACGACTGCATCATCTGTATCAGAGCTGTCGGCCTGCTGATTCTTTTTGGCCGTCTGCTTTTTTGAGGAAGTGTTCCCCGTAGATTTCTTAACATAAGTTTCAAGATCACCTTGCTCAGCCAGGCGGTCTAGGTACCGCATGAGACTGATGCAGTCATTGGTGTGATGACCAACATCATCATGATAAGCACATAATTTATCTTGGTTCCGGTTGTTTGCAGAACCCTTCATGGGGACCGGCTTCTCAATTGAGATCCGTCCCTTGATTTCTTTTAGGATAAACTGGTTATCCTTGTTAAACACATACTTTGGGGAGTATGGTTTGAATTCTTTTTTCTTTTTCTGGGCCGGCTGTTTAGAGGAATTAGCCGCCCAGACCTCTTTTCTTTTCTCATCTTTGTTAGACGACTGTTTCTGTCGTCCTTCTCTTTTGTCGAACCTTTTCCCGTCCGACTGTTTTATCGTACAAAGATCAGTCGCTTGTATATAGGCTTCTGCTTCAATCAAGGCCTCTTGAAGAGTCGCCACCCTTTTTCGAACCAAATCAAATTTGAAGGTAGACCCGTCTTTGAGACCTCTGAAAAAGTCAGTATAAGCTACCTTATCCGGTAACCCTTGAATCTGTATTCTCATCAGGTTAAACCGCCTGATGTAAGAACGAAGCCCCTCCTTCTCGCCCTGCTGAATTGTTCCCAAATCAAGGGTCGTTTTCTTCGCAGGGATGTTCATGGCGAAGTTGGAGGCAAATAAGTAAGCAAGCGTCCTGAAGCTATTTACACAACCAGTCGGCAGGTTGCCGAACCATTGCTGTGCGATTCCTTTGAGAGTCGCTGGGAAACACTTGCACCAAGTGGGATCATCCAACCCTTGAAGGTACATCAGGTTGGTGAATGCCATCAGATGATCTTCTGGGTTAGTAGTGCCGTCATAGGCGCCTACTAGTACATTTTTCACTTTGGCCGGCTGAGCGGCTTCAGTAATTTCCTTGGAGAAGGCCGACGGCTGTTCACCAAGTCTAAGCAACCGTAGCTGCCAGTCCATAGGTTGGACGTTTTTTGCTGCAGGTCCAACCAACGAAGGTGGCTGCAAAAAATACTGTTGTTGCGGCACAAATGGTAAGTTTGGTACCGCCTGGTCACTATGAAAGCCAGACTGACGGGAGGTGCCGCCTGACTGACTCTCATGATACGACTGAGTATGCCTCATCGAGGCATTTCGCAAACTGTCTTGAAAGTTTGAAGTAGAGGCCGACTCTGACAATCGGTCACTCTTCTTCTACTCTAGCAGTAGCCGAGCATCTGTGAATGTTTGCTTCGACCCGTCCGCCTGAATATGACGAACAGGTTTCCTATTTCCTGTAGGATAACGGAATTTTGTGAAATCAAGGGCAGGTGGCTCCCGCTTCCTAGATTTAGGATGAGGAGTCGCCTCTCGCCCTTGAACTGGCTTCCTCTTTAGTGAAGTGGAGGGTTTCTTGGCCGACTGCTCCTTGACTGGAGCAGGCGGCTTCTTGTTGATCAACTCTTGAATCTCTCCCTTGAAGTCCCTCATGAAGGTCATGAGTTCGTTCCTTGTGATGGGAGCAGACCCATCAGTCGGCTGTTGCCGAACAGGCGGTGCGCCTGCTGGCTCGCTTCCTGTTTGAAGATGCTCCCGTTCCCTCCTTTCGGTATGACGGGTACGTCGGGCCCTTAGGGTCCCGTCTAAAGCTGTATGAGCTTCAACTTCAAATTCACTTTCGGTATCATGGTCCGACTGAACTTGAGGGTCGTCTAGGGGACGCCTCTCTTCAGGAGTCGGTACAGACTTGGATGCCATCTCAGAAGTACTCTCCCCACAGACGGCGCCAAATGTTTCGGGGTTTTCTGATGTCCTGCGGGAGAGTTACAATTCCGAGACTGGAACCGGACGCCTGTACCTGCAAAATAACGGAGACTCCTGTGAGCTCCGCCTCCAACGGTCAAGTTAGTACCTGATTAAGGAGTAATTAATGCGGAAATTAAAGTGATTTGGTCTCTCTAGGTGAGAGTGTTTAATGTAGGTAATCTGCTTTGTTAGCGAGATCAACCGGTTATTACTGTGTGTAATTAATGTGTTTTTTCCGTAATGTTTCTGTTCTCTTTTTTTTAATTCCCCTTAATGAGGATTAAGGGAGGTATTTATAACCTTGGGAAACGTGCCCATCCTAGGTTTAGGTAAACCTAGGGCTGATTGGGCTTCCCTCGGAAGTTGGGCCTGGGTGGCCGGTTTCTCCATTAGGCATGGAGTATGCCACATGGCTTGACATAACAGGTCTAAGGTGGACGAATAAGCGCGTGCCACGTGGGAAGCCCTGACTGTTCCAATTGGGGGACACTTGGCAGGACCTAATTGGTCCACGTGGCGCATTCCGATTGGTGGGAGCAAAATCCCCTAATCACTAAGTATACCTCAGCAAGGACCCCTGCAATCCCGTCTAGGTCAAGGGTGCCGACACCCCTGACCGCCTCCCTTTCAGCTGGAGGAACGGCCTTGATCATAGACTTGGCCACCTCGACCAAGTCAGGCTCCTGAGGGCCGGTTGCATCAAGCATAAACAAACAGATTAGACCTAGTAAAGAAGGGAGCAAGTCTAAAATTTACAAGGATAATTTCATACTTCTAGGTGGCCCAGCTGGAGTTTTAGAAGAAGTGGCCGGCTGTTTCTCAGCCGCCACATGTTTCCTGGCAGAACCAGGAGAGCTCGCAACAGTCGTCCTCCGGGCCTTGGGGTCCGGCTGTTGGGAAGAAGAAGCTCTTGGAGCGCCCGTCTAAAAAAGAAGAAAAGAGTCAGTATATGCATAAACACAACTCCAAAAAGAGGGTGAAAGGTTCGAAGCCCACCAAGGGTTCCCCCTTGTTGGGGGAGTCGGTTGAAGACTGTTGCATGATGGAGGCCCGCAACATGGCCGCCGTAGTCTTGGAGGCGGTAATTTTGCTCATGGCGTCCGCTGCAAAAACAAATAGCAAAGTTAATAAAAGTCATAACAAGAAATGCATGGAACAACAGAGTATTCGACAGGCCGGCTACCTCTTGAGCACCGACTGCTGAGGCCACAGGCGGCCAAAAAGTACTCGTCGTAGAGCCATTTGAAGCTCGGGACGTAGTGCAGGGGTACTTGCTCTCGTACCCCTGAAGTAGAGTTCACCTTCGACTCTACTTTGAAGAGTCCTTTATCTAGGATCTCTTTCTTAGCCTTGGGGGGAATAGGCGGCATGCTGCGGCCGCGTGCAAGAAGGGGCGGATTCCTGTTCCACCTTTTGAAGCGCTTGTTCAGCTCTGTGTCTGAACTCTCAATGATAAGGAAGGTGCTCCGCCAGTCCTTCCATTTGTTTGCTTTACCTCTCGTCATGAGGAAGCCCCTGTGGCTCGTTAATTGATACAAGCCGGTACCGCCTGCCTTAGGGGTCCGGCTGAGGTAGTTCATGTGGGCGAAAGCCTCGAAGTTTGGCTCCACCCCGTGCAGTTCGCACCCGGCCACATAGCCGAGTACGTTGACCCAGGAGTTCAGGGCTAACTACCATAACCCCAACTCATACCCATCCAAGATCCGCTGAACAACCGGATGTAGTGGGAAGCGCAGCCCAGCCTTGATGGCCGCCTCGTAGTAGCCAAAGCAGGCGCCATCATAACTGGTACCAGCCGGCCAGACGACTGTGTCTTCTGGATCCAGCACGAACACTAAAAAGTCGGGGCCCATTGTTTGGTTTGCGATAAAGCTCTCCACTTTCTCTTGCATGGCTGTGATCCGGCCCCGAGGTACCGTGTAGTAGTAGGGGGTATTTTGCTCTCGGTGAGAGGCGGATGGCTCCGCCCAATCGTCGCCCTTCTCAACTGCGTGAGAAAGCCTCGCCTCTTGCAGGCGACTGTTTTTCTCTTCTGTGTCCAAAGAAGCATGGCCAGAAGAGCTAGACTCGGAATCGTCCTCTGACGAGTTTGAAGAGGACGACTCCTCCCCTCTCCCGGAGGGGCCCGCCTCCTCTCCTTTAAAAGGAGCAGGAGAGAATGTAGAATTGTCAACTGTAAAATGGGAAGGGGTCACTTTGACTCCTCCCTCATAACTGCCGGCTTTCAAGCCGCTTTGTTTCACTTCCACATCTGGCGCCTGGTCAGATGTTTCACTAATCGGCACCCTGTGGGAGGAGCCGTCTGAGTTTGAGATCCTGGCAGTCTTTTTTGTTCTGGCCATCATGCTCTGCATAGACACAGATACAGTCGGACTTTGTATAAAGGGCAAAGATGGGTCCAGAAAAGGGCAGGCGGCACTCCTAGTCCTAGATTCAGCCTTCCCCGGTGACCGGCTGATCACTAACCTAGGTCGTGTCGTGTGCTTCCGTGGTGCCATTTCAAAAAAGAATAAAGTAAAGAGAAAATTAAGAGTAAGAGAACCGACGGTTACCTGAACGAGTGACGATTGATGAAGTTCTGAAAATCCTTTGCAGTCGGCTTGTCAGAGCAGGCGGTAGGCAGAAAGGGTCCAAAATGTCAGAGCAAGTTCAGGGGTCCGAATGTTCTCTCACAAAGTTTTCAAGTGTGAAAATGACCGAATTCAACACTCCTTTATATAGGCGAAGTGAGAAGGCGAAGGGTCACTTCCAGAATTCAAAATTTTGGCGGGAGAATCTCTCGGCCTCTCGCCGAGTGACACCTGTAGCAGGCCGTCGCCTGTTACAGGGCGATACCTGTCATAGGTAACACGTGACCAGTCACGTGCCACCTGTGAGGGGCAAATGATTAGGGGATTTTTCCCCACCAATCACCATCTGACAAGTGGACCAATCAGGTTTCGCCATGTGTCCGTCACATGGGCCAATAGGAGCCTGCCACGTGTCAAGCAATGATCCGTCCACTATGGACCAATTACGACACGACACGTGTCCTTCCCATGACACCTGGGATAACCGGTCACCTAGGCCCAACTTCCGTGGGAAGCCCAATCAGCCCAAGGTTAACCTAAACCTAGATTGGCACGTTTCCCGAGGTTATAAATACCTCCCTTAATCCTCATTAAGGGAGATTACGCAGATTACACACATTAAACTCTCTCACCTAGAGAGACTCAATCACTTTAATTTCCGCATAAATTACTCCTTAATCAAGTACTAACTTGACCGTCGGAGGCGGATCTCCAATCATTCGGAGCATCCGTTTGTTTTGCAGGTACAGGCGTCCGGTTCCTGTCTCGGAATTGTAACTCTCCCGCAGGACATCAGAAAACCCCGAAACAGGTACCTTTGTTCTACCTCGGTAAGTACATGGCTCACGAAGTATATTGGCCTTTGCTGCTTTTGTCTCTCTACCAGTAGGACGTATGCGATTGTTTGAATTGATGCGGAGATGTACAGCTGCAACTTTTCTCTCAGCTCCGGGCTGATCATTGTTGGGAGCTTGGTCAGATGCTCCTTAATACCCTCAAAGGCTTCTTTTTCTGCAGCCCCCCACTTAAATTCTCTGTTTCCTTTCAGTAGATGATAGAACGGCAAAGCCTTGTCCGCTGACTTGCTGATGAACCTGGTCAGCGCGGCCATTCTGCCTGTCAATTAACCGCATGATATCTTTAATGCACTTAGGCTCCGGCAAGCTTAGGACTGCTTCGACCTTTTCCGGATTTGCGTCTATTTCTCTCTCGCTGATCAGGAAACCTAAGAACTTTCCCGAGCTCACTCCGAAGACACATTTCTTCGGGTTGAGTTTGATTTTGTACTTGTTCAAGGTAGCAAATGTTTCTTCCAGAACCATGATATGCCCTGCCTGCGTGACACTCTTAACAATTGAGTTGTCAACATATACCTCAACATTTCTACCCTTCTGGTGCATGAACACTCTATCCATTGTATTCTGAAAGGTTGCCCCCGCATTCTTCAGCCCGAAGAGCATAGCTATGTAATTGTACACTCCCCCTTTGGTGATGAATGCGATTTTCTACCGGTTTGGTTCATGCAGGCTGATCTGATGGTACCTTGAGAAGGCATCCATGAAGCTTAGCAAGGCGTGCCTGCTGGTTGAGTCCATCAGCTGGTCAATCCGCGGCAGCGGGTAACAATCTTTTGGGCATGCCTTGTTGAGATCTGTGAAAGCAATACATATTCTCCACTGGCCATTTGCTTTTTTCACCATGACCACATTGGCTAACCACTCTGGGTAATCGCAAGGCTCGATGAATCCTGCCTCCAAGAGTTTCTCCACTTTCTCCTAGATTGCTTGATTTTTCTCTGTGGAGAAGCTTCGTTTTTTCTGCCTGATTGGCTTTATATCCTCCTTTACATTCAGCCTGTGGACCATGACTGCAGGGTCAATTCTGGGCATCTCATCTGCAGAGAATGCGAAAATATCCTCGTTCCTTCTCAACTGTTCTATGAGGTGTACCCCTACTCCAGGATCGATGTCTTTCCCGATCTTCACCGTTCTCGAGGGGTCACCCTCTGTGAGCTCAATTGTGACATGCTCCCCACTGGGGAGTGGCCTAGCCATTTCTTCCTTTGCGGGCTCAAAGTTTTCCATTGCTAGCTTCTGTTTATCCTTCTCCCTGTGATATTCTTCGCGCTTCCTTTTCTTGACTTCCTCTCAGCCCGGTCAGCGGACCTCCGTTATGAGGTTGGCTGCTGCCTGGTCCTTGCAGGCTGCTTTATAGAAGTTATGTAACATTGTTGAGTTGTCTTCTGGCTTCCCCTAAGCTTTGTTGACTACCCTTCATTAGTTGTGTAGGTCATGGCGAGGTGTTAGGTGGATACCACTCCGCCTATCTTGTGAATGAGCGGTCTGCCCATGATCACATTATAGGGCGAAGGAGAATTTATCACAAGGAATTCTGCTTGAACATCACGCCTTTTTGACCTCTCCCCCACTTGAACTAAGAGCTCGATTATACCTTCCGGGGTCAGCCATGATCCATTAAACCCAGTGACTTCGTAACTCACCCTTTTCAGATCCTTCTTGTCCAACTTCAGCTCGTTGAACGCGCTGATGTATATGATGTTGGCTAAGCTGCCTCCATCTATCAATATCCTTTCCACCTCCCAGTTCGCAATTCTCATTGTCACTACCAGTGGATCATCATGAGGGTAAGTTATGCCTTCCTGGTCATACTCGTCAAACGTGGCTCGCGGCTGCGGGGGAAGAGGTGGCCATCTACGCTTCTCATTGTAGTTTATCTGATGTATCATCACCCGCAGGTCGGCCCGTGCTTTGTTCACTGTTCCTCCATGCACTAGACCTCCACTGATCACATATACTCTGCCCTCTGGCTTACCATCTCTGTCCCCATCCCCAACGGGACCCCTATGGCCCCTTCTGCGGTCAGCGCGACCTGCTCTATCCTCGTCCCTTCTTCTGGGAGGGTCGTCGCGCTGCTTAAACTGATTTAGGTACCCTCTCCTAACTAGATCTTCTATGTTATCCTTCAGGTGTGTGCATTCATCAGTGGTGTGGCCATGGTCTCTGTGAAAGTCACACCACTTGTTGGTATCACGGTTCCTATTGACCATCCTTGGAGGTCTCTGCCACTTATCATCAGCTTTGTTCACTTTAAAGATATGAGATTTTGAGTGGGTTAGCGGGGTATACTGGTCGAACCTTCCAGCTCTTGGCCCTTTCTTTGGATCTGACCTTCTCAACCCCACTGCTCTATCCACTTCTCTGCGACTTTGCTCGGCCCTGCTCGGCTGGTCAACCCTGGGATTGTTCTCTACCCGGGTGACCTCTGGCCGTTTAACTGAGTCGCCCGGTGTCTTCCTACTCAACATTGCTCTGTCAGTTTCGTATGCTTTGATGAAATCGTGCGCTTTACCCAGCGCTTCAGCTAGCATTTTGAGGCTTTTACGCCCGATATACGCTCTGAATGGTAAGCCCGGCAGCAAGCCACTCTGCATTGCTAGCAATGCTACCTCTTGACTCATGTTTGGGATGGTTGTTGCCTCTTTGTTGAATCTGGAGATGAACTCCCTCAGGGGTTCGTCTTTCCCTTGAACTAATGACATCAGCTCAGTTGTCATCTTAGTTCGGTCTACCAGGGTTATGAAATGCTCAATGAGCATTCTCTTCAGCTGGTTATACGAGTACACGGAACATTTGGGAATGGCTCTATACCACTCCGCTGCCAGCCCCTCTAGGGTTGGCGGGAATGCTTTACACCAAACTAAGTCCGTCATGGTGTAGAGTACCATGTGATTCTCAAAAGGTGATATGTGGCTCTTAGGTGTTGTGGTTCCATTGTATCTACAGATCGACATCTTTACTTTCTCCATCGGTTCCTTTAGAATCTCCCGGCAAAATGGGGAAACATCTGGAACAACTTGGATTCGCGCTCGCTTGTCTCTTTCCGGGCTGGGTCCTCGCTCTAAGGCTGGCGACCTGATACGGGGAACTCGCTTCTCCGGGTTGATCTGAGCCTGGGTTACCTCTTCCACACTCCATTCTCGATTAAGATTGCGAGCTTCCAACTCCAATACCCTTTTCCTCAGCTGGACGAGCTCCTTCTGCTCGGGGTGAGGGTTGTGGGCGCTGGCTTCTTTACTACGGGCTCCTCAGCTACCAATGTTGGTGACGGGCTTGCTCCCTTACCCCTATTGGCAAGGACTGCCGTCATTGTTGCCAGCTGCTCTTTACTGCACTTATAGAGGTTCTGTAGGATGGCTGGCATGTTTACGGGCTGCGGTTTCTGGGTTACAGGTACTGAAACAACGGGCTCATTGTTCGCGCCTACTAACGACATTCCGTATTTGAAAATGGAACTGGATCCTGTCGGATCGGTCGGTTTCAACGTCGCTTTAACTGCAGCCGATGCCGATCCGATGAGGTTAGATTTCTGTGAGATGGTCGATTTGGGTTTTTCGGGCTCATTGTTTTTTGCAGTGTTTGATTGGCGTCGTTGGTTTTGGGTATGGGTGTTTGTACAGCCTCTTCTCCGGCCATGGTGGTTTGGTAACTAGTCCCTAGCTCAGTTGACCCTTCCCCTCCTTCTAGCGCCAATTGTTCCAGGTATGGATCCAAGGGTTCTGCTGGGTGAGCTGGGTTCCGTCAACAACCTACTGTACACACCTAAAAATGTCTCCCCAAAAGCAAACCCGATGATGAACAACCTTTCACCGCCACTATTGGTCGGGTTTAGTATTTAATCCCGAGAGTGCTTAAAAAATTGTATTTGATTAAATTCATACTTTTGAACAGTCCATGGATTAGTCTTGTTGTTTGGTTTTGATTTCAGCCCAAACTTATTATTTAATTTTAGCCAAAACCTTTTATTTTATTTTATTGTTTTATTATTTAATTTTGGCCCAAACCTTTTATTTATTTTTATTTAATTATTTTCTTATTTTAGCCCAAATAATAATAAGTCAGAAAAGGCCCGAAATCATCAATCGGCATTTAAAATGCCGAATGAAATTAGGGTTAAAAATGTATTTAGACGGAAAAATAGGCTGGAAATTCTCGCGCCACGGCAGGTACCCATCGTGTCACGGGAATCCTTCCCGTCTGATGGTGGGATTTCCCGTGACACGGGAAGTCTGCCGTGACACGGGACATTCCGTGTCTTTTCCGCGTAAACCCTTAACGCGTTTTCTATCCCGTTTTTTGAAAATTTCCCGCGTCACACTAAAAATGTACCGTGACACGGGAAAGTGTGCCGTCTGACGGTGGGACTTCCCGTGTCACGGTACAGTTTGCCGTGTCACGGGATACTTTTTTAGGGTTTTTATCATTTTAGGGTTCCATGTGCTCCCTTAGCACATTTTCCCTATAAATACCCCCTAATTTCTGATGTACGAGGCACGGAGTAATTCTGTGATTTATTTTTCTCTCTTCTATGCTTTAGCCTAAACACTAGCCTCCCCTTTTCACTTCAAAATTCCTTCTTCAAGTGCTCAAAGGAGTCCATACTTTACTCGTGGTTCTGTCCTTAAGCCAAGGCGTGAAAGGTAGAACTGTTTGAGGGTTTGGCCCCAAAATCAAATTTACTTTATTTAATTTAATTTAATCATCGTTTTATTATTTCCTTGAAGTTACTAACTCGTTTATTATTTTGTAGTTGCAAACAAACAGAATCAAAATAAGAATCATATTCTTTTTATTTCTATTATTTTTCAAACAATTTTATGTTGTTGGAATTGTGATTAAATTGCTTCCAATATTAATGGTAATTCTATTATTTCTATGATCACCATATTGCATGTTAAAGGGAATATGTAATTGAAAATCACGCCTAATAAGATAATTTGGACAACCGGTTTAGGTTCCTTTTTAATCTTGTTAATTAATTCAAGTGATCACCAAATATTTTAGAATTATGTGTGCATTAATATTCAACCAATTTAGTTAAATAATAGTTTGGAGTGAATTGAATATTTTGTTTGTATGCCTTTGAGATCACAGGAATGCTTTTCAATATAAGAATCGAGTAGAGGCCAATACGGGCGAATGTGACTCCATGACTCACATCGTACCATCATCCCCGATCCTCCTTTCGTGGTTCCGAACCATATGGAGTTAGTAATATCATGGATTATGAATGGGGTGTAACCTTCACGGGTCAATCGTTTTTGCCTATCGTTGTCCCTTATCGTGTTTGCCTTTTATGATCCGTGAACGGTTTACAAGTTCCTTAAAAACTTGTTGGCGGCTCCCTACTTTCCTTGTCCCTAATCGTATTATGTCAATTCCCACTTCCTATGAGTGCCAAGCATATTTACACATGCTTTTAACGTAGGCGCACTTCAAACGACGCCTACACCTACACACGATAGCACACGTAAACTGCCCTCGGGGGTGGCTCGAGGAACCCCCCTCCAAATCTTAAGTTAGAAAGTGTTTAGAGAGAGAAAGTGTACTTAGAGAGATATAGAAAGTGTAATAACTTGAGTGTCTAACCTCCTTTCCGTTGTACTTTACCCTCTATTTATAGGCATACCATCTCCTTCATGGAGAGTTCAGCCTGGTCAGCCCTGCGGGCTGACTCCACCGGGCTAATGAGCCTTCCTTAATTGCCTTCTTGGCAGTGAGTGCGCACCCTGGGGCTAGGCGATAGTTCAGCGGGAGCTATCCTATACAGGGTTGATGAGAGAACTATTAATTTTAATTTCGAAAGTTATGTTAATTTTAATTTTAATCTTTTGCTATTGTTGATTTGTTGAACCGTAGGTCACCTCTTCTCACATCCATTCTCTTTTTCTTCCTTTTCCCGACTATTCATCTACTTGGATTTTTGTTACAAGAGTTTTTCATCATCTTTCATTAATAACAATTTTAATTGTGTTTAATCTTTTTATATTACTACCTGGTGTTAATTATGGATTTTTCTTTCTCTTTACTTATATTCTTTCATTAAAAATATACGACTAATAATTTATTCATTTTGCATTCTTGCTGTTTTTTATTTTATTTAACATAATATACTAAATATAATTTATTCGAATTGCTCTTTTTTTAGTTTGAAACATTTAATTACTTTGTATAATCAATTTTGTTATGTTTCTATTCCTTTCATCCTATAATGCTCCTACTTCTGTTGATTTAAATTAGTCTGTGAAAGAACTTGTGATTGAAAAAATAAGCAATTAGTTTCCTTTTGTTAACAAATTTACATTCTGAAATATTTGTTGTAAAAAAATGGACGATAATACTATGGCATCTGTTGCCCCAACAAATCCATCAACTGATGAGGATCCCTTGGCTTCTATTGCTACTGTTGAGGAGCATGCCGGAAATGAAAAACCATCACAACTACCTGTTCCAAAAAAAGGCTTTCAAATGGAGCTGGAAAAAAAAGGTAAGAAGAAAAGATCTTGGCTTTAGAATCATTTTGAGTTAATAATAAAAGAGGGGGATAAAAGATCAAAATTTGTGTATTGTAAAGTTGATGTTTGTGGTGACTCTAAAAGTGTACAAGTGTTATAAAAAATCATCTAGAAAGGTGTAAGGATTACCCCCCTAATATTGACAAATCCCAAAGGCTTCTGGCTTTTCAACCTGAGCAAAGTCAGCAAACATCAGGAGATGCTAGTGTTGGTGATAATTCAAGTGGGGAACAGACGGGGCGTTTGGAATGTGAGAATGGGAGTTTGGGGATTAAAATGTGGGAATGGGATTGGGAATTGATTGTTGGGAATATAGAAAAATATGACAATACTTTGTTTGGGTATTAGATGGGAATAGATGGGGAAAAATAACAAAAATACAAAATTACCCTTTACTAATCTTTCTCCTCCATTTCTTTCATTAATGGCAAAAATGTCATTTTGCACATAGTTCCATTCCCACCCATTTATTACCTACCCTCCCTAGGTAATAAAATGGTGGGAATTCACCCTTCTTTAATCTCAATCCCATCCCTTCTTTAATCCCAATCCCATCTAACAAACAAGAGATTTTGTTTTATTTGGGATTAAAATTCTCATTCCCACCCTCAATTCCCATTTACCAAACACCCCTAGAAGGGTAAATTAGAATTTTGGAATTTTATACAGGAGGAGGGTCGAAAAGCTTTTGCTAAAATGATAATAATGGATGAATTGCCCTTTAGGTTTGCTGAATGTGAGGGTTTTTGCTACTTTATGTCTGTTCTTCGGCCAAATTTCCTTATCCCCTCTCGTTTTACAGTAGCTAAAGATTGCTATTGTGTGTTTTTAGATAAAAATAATCTGAAAATTTATTTTAGCAAGTGTTCTTCTCGTATTTCTCTCACTAGTGACACGTGGACCTCTTGTCAAAATATGTCATACATGTGTTTAACAACCCATTTTATTGATCACAATTGGAACTTGCATAAAAAAATTTAAATTTTTGTCCAATTAGTGGCCATTCAGGTGAGGTTATTGGTATAGCGGTAGAAAAATGTTTGCTTGAGTGGGGTATCAATAAGGTAATGACCATTACCGTAGATAATGCAAGTTCAAATGATGTAGGGGTCCAATATTTGAGGAAGCGGCTACTAAGATGGAAAGATGGGACTGTTTTAGAGGGTAAATTTGTGCATATGCATTGTGCAACTCACATTCTTAATTTGACAATAAGAGAAGGTTTGAAAGAATGTGATGAATCAATAATAAGAATACGTAATGCTGTTCGATTTCTTAGATCTTCCCCTGCTAGATTGCAAAAATTCAGAAATAATTGTGTAAATCAAGAACAAATTGAATCTAAACGTCAGCTTTGCTTGGATGTTGAAACTAGGTGGAACTCCACTTATTTGATGCTGGAGTATGCTTTGATTTATCGTACGGCTTTTGATTTTCTTGGAAATTCTTATGGTGGCAAATTTTTTTCTAAGTTAACAAAGATGTGGGGTGTTCCTACTGTTATTGATTGGGAGTGTTTTTTTTTTAACTCTTTCTTAAGATTTTTTATGATGCAACTTTGAGACTATGGAGATCTTTGTATGATACTACTAATGTGTAATTGTTAGAACTTGTGACTATTGGGAAGATGATAAAAAAAAGTGTGAAAGTCTTGATAGTGGTGAAAAGTTAATGGCCTATGGGATGAGGAAAAAGCATGACAAATGTTGGGAAAATGTGGATAACATTAACTTGATGTTGTATATTGCCGTTGTGCTTGACCCTAGACGTAAAATGCATTATGTTAAGTGGGCTATAAATGATCAATATGATTCTAACAAGGCTACACAGTTGTATGATATGGTGATGGGAACTTTGACCTCTTTATATGAACATTATGCTGCTTTACAATCTCAAAATGTGCCAAGTGTGTCTGAAAATATTGATTTGACTTCAAAAGACTTGGAAAACTTTAATGATTGGCATGATGTTGATGATTATGAATTTGAGAAGGATATTGGTGGACAAACAGTTTTTGACAAAAAAAAGTGATTTGGACAAGTATTTGATGATGGATGATAGATAGCCTAATATCATTGGTAAGAGTTTTGATGCTTTGGGATGGTGGAAAAAAGGGGTGGAGAGGTATCCTATAGTTGGTATTATGGCTAGGGATATATTAGCCATTCCGGTTTCCACTGTTGCATCCGCATCCGCATTTAGCACCGGTGGAAGAGTACTTGATCCATTTTGTAGTTCACTTTCTTCACATATGGTTTAAGCTTTGATATGTACAGAAGATTGGATGCGCACTACACGTGGTCCACTTATGATTGAAGAAACTATCGATGACATTCAACAAATTGAAGAGGGTAATATTTTTTCCTTTTGTTATTGAATATTTTTAATGTTTCTGCGACTATGTTTTTCTTTTATTAATTTTAAGTGTGAACCTCGATCCTTTGTTTAGTTGTCTAACTGACATTCTTTATATGTTTGCTCTACAATTTTTTTTATTTTCTATAAACTTCAGACATTTGAATTATTGTTCAGTTATGATCTTCAGTTTACTAGTTTATTTGTCTAATTTAATTATTGTTTTGTTTTGTTCTGTTCTGTTCTATTCAAATGGGTTGTATGTTCTGATCAGTTTTTTTGTGTTGTGAACGGTGGATTTCTTTTGTGAGAATTCATTATTTTATTTTGGACTTTTGCTAGAATGTTGAAATTTGTTCAATCTAATCAATTGAAATTTTGGTTCTTTTTTAGTCCTTAAGATGAGCATATTGTATGGCTCTATGCTCTGGCAGCTCACAAGATACTTGATATGATGAATTTCTTGTTTTTTTTTATCTTTACTACTTGGTTGACAATTAATGTGAGCTCTTAAGTGTGATTAATTAGTAGAACTTAGATTGTCATATGAAATTTACTAATGCATTTTCATCATATTATTTGTAGAGTTGTCGTCTCATGTTGATCCGCCTTCCGTTTTCATCGTTGACGATTAGTTTTAGTATTAAAAGGTAATACTTTTTTTTAGTTTGAATATTTTAAAAGTTATAGTTTAATTTATGCAATTTTTTCTTGTTTTTATTGATGTTATGATTATCTAATATTTTGTTATTTTATATTTTGTAGAGTTGTTGACTTGCCAATTGACATACACTCATACCTTGTTGATCCGCTATTGGTTTCCGGCGTGATGAATTTTTTTAGTATTAGATTAAATGTTTCATTGTTAACATTTGGACATTAACATATTTGGACTTTGAATTTTCTTTGTCATGTAATATTGTAATTTGTACTTTTTTTAGCAATTAGCCAATTAGTTTGCATTTTGCAGGATGTGTAATGTGTATAATTTTATTATTTTGTAATTTCTGAAAATTTGTTGTTGGACAATAATTTCAACTCTATTTTAGCTCTCTTTCACTCTTTGTTTAGGTTGTAAATTAATTGTCTACATAGTTAAAAAGGTCAAGAAGTCAATAACATGAGGAAAAAAAAGGGTCAAATAATCAATTTGGCCATTCAAAAACCCTTACAGTAAAGTATTCGGATATTGAATATCCGAACTATATATCCGATCCCAAAATTTCGCATATCCGGATTTTCAGATATATGAAATTTTCGGATCGGATACGAGTATTAGATATCCGTTTTTTCGGATACGGATATCCGATCCAAAATCCAAATTCGGATCGAAAATCTGATTCGTGATCAGCCCTACAACATATGCAAATAATTAGACAAAAAAGGAATAATTTGAAGTCTTATTAAAAGAAGAAAAAAAATACTACTTTAATACCCAATAAAGATGGTAAGAAAGATACGAAAATATATATTGGTAGAACATATATGGAAGAATTGATATCAAATATAGAAGTTAATGTTTGACCCAAAAAAAAACATTTAGGCGGATATTTTTTTAATTAGAAGGTGACACGCGCGTGTCATCTTAAAGTTCACCTTTAGTATAAAGTTATAGAAGATAGATTCATCATGATTGAGGTTTAAATAAATTAAATGAAAAGAATATAAAAATATATGAAAAATCTTATATCTTTTGTAATATTTATTCTATTATTATTTTATAGAAGCTAGATTATCAGTAATTTTTCAATAAACAATTTACTCCCTCTGTTTCATGATGTTCTTCTAATTTAAAATTTTTTGTGAGACAAAACTGGTCAAAGTGGTAAGAATAATATAAAGCAAAGGGAATAATATTTTTAATTGCTACAACATAATTTAATTTTGTGTTTTGAAAATTTTATTATGCATTGCAATAGATAAATAAGATTGATAGAATATTGATTATTGCATTGGTGATATATCGATTTACAAATAACATAAATGATTTTGAAAACTTAAAATTTCATAGCCAAAATATTTATAAATGTATGTATACGGATCGGAGTAGCAAAGAACAATATAATATTTTTCTCTTTAATTCATGAGGTCGAGTAAGATATGTATACGAATCGGAGTAGCAAAGAACATATAAATATCATATTTACAAATATTTTGATCAAATACTAAAAAAATATATATAACTGTAAATACTTAAAGATGATTCCCTGACCGAAACTAGAAAATAAGTAAAATCTTTCATCGCCATTGGTTCGAGTAGAGTATAGATTAAAAGGAACACTTGGTCTAATTAATAAACCATGTTTTGGTGCCAAGTTTTTCCTTTTCTATCTAGCTCTTTCTCTCCACTAGTTTGACCATCATAATTTCTTCTTCTCGCTCTGGCGAGGAGGCTTTGGGAGTCTCCTATTTTTGAGAATAGCTTTTTCATTCTCAAATTGTTTTTTCTTTGTGCTTATTTCTTTTGCAAGCATTGCAGTTAGCTAGGTAGCGCCGGTTATCCCTTCAAGTTTCTTGCGGTTCCAATGGAAGCACCTATGGAACCTCCGGACCCCATCCCTTCCATGGTAGACACTACTATGAAAGACGCTACTCAAGTTGATGATATGGTTAAATCATCTCCAAATTCACCTACAACAATTTCTGTTGTCAAACAACCTGTTTCCTTTAGGGATGTTGTCCAAAGCTCGTCACAATGGTTCAATGAAGCTCGCAATATTTCCATTACATCTTTGCAATGGGAGGACGATCATGTTAATCCTCTTGATACAACGAAGGTTGTCTCTTTCCCGAAAGAAACTTTAGACAAACGAAGACACCCTTGGAAACTTACCCTGATGGGTAAATCTTTAGGTATCTCTATTCGTCCATCTTTCCTAACACAAAGAGTGAGGGCTATGTGGAAACCCAAAGGAACTTTAGAAGTTATTGAACTTGGAAAGGATGTTTTTTTATTTAGGTTCTCCATGCAAGATGACTATGAACGAGCTCTTCTTGGGGGTCCTTGGTTCATTCTCGATCATTACTTAATGATCACGAAATGGAAACCTAATTTTCGCCCTTCTATGAATCCTTTTGATAGAATGACAGTCTGGATCCGTTTCCCAGAACTACCAGTTGAATATTATGATAGAATCGCCCTTTTTGAAATTGCAAAAAAAGTTGGGAATCCGATAAGAGTTGATTACGCTACTGTTCACCTAACCAAAGCGAGATATGCTAGGGTGTGCATCGATATTGATCTCTCCATTCCTTCAGTTGATTCTATTTGGGTTAGAAATGGTTGGAAACAAATTGAGTACGAAAATATAAACTCATTATGTATTCATTGTGGCAGGATAGGCCATCCAAAAGAATCTTGCACCATGTTCCAAGCTATGAAGAATAAAGGCACAGTGACTACTCAAGATGATCCTTCAACATCATCAACTTCTATTACTAAGCCCAACCCAATCATAGCCCAGTCCCTCCACCCAACACCCTTCATCGACAACCCCCATCAACAACACTATCCCTAGCATCGCCTGCTCAGCCACCGCATTCTCGCTCTCCACCTCCCACTCTTCTGGGTCGACCAATCTCACCCTCCCCCCTTCCATCAACCATTTGTCTCCCATTTACCCCTTACCGTCAGAAAATAACCCCATCACATCCACTTTCAATCAGTCGCAATTCACAACCTTCTCTTCTATCTCCAACCACTGCCGCGAGTTCCTCCTGTCAACAAACTCCAACTGCGACATCTCTTCTAAGCCCTCAAGTGTCTCTGAACCAGGTTCGAAAATGCTATCAATCTCCGCAATCTCAATTTCGACCATCTAATCCCCTGCTTTGGCCATCCCTGGAAACGCCAATTACTCCGACGAAATTATCACTGATGCACGAAACTCTCCTTCAATTGAACTCTCTTTCACCCCAAATCAAAACACAATCCCATAAACAACCTTCTCACCATTGGCTACGGAACCAAGCCCGATGGCCGAAGTATCCCCCTCACTCCCTAGCACCAATCCCGACAAATCTACCCATTCGAATGTTAACTTTAGACCACAGCGAGATAAACGCCGAATTTCCAGAAAACCTTGTGACTTAATAAATGAGTCAAAAGGGTGTAGTGGGCCTTCGAGTAGAGGTCAACTTCTGGGAGACGACCCTAACAACAAGGGAGGTCCACCTAATGATGGAACCTCTTGCCCTAGAGGATACACTCACTCTGAAACAGTCAGCGGCATGGAAGGATTGGGAGAAGGAGTTACCCTTCATCCACCCAACTGAGTTAAAATCGGCTTCTTATAACTTGCTTGAATTTCCTAATTTAAATATGAAAATTATTGTTTGGAATGTTCGTGGAGCAAACCGGGATGAATTTATCCCACAGGCTATGGATATTATAGCCACTCATAAGCCGAGTAATTTTATCGTTCTAGAAGCCAAAAGCAATGGAATTCGGGCTAAGAATGTTAGTAAACTTCTAGGCTTTGATGGTCTTCAATTCATCGACCCTAATGACACTAGAGGTGGGATTTGGATATTGTACAAACCGACAGTTAAACTGATTCTCTATGATGATGATAGGAAAAATTATTTCCATGCCCTCTTTAAATTCAATCCCAACAACAAAGAGGTTTTGCTTACTGGGGTTCACGCACCTTTAACTAGGGGTGAGCATGGGACGCATACCCGTACCGTTAGTACTAACAGTTCGAGTACCCGATAACCAAAATCACTAAAAGTGATACCCATAACCGGAACCGATAAGTTCGGGTACCCGGATTTTCGGATCGGTTATCGAGTACCCAATAAGATATACAATAATGATAATTAAACTTAATTATGTAGTTATTATGATATAATTTACAACTAATTAAAAATAATACCATATGATCTTGACCAAATTATTAATAATATTACTAATCATTGATATTATAAAGTGATTATGAAGTAAAGTAAAAGTTTAGATTTATATTAATAGATTTAAGTAGAGAAAAAAAGCAAAAAAAATGCTTATCGGATCGGACCAAGTAACCGTTAATTTTAAAATGATACCCATAACCATACCCGATAATAAATTATCGGAATGGGTACCCGAACCGTTATGGTTATCGGATCGGGTACCCTAATTTTCAGAACGGTTACGGATCAATTTTTCGGGTTTTCAGTTTTTTGGGTAGTTTTGCTCAACCCTACCTTTAACAGCTGTTGATCGCCATCGCTTTTGGAGGCAAATCAGAGAAAATTTACCCCCTGATGATACTCCCTGGATGATGGTCGAAGATCTTAACGAGGTCATGTCTCAAGCTGATAAGATGGGAGGAAGAGGTTTTCGTCAATCTCAATGCAAAGATATGAGAATGCTCGTTGATGCTGCTTGTCTTGTTGATTTGGGTTACAATGGTAACCCCTATACATGGCATAATGCCAGGGAAGGGGCTGCTAACATCCGTGAGAGACTTGATAGGGCTTTGGCAAACCCGAGTTGGCTCAATACTTTCCCTAACACTATGGTAACTCACCTTCCACGTACCTTCTCTGATCACAACCCTTTGTTAATAACTTTATTTAATCTGCATATTGCTGGTAACTATCCCTTTCGATGTAAGATGGCTTGGCTTGATCATGATGAATTTAAGGATTACTTTGTCAATAATTGGAATGATGGAAATAGAGACTTTCTGGCAGGAAGAGCAAATTTTCTTAATTCTATTAAAAATTGGAATGAAAATATTTTTGGTAACATTATCAAACATAAGAAACGTTTAATTGCTATAATTAACGGAATTCAATTAAGCCTTTCTAAACATTTTTCAAACTTCCTTTTTCAACTTGGAAAAGATATTATCCGTGATTTGAATTGTATTTATCATGCTGAAAAAATTATATGGGCACAAAAGGCTGGGCTTGATTGGCGTAAATATGGTGACTGTAACACAAAATACTTTCACTATTTTGCTAAGTTTAAAAAATCCAGAGGCCGCATTCTTTGTTTACAAGATAACAATAACAATTTGGTGGATGACCAATTTGCTCTAAAAGAGTTAGCAAGAAATTATTTTATTAATATTTTCACCTCTACTGCCTCTCTGGACCAAAAGTTGATGAAGTCTTTTTCTTACCCTAAAACTATAGATGAAACTTCTCTTAATTCTATAATTGCTAGCCCTTCAACTTAAGAGATCTTTGCTAACTTATTACACTCAGATGACTTACAAGCTATCTTTTCCAAAAAAATTGGCCTGAACTAGCAGCCCCTATTTCTAATTTTGTTTAACAATGTTTTTCCCAAGGAGCCATTCCTAGTGACATTAACAACTCTTACCTTTGTCTTATTCTTAAAAAGAATAAACCTCAAACTATGAAATACTCACTAGGCGAAAATTGCTAATGGCCACCGGTTGAAAACCCCCCATTGCCACCGGTTTTGAACCGGTGGTCATTTGGGGGGTGGCAATAAAGCATCTCATGGCCACCGGTTCAAAACCGGTGGCAATAGTCTTCATGGCCACCGGTTAACCGGTGGCAATAGTCTTCATGGCCACCGGTTAACCAGTGGCAATAATAATTATGGCCACCGGTTAACCGGTGGCAATAAAAATGGCGTGGTTTTTTTTGGAGGGGAAGGCTGACTATTGCCATCGGTTTGAACCGGTAAACCAGTGGCAATAATAAGGATCTAAATTTATTTATTTTTTTGCTTGCAATTATTCCTGCAACTGATCCTGCGATAATATTCTGCCATATTATTGCTAGAAATTCTGCCATAATATAATTATTATTAATAATCATAACAAGAATTAAAAATATATATTTAGACTTTTATAATTAAAAACCAAATGCAATACAACAAATTAAATAAAGTGTGATATACAAATAAATACAAACAATACTAATAACTAGTCAATATTGTAGTCTAAAAGTTAATAAATAACAAAGTATAAATTCAAAATGATGCCACATTTACAACTTGAAGGTGATGAAAGATGCCAACATGTCTCGAACTTCATTAAGCTCCTTGCTTGTTAATGGATCTCCCTTTTGCACCTTGCAAAACTTGGAATATATATAAATTATGTTAGAATAAATTAAATTAATATGTAAAAAATTAAACACTTGGAAAAATTAAAACAGTCGCATTTTCATCCAAAATAGCCAAAATAAGGCCTATTTGACTTCTATTTGCCCATTTTCTACATTTTTAAAAAAATGACCAAGTTCTTTCTCATAACATGTCAATTATACTTAGTTATAGGTGGCTAAGCCTTGAAATCACAAAAAAGGGCATTTTACTAAGTTTAAGGTCGCATTTTCATCCAAAATAGCCTAAAAAGGCCTATTTGACTTCTACTTGCCCATTTTCTACATTTTTAAACAAATGACCAAGTTATTTCTCATAACATGTCAATTATACTTAGTTATAGGTGGCTAAGCCTTGAAATCACATAAAAAGGGCATTTTACTAAGTTTAAGGTCGCATTTTCATCCAAAATAGCCAAAATAAGGCCTATTTGACTTCTACTTGCCCATTTTCTACATTTTTAAACAAATGACCAAGTTCTTTCTCATAACATGTCAATTATACTTAGTTATAGGTGGCTAAGCCTTGAAATCACAGAAAAAGGATATTTTACTAAGTTTAAGGTCGCATTTTCATCCAAAATAGCCAAAATAAGGCCTATTTGACTTCTACTTGCCCATTTTCTACATTTTTAAACAAATGACCATGCCTAAGGAACCTTCGAGTCCTTATATACACATCTTTGTGAGAATTCTTAAGGTATATGCTTGATGTTTCATCAATACATATGGGGCATGCTTTTTTCCCTTTAACCTTGTACCCACACAGGTTGCCATATGCAGGGAAGTCATTTATGGTCCACATAAGGGCTGCATGCAATGTGAACACCTCGTTCTTATGAGCATCAAAACAAGAAACCCCTTCGTCCCACATCTTTCTCAAATCATCAATTAGTGGCGCAAGGTAAACATCTATGTCATTCCCAGGTTGCCTAGGCCCCGTTATTAGCAATGAAAGCATTATATACTTCCGTTTCATACATAACCAAGGAGGCAAATTGTAGATCACTAAAAGAACTGGCCAAGTGTTGTGTTGGGTACTAAGAGTGCCAAATGGATTCATCCCGTCTGTGCACAACCCAAGTCTTAAATTTCTGACTTCATTACCAAACTCCAGAAACTTCAAATCAATGTTCTTCCATTGCGAGGAGTCAGCCGGATGCTTTAGCATTCTGTTTTTCTTCCTTCCCTCGGCATACCACCTTACGTTTTTAGCGTCTTTTGGTGTTGAGAAAAGACGCTTAAACCTTGGAATAATAGGAAGATACCACAACACCTTAGCAGGAGGTCCCTTCGTACCAGGATTGCAACTCATGCGCTTGTAGCGCGATTGCTTGCATCGTGGACACTCCTCCAATTGTTCATTCTCATTACGATACAAAATACAATCATTAGGACAGGCATGTATCTTCTTAAACTCTAAACCAAATGGACACATAAGCTTTTTTGCATAATAATAAGACGTAGGAATTTCATTCCCATCAGGCAACATCTCACTTAATGCGGTCAATAAAGAAGTAAAACTAACGTCCGTCCACCCATGCTTCGACTTAATGTTAAAAAGTGTTAGCACGGTAGAAAGTTTGGAGTATTTTTTGCACCTAGGGTACAAAGGCTTTTTGGAAGCCTCCAATAATAATTGAAACACATCACCTTCGACATTATGCAGCATCTCATCCACGTCATTATCCTCGACCTCATCCACTGGATGATCCTCAGCTCCATCCTCACCACTATCAATAACATATTCATCATTCTCCCATTCCTCGTCCACATGAATCTCATTGCTTTTATCATGCACATCATTCCCATCAAGATCCTCACTATACTCTCCACTTTCACCATGCCAAATCCACACATGGTATTTAAGTCTAAACTCACGACAAAGTACATGATCTCTAATGATTTCAACACTATTGACCACCTTCACATTATTACAATCAACACAAGGACAGTATAGGCCTTCCTCACCAATTTTGCGCTGATAAGATAAAGCCGTCTCGCAAAACTCTTGAACCCCATTCCAAAAATCCATTGTATCACGTCTACCATACATCCAACCACGATCCTTTCCCATTTAGTAAAGTGTCTCTAAACATATATAGCAACATATTATCAATAATGTACAATTGCTATATATCTTATGTAAATCAACTTCAAGTACACATCATCAATATACCATTCATATAGTGAACAAATGCATGTTTCCAAAGTGTCCTTATCACTCCAACCTAACCCATCCTTGAATGTCTACTCTCACTTGAATGTATGTCAACTTTCCAATTTTAAGGAAAATCCGGCAGCACTTCCCCCCAGTTCTCCAAGTACAAGATGTAGATAATTACTTACCCACATATGTACCCAGAGAACATGGAGAAGAAATGGACAACCAAGATGTTCCTTAAAATCGAAAAAAAGACATACATTCACCACCTAAGTGAGAGTAAACATTCAAGAACAGTCCCAACCGGGGATTATTCAAGACTTTCTCCTAATGAGAAAGCCTTGAACGAGTATCTAGGCATATGATGATGCAAACATTCAACATATTATTGTAATTATTTATTATTAAACAAGACACAACTTGTAATATCATGAACAAACTTTTATCAAATAGATAAATAGAAAGAAATATATATAGCTCCATAAAGTTTATAGTTCATACCAATATAGCAAGTATAATGGATGTAATGTCTCGAACTTCTCACTTGAATAGCTAATAAACTTGTGCTTCACTACATATGAATCTACAAAAATAAAAAAATACAACAATAAAATAAAAGTTAGTAATTTTGTCAAGAACTATAAAACAACCTAAAATTACACATTAAAACATACTACCAAATTCAACTAATTAATTAACAAGTTTACTAATAATCTCTACTTTATTCAAAATTTCCTAATAAAACCTAACAATCAATTTCACACCACTCCAACATATCAAATTATACTCCATAATCCATATATTTCCTAAAAGCATTAGGAAAATCATTATGTAACGTAATCTAAAACGGATTACTCCTCAATCTAACTCCAAAATAATTCAATAATTCATACTATACTTAACCAAAAATTAAGCAACAACAACAAATTGTTAATAATAATAATACAATGAAAAAATAAAAAAAATTGTTCAAAATATATTTTCCATTATACTGTTAATTCATGAACAATTAATCAATTTCTTGCATTCTAAAGATACACACAATTAAACAATTTCTTGATTTCTAAAGTGCATTCTCTAAAATTTTAACCCTACTAACAACAAAAAAAAACCCAAAAAATTCAGAAAAATTAACCAAAAAATCTCTTTTTCCTCTCATTTACACTGTTTTTATTCTTATGGTTTCACCTCTAATTGCAGTTTCTTTTTTTCAATAATCTGGCGTAATTCTGATTTAGTATAAGCACTTACTTCCAAATTTCAAGTTTATGATTCACTAATATCAAGTAATTGCAGTTTTTTTTTTCAATTAACCTAATTCATGAACAATTCAGAAAAAATTACCCTAACAACAACAAAAATAAAACATAGAAATTCAGATAAATTATCGTCTATTAATCAGCATTTCGAACGGTGGCTGTGGGATGGTGGTGCGGTGGTTGTGGCGTCAGTGGTGGAGTGTGTGGTTGCTGCTTGCTGCTGCTTTTTTTTCAATTTCGAACGCTGCTTGCTGCATCGCTCACTGGTGGAGGAGGTTCGGAGGGAGTGAGGAGGTGGTGGAAGGTGGTGCGGCGTCGCTGGTGGAGTGTGTGGTGGTAGGGTTTGGATGGTGGTGCGGCGTCACTGGTCGTGGCTCGTACTGGAGTTTTGGTGGAAATAAAATAGTGGAGAGAAGAAGAATCTTGGGCCGCGCGTTTTATATATTCAAATATTGCCACCGGTTCAAAACCGGTGGCCTTTAAGCGGTGGCATTTTTAATTTTTCTACTAGTGACTTTCGCCCAATAGGTCTTTGTAACACTATTTATAAACTAGTCACTAAATGTATCTCTAGTAGAATAAAACCTTTTTTAGATAAAGTTTTATCCCTAATAGAACGATAGATGAGAATATAATCATTATCAAGGAGGTTGCTCATAAGTTTAATAAATCTACTGAAAAGGCTAATATTATGGCTTTCAAAATTGACCCCGCTAAAGCTTTTGATAGTCTTGAATGTTCTTTTATAGAAGATACTTTTAAAGCCATTAACATCCTGAAAAATCTTATCAATCTTATTTTAAGTTGTATTTGTTCTCCCAATATTTCGGTTCTTTGGAATGGTCAAATTACAGAAACTTTTAAACCTTCTAGAGGAATCACACAAGGTGACCCTTTATCCCCTTACATTTTTGTTCTATGTCTTTATTGTCTTTCCTCTATGATTCAAGACAAAGTTAACTCTAAGTGTTGGAAACCCTTAAAAATGGCTAAAGACATTTATATCTATCACCTATTTTATGCCGATGATGTCTTTCTTTTTGGAAAAGCCTCTATAGATAATATTCAATGCATGATGGAGGTTCTTGACAACTTTAAAATAATATCAGGCCACACTATTAATATCCAAAATTCTTCCATCATCTTTCCTAGAAAGATGGATCACAACATTAGAAAACCTATTTATGAATATTGCAATGTTTCCAGTTCTTCCAATTTTGTTAAGTATTTAAGAATAGCTATCAGCCCTAATAAGCTCAAAAACAGTGATTATCATGACCTATTGGATAAAACTAACTCAAGAATTAAAAGTTGGCAAAGTAAGCTAATGAACATGGTTGGTCGTTGCACTCTTATTAAATCTGTTTTAAACTCCTACCCTTTATACTCTATGCAAACCAACCTTCTTCCTATTTCTGTTATTGATAATCTTTAAGCTGACGTAAAGAAATTCTTGTGGAATAGAGTAGAAAAGACCAGGTACATACCTAGAACTAATTGGAGTGTGGTCTATGATCCTATCAATGCTGGAGGTCTAGGTATAAGAAACTTAAGGAGATGGAATCTATGCTTCATGGCCAAGTTATGTTGGAAATCAATGACTTAACCTCATAAGCTTTGGGTCCAACATCTAAAAGCAAAATACTGAAAATACACAAACTTAATGGATTGCATTCCCTCTCCTCTACCATTTGGAAAGACATTATTAAAGGAAGAGATATCCTAAACAAAGGAATTGCTATTATTATAGGAGATGGAATGGATACTTCCCTATGGTATCATAAATGGATTGGTGATAAGGCTATATACCAAAATGATAGTATTAGGATTCCCGATAGCAAAGGTCATAGGAGAGTTTCTATTATTATTAGAAATAAGAAATGGTATTTGAACGATATCGCCCATATTATCCCTCATAGAACTCTTCTCCAAATAAAAGCCACTGCCCTCCCTCTTCTGCATGAAGCTCAAGATAAAATTACTTGGTCGATCAGTAATTCAGGATCCTTCACTATCAAATCAGCTTATCACTCTATTTCCCCAACCCCTAACCTTTCCTTTTCATTCTTATCTCAGTTTTCGTGGAAATTTTTTTGGAAAATTATGGTTCCATCAAAGTACAAAATGCTTGGATATTGTTCGTGGGATTCTTCCTGTAGGTTTAACTCTCTTTATAAAAATCCCTTTCTTTGACCCAATTTGTGTTAGATGCTCACACCCTACTGAAGATAACTTACATGTTTTCAGAGAATGTCCTAACACCTCAGCTTTTTGGTCCATAATTTTTGAAAATATTCCTTAATATGATTTTAATCTTCAAATGTTTTATTCTCTCGGTTTTGAAGATTGGCTATACTTTAACTTTCAAAAAAAATTCAAAGGAATGGAAAGTGTTATTTTTAACAACTCTCTGGCATCTTTGGAACATGAGAAATAAAGCTATCTTTGATAACAGTTTCCCATCTGTTTATTCTAGCTATAACAGATTTTTTGTGGACCTAAAATTATCATGAAAATGTCATAAGTGGTGTCAACTTCTTCAAGATCCAACCCTTCACCTAGAACTTGGGCCCCTCCGCCAATTGGCTTCTACAAAATCAACACGGATGGGTAATGGATTGACAACGACAATGTTGGAGCTGCTGGGAACATTTGGTACCACAAAGGGAAATGACAAATTGGCTTCTCTATGAATCTTAGCACAGTCGGGGCAGTCTCTGCTGAGTTACTTGCCATCAGGGAAGGACTTTCAACAGCTTGGGCTAGACAAATCAGAATTCTGCAGTTGGAGATTGATGCCAAGGCACTTAAATACATGCCGGAAAATCCAACTAGGTACACGGATAATAAGTTAGCTGCCATTATTGGGGACATCTCTAAGCTGCTTGCAGGGGAATGGGTTGTTCATATTCTTCATGTCAAGCGCACCGGAAACAAAATAGTCCTACTGCCTATCACTTTTTCTCCCCTCCTTCTCTCACTGAAGTGTACATGAAGGAGCTGAAGGATTGCATGGACATGATGAATGTCGGCTCACTAATCCTACTGCTTTGTCGTCCAAGCTTTCGGGCTACTCTCTACCTTTTATTTATGTTGTAGTTTCTACTCTTAGTCTCTTTTTTATTGCTTTCTATTTTTTTGCTTCGGAGCCTTTACAGGGCATTTAACCCCCATGTTTGCAGTTTTGGGTTTTCAACGCTTCATGGGGTTGCATCTTTATTATGGTACTCTCAACTCTTGATGTTTTGCTGGGTCTTCATGACCAGCTAGTAATATAATCTCCTTTTCATTGTTAAAAAAAAGGTCTAATTAATAAATCCAATCTATTTCATTGTCCTAGCCCACCTTTATTTCCATTTTTGAGCCTAAGCCTTTTATTTAACCTTTTCCATTTATTTCCTAAGCCCAATCCCTTAATCAATCAATCCATACACCTATCCTAGCCTAATACAAGAACTCCTAAAATGCTTCAAATAACAGCCCAAACAAATCAATCATCAATATCTATTAACTATTACTAAAACAAAAGATGCTGATATCACTGGCTACGACGTGTCGTCCTCTTAATAAAAAATTTCCGCTTAAATGCAATGATGATATCATTTTTTCAATTTTTTTTAGATCTATCATATTTAACAATTTTTAAATTAAAATATTAGAAGCTTCTACATTACAACTAACACATATCAATTTATCGTAGAAAATTGAAACAATTTTACATAGCACACTAATAAATGACCTCCTACATTAAACTATGAATTAGACGACGTTGAACAGATACTATATCATAATTTTGATGAAAATAAAAAATTTAAAATTACAAAATGTTCGTAACTTATTTATATTTAGGTATAATAGCCATTATTTTAAAAATGTACACATTTAAAATAGAATTTATATAAACTACGCATCGCACGGGTTCTAATCTAGTTTAATACTAAAACAGACACCATGAATGAGACATGTCATTTCTTGGTGCTGTTTTTTCCCTCCAAAATCCCCTCCCCTTTTTTTCCCTTTTCCTTTTTTTTATTAGCCAAATGACATTAATCTATAACTAATACTAAAGTAGCAATTGCTGACATAATTCATTTATCCATATTGTACATGTGTTAGCTTCTCCTTTAATTTTTTCCTACCAAAACTTTTTTTTTCTCTTTTACATTTTTTATGGAAAAAACTAAATATTGACTGCAAAATAATTTAATACATTATACTATACAAATAACTCTTCACAATTTTTTTTGAACGATTTCACAATTTTTTTTTAATAAACCTTTTGACAACCATTTACCCAATTGAATATTTAATTTATGTTTTTTTGTAATGGAGTATTGTTTTATATAGCTCTTTTTTTCACTATATTCATGCATCGCACAGGAGCTAATCTAGTTACCTACTATAAGTTATACACAAAATATTCCGCAAATCATTAAATATAATTGTGATTATATTGATTCATATATTTTCCATTTCTATAATTAATATTTTCCATTCTATGTAATTTTAGACTACATATCTAATGTAATTTTAAATAATATAAAGTTTCCAAATTTTTACTACACAAACCTAACGTAAATTTAAATTCACTTAGATTTTAAAATATACATCTAAAAGTAAAAAATATAGTTTCCAAGGAAAATTTATGCTAAATTTATTATTATTATAATAAATAATTAAAGATTTTTGTGAATATGACATGTAAAACATGTATTTCGAATTAGTTGTAGTTACTGAAGCGGAAGGTATGACAAGAAAATAAGTTTGTGCACTAGCAATATTCATACATTTTTCAATTAATAAATTAAATTTATAAAAAAATACAAATAACTTAAAATACTGTTCAAATTACGTTCTTTTATTTTTATATCGACCATTAGTAAATGAGCCCTTTATTACTAATTGAATTATATTAGTTTTTTTCCTTACGGGATTAGTAATTTGATTTATAAACCGTGCAACACGCGAGCATTATGCTAGTAAATTTAATTTCTACATAAAACATGTAAAGCATAAAAAATTAGATTGGAAATTCCGATCTGGCGCACCACGAGCTAGAAATCTGGCGCGAGGCGCCAGTATGCACAGTGTGAAGCATGCTTTGCTACGTCACAGTGCTCCCTTGCCGTATTAGTGTATTACGACACTTGTTTTCATAATGCGGTGCGCTAATTTTTTTGGCACGACACATGTTCAACAAATTCTATTCTATTTTCCGACTTCGATCTTATATATTTTGTGCTCTATCTAAGGTTATGGATGGGCAAAGTTAAATTTTGAATTTGGACTCTCACATTCTACTTTTATCTAATTTCTCTTCTTTTCATATCATAATCTAATATATTCTAATTATTCACCATTCCTCCTTCTAGTGTTACTAAACATTAATACGATACTCGACGCTCTATCGGCGGTTCATAGCGTGAAATGTTAATTAACCATGAGGGTTTCAAATCTAAATAAAACCCTTGAGGTCTTTTTATTACAAATTATAATAAAATTCGAGTTGTTTTACTTCATATAAAAATATATAAAGTAATTTTTAAAATTTTGTTTATTGTAAAACTAATTTAAGGCACGGTTGTAATTTTCCTATTTTCTGAGATTCGGATTCTCATTTATGGATGAGAATTTTATTGTTAGGGTTCTAATAATAATTGGGAAGGTGATTTGAATTCATATGGGTTTAGGGGTTTTTATCAACTCTACGATCAAAACATCAGCGCTAATTGCGAATCTCTACTTGGAAAGAAGTGAAGACATCGATAACACCGCTCGTGTCAATTAAGCTTGAAGCTGTGGAGTGTGACCTATGTCAAATATGCAAAATAGTTATGGTTTTGATTGTAAACATTACGTTATTACTTTCTAAATCTATGGTTTACAAATTTTTATTGTAGATGTCGTATTATTAATGATATTATAATTTTTCTTGTAAACAAACTAAGAGTTGTAATTCGTCAGAAATATTTTGTAGAAACTTTGCGTTGTAGGAAATTAAAGCTAGGTATGAATGATAAACCTTGCCTTAATCGGGATCTAGAGATGTTCAGATTCAAGCTCCCTATTCCCTAATCAATGTAAAGTGATTAAAGACATGCTATGGAAAGGCCAACACATGAACACAAGCAGAATAAATGTAGAATATCATGACAAACAAGAATGCAGTAAATCAACAGATGAAAAACAAAGTGAATTAGCAATCAAAATATGGAGAAATCTTACTGCGTACCACAATAAGATAGCAGAAATTTTCAGGTATTGTCATTCAGCAGAAAATCTTCCTAACCTGGGAAAGAACAAATGTTGATCACCAACCTGGAATTCTGCTTCCACAGGAAAACAATCCAATTAGTATAGTTAACGTTGTTGAAGACGGGCAATAATATGAACCTGAAAAATTATGATCAGATGAAAGAAGATCGAACTGCATCAATTGATAATACAAACAGCTAATGGTCAACCAATGGTGTCAAGTGCGTAACAAATTCAATGCAATTGTTGCTTCAAAATTGCTGACTCTTCACAACCACAAGCTAAGCAGGACAATTTAACGCGGCTGTAGAAGTTAGAGGTCAAGCTTAAAGGAGCAATTGAATGCAAATGTGAACCCACAGAAATAGAAGGGGATGCTATTTTATTTGTAAAACCGCGTGCAAGGTGAAAACCAGCATGCTGACATGAAGTGAATGAAATTGAGAAGGAGAAGCATAGTTTAGAGAGGCTAGAATTCATACTTTGAAACCTTACTAATTTTCGAGTTGTAATATGTAATTTTATAAGGTATGCCTGCTGCAGAAAATTGGCAGTCGGAATTTTTTCTTGGATGTCATTAAATATCATGCATAACAAGAGACCAACTCAAGTTGAAGAAGCATATCAATCTTGAGTAAACTACAGATTGTGTTACATGATCAAGAACACTTTTACCTTGAATTTTGTAATTTATTATTTTGTTCTTTCGATCTTGCTAACGAGCGCCCCGGGGCGTTAGATAAGGATAAATTATATTGGTTGAAATGGTATTAAGTTAGGAATTCATGACAAAATCACGCGTCGTTCGGTGTAATTAATGTTAATTTTACTCTAATATTTGCATTTTAATTATCTTATCCAACGCCCCGGGGGCGCTCATTAGCTTTTGCCTTGTTCTTTCTATCATGTAGCAACTAGCGTCTAATAAATCAATGTTATAATATAATTTCATCTAAGAAGAATGTAAGTGGAGGCAACACATACATAAAACAAACGTTATAACTTGTAACTTAAAAGCTAAGCTTAAGAACAAGGAAACAAAGAGTGAGACTGCGAGAAGAGAAAGTATGGAAAAACACTCTTCACATACCTGGAATGGAAGGAACAAAGAAAGCTAGAATCGTCTTACTAAAAGACAGCAACACAAGCCGTAAAACACAAACAGCAAATAGTCTAAACAGCCGAATAAGCTAACCAAAACAATCACACCATCTTCTGCCAAGATCTGCAGCAACTCATGACAGTTTTAACATTGATATTAATTTTCCCATAGAATCTACGAGATAAAGCCTCGAAGTAACAGGTCAGCAAAAACAGGACAACCACCAGATAATTATCTTTTAATTACACTACCAAATCAATAAAACATTCTAAGCACAGTTCATGAAGGGTAAAATGCAAAGTTTTTATTTGACAAGAGCTATGGATTGGATGTTAATTAGCCAGTCGCCCAAACCCCTATGATCAACATATTCAAGCGACTGAATACTTAATACATCATTCATATTCAACTTAAATGTATGTACTACCTACGGCTGCACCTTAAAAAGGACCAAAAAAAAAAAAAAAAAAAAAAGACAATATTACTCACCATTTATCTCGAGTTTCATTTCTTTTTACATTTTCATTTTGGTGCCCTGTGAATTTGTATTTACAAATTTAATATCCTAATGTTTGTACTGGTATTAAATTTCTTGTCCGAACAGGCACAACCAACATTATGGAAGGAAAATAATATAAACCTGTGTTCAAAGCAAGGCAGCTCACACCGAAACATCCAAAGCAAACACACCAATTCACATCAGGTATGCCTTATATTAGACCGATGACTAAAATTAAATCATAATAGCTATAGACCAGGACACCAAAATGAAAATTTTCCTACTTTTAACTTGTCATTAGAAATTGTAATTTTTGAGACATAATGCAGAAGAAAACAATTAGAATTAGATAAAAAGTTGCCCTCTATTCATCCTCCTACTTTTTATATCACCCCTTGAATGAGATGAACAAATATATCCATCTCAAAAATCAGTTTATCATTAATGGAGGCTATGCAAGTAATAGCAACAAAGGAGCTCAACTATTACCCTTTTTATTTCAATAATAGTTGGAAAAAAAAAAAAAAAAAAAACATGTCCTCTGCTAAGACTTATCATTCACATGAAGCAATTCCAGGTGTTGAAGCTTGGTCTCTAAAACCTCGGAACAAATCTGCCCCATCATGTAGTAAAACGACATCATATCAGATAGCTGTTCGATTGACATCTTCCCTATGATTGACCTTGCCACTTTCTCCCGCTCTTCCTTCAACTTCAGCTTCTTATAACCATGTCCGTTCCTCACAGTTGCACCCATCTGCCTTAGCCTATGTTCTTGTTGTAAACTCAATACACTGTAAGCTGTATTTTCCTGTTCATGTTCATTTTATTAATTAAAATGTGTTTGAATCGGATTATAAGTCAAAAGAAGCAATAAGAAGCTCTTGTTTGCTGATATATATAGTAGCTCAAAGTTAGCTGTCGTTACCTCAAGGAATACTGCGCCTGGTTCAAGTTCTGATTCCTTGACAGCAACAGCAGAGTTCCGTCCTGATATATACATGTCCTTTGCAATTGAGAAGCTTTTGACAATCATTCTTCTCTTGGTTTCCTGCTCTTTATTAAGCTTTGGACCCTTTGGCACGCTTGCTTGACTGCTTAGCTTCTTCTGATAAGCTATCACAGCCTTCACAAATTCCTGCAATCCTTCCAAACAATATTCAGTGCTGATAATCTTTACAGGCACAATATTTCTTCAGTACTTCACAGTAAAATCGACGTATTCTATCAGTCTTGTACATTATTATAACAACCCACAAGGCCATCTCAACAGCAAGCACATGAAGATTATAGAATGACTAAAAAGCTGAGTTTACCTTATAAGCGAAAGGGCAACCAGGGTAATCAAACTCATCAGAGGAAGGGTGTCGCATTCGCTCTGGATGGAATTGCAGCCCCATAATAAACTTGCCCTCTTCTGGATTATAAGCATCAGGATCATAGAACCCTTCAATCAATCCATCAGGCGCGAAAGCCATAGGAACAAATCTCTGCGCCAGCTTTTTAACACCTTGATGATGATAGCTATTAACCAAAATCTCCATATTATTCTCTGCCAAGGACTCCTTAAACCAATGATGTATTGGTGTATCCTCCACCACCTCCACCGCGTGCCTATGCCCATCATAATCGTCATAGTTAATATGGGATACTCTTTGGCACTCAGGGCGTTCCCTAGAAAGTTCTTTCACAACATCTTGGTAAAGAGTACCACCACAAGCGACGTTTAGGACTTGTGATCCCCTGCATATTCCCAAGTAAGGTATGTTCCTTTCAAGGCAAAGCTTTGCAAGGGCTAGCTCGATTGAGTCTTTCTCTTGATCAATAGCTGTATCACTAGCATGTGCTCGCCTTATCTCTTCGAGTTCCTCAGCGGTGAAGTTTGACATTTCAGAATCATAGTGAGAAGGGTCTATATCTTCACCTTCACAAAGGAGTACTCCATGAATTGGCTCAAAGCTTTCGAGCAACGTTGAAACACCACTAACTCTTGGGACAATCACTGGTACTGCACCATAGCTTACTATAAGGTCTAAATGGTATTCCCCTGAGTAAAAAAGTGAACCAGTTATAATTTTTTCCAGAAATGACTTAAAACTACAATAGAAGTTATTCAATAATTCCCCAATAACGAACAATGTTACAAATTACAACATGGTGTTTACATTAGAGTATATTAGTATAACATCCTTTGATGAGTTCAATCACAAAAAATTAACTCCAAAGTATAACATGTTTATGCTAAAAAATTTTCAAGAGACATCATTTAGTAATCTAGAGTATGCTAGACTCTGACTAGTCCGGATTCGAGTAAGGGAAATCACCAACTGAAGGAGCTTTGGTTAAGACGGATCAACTCATTAACTTTAACTTGTTGATCCAAGCACTTAAAGAGTAGGTGGACATACATCAAAACTCCACCTAACTAATAAGAGTTTGATCAAAACATTTATGGCACATTCCGTCTTTGACAATATTCATGTAATTGGCAAAGTTGACCAAATTAGATGCTAAAATTTTAAATTTTATTATTATGTTTTTCATATTATTAAAACATTTTTAAATATTTTTTCTCACGTCTTCAAAGAAAAAGAAGTACATACCAATGCTTTCATGTACTTTAACCAATGATTCTCAATAAAATAAATAAAAGTACTTTCCCAATGAGGTTAATTTTAAACAGCATTGACCAACATACTCAACAATACTCCCTTATAATAACTCACATCCCTTTCAACTGCTAACTTCCTCAAAATCTTTACGAATAATACTCAACAATACCACAAACAAATATAATTTGAACTGGTAACGTAACAACGTATGTGAATAAGTGGATGTAACAAAGTTACAAATAATGGTGATCATAGGCAAGCATTCAATTTCAATTGAAACTTCATATCTACAACTAAAATTATTTAATTTAACATACAATCAAATAATTCAACATATAAATTAAAAGTTTTTCATAATTCAACGGTTACTACCTTAAAAACTTTTAGAGACGAAGTGAGTATTTCATAATCAACGAAAACAAACATCAATTATATTGTTATAACCAAGGAGAAAAAAAAGAACGAACCTACAAAATCGACGAACTTGTTCTTACGCACAGTACGGCGAGAAACAATGAGAACCCTTGGCAAAATCATCGAGAGATCCGAGCTTACTTTTTCCGACGTCATTTTTTTTTCAATACCAGATTAACGATTTGATTTTAATACAAAAAAATATGAATAATCGATCAAACTTTGGTAAAGTTTAAAAAATCTTAAATTCTAGATATGTATAAATAGAAAAAAAAAAAAAAAAGTTGTAAAAAGAAAATCACAATTTTCCTTTCATAAAACAAATCCTCGAAATAACAAAGGATAGTTATAATCAAAATTATTACTCTCTCCGTTCTACAGTAAAACCGAAAGATTTAGTTGTAAATGAGATTATATATGAGATTAAATTTTTGGAAGAATAAAGTTTTAGGGTTGAAGAAAAATTTATATGTGTGAAAGAAAAAGAAAGCTTAACTACCTAAAGCTAGATCACGTTCATGGGTCGAGTCGCCGCTTCTTTAATAAAGGGAGATTTTTGGTATTTTTTATTTTATTTTTTTTAATTTTTTGTGAGATTGACATTTGTGTATATATATGTACACATGTAAATATGGTAATTTTCTCAAAATATAATGATATTTTAAATACTTCTTAATTTGTGTTTCAAAAAAAAAAAAAAAAAATACTTCTTAATTTCATAAGATTACCAGCTTTATCCTGGCTGTGTATTACAGCTTGGAAGTCAACGATGATTAGATGCTGAGGTGGAATTTTTAGATTGAATCCCCCGTTTTTATCTTTATTTTTTCCGTATGTGGTTTGACATACGGACAAATTCAGTGTATGTGTATTTAATCCTGAGGACTACGAGGCCCACATTTCTCTATCCCTATTTTAGTGTTGACGTAAGTTTTTGTCGTACAATACTCTATACGATACGGAGTATTTTTTTTATTCTAAACTTTCATTCTATGCACGTATGTATAGATTAGACTCTTAATAAAGGTGACATTTGGATAATAAGTTGTAATTTGGGCTAACTTATAACGGATATGGTATGTGGTGTAAGGTTACCTTATTAATCTGCCTCAAGTCGATTCAAGTCACTTTCAGGTTGGGTTGATTTCGAGTCAAAGTCAATTGAGTTAAGACCGGGTAAACTTCATATTGGTTCATATTCGGTTTGGACAATTTGGATCTGGTTCAAAATGGTTTAACCTGGTTAGTTTCAGGACATTTGATCAAGTTGATTTCGGTTCGGTTGAGTTTAGTTTGATTAAGATAAGGATAATTCAATATTGAATCAATCCGATTCATATCCGTGCTATGTAATTAGCCACTTAATTTAACAAAACAAAATTCGAACTCATAACCTCCGATACATATAGATAGTAAATGTACCACCTCAACCATCTTTTATTAATGTTTCAAATTTCATATAATATTATATATTCCTTTCATTTATTAAGTAAATTAGAGGTAATATAATACATTTATTTTCACAAGATTAGAAAATACATATGATGTAAGAAAAAAGTAACACATGAGGCAACGCCCGAACCACTGCACACACTAACTATTCAAATAGTCGAACATAATCATGAAGTTAAAGAAGTACACAAACTAGCAACCGAGGGCATCACCCGGGTTACACACTAGTTCAATAATAAAAAAGATTAATATTAAGCTAGAGTATTATTGAGTTATTACCATAGTATTGGATCGATATCCAGTCATTCGTGTGTCATTTTTTATACGAGTCATTAATAATTATGGAGTATTAGAATTCTCATAATCTCATTCGATTAGTTATTGTGTCATTTTTATCTTTAAGCCAAGTTAAAATCGAATTATCAATGACTTATCTAGTGAAAAAAAAAAAATTTATCGATCACTTATAAATATAATACCTCACCTACATAAGTGAGAATGTAGAGTACTAGACCTAGTGATAGATTAACCGATGATAGACTTGATAGTCACACATATAATTTAAATTAAATAAATATAATTTTAGCTCAAAAAACATTAGGGGGCGTTTGGTTCAAACAATGGTATGGGTTTGTAATGAGGAGGCGTTTGGTTCAAACAATGGTATGGGTTTGTAATGAGGAATGAAACCTGGGTGGTATGAGATTGGAACTTGATACTTAATTTCATATATTTGGTTTTTATCTAGAAATGATTGTTTTCATTTAATTTTAAACCTAAAGGTATGGGTATGGGCCATACCCACCTCTCTCCTTGGATTCAAAAACCCATGCCTTAGAAGTTTGAGGTATGAGTTTAAAAAATGAAATTTCTAGAAACAAACACAAGGTATAAATTTTGGTCATTACAAACCCATATCTTATTAGGGGTGAGCAAACCGGGTACTCGGTCAAAATTTTAGGACCTGGACTTGGAATTGGTTGGAACCAGGTCTTAAAATTCAGATCCGGAATTGGAATTGGTTCAACCGGGTCCTAAAATTTAGGAATTGGTATTGGAATCACTGGGTACCGGTTCCAGTTCCGGGTACCCACTTATGTATGTAATTGTTAAAATATAATAAAAATTATAATTCTTATTTTAGTTAGATTCATTTTTAGCGTTTAATACTTATATTTTTTATATGCATGAAGCTATTTGTATTTATGTTAGGTATTAATATTACTTTTTTAATTTACAAATTAGATACATTCAACATATTTTTAAAATTTAAAATTTATTTAGTTTAGCATATATTAGGTAACCGGGTACTCAACCGGTTCCGGTTCCAAAAAGTTGAGAATTGGTTATAATCGGGTCCTTAATTTATTACCCGGAATTGGAACCACCGGATCCAATTCCGGGACCTGCCGGTTCCGGTTCCAATTTCGGGTACCCAGAATTTTTGCTCACCCCTATATCTTATACAGAGTATCTAATACTCCCTCCGTTTTTAAATACTTGCTCCACTTTCCTTTATCGGCCATTTTTAAATACTTGCTTCATTTTCTTATTTGGAAAACTTTTACAATATTTAACTCATTTTTCTCACCTAGTGGACCCAACAAATATCATATTTTATTAATTTCATATTCTCTCTCCTTCAATTTCTCCACTACTTTTGCTTTGTTCAATTTTTAATTCTTCCACCAACCCCACTACCTCCATATTTTATTACTTTTTCCAATTTCTCCTAAAACTCCGCGCATGGAGAAGTATTTAAAAATGGAGGCTTTAACCAAATACCCCCAAATGAATTGAGTGAGTACTGAGTAGGAGTGTAGGACTTTTTAAAACCAAACCCTCAAAAATAAACAAAGAAATAATTATCTGCTGAACACTTCCATTTACATCATCAATGGCGATAATTCCACAAGATCAAGTAAAATACAGTAGCAATTTGTTGATTACATCCCAACAATATTTACCCTTATTTTCATGGGCTGGTAAGTAGCTAAATTCTCCCTTATTCTTTCTTTATTTTGTGATTATATTGTTCACTATATATCTTTTCTTGTATAACTGTATTTTTGGCTTGCTGCTTAATTCTCTGTTAATAATTGTATAGTATAATTGCTTTAGTATACCCAGAACTTATATTACCGGAACCTATTTGTATATTGTTCAGGGTTATTAATTGTGAATTTGATCCTCTTTTTCTGGAATTGAATTGGGATTTTCTGTTTTTGGGATATTGTGAAGTAAAAATTATTCTTCTCTTTTTTACAATAAATTAATTACCCAGTTCATTGAATGCCTGTTAATCCAACTATGGTGTTGTTTAGTAATTAGTAGTTGTAGGTAGTATTACGGCTAAGTTAAGTTGAGCCTAAGACCAGCCGACAAGGATTGGGGCTGAGCTCTTATCGAAGGCGGGTTATGGTAAACGTTAGGTAATTTTTTGTTGTGTATTGGTGCACATCTTATAAAAACGGTATTTGATGGTGATTCTCTCTTTGTTGCATATGAATTGGGAAGAGTCCTATTTATGTAACTTTGTGCACATGTTTAGGAGTAATATTATTAGGATAGACGCAAGGAGAAGTGTGTTAGAATTCTTAGAAATGAGGGCTTTTATAGGACTCTAAATTATGGGATGGAGAGAGTAAGATTTATTGAATAAACAAGAAGTTCTAAGTTGTATAACAATACATTGAAATCTTGAATATACGAGGTTACAATGTATGTATAAACAAAAGATCAGACGAGTTGATCATCACACTGGATTTCACTGTTTTTTTTATCATCAAAGCAAAAAGCTGTATTAGAGTTTACAAATGCATGAAGTCGGCCTTAGAAGGCAACCTTGTGAAGAAGTTGACTAGTAATTTAGGAAACTTGATGATGCGGAGCCATGTGTGTCTTAGTAGGTAAAAGCCGAGTATAGCTGCAATTATCCTGAATTCTATGAAACATAATAGTACAGAGGTACAAATATAGAAAAGCAAAAACACTGGAGTTGCTCTAGGATCTGCCCAGGCAATTAGGGACTGAAACCTTTCACCTATAGTAGCCGACTCCTCTAATTCAGCTTGTATCCTACTCCCTTTACTTCTGAGATGATCATATCTCATCTTGACAGTATAAGATGGTTGGGAGGTTGGGAATGTATCAAACTCCTCATCTTGATCATCGGGGTCATCAATATCAGAAAGAGACAAGTGAGAGATACGAGGTGGGTGCCAAGCACGTCGCCATCTGTAGTCAGGGGCCGTTTCTGAGATTTAGGAGGATCGGGGCAAAAAAATATATTTGGGCCCTATATTTAATAACATAAGTGTATGAGATAAATTCCTATTATTGCTTTTTAAACCAACTATCTATTTTTTTGACGGTTTGTATTACTAAAATTTACATCATATTATTAATTTTTTTTTTTTTAATACAAAATTAGGTGTTGTAAAATACATACTATCTATTAAAAACGTCAACTTTATGTGAATACAAATACCTCATCTGCCAAAATTAAAATAACATTAAAATTTAAGATCGACCTTCTCCAGTAATTGAAATTCATCGATAATATCTTCGTGATCCAATATCTAGCAAACATATTAAAATAATAGAGCAAAAATGATAATTATATTGTTCTCCAGTATAAATTATTAAATGAAAATAAATGAATTGAAATATGAATTAAGGTATTTTTTAATTTGGATACAAATTCAAATGTTTAAATAATATACAGTATATTGTATTTTCAATTTCAGTGGGTCATTGATAGTATAAGTAATTTTGGTTTTTTTTTTTTACAAATAGGAAAAAATTGTGTTCTTCAAATAGAAAGGGATGAATAAATAAAAGAAAAGAATAAGGAGGTTTTTATTTTGAGGAAATATAATGATAATGAGGTAACTGAAGTAGGTTAGTTGAAAAAAAAAATTAAGCAGTTAATGAGGAAAAACGTTAATTAAATAAAATAAATAAATTTTAAAAAATGAAGACAATGAGTCTCAAACCTTTCCTTTGACCTTTGACCTGCCAAAGTGAATATAAGTTACTCAACCACCAGGCCACAATAGAAAACATAATCAATATTGCATGCAAAATGTATATAATCTTATTCTATAGACTGAAAAGCTAGAAAAATTGGGCTCTTCCTATCCGTGGGCCTTGGGCATGTGCCCCGGTTGCCCTGGGTCAGCTACGGCCCTGTGACTGTAGTTCCAGATGCTAATCAAGAAGAGTGAGAAAAAGATAATAAATGGCAATGCCTTAGGGTAGAGCAAAAGAGTTGTGAGAAGAATGTGGAAGAAAATAGTCAGAAAAGGTCTCTCACGCTTATATATCTGATCAAACCATCTTAGAAAATTCATGACTCTGAGGAAATTTTCCTTGCTCTTTCTTAAACTCCAAATATTCAAGTCTACCTCTAGCATGTAGTCAACTATCTCCTTACCAAGCCAGTTTGAGATTATCTGAGTGGCTATGTCTTTCAAGGGGTCAAGCTTCCGTACACACAAATGGTGAATGTAGTGCATTTTAGGGAGCAGAGGTCTTGAATAAAGTTGCAGCATGTTAATCCATGGTACAAGTGCTGCTTACAACTAGTTTAATTTCCCCTGTCTCTCCACCGCTGAGGAATGCAGGACTAGTAGTAGGTACCTATGCCTGTTAATCTGTCCAGATTCAAGGGTAGAAACACGAATTCTGACCTTGCCCATGCTAGAGTCATTTGCCCCACCATAATCATGAAAGTGATAATCATCAAACACAGCAATGGTGATGATTGTAAATGGATCAAAAACCTCCTAAAGATGCTGTTCATTTCGCATTGGATTAGAGCTATCTGTAATTGTCCATGTTTGAACCCATTTTGATCCATAGTTAGCGATACAATAAGCGTCAGTTCTGCTTCCATTATTCTTTCTCTTCATTGGCATTAATCCTTAGCCCTTATATCTCCCGCTTCCAAGATTCCAATTGATGTCCTCCACAGCTGCTTTAATAGGTGACGTTGACCAAATTCTCTCCCATTAATTTTGTGCACACTTTGATTTGCCTACTTATCTGCTGACTGGATGGGTTGCTACTGTTTCTCTTGGCAGTTTGTCTAATAAACAAGGTGATGACACAGTCGATTCCAGCAACGTACTAACAGCATTGTGGGCGCCAATTCTTCTCCTGCACCTTGGTGGTCTAGATACTGTTACTGCTTACTCCATGGAAGACAATGCATTGTTGTTGCGGCACTTGCTGGGGCTTTTAGTACAGGTATTGGTTTCATTTTACATCTTTGTCTAGTCTTTGAGACTCACCCAGCTCAACTTTGTCGCTATCCCAATGTTTGTCTCTGGAATCATTAAATTCGGAGAGAGAACCTGGGCTTTAAGGTCTGCAAGCAGTGACCAATTCAGGGACTTGCTTCTTCCTAGCTTTGATCCGGGCCCCAACTATGGTAAATTCATGTAAGAATATGTTTTGAGAGAAGCTGAAGGATATAACATTCAATGGACGAAAATGAAGGATCCCAAGGTGGTTGTTCGTAGCTTAGTAACAGACAATACAAGAGATTGCCATATTGAAGCAGCATCTATTCCCAAAAGAGCTTATGAATACTTCCAGATATATAAATGCCTCTTTGCAGACCTTATCCTTGGCTTTCAAGAGCTTGAGATGAGCAAATCTTTTTTCTTACACAGTGAATGGAAAGAGGCGTTTAATATTGTTGAAATTGAGCTTGCTCTTGTCTTTGATTCTTTTTACACAAAGGCTGCCATACACTACACCAGATGGGGTCGCATATTACGGCTTATCACTGTATCTTCAACTTTAGTCACATTGGCAGCCTACTACTTCTCACAAAAGCACAAGTATTCTGAAGTTGATGTGATTATAACTTACACTTTGTTGGTTGGAGCTGTTTCCCTTGAGATTTTTGGCATGGTTATTTGGCTTTGCTTAGATTGGGCCTTGATATGGCTGGACCATCATGAGAAGATGCCAGTCAGGCAAATCTACAAGGCCATCTCATGCCTTAAAATTTTCAGTAGCGACAGTAAGTGGTCTAATCACATGATGCAGTACAATCTGATAAATTCATGCTTTGAAGCGGATGTGACTAAATCATGCATACTGCTTTCCTGCTATTTCTTTCGCAAACTCCAATTCCGGACCAAAACAGAGCTAACAGAAAGAGTTCCGGACATGTTGAAAAAATACATTTTCAAGCAGCTTCTTGAGTATACATCAGATTTGAAGGAAGATAAGGCATTTTGCACTTCCCGAGGTTCAAGGGTTCTGGATAGATATTAATCACAAGATCTCAACTGGAGCATTGAGAAAGAATTTGATCAAAGCATCCTTCTTTGGCATATTGCCACTGATTTATGTTATCACGCAGATGAAAACTCGGGACCTGAATCAGCTTGCTATGTTGAATGTCAAGTGAGCAAGCTGTTAAGTTATATGTTGTACCATTCATGTTGTACCTACTAGTAAAAAGACCATTCATGTTGCCGAATGGAATAGGGAAAATCAGGTTTCAGGATACTTGTGTAGAGGCAAAGAATTTTATTCAGGAAAGATCTGTGAAGGATGCTAAAACAGCCAGACAAAGGTTGCTCACTATAAAAACTAATACATTGCCAGGTGATATGACTGATATCAAAGGTGATGGAAGCTAGTCAGTCTTGTTTGATGCTTGTCGCCTTGCAAAATATTTAGAAAACAGAGATTGGAAATGGAAGATTATTGTTGGCGTATGGGTGGAGATGCTAGTGTAAGCTGCAAGCCAATGTAGGTCAGATCACCATGCTCAAGAGCTGGCTCAGGGATGGGAGCTTCTAACTCATGTATGGTTGCTGCTGGCACACATCGGGTTGAGTGAACATTTCTGAATATCAGAGGGCCATGCTCGAGTAGTATTAGATGTGACTTAAGGGTCAGCATTACAAAGCTTTTTTTTTTTTTTTTAAAAATTTTCTTTTTTTTGGGTTATATCCTGTTTCATCTGCTGTAGATTTCATGTACAATTTTTATTCCCTACAGAACTCATTGAAATCTTATCAAAGTTTAATTTACATTTAAGAATAAATTTGTTGACTTCTCTGGGCTTTGTTAGTAACTGGATCTGTCATGTTATTGATCTCGTGTATAGACGCAGTCACACAACAATTTCTAAAATTAAAAAAATGCAAACACCCTGTTAAGATCTTTGCCACAGTTGAAGTTTCACTTTCACCAAAAGGTTAAAATATATGATATTATGTTCTTGAACTGTTGGACATTTGGAAATCATCTTATGAGATTGCTGCCACATTATATGATATTATGTTAATAAAATTACTCAGTGCATTGAGCTCTTGTGATGATTGATCAATTCTTTCTAAATATGTGCTGACAGGCATAATCATGTATAGCAGATAAAGCAGATACCAGTATGGGTAACAGTTCAATAAAGCCAGACGACAGATGCAAAGCTCCTAGGTGAGTAAGTCACTTCCAGCTTATGTGACACCGTACTAAGCAGGGGTCGGCTAGAATTAGCCAATTCACCACGTCGGTCGGCTACTCCGACGATACAGCTCTACTTATTCCTAGATACAGAAACACCACTAGGAACAATTGAGAGAGGAACCTTGGATACAATAACACCACCAAGGGTTAGGGAGATAATACTCTACCTAAGAACACTCAAAAGTGTTTAATTATATTTCATGTCAAAGGCTTCCCGGTTAACGGGTTACAACCATGGCTATTTATAGCCTTCATTAGCAACTACTACAACTACCAGAAATTAATACGAAGCTAGCTAATTAAATGCAATGTTGAATTTCAACATTGCCGACATGAGGGGTATGGGGTGCCGACATGGAAGTCTTCTAGAAGCAGTTTTAGTTAAACCTTGTCAAACTCTCCCGGTTGCAGAAGACTCGACCTCGAGTCTTTGATCTTCCTCATCCTCGTGATATGGGGACAAATCAGCGACATTAAATGTGGCGGAGACATTGTATTCCCCCGGAAGCTCAATCTTGTATGCATTTTCCCCGATTCGTTCTAGGACCTTAAATGGACCGTCAGCTCTGGGCTTGAGCTTACCATGTGTTCCTCTGGGAAACCTTTCTTTCCTTAAGTGTATCCAAACAAGATCTCCTTCCTTAAAGCTAGCTGGTCTACGAAACTTGTTCGCTTGTTCTTGATAGCGTTGATTTTGCCTTGTAATTTGAGCTCGAACCTTCTCATGTAACTTCTTGATCTCTCTAGCTCGTTCATCGGCATCACCGCTAAAATGATTAGGAGCGGGTAGTGGAACAAGAGCAACCGACGTAGTTGGATTTTTACCATAAACGATCTTGAAAGGGCTTTCACCAGTGGTTTGGCTTGGAGAACAATTGTGGGCGAACTCGGCTTGAACTAACAACACATCCCACTGTCGGATGTTCTTGCTTACAAGACTTCTCAGCACATTTCCAAGAGTCCTATTGACAACTTCAGTTTGACCATCAGTTTGAGCATGTGCGGCGGAGCTAAACTGCAATTGTGTTCCTAACTTGCGCCATAAGGTTCTCCAAAAATGACTCATGAACTTGACATCTCGATAAGAAGTGATCGTCTTTGGTATTCCATGTATCCGTACAATTTCTCGAAAATAAAGATCAGCAATCTGCGTGGCATCATTAGTTTTATTGCACGGAATAAAATGAGCCATCTTCGAGAATCGATCAACAACAACCATGATGGAATCTTTGTTGCGTTGGGTACGAGGCAACCCAACAACAAAATCCATACTGACATCTTCCCAAGGAGCTTCAGGAACCGGCAATGGTGTGTAAAGACTAGTATTTTGACCTCGGGCTTTGGCAATATGACATGCTCGACATCGCTTGACATATCGATCGATGTCACGAACCATGTGCGGCCAATAGAAATTTTCTTTAACAATGCCCAATGTCTTATCACGACCAAAATGACCGGCAAGACCACCAGCATGACCCTCATGTAATATCATCTCGCGTAGGGAACACCTTGGCAAGCACAATTGATTTCCCTTGAATAAGTAGCCATTTTGTCGATGAAACTGGCGTTGAGGGCCTCCTGAACAATTATTCCAAATTTCCCCAAAATCTTCATAATCTTCATAAAAGTCCTTGAGAACCTCGAAACCAATGACTTTGACTTGAAGAGTGGAGAGCAAGGCATGTCTTCTATTTAAGGCATCAACAACCTTGTTTTGCGTCCCGGATTTGTGCTTGAGGTCAAAGTGGAAGGGAGATAAGAACTCGCTCCATCTTGCATGACGACGTTGGAGTTTTTGTTGGCTGTGAAGATGCTTTAGTGATTCGTGATCTGAGTAGAGCACAAACTCTTTAGCCAAAAGATAGTGACTCCAATGATCTAAGGCTCGTACAATTGCATAGAATTCCTTCTCATAGGTTGAGTACTTGCGCCTTGATTCATTGAGTTTCTCACTAAAGAAAGCAATTGGTTGTCCTTCTTGGCTGAGGACTGCACCTATACCAACTCCCGAGGCATCACAATCTACCTCGAAAAGCTTATCAAAATCTGGCAAGGTAAGAATTGGTGCATGGGTGATCGTAATTTTCAACTTCTCGAAGCTTTGTTGAGCTGCTGGGGTCCACTCAAACTTCTCCTTCTTCAGTACTTCAGTGAGCGGGGCGACAATAGTGCTGAAATTTTTGATGAATCGACGGTAGAAGGACGCTAGACCATGAAAGCTGCGAACATCATGGATTGATTGAGGAACTGGCCATGTGTTGATGGCTTCAACTTTGCTAGGATCCATCTCGATCCCTCTGCTAGAGACAACATATCCAAGAAATACCACTTTGTCGGTGAGGAAGTGACATTTCTTTAGATTGGCATACAACTTTTGTTCACGAAGAACTTGGAAATTTTGTTGTAGATGATTCATATGCTCTTCAGAATTTCGACTGTACACAAGAATATCATCAAAGTAAACAACTACGAACTTGCCAATGAAAGGGCGGAATACCTGATTCATCAGTCGCATAAAGGTGCTAGGAGCATTAGAAAGACCGAACGACATGACCATCCACTCATACAATCCATCCCTGGTCTTGAAAGCAATTTTCCATTCATCTCCAGGTCGCATTCGGATTTGATGATATCTGCTTCGTAGATCAATCTTCGAGAACACAACAGCATTGTGCAATTGATCAAGTAGATCATCAAGGCGCGGAATGGGAAAGAAATATTTGATAGTGATCCGATTAACGACACGACTATCAATGCACATGCGCCACGATCCGTCTTTCTTTGGGACAAGAAGTGCTGGAACTGAGCATGGACTTACACTTTCACGTACCAATCCTTTTCGCATGAGATCGATGACTTGTCGTTGAAGCTCTTCATGCTCTTTTGGACTCATCCGATAGGCAGCCTTATTAGGGATGACTGCTCCCGGAATAAAGTCGATGCAATGTTGAATATCACGCATTGGAGGTAAACCTTCAGGAATTTCTTCCGGCACAATGTCACTAAATTTGCGAAGTAGAGGCTGGATCTTGTCCGGTATTCCTTGATCTTCTTGATTTTTCTCGAGCATGACTAAAGCACAACAATATTGGATTCTTTTAAGGCCATTGTAAACATTGATTCTGACACAACGGAGCTCGTCTCTTGGCTTGGCTTTGCTAACAAATCCCTTTTTAGAGGTGCTAAAACAATTTTGACACCATCCTTTTCAAAGGAATAAGTATTATGAAAGCCATCATGAATTGCACGACGATCATACTGCCATGGACGACCCAAAAGTAGGTGACAAGCATCCATAGGGATGACATCACACCATACCTATCCTGATATTTCTTCCCGATGGAGAAATCAACAAGGTATCTTTTAGAGACCTTGACATCATTCCCCTTCTTCAACCATGTGAGCTTGTATGGATAAGGGTGATCCTTTGTAGGCAGTTTCAATTTCTTGACCATGGTGGCGGCAATCACGTTCTCACAACTACCAATATCGATAATGACATCACATATTTTACCATGAGATGTAAATCGAGTGTGGAAGATGTTGTTGCGTAACCACTCATCTTCTTTTACTGGGGCGACATTGAGGGTACGACGAATAACTAACGATTCGCCTACGTCAATGTGCAAAACCTCTTCATTGTTGTCATCCTCAATATCTTCAACCTGTTCTTCTTCTAACAATTCCTCTTCGATAAGAGAAATTATTCTAGAATTTGGACATTCAGAAGCAATGTGACCAAATCCTTGATACTTAAAACATCTTCTGGAGGTAGGATTGTTGTTACCTTGCCTTTGTGGTTTGCTCGTTGTGACTGGATTCTCAACCTTCTTCGTTGATGTGCTAGAGTTTGCCTTCAGTGGAAACTTTGTTGGAGTATTTCACGGTAAGAAGCCTCCTTAGAAGACAAACTTAAATCCAGTTCTCTCCTTTGCTTGCTGGCCTTCAACCTTCACAGCAAGCTTGGTGATGTCGCTGAACGACCAATATTGTTGGAGTTGTACGACTTTGGAGATTTTTGGGTCCAAACCGGTTAAGAACCTTGCAATGGTCTGCTCTTCCGGTTCAGAGTTGTCGCACTTCATTGATAAATCTTCAAACTCGGCAATATACCCGGCCACAGATTTGTTTCCTTGTTCCAAGTGATGAAACTTGAGAAACATATCTTGGCGATAGTGACTGGGTAAAAATTTACGCTTGAGTTTGCGTTTCATTTTATCCCATGTACAGATCTTACTACGACCTTCTCGTTCACGTTGTCGTCTGAGATTCTCCCACCAAATGGATGCATGTTTCTTGAATTTGATGGCGACTAACTTGACCTTGCGTTCGTCCGGAATGTCTTTAAAATCAAAGACACGTGCAACTGTATGGAGCCATTCGATAAACTCATCGGGATGAACACCTCCTTCAAAATATGGACTTTCAACTTTGATTCCAAACTCTTTTTCTCGGTGTCGAGGATGGCGCGTTCGTCAGGAACGAGATGTTTCTCCACTTGAATATTCATCCTCGGGTTAGTGAAATGGATTGAAATCTTCATCTGGGCTACCTGACCGTTCTCTGTCTGATTGATGGGAATGATTACCAGCAGCTTCATAACGTGCAAGACGTCGTTGAAGTTTTTGGATTTCTCGTTTCATGTCAGCTATTATAGTGTCATAGACAGGGCGCTGTTGTTGATTATTTCCTCCACGACGTGCTCTCGGCGGCATTTTTTTTTCTCTTTTTTTTTTAATAGACTAAATATATGTATTATACATACAAGAAATTAAGATAAGATAAGGACACTAAGAAAATATCTAATGTGAATACTAGACTTCAACTTATGAAAAGTGGAAAGAATTAAAGTCCAACTATTTTACTGCCACTATACTCACGCATTCACTCCTCTTTTCTCAATTATTTATTTATTATTATCATATATATATATATTTATTTATTATTATTTTTTATAATTTTAATAATGAAATAGTATTAAAAGCCCAATAATACTAAAGTAGAGTAGAGAAGTCAACTGCAACTTGAATAAGGAAACTCAAAGAGGACGTGAGAAACAAGGGAAATTACCGGAGAACAAGAGCATTCCAAGAACAAGAAAAGTTAGAGCAATTCTTCAACAATTGCTATAATTCAAGGTTATCTTGTCATATTTGGTGTAGCGGACTGGTGATGGTGCGGCGGAACTCACGGTTGGGTAAGTATTTTATTTTATTTATTTTTATTTATTTATTTTTGAATTTACGGTGAGGTTGGGATGGAAATCGACGGTGGATTATTTATGGTGGCCGGCGACAGGGTAATGGAAGGGTAGTTTACGGAGGTGATTAGGTGGTTTGTGATTTTGCGGGTGGTTTTAAAGGCTACAACAAATATGGGTGTTGAAGCAGCGTCGGCAATTCGACAGCTTCAATGGAGGTTGGGCGAGATGGTAAACGAAACCTTGGCTCTGGTACCAATTTGACACCGTACTAAGCAGGGGTCGGCTAGAATTAGCCAATTCATCACGTCGGTCGGCTACTCCGACGATACAACTCAACTTATTCCTAGATACACAAACACCACTAAGAACAATTGAGAGAGGAACCTTGGATACAGTAACACCACCAAGGGTTAGGGAGATAATACTCTACCTAAGAACACTCAAAAGTGTTTAATTATATTTCATGTCAAAGGCTTCCCGGTTAACGGGCTACAACCATGGCTATTTATAGCCTTCATTAGCAACTACTACAACTACCAGAAATTAATACGAAGCTAGCTAATTAAATGCAATGTTGAATTTCAACATTTCCGACATGAGGGGTATGGGGTGCCGACATGGAAGTCTTCTAGAAGCAGTTTTAGTTAAACCTTGTCATTATGTGATGAAGATTTATTTAAAAGGATATATTGCAAAATTTGTGCAAGAATTCATATAAAATTTTGCTCTCGTTTTATGTTTGGTCCTATATTCAGATTTCTCCTTTCAATTTACTCCATACTAATATTTCTGCTTCTATAATTCGGAATTTCTGATGCTCTCCTGCTTTTAATTGTAATCCAGCAAGGAGACTAAGGATGGAGTATAGCATCAACATGCATTGAAGACTTATATGGGAGCTAAACATTCAACAAAGTGACCAGGTATGTTTTCTGGTATCTAGAAGTTCAGAAGTTGTATTTACATACTTCATGAAATTCATAGAGTAAAGACTAAATACAGTCCCGGAACTTTTGTATCTGTGCCATTTTAGTCCCTCTAAACTCTTTTGTGCTCTTTTAGTCCCTCCTCCACCTTGAATGGTGTTTTCCAGCCAAAAGTTAAGGGACTATGCTGACTAAGCAATGGTTTAGGGACCTTAATATATTATTTGTCATTTTACTTTTCTTCTGACACATTGATTTTCTCATCAACATTAATTTAAAAAACAAAAGTAATTAAGAAACAATACTGATTTCTTATTTAATAAAAAAAAACAAAAAAAAGATAATAATTTTAGCTATACACTGTATGATTTTATAAATTAACTTTCAAAAAAAAAAAAAACACCCCTAAACCCAGCAACCACCGCAACCCAACCCCACTCCCCCACCAACGAACAGCAGTGCAACCCATCCACAATCACCAAAACCACATTCACAAACCCCGACCCTACCTATTACCCATTGAAACCACCGCCGACCCACCCGTAAAATCTTAAATTACTTGCTGCAATCCAATCGAAAAAGGAGAGGAGAAAAATGACGCACATGCACTTTGAGAATTCAATTGATGGCAAGAACACAAGAATTCTTTAACGAAGAAGGAAAATTGGAAGAAAAAGATATACTCTTTTCATTTGCTTAGTTTGATAGTGGGATGAGTTTTCTTAGTCAAAATTAATCTTGATTTGATTTGATCTTGGTCAAATTTTTGAGTGGTGGTGGTGGTTTCGGAACTTGAATGTTGTATGCCATCATGCCATAGGAGTGATGAACTGATGACAGACTATGGGAGAAGGGAGCGAGGAGAGAGGAAATGGGAAGGGGGTTACTATAATTTTTTTTTTTCAATTAAAAGAACTGGTGTTTTTTATTGGGTTTATTTTTGAAGAAAACTATTGTTTTAATTGCTTGTTTATTTTTAAAAAAATACTTTAGATTTTTAATTAATGCTAATGAAAAAGAAAATTGAAAAATAATAAAGGTACCTTTTTTTAATAAATTCTGACAAAAAACAAAAAAAAAATAGTAATGAGTCATGGTCCCTCAACTATTGCTGACTAGGATAGGTCCCTCAACTTTGGATTGACAAACACCATGCATGGTGGAGGAGGGACTAAAAGAGCACAAAAAAGTTTAGAGGGACTAAAATGGCACAAATACAAGAGTTCAGGGACTGTATTGATCTTTACTCTGAAATTCATACCCCAAACAATATTGTAGGATCCTACCATACATTCTATAATTCCTCTCTTGTTTGTCCATTCTTTAAGGTCGTCATTATCTGCAAAACATTTCATGGCTCTGCAATTGTATCTCATTTAGTCATAATTACCCGACTTTATACCACTATTCCAGTATTAGTTTATATGTGTCCTTGAGTCCAAGGCATAGTTTGTCAATTTCCATTTTATGATTTGTTTTTTAAGTAGAGAATGAAGATGGAAAACACTAGGAATTTTGATTTCAGCTAATACTCGGATTGAATATTCTTTGGCAAATTTGACATATTAAAAGCCTACTACTACGTTTAAAGATTGAGGGAGACGTCCTACTACTCATCCAGTCTATGCCTGCACCTTCAGGTCACTTGAGTCAAGGCATTGTCTTTACTTGTGTGAAGGTCACATGAGTGCATTGATGCGGAAATATCATATATAAAATGAATTTAAAGTCATTATCAATTTTGCCTTTCTTAAATGAAGTTAACTAGTCTTTCCCAAAAAAAAATAAAAAATAAAAAAAAATAAATACAACGTTAACTCTGTGTTTTGTAGTGTGGAAAATTAAGGATTATTGTCAAGTCACTATATTTCATCATTTTACACATTTGTTTACAAGTGACAAGGGACATTAGGTGTAGAAAACTAGAAACTGTAGATAAACCAAAATTTGACTCCATCAACATGATTTTAGACGCAAAACTCTGTTTCATTTTATTTTTTATTTTGCATGTTTATCATAATTATTTGGATCTACTTTTCCATAGAAGTTGCTTCTTTCTGAAAGATATTTATTGGACAATTGTTTAAGATTAGAGAATGCTTCTAATCCCATTGATCAGAAGTTTTCCATGTATATAGTTTTTTTTTTTTTTTTTTTTTTTTTTTTGACAAAGAGAACAAAGAAACTAAAAACGAAAACAAATAAAATGACGACTACGAGCTAAATTAGCCAGGTTATGAGCATAACCAATTTCCAATCTGGAGACTTTTTGAATGTGAAATTGCTGAAGACCCGCAATAATCTGCCTAACTTCCCGCAAGATCCAAATGACCGAGATCGAAGCCGAAGACTGACCCCCAATCAAAGTCTTGAGTGAACTGCAATCCGTACAAATTCTCACACTAGAGTAGCTCCTATCTCTCACATGTCGCAAACCAAGAAGACATGCAAACAATTCAGAATGAAGCGCCGAGGAAGCAAAGCCCGCTTGGGCTCCTCCGCCAACAACCGGGGAATATAAATCAGAGGATAAAAACCAACCCATGCCAGCACGTTGATCCTTGGCATTCCAGGAGCCATCAGAGGTAAGACAAATGTCATACTGATTAGACGGATCACCCAAATTTAGATCATGCAAGCAAGAAACACCGAACCCCGGAGGACAAGAGGGATGCAAACGATCAGACAACTCTTTAGCCTCTTTACTCCTAGACATCCAAGAGGCAGTCATAGCATAAATCCCAGCAGGAGAATAAACCTCCGAACGGAATCAAAGATTATTCCTAGTTAACCACATAGCCCAGAAGAAAGCAAGGATCTCATCTAAACCATGCCAATTCTTAGTAGCAACAAAACTACTAATCAAATCAGCAAACCATGTACTAAAGTCTCGATCCAAGGCCAAAGTCCGAATTACCTCAAGATGGTGAGAAGAGCGGACTAAGCCCGTAAACTCACAATGTTGGAAAATGTGAGAGATCGTTTCAGGATGTTGATGGCAAAACCCACAGGTAGCATTAACAGGAACACCTTTCAAGACTAAGACAACCGCCGTGGGAAGACCATTATGTAATATTTTCCAAACAAAGATCTTCCATTTTGGTAAAATCAGAAGACCCCAAAATTTCTTCCACCAACCAGGAATGATAGTGGAATTTAAAGATCTAACTAACCCATCTTGAGTTAGAATATGAGCATATGCAGATTTAGTAGTAAACGAACCATCCCGAGTAAACTTCCAATACACAAAATCATCCATTTTTTCATGCAGTCTCTCCATTCCCAAGATGGAATCCGCAATAGGAGGGGGAAAAACCTGTCGAATGCGAGTACTATCCCAAGAATGAGAAGCAGGATCAATTATCTGCTCCACCATAGAAGGAAGATCATCCGAGGGAACGGAGTCCTTGAAACGAACAGAGACCCCCGGAACCCAATCATCAGCAGTAATATTTACCTGAGAACCAGAACCCACCTTCCATCTCACACCATGAGAAAGAACACGAGCCCCTTCCATCAAGCTCCTACATCCCCAAGAAGGACGAGGAGGAAATCTAGAAGCTTTGTAGTTTACAAGATGAGGATACCGAGCATGGTAAATCCTTGAAACTAAAAGCTGTGGATTATGAATTAAACGCCACATTTACTTAGCCAGTAAAGCCGAATTAAAAGAAGGCACATGACGAATGCCAAGACCTCCTAAGCCACGAGGAAGAAAAAGAGCAGCAGAAGGAGTTAAAGCTAGACCCCTAGAAGAACTGTTGTTCTTCCACCAAAAGCGCGACAGCAGACGGCCAATCTGATCAGAAATAGTCACTGGCAATTTAAACACCGAAAGCACATGATTTAAAGAATCAATGACCACCGTATTGAAAAGCACTAATTTGGCTGCTGCCGATAGCCGACGAGAGCTAAAAGCAGACAGCTTTTGCGCCACCTTATCCACTAAGGGTTGAAATTGATGACATTTAGCATGTCCTAAATCCACAAGAAGACCCAAATAAGAGCCTAGTGAATTCTTAGCATGCATATGTAAAGCAAAGCTTAGAAATTCACGATAGTCCTCCGGAGTATTCGAGCTAAACTTAACAAAGGATTTTTGAACGTTAACCATCTGACCAGAAGCAGTACAAAATCGATCAATAACGTCCAAAAGGTGAGAACAAGCAGAAGGATTTACCCGGAAGAAAAGCAACGCATCATCTGCAAAAAATAAATGGGAAATCGAAGGAGCTCGCCTGGAAATACGCAAACCTTGAAATAGACCATTACCCTCGGCCTGCTTCAACATTAAAGAAAAAACTTCCATACAAAGAACAAATAAATAAGGAGATAAAGGATCACCCTGGCGTAAACCGCAAGCCGGACGAAGAACAGAGGAAGGCTTGCCACTAATAAGGATCTGGTAGGACACCGTAGAAACACACTGCTTAATTAGCTGAATCCAATAAGGCGGAAAACCAAAAGCCTTAAGCACATTCCAGAGAAAATCCCAATTAACCCTATCATAGGCTTTGTTCATATCCAATTTCAAAGCAACAGAACATATCTTGGAAGTAGAAGAATTCATATAAGATAACATTTCATGAGCTATAAGACTGTTGTCCGACATTAACCTTCCCGGAACAAAGGCAGATTGGGACTCTGAGATCAGGAGAGGTGAAATCTTCCGTAATTGGGCCGTCATGCACTTCACAATGCACTTATATATACAAAACATTACAAAGGCTAATCGGGCGAAACTGAGAAGGGTTATCAGGGTGGTCTACCTTTGGTAACAGAACCAGAAAAGTCCGGTTCCAATCTTTAAGCATATAACCACGAGCAAAGAAATACTGGATCGCAGAGGTAACTTGTTTACCAACAATCGACCAATGAGACTTAAAGAAAGCAGCCGTAAAACCATCCGGACCAAGAGATTTATCATTTCCAATATGAAAGATTGCATTCTTTATCTCATCTGCAGTAAATGGAGCCATTAACTGCTGCTGATGAAGAGAAGACAACGAAGGAATATCCAGATCTTCCCAAATCTCTGGAATATTAGTGGAAGGATTATTCTGACAATTATATAAGTCCGAGAAATGCTGAAACAGTAGATTCTCAATTCCCATAGGATCAGAAATCCAATTTCCCTGATTATCCTTCAGACTAAAAATTTTATTTCGACGACGCCGATCCTGAACTGATGAAAAGAGTAGGTGTGAATTAGTTTCTCCAAAAGCATCCCATCTAACTTTAGATCTTTGTTTCCAATAAAGGAATAACGTATGAGATTGAGAAATTTTCTCATCTCGAGACCGAAGAAACTGAGAGCCTGAAGTCAGAGAATTTGCAGACAGTGCTTGCGAACCCACAGAATCCTGTAAATCTTTCCAGTCAATACCCCAACTTTTTTTATGCTCCACACACCATCTCAACATCTTCTGCCTAAGATGCAACAATTTTTGGGATAGAACAAACATTTGTGAACCTAAAAGATTAATATCCTAAGTTGATTTTATCAATAAGGAAATCTCCCGAATCTCTAAACACCAGTTCTCAATACGGTAAGGAGTTTTCCTGGGAAAGAGAGGAATTGTTTCCTTTAAAACAATAGCCGCATGATCCGAAAAGAGGATGGGTTGATGAACTATCATAGCATCTGGATAAGATTCCAACCAGGAACAGGAAGCATATCCTTTATCAAGACGTTCAAAAGTAGGGTTTCCTAATTGACCATTAGTCCAAGTAAAAGGAGAACCTGTGAACGGAATGTCAACTAGAACAGAAGCTATTTTCCATTCTAAAAAATCATATCGACCAGGAATAGAAGGAGCTCCCCCTAATTTGTCCTCTAAATACTCTACATGGTTGAAATCACCTAATAACACAACATCAGGGTAAAGGTTTAAAATTTGTAAAAGTTCATCCCAAACCGAAGAACGCAAAGAAACATGAGGCGACCCATACACAAACACTACATATCTTATTGCTTGACCGGGAACTACAACCTTACAAAAGATAACATGAGGTGAAATTGAAATAGGAACTACAGAAACCGGGGCAAACCAAAAGACTACCAAACCCCCACTTAGACCTAAAGCATCTGAGCCGCAAAACCCATCAAAAGCTAAGCTAGATAATTTATCTACAGCAACATTTATAAGAACTAAAGTTTCTATTAAAAACATGACATCGATCCCAAAAGAGCGGACTAGAGAGGACACATATGGAACTTTAGGGGAGTCCGCTGAACCTAGACCCCTACAGTTCCAAGCTGCCAACATTCATGGTGGCTGTGGTGGCCCAGACCGGGGAGCCACCTCACCCTCAAAAGCAGAAGAACTAGATGCAGAGCCACCACCCTTAGGATCACCCCTACGTTTCTTGAAAGGCTTGAGACAAGCTAAAATTGCTGAATTTGCATCTTCAACAGTCAGAGGAGGAGTAGCAGGCTCATGAGAAGTGGCAGCACGTTTACGAGAACAACCCTCTTTAACCCAAGTCCACATTTTATCACCCTGTTTTGCCAATTTGAGGCATAGATTCTTACCCTTGTTTCTTCCCAATTTAACTGACTTAGTAGAAATTGGTGAAGGAGGAGCTGAAGGCCGAGAAGACATTGGTGGAGAACAGTCCATCGGCACCGGCGAGTCAGAATCCACCGTCAAAGTGTGCTCGGAAGATTCCTGAGTAACTGCAAGTTGCTCATTGGAGAATTAAACCGTACCTGAAGAGGAATCCGCCATATAACCAGAATCCTGCCCTCGGTTTTTCAGAACTTCTCCTGAAACTTCTTGAATCGGCAAATGGATTGGAAGAGGAGAAGCCTGAGCGCTGTGAGAAGAGCCTTGCATCCAAGTACTACAGCCCGCACCATAAGGGTCAGGAAAGATCGGTCCAGAAGGTCCAATCGGCGGCGGAGAGAAACGCAAACCCGCCGGGAAGTTCGTCTGAGATAAGTTGCGGTGGAATTGAGCATAAGGGTCCGCCTGAGAAGATACCTGAACAGAGACATGGGTCGGATTACCCACCTGGCCATATTGCTTAAGAAGAAGTTGGTCAATCTCCTCCGATTGACTTTCAGTAATATGTTGTGGCCCTTGTACATTTGGTTCCCTTGAGCCCAATAAATTAGGCCCAGTAACAAGGTCTAAACCACCCAAATTCGGATCCATATGAGAAATTGGGTTGGCTAAATTTGGCAGCCCAGATTGAGAAAGAGTGGGAAATTGGTTCACATATGGTGGGCTATTACACTGCACGTGCTGAGGATATCTAATAGAAGACTTATTTGCAGAAGATAAAGATTCAAAATTACCTCCAAACGTGTCAAGTGCAGAATCACGAGGTGTCATTACCTCAGTTTCTATAGAGGTATTACCATGATAAATTTGATGAGGTAATTGCACCGCTTCATGAGCTAAGGGATGAGCATGACCCATGTGATTCATGTGATTACCATGAACATTATTTTTCCACGTGCCTTGAAATCCATCTGCATGAGCAAAACGAAATCTATGATGTGCACGTGATTCTTGACGACGTGGCAGGGGAACCTCAAGAGGAGGTTGTTCAGCCTGGAGAACACCCTGCTTACGCCGCCACACCTCATCTTCCACCCCCCTAAAACCACCAGGGGTTGGGTTTGGAAATAAACCCGGGATACTCCGAGAAGGACAATGATGCAGTGGAGGAGAATCACCTAAATCATCAAAATTAAAGTTTTTGTCCGAAGGATGTGAGTCCCCTGAATTATCATCATCATTATCATCATCATCATTAAGCCCCCCATACCATAATTGAGTAGTCCAAACATCCGGAGTCGGACGAATCCCACGAACTGAATTAGTATATAAAGGAACATCTGTAGGACCAAATAACACACGTGCACCGCTTTCGTGGAGGTAACGATAGCGACGCTCCAGATAGAAATTGACTTCATGTTGATCTTTGTTACACATAGTACGACCGTGTCCGACAAAACCACACTTTTTACAAAATCTGAATATTCCTTCATATTTAAATCGAACCCACGTAGCTCGATCGCCATAGGTAGGAAAATAACAACCAGGAATTATAGGAACAGAAAGATCAACAAGAATTTTAACTCTTGGTCGGGGTATAGGAAACTGACCTTGAAGTTCCTCTCTGTCGGTTACATCACCTACACGAGCAAGAACAGATTCAGCCACCATTGGAGTGGAATGTTGAATCGGAAGACCTTCCACTGTAACCCACATATCAACTAAATGAAGATTAAGATTACCAGGAACCGAGTAACCATGAAGACGTTGAAGCACCATGAGACTTCCCTTAAAGTGCACCCAACCCCTCATATCAAGTTGCATCGCATCCTCCTCCGTGCCACAAAAGAAAATAAAATCATTACCATAAGGGCGAACTACCACTGGAGCACGGAGGTGCCAATACCTGGAAACTAGGTGCTGTACCAAGGATAAAGAAAATTCATGGTCATCACAGAAACGACCTATTATGCAGTGACTCCAATCCAAAAAACTAGTTTCATGGAAAGGAAGAGGTTCTCCAAATTCACCTACTGTAGACACCCATTTATGTCTCCCCAAAACCAAACCCAGTGATGAGTACCTTTCACGTCGAATCATAATCGAATGAAACGAAAGCGTGGAAAGGTCTAGTGTTGCGGAAAGTTTTATTTCTTTTCTCTTCTCTCTGTTTTTGAAAACTTATTTTAAAAAAACAGCCAATCCAGTTTGGTTGGTCCATTATATGGGTCCAATAGTAGTGTAGTTGGATGGGGATTGCAAAGACCTTTCCAACGATATATTATAAGCCCAATTCCGATGAATATTGAGGAAGTTATGGCCAATTTACTAAACTGGGCCCGATTTGAGCTTTATGTACGGCCCAATGATCTAGAGGAGGGCCGAATATGATTTATCATTCCTAATGCAATTAGGAATGGTTTTAGTCTTCTAGATTCTTCTAGAAGGTTCTTTTCATTCCTAATTCAATTAGCATTGATAAATTGACTTTCGTTGACTTTTCAGAGTTTTAATCAAAATCAAATAGCATTTTCGAGGAAATTATATTATTTTATCCTCCAGTATGACAAACTTATCGGATTGCTTAGTGACATGCTAGGGTTTGTTGTTAATCTTGTTAGTATCATGCCTAGGATCTTGCTATTATTATTATGCTTTAATATTAACATGAACATGATTATGATTATAATTGTTATAATTTATGATGATTATGAATATTATTATTATTATTATTATTTTGATGATGATTATTTTATTTATGATTGTAATTTTATTCATGATATTTATTATGATTATTATTATGTTGCTTGATACATATTATATTTATTGTTATTGCTTGATCACGCCTTTTATGTATGTTAAAGGGAATTGGTACTTGTAATCACGCTTAATAAGATATTTAATAATCTTGTTAGGGTTAATATGATTATATTTCAAGTGATCGCCAGTTATAGTTTATTTGTGCATTATATTCAACCAACATAGATAAACAGGTTTAGGGTTAATCCTATTGATTGCATGTTAATTGAAAAGCGTACATGAATACGATCAGAATAAAGTAGAGGCCTATTATTAGGGCAGGTTCAATATCTTTTAGGTTGGATTTGTACCTTCATCCCCGAACCCTTATTTGGTTCTAGAACTTATGGAGTTGACGATCTCTTGGATCGTTAAGGGGTGTAACCTTCACCTCGTGAACGGTTTACAAGTTCCTAAAAAACTTGTTGGCGACTCTTTTGCTCTATCTTCTTCCCTTTTGGACGCCACCGTACTTTAGTGTTTGATCACAGTGGGGTTCAAACTAGTGGGATTTTAAAGGATTGAAAATATTCCCTATAGTTTTTGGCGACTCAACTGGGGAGGATTTCTATTTTAATTCTTGAATTTGTTTCGGCAATGATTTAGAATGAGTGGGTGAGACTCGAAAAGTTCTAAGTATTTCATGTGCGTAATTTTGATTAACATTATTGTCATATGCATAAAAAATATCTCATTGGAAAGACCATCCGTATTGAGTTAAAAACATAGGATTTTACACGTAGGAAATTTGAGAAACTTCTTTCACAACTAGGACTGAAATACCACCGCGCGAAACTGGAAAATTTTATCGAGCACAGAAAGCTGCTAAGGCATGTGGGAAGTAGCGTCAGGGGCAAGAGCTTGGCGCCAGACTTTTAGCCGTAGCGCCAGACGCCAGCATTGGCGCCAGACGCCAGCATTGGCGCCAGGCGCTACAGTTAAAAACTGGCGTCAGTCTCTGATTTCTGGCACCAATTTCCCCCAATATCGAGCCAGAAATATGCGTTCTAATTTCGACCAGTTTTTCGTATTGTTTGCTCGATCCTACTTCCTGATTGAATTTTTCTCACTTTTCTGAAACCCATATGTGTTCTACATATGGACATAACCCTCTGGGAATTCATGCTCCATCTACCCGATTGAACGCTCCGTGCAACAAGGGGTACATCCGAGATGTTGAATTCACCAAACCATGGAAGCGAGTTTGTTCTAAAGCTCGCGGTGTCCCATCCACTCGCGCCAACCTTTCACGGTTAGGCTTCCGCGCGGAGCATCCGGACAATTAACCATGGACCCTCTTTGACTAAACCATATCCCGAACTTTAGAGAACTAGAGCCATGGTTAGGTTGCGAACTCATTGCATCATATTGTGCCTACTTGACTAATTGTGCATTATTTGTTGTGCATATATATTCTATGTTTCTCTTAACCGTTTGTTGACTTGTGTTGAGACTAAATAAATTAATAACTTAAAGAACTTTGCCTAATTATTTAATTAATTAATTAATTTGAGTCAATAAAGTCTAATATTTTAGTCGGAATTGACCTAGTACGACTTTAGGCATACCCCACTAGACTAATAAAACCGAAAACAGTCCCAGACCGAAGCTCCACTATTGATGCCAAGGTCTGAGCTGTAGCGCCCCACTATGGTGTGTAGCGCCTGACGACAGCTATGTTGTCTGGCGCCAAGCTTCACAGTGTGACGCCAGTCCTGTCGCTTGGCCGACAGTTCGGATTATTTGTCGAGTCATCACCTAGGGTCTAATTAACCAGTTTGCTAATTAATTCGGTTAAATTTCGCTGTCAATAACACCTTGTCGAGTCATTAATCGAGTCTCAGTCACATAGTCTAGCCACATGGTCATGACACGAGTCTTAACGCACCATCTACACTCACTAGTCTTAGCACACACTTTGAGTATATGTCACCATGACCATGTCTTAGGTTCATGCATGAGTCGGTCTTTTCCGTCATTTGAGTTGGGGGGTACATTCTATTCCTAATTCTTCATATCCCTCTACCTAAATCTTCTTCACATTCTTCCAATCTTTCTTCACTTCCTCCATCCATTGCATGTTGAATAAAATTTGAGTCAAATAATTAACAATAAGTATCCCCAAATTCCTTTTCCATAGTACTTGGTCGAGGAGAGAAGGGCGATTAATCAAGGACAACCTCTTTATTCAAGTCTCGCTTTTTGATAAACAGATTCGTCAAAAGAGGAAGGCTTAGAAGATAATGGCAACTCAAGAAGAAGTCAATGATCTTAAGAACCAATTGGCTACCATGACTGAGACATTGTAGCTTCTCGCACTCAAGGTCGATGACCCCGTGAAGCAACAGCAGATGGACCTCATGCAAGAGAGCCTAAGCAAGTTGTCTAGCGATTACAAGTTTCAAGAGCTTACATCACAAGGGGTCTCGGTGGGCAAGGATCTTCTTCCGCAGAAATTCAACGCCAATGACATCCCAAAATTCACTAGTAGAATAAACGTGATGGGAAGCCCCAATAGGCAAGCGGTTTTAAAAATCCGATTACCATTCACCCTTTTTTTTTAAACCTGTAATATAAAATGGCAAGCGGTTTTGGCGCGAACCGCTTGCCAATATATATAATGAAAAGCGGTTTGGGGTTGAACCGCTTGCCAATTAAAAAAAAAAACCTAAAAGCGCTTACCCCTCCTTTTTTATTTCTCCTCTTCTTCCTTACCCCGGGCTGCTCTCTCTTTCTCTCCTCTTTCATTTCGCCCCTTTCTTCTTTCATTTCGGCTGCTCTCTTCTACTCTCGTTTTCCCTCTCTCTCCTCTCCCCTCTAACTCGCCCTTTCTACTTTCATTTTCTCTTTTCTTTGTTCTTTCTCTTCTCATCAAATTTGAACATAATTGGGTATTTTCGAGCTAATTTCGAGGATAATTTCAACCAAATTTCGAACAATTTTGAACAATTTCGAGCAAATTCGTGCATGCATGTGGGTGTATAAGTTTTTTAGGTCAAATTCGACCATGAAAACTCTAGATGTAGAGTTTTTATGGTCGAATTTGACCTTTAAAACCATAATTTGAAGCCAAAATCGGGTTAGATTGATGGTTTTTTTAATTTTTATTTCGATTTTAGTTTTATTTTTGATTTTAATTTTAATTTGATTCGTGGTGGGTGGTGGTCGTGGGTGGAGGTCGTGGTGGGTGGGGGTCTGGTTTGGGTTAGGATCGTGGGTGGGTTGGGGTCTGGTTTGGGTTAGGGTCGTGGGTGGGTGGTGGTCGTGGGTGGAGGTCGTGGGTGGGTGGGGGTCTGGTTTGGGTTAGGGTCGTGGGTGGGTGGGGGTCTGGTTTGGGTAAGGGTCGTGGGTGGGTGGTGGTCGTGGGTGGAGGTCGTGGTGGGTGGGGGTCTGGTTTGAGTTTTTAGCTTTAAAATTTTGTTGTTTATAATTTAAGATCTGAATTTTTTTTTTTTTTTTACACAAAAGATCTGGAATTAAATTACTTATTGTTGTTTATTTTTTCAATATATAATGTTTCTGTTTCAATTTAACCACCACGGGTTAAGGTGGTTGGTGGTGGCAACTGGTGGCGCGTGCGGCTGAAGGTGCGCGCGGCTGGTGGTATGTGCACGGCTGGTGAACAAGAGCAGCTAGCATCAGTTGTAATATGCTTGAATTTTTTTTTTTTTTTTATGAAAATGTAATATTACAACAATTAATTAATAAAATTATTAATGTTTTTGCATATATTATGTTTGTGTTTCAATTTAATTGGAAAAACTGATTTTTTTTTATTTTTTATTTTTTATACCCATAATGGGCAGCGGTTTGGCGCCAAAACCGCTGCCCTTTCACTACAAATGGCAAGCGGTTCAGAACCGCTTTCCATTTAAAAGGCTAATGGCAAGCCCCCCAATGGCATGCGGTTCAAAACCGCTTCCCATTAGGGGGTTTGAACCGCTTCCCATCACGTTTATTCTACTAGTGATTCAGAGCAATTGACAACCCTTACTTTCATTTAAGAGCATTTGAAACAATAATGAGTATCAAGGGTATCGATAGGAAGGTTTTCCCTTCTCTGTTCTCGCTATCTCTCGAGACCGTTTGCCAACAATGGTTCTTTTCTCTCAAGAAAGAAAAGACCTCTACCTGGAAGTCTATAGCAAATGCTTTCGTTGATAGGTACAAGTGCAACATTCAAGTTGAAACCGACCATAGACAACTTGAGATGCTAAGAAAAAAAGAGAATGAAGGCTTTACTTCTTTCTTTAATAAGTGGAGAGAAACTTCCGCCAAGATGATTGAGGTCCCCACCGAAAAGGAGTATGTGAGGATGTTTATCAAGAATCTCCAAGAAAAGTATTCAAAGCACTTAAAATATCAACATAACTTGAATACTTTCAAGGCCGTGTATGACATAGGTATTGAGATCGAAGACGGCCTCGCAAAGCAAAAAGCTACTAACAATAGTAACCACGGTGGCTGGAAAGGAAAGAAGAGCGACAATCCTTCTTCTTCCGAAAACGCCCACTCTAGTAATAATGTTAGTACCTTTGACCATAATGATGTCTTAGCCATGGACAATCAAGGATCTAAAAGGAAACCCAGGCGAGAGTTCACACCCATTGGAATGACCTACGATGCTGCTTTCGATCGTCTCTATGATCGAGGATTAATCAAACCTATTGGCCTACCGAGGATCCAACACCAGAAAATCGATCTTCGAGATGGAATCCAAACTCCTATTGCAAGTACCATCGAGGAAACGGTCATACCACTGATGAATGCTACAGGTTTCAAAATCTCATTCAAGATCTCATAGAGGCAAACAAGATCCCATTGCCTCTAGCTAGCGAGAAGACTGGGTGATGATGACGCGAACAACACCAGACAAGAGGCGAGCTTGAACGACAAGATTTCGTGATCTCTTTTTTCTATTTTATTTACTCTTTCCCCAATAAGTCTAGCATAGGCACCTTGTCTTTTCCTTTAGATTAATTTTGTAGTTTTTTTCCTTTTCCCTTTTTAATAAAAATGAGCATTTATTTCCTTACATATGATCATTTCATTATATTGCATTAAAAAAAAAGTCCATGTCGAATTGAGCACAAGGTATACCAATGATTTGAGGCACCCCTTGTAGCCACATCATATCTCATTTCGCCCTTCAATTATACATCCTTTCTTCATAAACCACTTTGAGCTTCGACTAACGATAAACCTTTCTTTTTTCAACCTACATCTACCTAACCTTGGGATGGGACAGTGTGCAACTAATGCAATTCTAAAGAAAGCTTGAGCAAATTCAAAAGAAAGCAATAGCGAAAAATAAGCAAAAATAAAAAACGAAAACAAGTGTACAAAAGGGCAAGTGTTCCAATGTCTTTGATATGAAAATATCTTCGATAAGAACACGTCTCAGATTGCGTCTCTTATCGAGTGCTCGGTACCGTTCCTGAGAAACATGAATGCCAAGTGAGTGATAGACCGCATGATCGGGATTGCCCACACTTATAAAAATAAAATAGATGCTAGAGCAAAAGGTAAAAGAGAGCTAAAAAAGAGTAGAAACTCAAGCATAAAAATACAAAGATTCAAAAGCAAGGTTGCACACCTTGGGGGCTTATCTAGGGCCTTGAGCCTTTATCCCCTTCTTCTATAACCTTTAGCCTAACCACGTTACAACCCTTAAAAAGACCTTTTTGAGGTATACACACTTGTGCGAGGTTCGGCTAGAGCTACGTTCGGCCTGATTCTTAACGGATACGTAGGCAACCTCACATCGAGGTGCGGCCGTAATAAATATGCATTTACATTCACATTCACACACTTGCACCATGATCATATCAAGGGATCTCCAATGCTCATCCCTATTCACCTAGAGCTATACTTGGGGGCTTGATCCCTAAATCATTAGCTTACCTAGCCTAAGAGTCACCATCATTTGACTCTTTTTAACATTTTCTCCACACACTTAGCTCTTGTGGCTTAGCTTTAGTGTCACTTTCACACACTGCACAGATACATGACCAAATATACTTCCCTTAGGAACCCTTTGTCATGGATCACCGTTGAAGCATGCCTTGTCATATCAACATCACTCATCAATCATAATCATCATTGCATCGAAGTATGAAGTGCTTAGCCTCCGTGCCTAAGTTACCCAAATACTTTCATCATGGAGTCAACCATTGAGATAGCCTAGAATGGATTAATCCTTGCACCTTGAGAGATAGTATCAGATGACATTTGACTAAGATCATTCAACATGCACCTTCAAAAACTTTACTTCGATTCTTTTTCGCGTCCTTCTTTTTCGGGAGAAAGTCGGTACCCTCCACAAAAATGATGGAAAATTTTTGCTTTTTTGCATTTTTCGAGTCGCACGACCACATTACAATGCACACACGAGTCATGTACACATTAAGTCATGTCGTGTCATATCACTTTGATTTGAGTCTAACACATGTGTCATTTCATTTCGAGTCGAGTCAACCTTGAGTCAGTCAATCACAGCGAGTCAAGTTTATACCTTGAGTCGTGTCGAGTCGATGAGTCAAGCAATGTTAAACCTTAGGTCAACCTTAAGATGATTAAAGAGATTAGCAAAGTTCTATAGTCAAAAATAAATACAGGTGCAGCAGAACAGGGAAGACCCTATCACAGCGTTCGGCGATAGAGTCAATTCTTGGCTCCAAAGATATTTCAGCAGCGACAGAGCTCGAAGCCTCTCAGAAAGGTGATTTCAACTTCATACAGCAATTTCGGGTTCCTTGGTACGCCAGTTAGCCCCTATAAGCAATTTGACATGATTGAGTAGTCGATTTGATTACAGTCTAAGTGATCGACCTAATGAAAGATCGTCTCACTTAGCTTAAGCGCCTAAGTATTGGCTCGTTACAATCGGTTCAAAAGCAAGCACTCAAACGACAATATTTCAAAATATGGACTGTCGCGCATTCTTATTAAACGACAAAGTTTTCCAAAATTTGGATTGTCATCCCCAACTGACAATATTTCCAAAAATGGATTGTCGTGCACCTTTTTCAACGACAATTTTTCCAAGATTGGATTGTCATCTCTAGCAAGGTTTCCAAGCGTGGATTGTTGTGCTCCTTCTTTGTTTGGCAAGTTTTTCCAAGTTCGGATTGTCATACATTCATAGATCTTTGGCAAGTTTTCCGAGATTGGATTGCCGTACACCCAGTTCCCTATGGCAAAGTTTCCCAAAGGATTGTTGTAGGTCTCTATTCATCATAAATTTCGGCAAAGGTTCCTCGATGTGGATTGTCATTCATTTCAACAAGTGGCAAATTTTCCCGAAGTGGATTGTCGGTCGACTCTTTTTTGCAAATGTTCCAAGACGCGGATTGTCAATAGTGGCAATATTTTCCCAAAAGGATTGTCGCATAGCGTTGGCAAATTTCCAAGATGGATTGCTTTCAAGAGTTATATTCCAAGATGTGGATTGTCGATCATAGCAAAGTTTTATGAAAGATTGTTACGAAGCATTGGCAACTTTTCCAAAGATTGGGTTTTTGGCAAATTTTCCGAGATACAGATTGTCGCTTCATCGTGGCAACATTTCCAAGGATGGATTGTTACGAAGCATTGACAACTTTCCCTAAATCGGATTGTCATACATCATACAAGAGTTGTGTTGGAAACTATTCCCAAAGAAAAGAGGATTGTCATCACAGCAAAAGCACCGACATACTGGTTCACGAGCAGCAAAGCGCCGACGTACTGGCATAACAAACATTAAGAAGCAGTGATCTTTTCGAAGACTATCACAGCGGAAAAAGAAGCTCTTTGTTCAGAGACGAGTGAACATCGAAGCAGCAATACAACATTCCCTAGCCTGCGGAGAGTTGTTACAAACAACTCGGGATTGTTTCGAGAGAAATAATCTTCGATGGTGTTCCCTAGGATGTGGAATATTATCATAGCGGAGGAGGATCGTTTCAGGCAAAGCAATCTTTCAAATTTGGAAGCAGTTACGGGCGTAGCAGTTTTCAAGCGGGATGGCATTCTCTAGCTTGCAGAAGGTCATCAAAACAAGGATACAGCAGCAAATCGGTTACTTTCAGAGACGTGTGCTCGACGGTGCAAGATACGCGTTTCTTAACTCTTTTATCTGTTTAACTAATTCTAGTTTTGCAGTAATCGGCGTTACAAGAGTGATTTAGGATCGCAGATCGTTCTGAATCATTCTCCGTCCCTATCGCTACTTTGACTTTTGTTTTCGAAACTCGCGTTTCCCCAAACTCAGTCAAAGTAGGGGCTTCTATAGACACCCATTTGTGTCTCCCCAAAACCAAACCCAGTGATGAGTACCTTTCATGTCGAATCATAATCGAATGAAACGGAAGTGTTGAAAGGTCTAGTGTTGCGGAAAGTTTTATTTCTTTTCTCTTCTCTCTGTTTTTGAAAACTTATTTGAAGAAAACAGCCAATCCAGTTTGGTTGGTCCATGATATGGGTCCAATAGTAGTGTAGTTGGATGGGGCTTGCAAAGACCTTTCCAACGATATATTATAAGCCCAATTCCGATGAATATTGAGGAAGTTATGACCAATTTACTAAACTGGGCCCGGTTTGAGCTTTATGTACGGCCCAATGATCTAGAGGAGGGCCTAATATGATTTATCATTCCTAATGCAATTAGGAATGGTTTTAGTCTTCTAGATTCTTCTAGAAGGTTCTTTTCATTCCTAATTCAATTAGCATTGATAAATTGACTTTCGTTGACTTTTCAGAGTTTTAATCAAAATCAAATAGCATTTTCGAGGAAATTATATTATTTTATCCTCCAGTATGACAAACTTATCGGATTTTCGAAAACGCGTTGGAATCAAGCTTGGCGTCTGACCCCAGGCCTTGGCGCCTGGAACCAGGCCTGGCGCTAGCCATTGGCGCCAAGCGCTAAGGTTGGTGCCTGGCGCCAGCTAGCCAGGGTTGGCGCTAACTCTGTTTTCTGAGCATCAGACTCTGTTTTGTTAAATTATCTTTTTTGGCTGATTTTCTCGATAAATATCGTATTTAAAACTCCGTTTTCATTCATCAACTACATCTATCATTCACTAAGTCTCATTAATCATTAATCAATTGATTCCATTCATCAATTATTATCTACATTCATTCATCAATTGATTTCATTCATCTCTCTTAAAAATTCTTTCTTACTTAGCTTTTCACATACAAAATTCCGCATTCATTAGATCTAGAAACACCTAGCCATATTCGAAGTTGCCTTCGCCCTAGACGTGAAAGGTTTTAATTTCTGAGGGTTTGGTCCCAAATCTCTATTTCAATTATTTAATTTAATTTGTTTGATTATTATTTTCCTTGAAGTTACTAACGTGTGTATTTTGTTATTAGAAAGAGGTACGAAGCATCAAAGTAAGTACTTTAATTGATTTATTGATATTATGATGTAGAAATCATGTTTACATTGTTATTATGATATTCCTAGTATCATGTCTAGGGTAATTTTAGTATTAAATATGATTGTTGTGATTCTTCCTATTCTCTTCCTAATATTCATGATTGTTAGTATCATGTTAGGGCTAAAGATTTGATTTTTATTGCTTAGTGACATGCTAGGGTTTGTTGTTAATCTTGTTAGTATCATGCCTAGGATCTTGCTATTATTATTATGCTTTAATATTAACATGAACATGATTATGATTATAATTGTTATAATTTATGATGATTATGAATATTATTATTATTATTATTATTATTTTGATGATGATTATTTTATTTATGATTGTAATTTTATTCATGATATTTATTATGATTATTATTATGTTGCTTGATACATATTATATTTATTGTTATTGCTTGATCACGCCTTTTATGTATGTTTAAAGGGAATTGGTACTTGTAATCACGCTTAATAAGATATTTAATAATCTTGTTAGGGTTAATATGATTATATTTCAAGTGATCGCCAATAATAGTTTATTTGTGCATTATATTCAACCAACATAGATAAACAGGTTTAGGTTTAATCCTATTGATTGCATGTTAATTGAAAAGCGCACATGAATACGATCAGAATAAAGTAGAGGCCTATTATTAGGGCAGGTTCAATATCTTTTAGGTTGGATTTGTACCTTCATCCCCGAACCCTTATTTGGTTCTAGAACTTATGGAGTTGACGATCTCTTGGATCGTTAAGGGGTGTAACCTTCACCTCGTGAACGGTTTACAAGTTCCTAAAAAACTTGTTGGCGACTCTTTTGCTCTATCTTCTTCCCTTTTGGACGCCACCGTACTTTAGTGTATGATCACAGTGGGGTTCAAGCTAGTGGGATTTTAAAGGCTTGAAAATATTCCCTACAACTACCCTATGAGGATAGACAAATATATTTGGAAATTCATAATTGAAAGGAATGGTGTCCTTCGAACAAGTGTACTATTCCGTTAGTGGGTTCAAAATTATTAGAAAGCTAATATATTCAGTGAGGTCAAGTAATCGGAATGCCTGGGTGGAGGCCGCTTCCGATCAGTAATATTAATGAATAATTAATATTACAGCTTAATCTTGACTGAACCCTTCTGGTCACACCCAAACATTCAACAAAACCGAAACGACGAATTAATTCGGAAGGAATTAATGAGTCGACCGAGTAATATATTTATTTAGACGTAGGAAATTCGAGCTTAGAGCGTCAAAACCGAGCGTCGGAAGTCGAGTCGAAAAATAGTGAAAGACGAGACGAGAAATAGTAATAAATCAACAAAAGACCAAAATACCCCTAGCATCGGAATGCCCAAGCAAACCGAGTGCTAAGGGCGTATGGCCTAGCATGGTGGCTAGCATGCACACCAAGCCGAGCCTAGGCTGGCTGGTGCGTGCTAGCGCACCCATGCTAGCATCGCAAGGCTAGGCGCTGCCTAGTGCGTGCTAGCATGTTAGGAACAACCTTGTGCGCGCAATGGCTAGCAAGCCATGCCGCAACAAGCTGCAGCAGCTAGCACGCTAGGCGCGCCAGCTCGCTACAGCTAGCAGCAGCATGGCTAGGCCATTGCTTGCTGCCTAGCAGCGCTGGCCAAGGCACAAGGCCAGTAGCAGCCCGCACAAGCATGCTGGGCTTGCTGGCCAGCAGCGCCTGGCAGCCCGCATGCGAGTGCTGGGCCTGCTGGGCTTGCTAGGCGTGGTTGCCACGGACAGCAGCACATGGCAGCCCACCTTGGCTGCCTTGGTGCCCAAGGGTGGGTGCCATGTGGCCAGTGGTCCTTGAGTGTGTGTGGAGTGAGGTGGCTGGTTATGGGAGAGGGAGTGGGGAGCAAGTTCGGTCCCCCCCTTCTCCAAGTGGTCCTCACCTAACCACTCACATGAGCTTGCCACTTGTTGATTTATTACTAGCTTGATTATTAATTTTATTTTAGCTTTAAAATAAAATGGAAAAATCATACTATCCCACATTGATGGGAGAGTAAATGATACTCCCATCATTTCCTATAAATACCCAAGTATGGGCATTGGGAATGATGCTTGAGTAAGAGTTGGAAAAGGCATCACAATTAGTGAAAACCTTTGAACTCAATATAATTACTCGGGTTTTATTGTTCGGGTCTTGCTAACCCCAAGACATTGGACCTAGTCGGTTTTGTTGGTGCGGGTGGACTTCTTTGGAGGTCTCCGTGTGAGCGGGAGTTGAAGCTTTTAAGTAAGAGCTCATTTTGGAGCGAAGCACGCGTCAAAGGTAATTAACTTATCTTAATCTTGTGATTAATATAACTATGTTTATGGTTTTATTTATTACGAGTGCGGTCTTGTTTTTGGGTTTGTTTCCGCGGTGAGTCGGACTCACCAAACCCCAACAGCGGTATCGGAGCCTTGCTCGTTTATTTTTAAAATCATAATATTTTCAAGGTGTTTTTATGGCTTAATTTTTCTGGTTTTAAGTTGCTAATTAGATTAGTAACTCGTTTTTTCCAATTTTTACCTCGTATTAGAGCTGTCTTCAGCTCTCAAACCCAGATTTTGACCCAAAAATAGTGAATTTTGGGTGGAAAAGGCGTTCTAGAAATGGTTTTGTCCTATTAGGGATCGGATTTTAGCCAAAAAACGACCAGAAATGCATTTTTCGAGGGATTTTTCGTTTTGACGAAAAGTTTTAAGTCTTTCTAACCTTAAAAATTGATAGCATATTTATGGTGGTTATGTATTTGGTTCTTTCCTTAATTTATATGCAATTTTAGACCACTTTAAGCATGATTACTTGGTAGTAATTGGTGCTTGAAAGTTTGGTTTTATTTTTTCACATAATTGCAAATTAATTGCATTAAGTGTGAAATTGTTATTCTTTGTTGCTTCCAAGTACTAAAGTTTCAATCTTTATTTATGATAAGTGATTGAAACTTTGAGTTACTAAATTCCATGAATTTTGGTTAAACTTTGTTGATTTAATCATTTTTTAGTTGATTGGAATCTTAAAGTTTAAAACTTGTGATTGAAATTGGTTTATCTTCATATTGGAAGATATAATTTTTCATGACGTCACAAGTATTAAAGTTGGAGTCTTTATTGAACTTATGTTCATTTTTTTTCCAACTCCCTTTTATTTTGTCAAAATCTCAAGAATAATTTAAAGTGATTAAATTAATAGTGAGAATTTCCCTAATTTATTTTATTACACCAAGTTAAACCAATTTTATTAAAGAATGGTTCTTGGAAATAAATTTGGTTAATTGCATTTGGATGAATTATTTAAGTTGGACTTGTTATTTTTCATTTTTCCTCAAAATTGATTCTAAAATTAATTTAGAATTGATTTATAATGTCACACACAAAAATCGATAATTTTCGAAGCATTAGCACGCAACACGAGGCCTAAGAGCCCCGAGCTAGCTCTCGGCCAGCTGGGCTGCTCACGCAACCCATATGTGGCTGCCGAGGCTGCTGGGCGCTTTGTTCTTAGGTGCGTGGTGCTGTGCGTGTGTGTGTGCGAGGAAGGGCGTGGGCCGCTGCTCGCTGCCAGCAGCATAGCGCGCCAGCCAGCAGCAAGTAGCAGCATGGCGCAGCAGCATCATAATGTTGTGCGCGCTGTGCGTGCTGCTACGCTTGGCTGGGCTGGGCGTAGCGCATGCGAGCACAAGCAACCCACATGCATGCTTGGTGTTGCGGGGGTGCGCATAGGCATACTACGTGCTTGTTGTACGGTACGTACAATCCCATAATTGGCACAATAACCCTGGGTTATTAAGGCGATGCTATTTTAAAGTTAATTTTAGCGTTGCTTAATATGTAAGTAAAGATAATTTTTGGACTCCAAGTCTTAGTGCTAGGCACTTAGACATTTTGGAATACGTATTTTGCTTAAATTGTCGTTTTAATTATTTTAATTATTTTGTTTATTTAATTAAAATTTTTGGAGTCTAGGCCTCGGGTTTTGAGCGACATTTGCAAAATTAATTTTGGCAAATATTTGGGTTCACCGACTTAATTAATTGGATTAGTTAAGTTGGATGCGGAATTTAGTGGGAGCGTCTCTTAGTTATTTCCATAACCGGTTAAAACAACTTTGACTAGTTTAATTAGGCGTGTTAATTGGATTAACCACCTAGATTAGTTACTAGTTCTCGCGCGTTTTATGCATTGTTACTTGTTTATCGTTGTAAAATGCATGGGCCATTCACAGATAGTGAATGGATGAATGGAATGTAAATTCTCTAACAGGTTTTATGAAATGGCAACTAGTGGGGCCCCATTAGGATAGATAATACGGACTGTGATCCGTGATGTATTTTTGTAAATCTAAATACGGTCTGCGAACCGTTGAGTATTTTTGTACCTTAATATTTAGATTAGTCCGAATCGTAGATACTAGCAATTGTAATATTTTGGTCAAGTCTTGAAGACGGGGTTCTTAGAAGACAAAGCCATGAAGTAGCAAATGAAGACATTTTGAAGATTTGAAGATCTCAAGGGGTCATGCTAGTTGCCAAATGCATCTCTATTTATGTTTTCGATATATATTTATGTTTATATATATGAATTATATGTTAGATGCATGTTTAGGGTTTCGAATGTTGAGATGATTAATTAAGTTCACTTAAATCAACCAACATAGAAACCCTAGGTCCCTAAAATATTGAGTAAAACTTGCCATTCCAAAACACACTTACCAACCGAACGAGGGTAGTGGTGGGCTACGCCAAAGCGAGGCATCACTAATTCTCCAAGGAACGTAAGGCATACCGAGTATGCAAGGTGGTTTTGGTTATACTCAACGATATGAGTGATGGAGTCCTAACATGTCGTGGCATAGTGAATAAATTGTTTAGAGAGCATTGGATGCGACGATTTATTCAACCAAGAGTGGCTTGGAGCTATTAGCAAAGCGTTGCTTACCTTAGGAGATTGAGTGTTAAGACAAGCCAAAGCATGCTTAACCACTCTTTGTTTCTTTGGATCTTGGAATCGACTTATTCTCACCTAAAATGGGGACAATCTTTAATGTGTGAATAAGACGTTTTAAATAAGTTTGATTAAAATGCATGAATTCAATCTTATTTAAGTATAATGAATGGTTTTTTATTTCAAATTCTTTCAATTGTAGAATCATGTCTTCAACTAATGTCAACGACCTTAAGCTCCCGGAATTGCCCGAAAAGTTGCCAATTTCTCTGAACTTGGTAAACTTTAAGGAATGGGAAGAGGAACTCCGAAAGACCCTCCGAAATTGCTACCTAGAGCACATTCTGGACACTCAAATCCCGAGTTTCTACTCAAAGGGGATTATGAGTGATGAGGCAGATGAGGTATGGAGTGTGGATTGTAAAAGAGTTTCCAGACTCATGGAAAACTCCATCCCAGTACAATGGAAGGGGAAGTTCTCCAACTATTTTCCGGACATGATGCTCAAAGCTCTAGAAGATGTAGTCAATTTGAGAGTCACCAAAAGTACCAGAGGCAACTATGATGGACTTGTGGAAGATGTGACTAGGTCACTCTCGAACATGAGGATCAAGCCACCGCAAGATGGGTGTCTCACGAAAGAGAGACAAGAAGTATGGGCTAAGGTCTATAATGCAAGACTTAGACCCGGGATGCCACTTCAAGCTCATGTGCTCAACATGACAAGGCTATTCACCCATCTGGAGCTAATTGGCAAACCAGTTGACGATGAACAAGCGGCTCTCATGCTACTAAGCTCACTCCGTTTGGGGTATGTTGCATTAAAGATGCGACTTACGGCCAAGCGGAACAAACTGTCCTTGATGGAAGTTGTTCAAGAGCTCCAGAAAACCTATTCTTGCAAGAAGGCTAAGGTTGCTCTGAGACCAAAGAAGAAGGAGTTCAAGAACAAAGCTAAGATGCGCTGCTTCTATTGTAGTAGACCCGGACACTACAAAAGAGAATGTAGCATGTATCTAGAAGATGAGGCGAAAAGAAAAGTAACCTCAATCTCAGGTATCATCTTTACACTTGAACATAAGCCATTTATAAGGTATTAGATACCGGAAAATTGGCTCACTATACGCTCCTGTTTCAGGAACGAAGTGAGCGGTGCTTTTCAAGTGGATATGAGTACACAAGTGGAAGAAGAAGATAGTCTTTCAAAGAAAACTTGTAATCTCATATTTTGTCTAGATTTAAAACTTGTTTAGTTTTATCTACCATATTTTGATCTTGTGGCGTTAGACGTCATTTTGAACTTGATCACAAGACATATCATCTTGTTTATATTTATGGAATGACACGTTTGTGTCTTTGGACAAATTTTTTATAATGATACCAAAAGAGCTAAGACCATAGAGTCAAATCAGACTTACTTGTGGCATTGTCGTCTTGGCCACATCAACATCAAACGCATCAAGAAACTTCTACAAGAAGGTGTTCTTGACTCTTTTGATTTAGAATCGTTTGAGAATTGCGAGGGATGTCTATTAGGCAAGATGATTAAACAGCCATTCTCCAAGTTGGGAGAAAGGGCAAGTGACTTATTGGGTCTTATACATACCGATGTATGTGGACTAATGAGCTCAACCACAAGAAATGGACATCGATATTTCATCACTTTCACAGACGACTATAGTAGATATGGCTATGTCTACCTCATGTCTCATAAATCTGAATCATTTGAAAAGTTCAAAGAATTTCAGAGTGAAGTTGAAAATCAGCTTGGCAAGAAAATCAAAGCCCTTCGATCGGATCGAGGTGGTGAATACTTGAGCCAAGAACTCGATGACCATCATAAAGAAAAGGGTATAATTTCATAATTGACACCTCCAGGAACTCCACAATGGAACGGAGTATCCGAAAGGAGAAATTGGACCTTGTTAGACATGGTACGATCAACAATGGGTCTTAGTGATCTTCCTATCTCTTTCTGGGACACACACTTCTAACTGCGGCACTAACACTGAACCGTGCTCCATCAAAAGCTGTAGAAAAGACTCCATATGAATTATGGACGAAGAAACCTCCTAGGTTATCTTTTCTAAAGATATGGGGATGCGAAGCATATGTCAAGAAATTGATTTCTGACAAACTTCATCCCAAATCTGACAGGGTTTACTTTGTGGGCTACCCAAAAGAAACCAAAGGGTATTACTTCTACAACAAATCGGAGAACAAAGTGTTTGTTGCTCGCGATGGTGTCTTTTTGAAGAAGGAGCACCTTTCCAAAATGACAAGTGGGAGGAAAATTGAACTCGACGAAGTTCGTGAGGATGAGCAACAAAATTATAATGACAGTCAAAGTGCTCAAACAACATCTGTTGACGCAGGTGAAAATGATCAAAATGTGCAAAGTCGAACCGACAATGCAAATGCTCAATCCATTACCCTACGTAGGTCTCAGAGGCCGAGATCTCAACCTGATAGATATCTTGGTTTAGTATTAACCGAGAATCAGGACATCCTGATTATGGATGGAGATGAACCGACAACCTACAAGCAAGCGATGGCAAGCACCGACTCTGCTAAATGGCAAGAGGCCATGAGATCTGAAATGGATTCCATGTTTGAAAATCAAGTTTGGGACTTGGTTGACTTACCCGAAGGTTATACACCTATCGGATGTAAGTGGATTTTCAAGTTGAAAACCGACAAAGATGGAAATGTATTCATTTACAAAGCTAGATTGGTGGCAGAAGGTTACAGATAAGTTCATGGTATTGATTACGATGAAACCTTTTCACTAGTCGCAATGCTTAAATCCGTTCGGATCCTCCTAGCGATTGCTGCATATTACAATTATGAAATATGGCAGATGGACGTCAAAACTGCCTTCCTTAATGGTTATTTGGAAGAAACTGTGTATATGACACAGCCTGAAGGTTTTGTCGACCAAAACAATTCTAGGAAAGTTTGTAAGCTTAAGAAGTCCATTTATGGATTAAAGCACGCAAGCAGAAGTTGGAATCTGCGATTCGATGAAGCCATCAGTAAGTTTTGGTTTTATCAAGAATCCAGATGAATCTTATGTTTAAAAGAAGGTCAGTGGGAGTGACATCGCCTTCCTAGTCTTATATGTAGATGACATATTGCTCATTGGAAACAGAATTCCGTTGTTAGAGTCTGTAAAGGCCTGGCTTGGAAAGTGCTTCTCAATGAAAGACTTGGGAGAGGCTCAGTACATACTAGGCATCAAGATCTATAGGGATAGATCGAAAATGATGATTGGATTGAGTCAGAGTACTTATATTGATAAGGTACTTTCTCGATTTGGCATGGAGGAGGCCAAGAGAGGTCACCTGCTAATGTCACATGGCATAACCCTAAGCAAGAAGTATTGTCCACAGACACTTGATGAGCGGGTAAGAATGAATCAGATTCCATATGCTTCGCTTATTGGATCGATCATGTATGTCATGATATGTACTAGGCCAGATGTATCGTATTCCTTGAGTGCTACGAGCCGTTACCAATCAGACCCAGGAGAGGCGCATTGGACTTCGGCCAAAAATATCCTAAAGTACCTGAAAAGGAACAAGGATAAATTCCTGGTGTATGGAGGTGTAGAGGATTTAGTTGTGGAAGGTTATACCGACGCAAGCTTCCAAACAGACAGAGACGATTTCAGATCGCAATCTGGATATGTGTTCTGTCTAAATGGAGGGGCGTTTAGTTGGAAGAGCGCAAAGCAGAGTACAACTGCAGATTTTACATTTGAAGCCGAATACTTAGCAGCTACTGAAGCAGCTAAGGAGGCTGTTTGGATTCGTAAGTTCGTTGGTGAACTTGATGTTGTACCCTCTATAAAGGGTCCAATAGCCCTCTATTGTGACAACAATGGAGCTATTGCTCAGGCCAGAGAGCCTAGGGAACATCAGAAGGTCAAACATGTCAAGCGGCGATTTCACATGATTCGAGAATGGAAATCAGAGGGTGAAATCAGAATTTGCAAAGTTGGAACGGATGACAATGTAGCCGATCCACTTACTAAACCTTTGCCTCAAGTGAAGCACAACAAGCACGTTGAGGCAATGGGAATCAAGCATGTAGGAGACACTAAGGAAAACCATTCAAGTTTTGGAGTAATATAAAATTTCATGCAATATTTTATTACTCTGTTATGCTATTTAATTGTGGTTTAGGATTAAATAATGAGTCCATTCGATTCTGAGAATATTCAAAATAGGGTATCAAGACCAGTCTTGGTAAGGAAACACCTATTAAGTGAACATTGAATATTATAATTGAAAATTATCCCTAATCAAGGTCATTTAAACGATGGACGATTAATGACCGATTGAGATTAGTGTGTAGTTTGATTTATAGCACCGTTTCATGTGCTACAAGGACATGATTGTCATAAATCATTTGCACAGGTATTGGTTTAGAACCATACTGGATCGACCTATGAGAATACTTTAAGAAATTAAAAAATTTGTCATAAGTATACTTCTCATTATGGCTATCGGAACCTATTTCCTCGACCATGAGTATTGTGAGTTCTCTTGTTTGAGTACTAGTTCGCTTTGATGTTGTCAAACGTCTGCCGTAATAGGGGATTATAACGGTAACACTCGGGCGACTAGGTCCTCTCAGTAAGCGGAGCTACATTACAAGACTGGGAATGTCCCCCTACTAAAATAGGGAAGATGTCTTTGTTGTATACAAGGCCTCTCGTAGAGCGAGACTGTAAAATGCATGGCCGTGCTCGGATGGATTTTAGAAATCATCTGTTTATTGACAGTCGGACTCGGAATCGGGAAACACTTCTGGACGTAATAAGGATGACAAAATAAATCTTACCTTATAGTTCATGAAGAGACATTAAGCGACATAGGAAAAAGGTTGTACACAAAATGCGCACTTGTCCGGAAGGACAAGTGGGAGATTGAAAGGAATGGTGTCCTTCGAACAAGTGTACTATTCCGTTAGTGGGTTCAGAATTATTAGAAAGCTAATATATTCAGTGAGGTCAAGTGATCGGAATGCCTGGGTGGTGGCCGCTTTCGATCAGTAATATTAATGAATAATTAATATTACAACTTAATCTTAACTGAACCCTTCGGGTCACACCTAAGCATTCAACAAACCGAAACGACGAATTAATTCGGAAGGAATTAATGAGTCGACCGAGTAATATTTATTTAGACGTCGGAAATTCGAGCTTAGAGCGTCGAAACCGAGCGTCGGAAGTCGAGTCGAAAAATAGTGAAAGACGAGACGAGAAATAGTAATAAATCAACAAAATACCAAAATACCCCTAGCATCGAATGCCCAAGCAAACCGAGTGCTAAGGGCGTATGGCCTAGCATGGTGGCTAGCATGCACACCAAGCCGAGCCTAGGCTGGCTGGTGCGTGCTAGCGCACCCATGCTAGCATCGCAAGGTTAGGCGCTGCCTAGTGCGTGCTAGCATGCTAGGCACAGCCTTGTGCGCGCAATGGCTAGCAAGCCATGCCGCAACAAGCTGCAGCAGCTAGCACGCTAGGCGCGCCAGCTCGCCACAGCTAGCAGCAGCATGGCTAGGCCATTGCTTGCTGCCTAGCAACGCTGGCCATGGCACAAGGCCAGCAGCAGCCCGCACAAGCATGCTGGGCTTGCTGGCCAGCAGCGCCTGGCAGCCCGCATGCGAGTGCTGGGCCTGCTGGGCTTGCTGGGCGTGGCTGCCACGGACAGCAGCACATGGCAGCCCACCTTGGCTGCCTTGGTGCCCAAGGGTGGGTGCCATGTGGCTAGTGGTCCTTGAGTGTGTGTGGAGTGAGGTGGCTGGTTATGGGAGAGGGAGTGGGGAGCAAGTTTGGTCCCCTCCTTCTCCAAGTGGTCCTCACCTAACCACTCACATGAGCTTGCCACTTGTTGGTTTATTAGTAGCTTGATTATTAATTTTATTTTAGCTTTAAAATAAAATGGAAAAATCATACTATCCCACATTGATGGGAGAGTAAATGATACTCCCATCATTTCCTATAAATACCCAAGTATGGGTATTGGGAATGATGCTTGAGTAAGAGTTGGAAAAGGCATCACAATTAGTGATAACCTTTGAACTCAATATAATTACTCGGGTTTTATTGGTCGGGTCGTGCTAACCCCAAGACATTGGACCTAGTCGGTTTTGGTGGTGCGGGTGGACTTCGTTGGAGGTCTCCGTGTGAGCGGGACTTGAAGCTTTCAAGTAAGAGCTCATTTTGGAGCGAAGCACGCGTCAAAGGTAATTAGCTTATCTTAATCTTGTGATTAATATAGTTATGTTTATGGTTTTATTTATTGCGAGTGCAGTCTTGTTTTTGGGTTTGTTTCCGCGGTGAGTCGGACTCACCAAACCCCAACAATAATCACTCATCTTGAAATGTGAAAAGAAATTGGGAAACAAAGAGTTGAACTAGGGAGAAAGAACCAAACTAAGAGTAGAATAAAACACTAAGAACGAACAGAGCAAGGAAAGGGAACTAAAATAGAGAGGATTTCTCTCACTAAGACTTTCTCTCTCTAGAGAGTTTTTTGACAAGAGTATATATCTCATTTATGTCCCATGTATATAGTTGCTAGCTACATAAAGAACTAGTAGGCTAACGCAACCTGAAATGTTGGTGGGAATTTCCGCACTGACTATGATCGATAAGTTTATTCTTGATGAAATTATAAACGCCATATAATCTGTTTCGTTACAAACAGTGGTGGAACTATGTAGGTGCACATTGGTGCACGTGCATGACCAACCCAAATGTTGGTGGGAATTTCCGCACTGACTATGATCGATAAGTTTACTCTTGATGAAATTATCCACACCATATGATCTGTTTCGTTAAAACAATGGTGGAACTATGTAGGTGCACATTGGTGCGTGCACGTGCATCACCAACCCCCCCCCCCCCAAACAAAAAGTTAAGTTAATTTTTTTTTAAAAAAAAGTATCCGTTACTTTCTTTTTATGATTAAAAACACCGGTTATATTTAATACCGAGTAATCGGTCTCTTAAGTTATTTTACCTTTTTATAATCATATTTTATTTTATTTTATTTTTTGTTTAGTATTTGTAGGTTTTTTCTTTGTATTGAATTATAGCATCCTTTTCCAATTTTTTACACCCTCCGTTATTGAATACTTGTTCCATTTCGATCTCTTGCGCGTAGTTTAAGGAGAAATTGAAAAAAGTAATAAGGAGGTAGTAGGGTAGGTGGAAAAATAAAAAATTGTGTAGTGGAGAGGATTGGAAGAGAAAATATGAAATTAATAAAATATGATCACGATGGGTCCACTAGGTGAGGAAATTTTGTTAAATATTGTAAAAGCTTTCCAAATAAGAAAATGGAGCAAGTATTAAAAAACGGCCGAAAAAGAAAAGAGGAGCAAGTATTTAAAAACGAAGGAATTATATAGTTAATATAAGATATAACGATAATATAATCCAATAACTTATTGTAAGTTCACAACACGTAAGACATGATTTAAAATGTGGTACACTATCTAACACGGCGAGCTTTTGTTTATTTATTTCTACCGTGTCTAACAAGCATGGCGAGCTTAGTTGTTTACTTTGTAAGGAGTACAAGATTATTCAATAGTCTTTGGTGAATTGTGAAGATTATTCAATACCGATTGAATAGTCCAATCATACACCATCAGGTCACTTAGAGTCAAGGTCTTTATCTCATGTACTTTTCAATTGAAAAGTATGAATTATGACATTTATACGGATTATTAACAGTCGTTTATATGGAAATATCAAATATGAAATACTTTTCAATTTTAAGGTCATTATCAATAATTTTGTCTTCCCCTAAAATAGGTTAACTCCGTATTTTTTTGTAGTGTCGAAAATTAAGGACAATAAAATGTAAACAGAACAATAAGTTTGAAATTTGTCATTCAATTACTGCATAGAAATATTCATGGAACATGAATTGATTATAGTACAGGAAAAAAAAACAGAAATTAACTACTTTTTTTTTTTGAACAAAGTAACTACTTTTATTTGAGCTCATACAAAAATGTATCATTTAATTTCTCTTTCTCAAAAAAAAAAAAAAAAAAAGTATCATTTCTTTTATAATCATGCGCAAGACACCTCTAGAGTAACAAGATGCTAGCTTCTTTGGCTTGCTATGGATTTAGGAATGCGAGGACAATCATCTCATGTAATGCTCATTAAGTTGCCCCTGCAATAAGGCACTAACATTAGTACATTACCATAAATAATAATAGTTGATTGGACAAGTTTTATATTAGTGTACCTCTTGGTTTGCAAAGGATGTTTCTTGCATGATATAGCTCGCTTATAGCTTCCCTTATCTTCATTCGATCATGTGGATGTTGACTTGAGCAAGCAACTCCAATCTTAATGACAGACACCATGCACTCCTCTCGTTTTTGAAGTACCACTAGAGTTCGTGGTCTTGTTTCATCTGCTTCATCACTTTCTTCCTCCAAAAGTGTTGAGTCAACAATCTGCAACACTTGATCTGGTAATGCTGCCTTTCCGTACATAAGGAGGTTGAAGTCGTCATTAAACATATCGTTGATGGGTCTCTTTCTTGTCATTAGCTCAAGAAGTAGAATTCCATAGCTGTAGAGATCAGCCTCAAGAGATGCTTCATTTCCCAAGCCATACTCTTAAAGACAAACAAATTTCCATCAAATAGTTTACATCCATGAATGCAAAAGAATGTTATGTTTCCTACCTACGTATGCCTATAATAATATACGGAATACTCATATTATATTTATTGTCCCCAAATATTTTGTTGAAATTTTATATAATAAATATTTTAGACATTAATTATAGAAACCATTACTATAATAAATCACATGCATGATGATTAAGTGATTCATATACCATTTAATGGAAGAAAAAATTGTGACATCATAATATTAATTACCTGGAGCAGCATAGCCAACAGTTCCCTTAATGCCAATTGAACTGCTTTGATTTAGATGCATGGGAAGATCAAGAATTTTTGCTAACCCAAAATCTGCTACACGGGCAACCATGTCATCGTCAAGCAATATGTTGCTCGGTTTTAGATCGCAGTGCACAATCTGGCTTCCACACTCATAATGAAGATAATTTATTGCATGGGCCACATCAATGGCTATATCCAACCTTTGGAGAAGGCTCATATTTCCATCTTCGTGTAGCCATCTCTCAACACTTCCATTGTGAAAGTTTAACTGGTTAATACAAGAGGGGGGGTGAATTGTATTTGAGATGAAATCTAAAAACTTTTGCGAAATTTAACTAAATGAAATAATGACGAGAGAAGATATAGGCTTTTCTAAATTTCCACTATGTAATTAAACTCTTTACAACTGAAGATTCAAACCCGTTAACAAGTTCCACAAATTAGGAACTTGTTCCCAACTCTCACAGAAGCCTTCAGCAGCGAAGCTTCCTTGACCTCACCTTACACAAACTCACAATCCCAAACCCCAAAGTGCTTCAATACAATCCGTAATTACAAATACCTATTACACTCAAGAATATATGAAGGAAAATAACTCTCTTTATGTTATTAGGTTGCTACTGGAATTTTTATTGCTCAAGAGTTATGTTTTGCTGAGATAGTTTGCATGAGTATTTATAGAGAAGGCTTAGTCATTAACCTCCACTATAATCACGTCCACATGCCAACACCCCACTAACAACTTGTGGAGTTATCTTGACAGATGGTGATCATGAAGGAGGTTTCCTAGCCTTATCTCACTAATCCACTATCTCAACAACTTGATAAACATTAGCTTTGATAAAACCGTATAATCAGAGATTTTCACAACAAAGAAAACTGCTTGTTAACTTTATCAAAAGTTTGTTTAAAAAGATTTTATTTTCAAAAGGATTTTATTTGAAAAGATAAATTAATTATTTATATTAAAACAACTAGATAATTATCTTAGATAATTATCTTTATTCGAAATTAGATGACTAGATAAAACTTTTATAAATTATCTTTTTCCTTAAGAAACTAACTTTTATTCCAGTAGTCTTTTTAATAATATAAGTCATTGAGTTCCTTTCCGACTTTATATTATTGAGTGCTCACAATTAAAACTAGAACGTGAGATTTGCACGAGGCTTTTTAGAGAATGCTACTCCGCATCCAAGTTCCTACTCCGGAACGAACTTTGCTTGAACCCTTTATTCACCAAAGACTCAAAACGTTCATTAGTCGAGTTTGTCAATTTGTCCATCAAAACCAAAAGGCTCAACAAATTCCCCCTTTTTGATGATGACAAACATTGACAAACTTAGGTAAATAAAATCATCCAGGCATGCAACAAAAATTTAAAGCAAGACATAAAAACAAAAAAAAACAAACAGAGTAATTAAAGAACTTAGAAAAATACTAAAAAGTATTTTTTTTTTTTTAAAAAAAAAACTGAGCAAAAGAAAAATTAACAAAGACTTTAAAAACTTAGATTACTAGGACTTTATTGAGTTAACTGAACTTAGCAAAAGTTTGTACCTTCGATGTGTGAGTTCCTTGGTAAACACCTTAGCCGCCATGAAGTTTGTCTTTTCCCCCTTTTGGCATTATCAAAAGATTGAAAAAACATTTTGCTATACTCCCAGTAGACTACGTAGGGAATAGTGAGCTCAAATAATGCAAGGCAAAAATAAGTTAGGTACTAAATTATCAGCAAACACACACAATCATATGAAAAATACGAGCCAAGTTCCCATAGACGAAAATCAAAAGCAGGAAAGAGTAGCAAGAGTTAAGAATTACAAACTGAAATCCAAATGAAACAAGCAAAAGCAAAAGAAATTAAAAGTGACAAGTTCGAAATTGCAATTATGGGGAATAGGTAGGTTCATCAGCTGGGTTTATTGGGTCATTAGAAGCTTCCTCCACTTCTTCAAAAGCCAGCCTGTTAATCGTCTCCAATATCTCCTGAGTGCTGTGCAGTATGTTCTTCTCAGCAACATCAACCTTGTTCTCCATCCCAGTAAAATTAGTTGCCTGAGTGTCTGCCACAGCCTGCACTTGGCGTTGAAGAGAAGTCAGCTGCTTTGCCATTTCCTCCAGCTTTGTGCTCACTATCTTTGTCAGCTGCTCCAGTACTGCTTTCACCTGTTGAATATCAAAAATAGAAGCATTTGTTCCAGAGAAGGCAGCAAACCCTGTAGGCTGTGATGTAGGAAAAGCTGGGGAGGGAGAGGGAGAAGTCTGTTTTGGAGGTGAAACAGGAGTGGAAGAGGGTTTAGCTTGTTTTGGGGGGGAGTCATGAACAGAAGATGGCTCAGAAGCAAAAGGAACTTGTGTAGGGGTAAAATCAGGGTCAGAGTGATCTGAAGAACTAATGTCTTCAATAATAACAGGCTTTAGAGTAGAAATAGTAGGTTTGACAATTTTCCTCTTACTCCTCCTGAGTTCCCCTTTAAAAGGGAGGTCAAGACTCTCACTTTCTGAACTAGATTCCCCCTCACTCTGAGTCTCCTCTTCTTTCTCAGGTTCTGCTTCCTGTGTTTCCCCCTCAGAAATTTCTTCCTCCTCTTTGTCTTCCTCTCCTTTTTCTTTACTTTCTTCTTTTTCAGATTCACTTTTCTCCTCTTCTGACTCACTTGTATCTCCCTCTACAACCTGTGTTTTCCCTTTTCCACTATTTTTCTCCTCTCCTCCTCTAGGCAAGAAAGTAATTATCCCACTCTCAAGTTTAAGGCTCAGGCGAAGCAAAGATTGCTCCGAAAGAATGTTCTCAGGTTTAATATAAGTGGGTGACTCACTTTCAACATCAATCCCAAAAGACTTAAACAACACAGTAAGGAGAGATCCATATGGAATAGTAGTTTTAGCAGCATAGAAAACCAAATGTTCAATCATTAGTTTTGGAAAGTTTATTTTTATTTTCCGAGCAAGAAAAAAGATGATGGTTGCATCTAGTAAGGATATTGTGCTTCGTTTTTGCAAACGAGGAACAATGCCTCTCCATGTGAAATTGAACAGTAATTTGTGAAGAGGAGTGAGTATGTTATGATGTGAAGTCTTGCTTTTCGGGTTTCCACCTATAAATTTGATTATTCTATTCTCATCATAATGCCCAATTTGCACAATTTGTTTGTGTTTTAGGTACGAACTATAGCCTGAGGTGGGGACTTGAAACAAGTTCCCTAAATATGCAACATCAAAATGAATGTGAGTATCTTTGACTGTAGCCGTGCATACACCATTGTTGTGTTTGAAAGTATTTTTAAATTCAAACAGAAGCTTAGGTAAATTGGATAGTGAGAGCAATTTTGGAACAAATGCACCCATTCTTGATAATCAATTAAGGAGATGAATTCGGAGAACTTTCTTGCCGTACACCAGTCATAATTGATGTGATAGCCGTGAGTGTAGTTCCAAGATGGAAACTTTTGAGAGCTTCGCCTCTTTCTGTCGCCTCCTTTCACGGTTGTAGCCTTTCTCTTTGTTGGAGCTTGTGGGTGAACGACGGCAAGTGCGACTGGTTCAGGGGAGCCGCCAGCAGAGGAAGGTTTGGGAGGAGGTATTCGGGTTTTTGGTGGTTTCGGTGTTGAGTTTAGGTTGGTTTTCATGGTTATGAAGGTGAGTTGAAAGGAAGGAGAAGATGAATAGTGTGAATAGGAAGGAGAGAGAGTGAGGCCGGTTTTTATGAGGGTGTATGGAGAAGTTAATTTGATGTGATTGGTGAGGGTGGAGTGTTAAAGAAAAAGAGTTTAATTGGAAAGGGTGAGAAAAAGTGACGGTTTATATGATGAGGTAGTAGAGTAGTTTTAGAGGTAGTAGGATTTTAATAGGGTAGATTAATTGCAATAGTCAAACTTAACACAATAAAAGATAAACTTTTAAAAGATAAGAAATATACGGAAAGTAAGGAGTAGTGAATATACTAGCTCCTTATCTTACGAAAAAAAAAATCTTTTTGTATTTTTGAATTATATGAGGAATAGAAAAAGAATTGAACATAGAAAAAAATAAGGAAGGAAAAAGATAAGAATAAAAAGATAAAAAAAAATAAGGAAGGAAAAAAAAGAATAACAAGAAGGAAAACAGAAAAAAAAATTAAAAAAGATAGATAAGTGCAAATTGATCGTAAATTATGATGATAATTTACGTGATCATAATACAGAGAATAAAGAATGATGAAAAGGGAACTTGAAACAACATGGCTCAATATTTTTAACATATTAAAAGTATGTATAAGTGACTTTTCAATACTTCACAAATCTTTCCCCTGGGTAATTTCAGCTGTGTTATGCACACAAGATTGAGCATAGCATTGTTAGTTACATCCGATTTTACCTTAGGGGTTCCAAACAAAAATCACTTGAGCCGTAGCATCCCCAATTCCACACGCATCTTTTCAAACTTGTCTCTGCTTAAAGGCTTAGTTAATATATCAGCAATTTGACATTCAGTAGAAATAAAATCTAGCTTAATTAAGCCCTTTTCAACATTATCTTTCAAAAAGTGATGCCTTACATGTATATGCTTAACTTTAGAGTGTTGTACTGGATCTTTAGAGATGCAAATGGCACTTGTGTTATCACAATGAATAGGAACGCACTCTAAAATAATGCCATAGTCACGCAACTGTTGTTTTATCCATAGCAATTGAGAGCAACATGCAGCAGCAGCCACATATTCTGCTTCGGCAGTGGATAGAGCAACAGTATTTTGTTTCTTGGAACTCCAAGAAACCATGCAAGAGCCTAAGAATTGGACCATACCTGACGTGCTTTTACGATTTACTAAATCTCCTGCATAGTCAGCATCAGCATATCCTCTTAGGTCAAACGAGTCACTTTTTGGATAGAACAGACACAAGTCTTCCGTCCCTTTTAAGTATCGTAGAATCCTTTTGACGGCTGTTAGATGCGATTCCTTTGGATCCGATTGAAATCTTGCGCAAAGACCTACACTAAACGAAATGTCAGGTCTGCTAGCAGTTAAATATAACAAGGAACCAATCATACCTCTCTATTTTGTTTGGTCCACACGAGTTCCCTTGGGGTCTTGGTCCAACCTTGTGGTTGTTCCCATGGGAGTGTGGTTTATCTTTGTGCTTTCCATACTGTATTTTTTCAATAACTCCTTCACATATTTCTGCTGATGGATCATTATTCCTTCTTTAGTTTGCTTAATTTGAAGCCCAAGGAAGAAGTTGAGTTCCCCCATCATGCTCATCTCAAACTCACTGCACATTAAATCGGCAAAGTACTTGCACAAGGATTCATTAGTTGCACCGAAAATAATATCATCAACATAAATTTGTACAATTAATAAATGAGTTCCTTTTGATTTTAAGAACAAAGTTTTATCAACTTTTCCTCTTTTGAAATCATTTTGTAAAAGGAATTTAGAAAGTCTTTCATACCATGCTCTTGGAGCTTGTTTTAATCCATACAGTGCTTTATCAAGCTTAAAAACATGGTTAGGAAAGTTTGGATCCTCAAATCCAGGTGGTTGTTCAACATAGACGTCTTCCTTTAAAAAACCATTTAAAAAAGCACATTTGACGTCCATCTGATAAAGTTTAAAACCCATAAATGCAGCAAATGCAATTAAAATACGAATTGCTTCTAATCTAGCTACAGGAGCGAAAGTCTCCTCAAAATCGATACCTTCCTGCTGATTGTAGCCTTTAACAACCAATCTTGCCTTGTTCCTTACAATTGTGCCATGTTCATCTAGCTTATTCCTGTATACCCATTTGAGACCAATAACCTTTTGATTTGTTGGTTTGGGTTCAAGGTGCCACACTTTGTTTCTTTCGAATTCATTTAATTCCTCTTGCATGGCAACAATCCAATCAGCATCTTCCAAGGCTTCTTTGTGATTTCGAGGTTCCAGTGTTGATAGGAAGGCGTTGAATGCACAAAAGTTTCTCAGTTGGGATCTCGTCTGAGTTCCCTTGCTTAGGTCACTTATAATTTTATCCAGGGGGTGTGACCTTTGATGTTTCCATGGCTTTGGTTGAAATGATTGAGCTGGTATAAAAGTGTTATTTTGAGTTGCTCTTTCTTCTATTTCTTCATGGTGTTCTGCTTCTTCATTTGCTTCGCCTTCTGTGTTTTTTGTTTCTTCTGTATTTTAAACAGAGGCTTCAGTATTATTTGGAACTTCAGTAGGTTCCTTATCAGTATTTTCAGTAATTCGAACAGGCTGCTTTCTGGGAATTAATTCTTCATCTTGGTATGTTGAACGAGTGAGACCAATTTCAAAATCTCCATCTTCATATTCCTGTATACAATCATAATTATTAGTTTCATCAAAAATCACATGTATACTTTCTTCTACACACATAGTCCTCTTATTGTAAACTCTATAAGCTTTACTATTAGATGCATATCCTAAAAAGACTGCTTCATCACTCCTTTCATCAAATTTTCCAAGATTTCTTTTATCATTATTGTGAACAAAGAATTTGAATCCAAAGGCTCTTAAATGAGCAATATTAGGTTTTCTCCCTTTTAACAGTTCATAAGGTGTCTTGTCCAACATTGGTCTGAGCATGGCTCGGTTGATGATATAGCATGCTGTGTTGACGGCTTCTGCCCAAAAATTCCCTGGAAGCCCACTTGCTATTAGCATTGTTCTTGCCATGTCTTCCAATGTTCGGTTCTTCCTCTCAACCACACCATTTTGTTGTGGTGTTCTTGGCGCTGAGAAATTGTGACTTATTCCCTGTTCCCTGCAAAATTCATCAAACTTGGAATTTTCGAATTCCGTACCATGGTCAGTTCTCATATGAATAAGTTGATTACCTATTGATTTTTGTGTCTTTTTTAAGAAATTCATAAACATATTAAAAGTTTCATCTTTACTATGTAAGAATATGACCCATGTAAATCTAGAATAATCATCCACAAGAACTAAGACATATCTTTTTCCACTTCTACTTTGAATTCTAACGGGGCCACACAAATCCATATGAATGAGTTCCAATGGTTTTGTGGTGCTTACCATTTTCTTTGATTTAAACGATGATCGAACATGCTTTCCTTTGATGCAGGCTTCACAAATTTTGTCATTTAGGAACTTGATAGAAGGTAGTCCGATTACCAAGTCCTTTGACCTTAATTTGTCAAGCAATGAAAGACTAGCATGTCCAAAACGTTTATGCCATAGAAGTGGATCATCCTCAATAACACTTAAACAAGATAGATTGTATTTTGGAACTTTGTTAAGGTCCACGGTATACGTGTTCCCTTTACGAGTTCCTTCCAAAACGATTTTTCCAGTGTTATTGTTGATGATTTTGCATTTTTCAGAAGAAAAGCTTACAGAGTTTCCTTTATCACAAAACTGAGAAATAATGAGTATATTATGCTTCAAACCCTCGACTAAAAATACATTGTCAATTGCATGGGAACTTGACCTTCCTACTTTGCCAACAGCAACAATGTTGCCTTTCTTATTGTCTCCAAAGGTCACTGTTCCCCCTGTATAGGCCGTCAGTGAGAGAAATCTGGATTCATCTCCTGTCATGTGCTTAGAACAACCGCTATCGAGGTACCACTGGTTGTTCCCCCTCACTGCGACCTGCAAAACAAATTAAGGGTTAGTAGCAGGAACCCTTTCATTCATGGGTTCCTGTGTTGACACATTTGAATCAGATTTCTTCTGCCAAACATAGTTCACATTCTTATTGTACTGTTTTGCTTTCTTAGTACATTCTTCACTGCGATGTTCTTGTTTACCACAAAATGAACAAACAGTCTCACTAGGCAAATCCACATACTTCTTTTTCTTTCCAGTAGACTTCTTCTTATGGACATAGCCTAGACCTTCTATTCTTTTTGTCTGAGCTTCCTTTACCCACTTGGGAACACCCGTGCTTGCTGTATTTTTACTTTTTCTTGCAATTTCTAGGTCCTTTTCTAGTTTCTCATTTTTATCATTAGTATCCTTTATCTTTTTCTTAACATGCTCTAGTTCATTATTAAAAATGATTAAAGGAACTTCAGTAGACCTGCAAGAATCAATGTTAGTACACAACATTTTATATTGAGTCAATTCAATATTCAGCATGATATTCTCACTCTTGACTCTTTCAAGGGATTCTTTTAGCATAATATTTTTATCTAACAATTCAAAGAATCTGCCTTGAACATCATTTCTTAAGCTATTCAGATACTTAACATGATCTCTACAAATTCCAGTTTCCTTTTCGGCTTGCCTTAGTTTTGCACATAATTCTTTATATTCATCTAAGGTTTCTAACAATAAAGAGATTAACTTATCCTTTGAGAGAGATTTCAAATAACTAGGTTGAATGACTACCTCATCATCATGCTTTGCCATTAGACAGAGATTGGCTACTTCATCGTCTGTGTGTTCCTGTTCCTCTTCTTCGGAACTTGATTCTCCCCATGTGGAAATCATTGCTTTCCTGAAATTTGTTTTAGAAAAGTTAGGCTTGGAGTTTCTGTTTTGATTAGATTCTTTTCCCTTGCCTTTCTCAGATTCCCATAATGGACACTCTTTGATGAAGTGGTTGGTGCTTCCACATTTGTGACAAGAAGACTTGGCTTTGGATTCCTGATTTCTTTTACTGTATCCTTTCTTCTTGTCTAAAAACTTGTTACGGTAGAATTTTTTCAGCCTTCTCACCAACATTGCAGCTTCTTCTTCATCAATGTCAGACTTCTCTTCGGATTCTTCATTAGCTCTTAGTGCTAGCCCTTGACTTTTGACAGTCTCCTGAGTCCGATTGTTTGACTGGATCTCGTGGGTAATGAGGGAACCCGCAAGCTATTCCAGATTGAACTTGGTGAAGTCTTTTGATTCCTGCACAGCTGCAACCTTTGCTCTCCATTTGTCATTGTCTGGAAGACTTCTTAAGACCTTTCTGACCTGCTCATCTATAGGAATTATCTTACCAAGACATGTTAGTTCGTTAGTAATACTTTTAAATCGAGTAAACATGTCTTTAATGGATTCTTTGTTTCCCATTTCAAAGCGCTCATACTGAGACAAAAGAATGTCTATTTTGGAACGTTTAACATCTGACGTTCCTTCATGTGTAACTTCCAAAAGATCCCAAATTTCCTTTGCGGATTTGCACCCTTTGACACGAGTATGTTCATCGGGTCCAAGTCCCCAAATTAGAAACTTTTTGGCAGTAGCATTCATTTCTAGTTTTTCGAAATCAGTTTTTTCATATTCATCCATAGGTTTAGGGATTACCTCATTGTTAGCATTCATTTTCGTAATTTCGTAATCTCCTACTTGTATAATCCGCCATACCTGATAGTTCTCTGCTTGGATAAAGATTTCCATCTTATCCTTCCAATAAGGATAATATTTGCCGTTGAAGTATGGAGGCCTTTGAATGGATGTACTCCCGAATTCCTTTTCCTCTGTGTAAGCCATTTTCCCAGGAACTTACTCAACAGGGTTGCCTGCGTGCTCTGAGTTCCTGCTCTGATACCAACTGAAAGTTTAACTGGCTAATACAAGAGGGGGGGTGAATTGTATTTGAGATGAAATCTAAAAACTTTTGCGAAATTTAACTAAATGAAATAATGACGAGAGAAGATATAGGCTTTTCTAAATTTCCACTATGTAATTAAACTCTTTACAAGTGAAGATTCAAACCCGTTAACAAGTTCCACAAATTAGGAACTTGTTCCCAACTCTCACAGAAGCCTTCAGCAGCGAAGCTTCCTTGACCTCACCTTACACAAACTCACAATCCCAAACCCCAAAGTGCTTCAATACAATCTGTAATTACAAATACCTATTACACTCAAGAATATATGAAGGAAAATAACTCTCTTTATGTTATTAGGTTGCTACTGGAATTTTTATTGCTCAACAGTTATGTTTTGCTGAGATAGTTTGCATGAGTATTTATAGAGAAGGCTTAGTCATTAACCTCCACTATAATCACGTCCACATGCCAACACCCCACTAACAACTTGTGGAGTTATCTTGACAGATGGTGATCATGAAGGAGGTTTCCTAGCCTTATCTCACTAATCCACTATCTCAACAACTTGATAAACATTAGCTTTGATAAAACCGTATAATCAGAGATTTTCACAACAAAGAAAACTGCTTGTTAACTTTATCAAAAGTTTGTTCAAAAAGATTTTATTTTCAAAAGGATTTTATTTGAAAAGATAAATTAATTATTTATATTAAAACAACTAGATAATTATCTTTATTCGAAATTAGATGACTAGATAAAACTTTTATAAATTATCTTTTTCCTTACGAAACTAACTTTTATTCCAGTAGTCCTTTTAATAATATAAGTCATTGAGTTCCTTTCCGACTTTATATTATTGAGTGCTCACAATTAAAACTAGAACGTGAGATTTGCACGAGGCTTTTTAGAGAATGCTACTCCGCATCCAAGTTCCTACTCCGGAACGAACTTTGCTTGAACCCTTTATTCACCAAAGACTCAAAACGTTCATTAGTCGAGTTTGTCAATTTGTCCATCAAAACCAAAAGGCTCAACACATTGGGCATGAACTCGTAAACAAGAGCTTTGAAATCGTTTCTCTGGAAATCCATACTTGAGCATGCTGTTAGTATCCCAACCAGATTACGATGACGGATATTCCTCAATGTCTCACACTCTACCATGAAACTCCTAGACCCACCTCTTTGTTGCAAGTTGAGTACTTTAATGGCAACCGTCTTTCCATCAAGCATCCCTTTAAACACAGACCCAAAAGTACCCGAGCCAAGTAGATTACTTGAAGAAAATCCATCAGTTGCTTTGAGCAGCATATCGTAGGACACTTTCAAGAATGGCTCCTTCCGTAGTGCATCGAATGAGGTAGATTTCCCTTTTTTGTTATGACGTTTCAGGTAGAGCCATATGCATGTGGCCATGACTGATAGCCCAACAAAAGCACATATTATCATTAATGTCAGCTTGAGAAGCATTCTTCTTTTCTTCCCTTTTTTCTCCACACATCTTGGTAGATGCAGCTCCAAAATTCCACCACAGAGCCTACTATTGCCATCCACTTTTATTGCACTTGTATTCGCAAATACTCCTTTAGTTGGAACAGTTCCCTCAAAATTATTGTAAGATAGGTTCAGGTATATCATGGGAAAGGTAGAAAAAAATTCAGGGATGATGCCAGAAAGATTGTTCTTTGAAAGATCAACTTCTGAAAGACTTTTCAAAGAGGCGAATGTTGTAGGAATTGAACCACGGAACATGTTATCACCCATGTACAGTATTGTAAGTTCAAGTAGGCTGCTAAAGACATCTGGAATTTCACTTATCAATTTATTTCCAGACACACGAAAATCTATCGCATTGACTTGCTTGCTGATCTCAACAGGTATGAGCCCTTCTAATTTATTATAAGATAAAAATTATCTTATAAAATTAATGGTTCAAGTATCCGATTAATAAGATGTTTTTTTCATAAAGAATTTAAAAAACTTATAACGCAATAAAAAATTTTACCTTCTTTAAACATTTATGTGAAATTTATGTCTACAATTTTAATAGACAAAGAATTTGTTAAAGATAAAGAGATCACGAGAAATTTACAAACTGATATTTAGATTTAAGAGTCAAGTGTAAAACACAACAAATAATAATTTAGGATTTTTTATTATTTTTAAAATAAAAAAATTATCTTTTTAATAGGCAATAAAATACAAAACAAGAATAAATAAAGTTGCATTAAAATTACATAAAAAAAATTATATTTTTTAATAAGAAATAACATATTAAATAAATTATTATGTATTTTTATATCTGAAAATATTAAACAGTAAAATAAATCAAATAATTATAATTAAAAACTTATAGTATATAGGGAAATATCTTTTCTTAAGATTTATGTACGAAAAACCTTCATTGCATGGGTTTTCATATAATAATAATAATAATAATAATAATAATAATAATAACAACAACAATGCAACAACAACAACAACAACAACAATAATAATAATAATAATAATAATAATAATAATAATAATAATAATAATAATAATAATAATAATAATAATAATAACAACAATGCAACAACAACAACAACAATAATAATAATAATCTGCTCTGCTTTGCCCTGCCCTGCCCTACCTGAAGCTATTAAGAATAGGGCGTTAGAAGAGAAAACCTAAAACAAGAGATAAAGCACACAAACACAAAGATTGAGGCTTTTTAGTTACTGGTAAAAACCGACGGAATTCCCTCTAATATTCAACAATGGAGGTTTGAGTACTAGATAGAGGAGAGAGAGACTAGGGTTGTTTCAATTTAATTTTAACATAATTTACATATTGTAATTGTAAAACACTTTTCATCGTCTTATATTTGGATAGTGTCTCTAATATCAAAAGATAATTCTTTTTTAATATAATTTTCAAAATCCTAAACAATTAGTAATCTCATTTATAATTACGTGGAACTTGATTTTAAACCCTCAAATCTTATTCAATAATTTTGCATATGTAATGATTCAACGTATTAATTCTTGAAAAATTTCAACTCTCCAATTTTGTTGGTTAAAATTTGATGGTAATACCCTATGTAGAGCTCTAATAGGTCCATATGTAAGAACCTATATTTATACACTTCCTCCGTTTTTTTTTTTTAATATTGCACCACTGTCTTTTAAGGAAATATCACAATTATCTATCACACAATATCTATTTTAGGAAAAAAAAATTATTTGTGTTCTGTAGGGAATATTTCAAGCATTACTCCAAACTTGAACCCCACTATGATCATACACTTAAGCATGGTGGCGTCCAAAGGGAAAGAAGATAGAGCAAAAAGAGTCGCCAACAAGTTTTAGGAAATTGTAAACCGTTCACGAGGTGAAGGTTACACCCCTTAACGATCCAGGAGATCGTCAACTCCAATAGGTTTGGAACCATAACTGGTAGTTCGGGGATGAAGGTACAAATCCAACCTAAAAGAGATTGAACCTGCCCTAATAATAGGTCTCTACGTTATTCTGATCGTATTCATGTGCGCTTTCTGACTAACATACAATCAATAGGTTTACCCTAAACCTGTTTAATCTATGTTTGTTGAATATTAATGCACAAACAAAAATATTATTGGCGATCACTTGAATTATAATCAAATTAACCCTAAACAAGATTATTAATTATCTTATTAAACGTGATTACAAGTACAAATTCTCTTTAAACATGCATAAAAGGCGTGATCAAGCAATAACAATAAAAATATATATCAAGCAACATAACAATAAAAATAATAATCACAATCACGATCACGATAATGTTAAAGCATAATAATAGCAAGATCTTAGGAATGATACTAGCAAGATTAATAACAAACCCTAGCATGTCACTAAGCAATAAAAATCAAAGCTTTAACCCTAACATGATACTAACATGAGTATTAGGAAAGAAAATAAGAAGCATCGCATGAATCACAATTGTCATATTTGATATTAGAAATTATAGTTATTACCCTAAACATGATACTAGGAAGCAATAAAACATCCTAACATGATACTAGGAATCATAATAACAACCTAAGCATGATTTCTAAATCATAATATCAATAAATCAATTAAAGCACTTACTTGGATGTCTCGTATCCCTTTCTAATAACAAAATACACGCGTTAGTAACTTCAAGGAAATTAAAAAATCAAATAATTAAATTAAATAATGAAATAGAGATTTGGGACCAAACGCTCAGAAATTAAAACCTTTCACGTCTAGGGTGAAGATAACTTCGAACTTGGCTAGGTGTTTTTGATCTTGTAAATGCAGAATTTTGTATGCAAAATGCTAGTTTAGAAAAGAGAGAGAGAGTAATCTAGAGATTCTTGATGAGAGTTGGTGACAGAGAGAATGGAAATCGATGATTATTGATGAGATTTGAATGAGAATTGATGAGAAGGATTGATGGTTGAAAACGGAGGTTTTAGGAGGTTATTTATAGAAAAAAAATCAACCGGATATGATAAAAAACGAATCAGAGTTTCGAAAAGAATAAAACACGATCTCAACGCCAAACACGCACGTGGCGCCAAACGCTAGAAATAAATTTTCACGCGTTTTCTTAATTTGATAAAATTTAGCCGTACGAGAGGGCAAAATCGTATTTTCCTTAAAAACACTTCTTTTATTCTGATTAAAACTCTTAAAAGTCAACTAAAGTCAATTTATCAATGCTAATTAATTAAATTAGGAATGAAAAGAACTTTCTAGAAGAATCTAGAAGACTATAATCAATTCTAATCGCATTAGGAATGATAAATCAATATTAGACCCTCCTCTAGATCATTGGGCCGCATATAAATATCAAATCGGGCTTAGTTTAGTAATTTGGCCATAACTTCCTCATTATTCATCGGATTTGGGCTTATAATATATCGTTGGAAAGATCATTTCAAACCCGATCCAACTACACCATTATTGGACCAAACCAAATCAGATTGGCTGATCTCAACAGATATGAGCCCTTCTAATTTATTATAAGATAAATCTAATTCAATAAACTTGGCAGATCCCGCAAAGAGATTCTTAGGCAATGGTCCATTGAAATTATTATTCGATAGATACAAATATACAGGTTTTTGCAATTTCCAAGGCTTGGAGGAATTCTGCCTTGCAAATTGTTAAATGATAAGGTCAGTGTGCTCAAACGCGGTAAATTTCCGATTGAAATAGGAATTTCACCTGTCAATTTGTTGTTATCGAGATATAATTGCTCTAGCTTTTGAAGCTTTCCAAGATCTCTAGGGATGGTTCCAGTGAGCCCAGTTCTTGACATAAATATGTACCTAAGATTAATGAGATTACTAAAATCTATAGGAAATCCTCCACTTAATAAATTTTGACTAATATCAAACCACGTTAAAGTAGTGGAAAGATTGACTACTACTCTTGGTAGTAATCCTAAGAATTGATTTTGTCCCAAAACTAGTCTATCTAATTTGCTACAATTAACCAATGCACTAATAAAAGAGATGTCACCTTCAAAACTATTAAAACCAAGATTTAGCCTTTGCAGGTTATGGAGGTGTCTAAAATGAAATTTGGAAATGCTACCTGTGAAGTTGTTTACTCTCAACTCAATTAGTTGAAGACTTGTAAGGTTTGATAAGGATATTGGTAATGGTCCTGACAAATGGTTAAAGGAAAGATGTATACGTTTTAATTGAGGAAGTGAAGCAAAAAGCGGTGGAAATCTTCCATGTAGTTGGTTGAACGACAAATCTATAAGTTTAAGGGAGGAAAGGTTGAAGATGGATGGGGGAATCATACCAGTCAAACTATTGAAGGAAGCAGCAAGAATTTGGAGACAAGGCAATGCTCTTAATTCCATCGGAAGTCTCCCATGTAGTTGGTTGTAAACCAAGGATAATTCTAGAAGAGAGGAAAGGTTAGATTGTTGTTAAATAAAGAAAGAGTTTGTAGGTTGATGCAGCTTGATATGTTGGCCGGAATTTCCCCACTTAAAGAGTTGTTGTACAAATATAGTGATTGTAGCCTAAACAAATAACCAACCTCAGGTGGAATTTGACCGTGCAAACTATTATTTGAAAATCGAATCAGTCTCAAGAAGCTTAAGTTTCCAATGAAGGGAGATATGGCTCCTCCTAAACCTTTTCTGGGTAGCCTTAACTCAACGACCCTGTTATGTCTGGGCCCACAAGTGACACCCTCCCATAAACAATGGTGAAGAGAGTGATTCCATGAGCTCAAAACACTGTCAGGACTACGGTCGATAAGTTTGCTCTTGATGGCTAACAATGCCATATAATCGGTTTCGTTCCTTCGATAATTGGTGCTATCGAGGGTATGAATTGGTGTAAGTTGTTGCATTGTTAAAACAAGGAGCAACAAGGAAAGGGTTGGTTGTATGAAAAACAGAGGATGAAATGGCTTCATTTTGTTTGTTTTAATTTCTTTGTTTTCAGGTTTTGTTTTTGAGGTGATTTCTAGCTTTAATTCCCATCTCATTATATAGAATTTTTAAATCCCCCTACCCTTACTACACGCAAAGCATATGTCCTTGTCACATATAACACAAGTAAATATCTAGTTTTTTAAAAAGCTATAAATCTTACTTCGTATTTATGAAATTGCTATTCAAGTACACCGTAACTGTTATTTATAAGCATGCTTATCAATACCTGATGAAATACTCTTTTTTGTTAAAATTATTCTTACAGCATAGCAATACTTGCCAAGTTACAAAGAAAATGAGACTATGAGAGTGTGAAAATGACTCGTATTTTAATGGTGTTTCTGAAAATATTTTGAAAAGTTGTAATGGTGAGAGAGTATAAAATTAAGCGAGCATCACAAATGGAGCAATATAGGGTAGAAAGATAGAAAATATTTACAAATCTTGAAATGAAGCAAAAGTAAGCAGAGATTTTTAAATAATGTTTAGTATAAAATCTTATCAATGTTTAGTCACCGGGTCTATCATAGTATTAGTATATTTTCACAGATGTACATCCTATTCACAGTTTAAGAATACCAAAATATGATAATGACCCATTTTTCATATGCTTAATATGACAACCCTTATTGGAGGTATCAGTCAGTAGTGGATCAAGGATTTCAAATCAGAGGTAGCATCGGATCCAAAAAAAAAAAAAAAACAGTCTGAGCTAATTTTTTTTTATACTGCCTTCGTTTTATATTATTTGCAACGATTTGACATAAAATAGACAGAAAAAATATCTAATCGTTGCAAATAATATGAAATCGGAGGTAGTATGATGTGTTTTGTTGTCGTAATTATATTCCTTCTGGGGTTTTTTTTTTTAAAAGTGTCTAACTTGGTGTTTTACACGTACGATAAAACATCATTATATGGATTTTTCGCTTGTTATAATTGTCCCAACGTATAGGGTATAGCTTGATATTCAAATATCAACGTTTACATTATTGATATTATTCAAATTATTTTTGATGGAATTTAATTTCTTACAAATAATTTATATTCTATTTATCAAAATATTACAATAAAATTTTGTGTTCTAGAGGATTTTTTTTTATATAGTACATTTAAATATTGAATATATAATTTGAAAACATGTTACTCCATAAATTAATGGGAAGAATTTCAATTAATTGAAGGAGTATTTCAAAATTAAAGCTAATTAAAGTGTGTAAAATGAATTCGTTTAAAAAAAAGTGTGTAAATGGATGAAACTAAAGTAGATCTACAAAAGCCTACACTACGCATTCTTAAAGCCCAAAAATAAAGAGTAGAGAAAATAAAAACAGAAAAATGTGTCTTAGGGGGTTTCGAACCTAACCCTGACACAATTCAGGATCTCTTAAAAAATCAAAAACCACCAAGGCATACTGGCTACCTTTAATTGTGCTATACAATTATATTCACTAGAGTGTACGTGTAGAGGTGTCAAAACCGAACCGACCCGAAAAAAATTATCCGTTTCGAATTGTAACCGATCCGATTTGATCCGAGAAATTCAAGACCCAAACCCGATCTGTAACCGAACTGAACTCAACCCGAATCCGAGCTTGACCCGATTTGAACTTAACCCGGCACCGAGTTGATCCAACCTGAACTCAACCCGAATCCGATATGACCCGACCTGAACTCAAACCGAACCGATTTGACCCGACCCGAACTCAACCCGATCCTAAATTGACCCGAAAAATAACCGATCTAATCCGATCTGTTTTGACCCGAACTAATATTAACCCGATCCGATTTTAACCCGATTTGATTTTTACCCGACCCGAATTTAACCCGGTCATAATTAATTATTTACTTTTTTATTCAAGTTCTTATACTATATATTTACTAATTATTAATAAGTTAACTTTTTTACTACAAAGAAATAATCCGGAGTCTTAAGTTTACTTCATGTACATATCAATTATATTAATTTACTTTCTAATCTTTAATAAATGCCACAAGATCTAATAAACTAAACATTAAGCGGGAGTTAATTGATTTGCTTGTAAAGCTCTAGTTAAATGCTGCCTAAAGCCTATTGTCATTTTTAATGAATTTCCTCCCATTCTGTTATATTTTATTGACCCAATAATAAGGTAAAAACTAAACAATATCTCTAGTTTAAAAATAGTCTTATTTGGATATGAATTTGGTCAACTCGACCAAAATCCAGCCAAACACAAAGAGGAATTGAACCGAAATGGACCGAACCGAAATCAACCCGACCCAAATTCATCCGACCCGAAGTTACCCGGCTAAACCCGTTTTAAACCCGATCCAAATATATCCGAACCGAAAGTGAATCGATCTGAAGTTGACCCGACCCGTATCCGACCCGGACTCGATAGACCATGACCCGAATTTGCCCCGACTCGAATTTGACCCGATCCGAGTTAAAAGGATAATTTTGATCCGAACATATCCGACCCAAACTCCATCCGGTTATCCGAATTGACACCTCTAAGTGTACCCTTGCTCATGCACGGGATATATGTAGTATATATATTTAAGAGAAAAAAATGGTAGAAGTGATAGTTATTAAAGGGTGGCTATTGATTTTATTTTTATTTTTTTTAAAAGAAAAAATAGAGGGCTAGATTTTAATTGAGTGATATGGGTAGTTATGAGTAAAAAAAAAGGTGGTTATTGTTTTTTTTTTTAAAAAAAAATAAAAATAATAAAAAAAATAGCAGGGCTAGAATTGCAAGGATGGGAAATTGGAGTGCTGTAAATGAAAGTTGAAAAATAACTCTTAAATTATATAAGATATTGTATTTTCCTGGAGTTATTTTAATGACAACATTTTATTTTTTATTTTTTTTTCAGGGGTAGCATGTGCTACCCCTTGTGTCTCTGTAGATCCGCCAGTGGAGAGCACACATATATTAATTAATGAATATGTGAAGAAGGAAACACTAGGAGTTGTGATCTCAACTAATACTCGTATTGAATATTCTTTGGCAAATTATGAGAAGCCTACTACCACGGATAAAAGATTGAGGGAGACGTCATATTAACTGCTTTCGCTTGACATGACTTAATAAAACTACAAATGACTCATCAAGTCTATGCCTTCACCTTCACGTCACGTACTTGTGTCAAGGTCTTTGTCTCTACTCTCTACTTGTGTAAAGGTCACTTGAGTGCATTCATTTTCATGGATTATTATGTATTAATGTGTGGTGAATGGTGATGATGCGGAAATATCTTATATGGATTGAGTTTAAGGTCATTATCAATTTTTCCTTCCTTAAATTAAGTTAACTACTACCTCTGTTTCATAATTTTTGTAACTTTGAAATATTTTATATCTCACAAATAATGTCCCAAAGTTGCAAAAAATATAAAACGGAGGTAGTATATGTTTTAATTTGTAGTGTGGAAAATTAAGGATTATTATCAAGTTGTTATAAAATTAGGAGAAATTTGAGAGAGATTGAGAGAGAATCGATCAGTTTTTTCTATTCCATATATTGGGCTATATATATAAATAAAATATAAATAGGGTTTGCTTAGATAAGAATATAAACCCTAGACGACCTATTTAGAATATTCTAGAATAATACAAGGAGTACAATGGGCATCCACACTATATTTCATAACACTCCCCCTTGGATGTCCATTATCGAAGATTGTGCCTCGTTAAAACCTTACTACGAAAAACCCCGTGGGATAAAAACATAGTAAAGGAAAAAGAGTACATCATTCTTCGTAATACGCTTGCAATGCTGCCTCATTAAAAACCTTACTAGGAAAACCCAATGTGGGACAGAACCATGGTGAAGGAAAAAAGAGTGCAGCGCGTATTTTCTCCCCCTGATGAATACATAACGTATTATCGCGAAATCTTCGAGTGCGATAAATCCGACGCGATATGGTTGGATAACTTCTTTCATGTAGCAGAACACCATTTCTTGATGATTGATCCTTTCACATTGAACTTGAATCTTCAAATCTTCACATGGACTTATTGAGTCATCTTCATTTCTTCATACTTGTGGAAAAAATACAAGTGTTTACCACTATTTCATTCGATAGTTTTATTTCGAATTATCATAACAATTAGATGTATGCCTTCTTCTGGAGGTCATATATACTACAAAATGATGATTAGTAATTGATCACATTATCCAAACATAATTTCATGGCAACACTTGATAACATATATATTTCATTTTTCAGTTTCATATGAATTAAGAAATTAAACTAATTACATATTTTGCTCATGGTTCTTCTGGACCATACGAATATTATTCTCACACATTGGTGTCTCAACTTTATTCTTTAATTAGACATCTCATGTTTTATATGAGGGTTCGCCAATGAATACATAGACTTGTTGAATCTCACATACTCAAATTTCAGGTTGAGATATCGATGATGCAGCTAGTCATATTGACTTTCCATGACTTTGATAATAATTGCAATATTCAAGATATAAAATATGTAGGGCTGGATATTTAAATACGTCGTATATAAGTTCTTCAGGAACTCTTCTTACATGAATCATAACAAGCTATTATTAAAATGACGTCATCAATAATTTCATCACTAGTGTAAGCCCACTGGAATATAAATATCTCTTTCTAATTTTTCATCAAAGTTGTAAATATATCTTGCTATACTTTGAATGAACATTTACATACACCATAGTTATTGTAAGAAATTAATGCATGCAATATGAGATATAGAAAATATGATAACATATTAACAAATATACAATGAGTAATGCATCTAACAACTTCCTATATATGCAATAATATCCATTAACTTATGACTCACACATGCACATGAACATAAGATTCAAAATGATGCAAGACACTGTACAGTGTGGATTAAAAAATTCATATTTAATTGGACTTCTGGTCCATAATAAACTTTTGATCATTATTATTATGTCGACAACAAAATGGACATATATTTCAGATCCCTTATTCACTAGTCCATTCTATCATGCATATGCATATTATTCAGCGGTTCCATTGTGTACCGGTATAATAAAATTCCTATAACGTACATTTCGCATGCTATTTTACTATGATATCTGAATTCATTTCTCATTAGTACCATCATAACTTTTCTTATGTAATAGGCCATCTATTATAATAATTCAGATATCTATATCACATATTAAGGGTATTTCTCACACTATGGTATTAATATACTATTATTATACTTTAAAAGTATCAACTGCACTATCTTGCCGTATATCGCATATTTATATTGGAACCGATCAAACAAACTACACTTTAGGCGCAGTGATTTAAAGTAAATTGACAAGTCTATCTTAATGTATGCACATAATATCATTATTACCATAATCAAAATATATCTCTCTATTCCTCTAGATGGGTCATAACGATATACACAAATCAAATCATAGATGTGCAACATATATTGATACAAAAGTTGGCATGTAATTTTACAAAGTATCAATAGAGGGATCAACTATTCATAGTTTATAATTTTGCCAACTTACTTCAATTCTTCCCCCTAAATTGGTAAAATATCTCAAATTTTGGGGCAATTCTTCACCAACTTAGAATAATGAAATTTTGTTCTCTTCTAGAGATCAATATTAATAAGGGGTAATAAATTGTGCAGTAGCTAATTTCTTATTCTATTCCTTATGTGCTGACATACAATAGCCCCAATCAAGAGAATTGTCATACAAATATAAACTTTCTTGTAATTTCACTAGGTGGTGATCTTCGAGATCAATAGAAACATTGATAGTAATACTAGTTACTTAAAATTTTCACATATAACTTGTACGTGGTGAGCTTCTGGTCACCTAATACTTGTCAACATATAAATTATTCTAGTGAACTTATGGTCATCAATTATTTAGAAAAACCAATATATTATCTCTTGAACTTTTCTTTTTACACAAACTATTAAAAATCACAATCTAAATATAGCTCAATCTCAATGTTATGTCTTGCCATTCAATTTATTTCATATATTTAACATGAGAGAGCGTCAGCACATTATTTCTTTCATATCAAATGAAACTTCAGGTTTTCATAACGGGAATTTATTAAACCCGGATGGCCTAATTATTAATTATCACATCCAATCACTTTTGTTTTAGTATTTAAATTATGGTCAGTTTTATAATATTGGTAATCACCTTATTAGAGATACTTTATGCATGGTCATGAATATGATGTGATATAAGTACACTAATGTGTTTCTTTCTACAATTGGCAAGACAATTAAACCCATACTCTAGTAACTCCACTAAAACATTGATTGTAATCTTGATATATGCTAACCTTGTTGGACAACATTTTGTACTTCTCTGGAGTACTTTATATAATCATATCACATTTAATGTATTAGAAATGATCTCTTCAGGAGATACAAAAAATGTGTCACTTTCTCAAATTTGTCATTGTCAATTAGTGCTTCTTTCCTCTTCTAAGGATTCTTATCGTTGTAACCTTTTGCATTACCACACTTCAGGTGTTCTAGTTCAATAGCAACTAATCTTGTCCAACTAGAACATGAACTTAATATGTACATTTATAGCTAGTATATAGGTAATGACATTTATTCATATCCATCTTCAGGATGGTATCTTTCTAAATATTTGATTATCATGTGGCCACCTCTATTAAATAAATTATTGATATTTAGGCTAGTGTATGTACCAAACTGACCGTACCATTAACATATTTAATTATTCATGTGCAAGGTTACATAAAAACAATGGAATAAACACTATCTCCCCCTAATCCTTGCATATGGGGGGTATAAAATTAGTCCAACAATCTTTAAATCCATTCTCTTCTCAAGCCATAAATTCTTTTAGTAATGCATGTATCAAATATAATAAAATTATTCTTATAAACTCTTACTCGTAACGCTTGCCCAATTAATTAATCTTTATATTGAAAATTATTCTTAACACTATGGGCATAATAAATACATTTTCAAGCAAGTTTTCTACAATGTAATCCATCTCTTGCTCAAATATATATTGTGCAATCATGTTTAATACGTAGATCGTATAACTTTTGCTTGAATTATATTCATCACGAAAACATGCATATATCATCTCAATCATACAATTATTTCTCATTCATATTTGGGAATAAAATTTTTTTAGTAATTTATGAATCATTAATACTCACCCAAAGTATGGTATCTATAATAACCACAAATAAAATTCAATATGCACATCAATCAATACTTATACCATCGTGTTAGCTAGTATGTTTCATAATATAGTACCCTCTTATAAGGTTACTAATAATATGATCATGGTACATAGTTAATGTCAATTATAATATAATGCATGTACACGAGATAATATAAAGTACAAAGTATATATTAAAAGAAAAAAAAATTTTGAAACTTCAAGTTCAAGATTGAAAAAGGAGTATGCGGTTTTAGAGTATTAATTAACTTGCAACTTATTATCATTGAATTTATAGTTTAAATACACTTGTACAAACATATATCTGACCAAAGCATCAAGCGATTCCTCAACAAAACAAATTAAGATAAATTAAAGTTGTAGATGAACACAATAAAAAAAATATAGATATTTGGTCAATATTAAGGATGCAAAATAGACTTGAGATACAAATAAAATTAGTCTTTTGGTTAATAGAGCTACGAATTAATAAAGTCAATCTTATCTTTGTTAGTTTGTTATACATAAATATCTTGGTGAGTAAAATATCTTAGAATTATGGTTAAGAAGCTAAAAACTTGATATAATGTGAGGCAATGACCAAATGCTCCATATGCAATCAAAATAATAAAATCAAACATCTCACAGTAAATACTTATACCATGATTTATTATAATAAGGTAGCAATAATAATAATCATAAATCATGCCTTAAAATAAACAAGGTAACATAATAATATAACTTGGCATTTGGCATATGACATAATCATGTAACAAAAACATATGTTAACTAGTATGGAAGTAATTATTCCTCATTTACATCTTCATTCGCTAGAGGTATGTAGTATAAAGCAATACGGATTGTAATAGTAACTCATATATCCTCAATTATGATCTTCTAATTATAAATTAACGAGTCCTTTGCTTTGATTCAATTACACATTACCATACAACAACAAAAAAGTAGAGAAGTTTTACTATCCATTATTGTGCTACAAAGGGATTTATCCTATAAAGCAATTGCTGAAATATAAATTTATGCTATGAAGTCATGAAAAAAAAAAAACTACTATAGAAGAAATTATTGGAGTCAAGAAAAACACAAGCACAATATTACGCACAATGTTTAGAGTTTATTGATGTACCAGGCACAATATTTATACAAGGAAGAAAACAAAAAACCTTGCTTTTTGTTTTTGTTTTCTTCCTTGTATAAATAGGGGGTTGTTAAATATCGCCCTCAAATATCTAACTAACGCCCGCAAAATAAAATAAAATTACGTATTTATCCTTATAATAATGATTATAAAAAATAATTAATTTTACCTCAATTTCACACTTTTACTATACACAAAATTTTTTACCGTTCTCTCTAGTGGTCAACGGCCATCAACGCTCATCGAACAACCACCCAAACCAACGTGAGTTTCAAAATCAAACAAATTTTTAAAATTTTGCAAAATCAATTTCGTTAGATCTTATGGACAACGACGAAATACAAGAAACACAACCTTAGACGCTTGTAGAAGGCTCGTCAAACCGTATGAAATCGATACGTCGCGATAAATTTTTTAAAAAATTCAAAACCCAGGAAACGCCTAGTTTTTTAGAATACCCTAGGCTGAAACGCCTAGTTTTTTCGAAACATCCTAGGCTATTCGAAAAAACTAGGCGTTTCAGCCTAGGGTATTCTAAAAAACTAGGCGTTTCACCTCAAACGCCCAAATTTTTCATACAACCACACGGTTGTTCACAAGAACTAGGCGTTTGAGCCTAGGACGTACGAAAAATCTAGGCGTTTGCCGCAAATTAAAAAAAATAAAAAATAAACATTTTCTCCGTCGGCGATCGACTTTCCTTTGTCCGTACTTGTCATTGTAGATCATAAAACCGGAGGTAAGAGTTGGTAGTTAAAAGAGGAGGAGGTGGTGGTGGTGGTGGTGGGTATAGTAGTATGAAGAGGCGGTAAATTGAGGGGGAAATTTTTTTGATAAAAAAGGGTAAATTTGTAATTTTAGTTTATTTTGCGGGCGTTAGTTAGAGATTCGAGGGCGACGTTTAGCATTCCACATATTTTATCACTAAACAAATATATTTTATAATTTGATATAATGAGTCGTACCGAATAGAAAGATTTATACGGAGTACAATTTTAGCATACGATATATTTATAGCTCTTAGACTTATTTAAGATTTAAGATTCCTTATAATAAATCTAATATGAATATAATATGATAAATACATGTAACAAATTAGGAGTAAAGTTCCCATAGATATTACTAGCGTGACCTCACAATCACCAATCATCCTATTATGCTTAGGATTATGGTATCATTATATTAATAATATATCTCATAAATCATACATGATAATCATTTGGTCAAAAACAATGAAATCGATCAATAATATGCCGCATCGCAATACAGTATCAGATCAATATTTCCCATAAAGAACAATTATGCAAACCATTAGCCGTGTAAGCAAATGAATTTAATCAAAGCAATTCACTAGTTCATGGATACAGTGCTGACGAAATTCAATTTAAAAATTATTATTATTATCTATACTTGCACAATGAATCTCATACAAAATATGTACCAAAAATTCCTAATACACTTTACTGAATTTTACACTCAAAAAGTCGAGAATCCCAAGAGCCAAAAAAATTCAAAATATGAGTTAGGACACATTAAAATTAAAATTATGCCTTTAGTCATCTTTCGACCATTAATAGTCTTTTTAAGTTTAGCAAATCAACCAAAGAAAATCTCCGATAGATTGTACCAATACAAAAGCAAATTTCAAATTAACATGAATATATAGGTGACTAACAAACCATTAGGAGGAAAATCGTACCTTTTTTTTTTCCAATCAAATTGGCAAGATTATCAAGATACAATCATGATCTTTAATATGATATTCGGGTAAAGCCATGGTGCTGATAACGTGTTATAAAATTAGGAGAAATTTGAGAGAGATTGAGAGAGAATCGATCAGTTTTTTCTATTCAATATATTGGGGTATATATATAAATACAATATAAATAGGGTTTGCTTAGATAAGAATATAAACCCTAGACGACCTATTTAGAATATTCTAGAATAATACAAGGAGTACAATGGGCATCCACACTATATTTCATAACACAAGTCACTATATTTCATCATTCTAACTGTTTCCGTCTGACTTGACTTAATAAAATTACAATTGACTCATCACGTCTATGCCTTTACCTACAGGTCACTTATGTCAAGGTCTTTGTCAAACTAGAAACGAGCTTCAAGGTGTGTTCTATTCACCTGATTTTTACTTATCTAAACTTATCTGAACTTATATGATCTTATCTGAACTTATCTGATATTATTTGAACTTATTAACCCTTATTAGAACTTATTTTACTCATAAATTGAAGTTCGGTAGCCCTGATTAACCCTTATCATAGCTTATCTGAACTAATTTTTCCTGAACTTATCTTATCTGAACTAATTAACCCTGATTTAAATTTATTAACCCTTATCATAGCTTATCTGAACTAATTTTTCCTGGACTTATCTTATCTGAACTAATTAACCCTGATTTAAATTTAGCTGAACTTATGTTTCCTGAAATAAGTGAAAATAAGGTGAACAAAAAAGGGCTTTGGTGAACAAAACAGGGCTTTATTCCATGTGGTGCTGAGATCTTCAATTGCCAATCCTCTATTTAGTTTCAACACAAAGAGACTTATTAAGATAATGCCCATGAAAATAAATAAATGAATAATAATAATAATAATAATAATAATAATAACCTTCAAGTCAGCTGGTAAGGCTTCATGGTCAAAGCGCCACTCTCCTATATATATATATATATATATATATAAAAGAAATCAAAGCGCCACTTCTTATCATATACTTGCTCTGTTTCTTTTTAGTGACATGTTTCTTTAATCACATTTGCAAATGTACAGCTTCAATCATTCATAACTTTTATTAGCGATAAGCAAAAATTATTAAAATTTAATATTTTGAAAATATATATCGTGACGACTCTAACAAGATCTCACATGACTTTATTTTTCATTATTTATAAATCACAAAACAAAACACGGTCAAAGGAAGTGTGTGAATAGTACTAAAGTCAAAACGTGTCAACTAATAAAATGGAGATAATATGTAAGAGCTCAACTCTAAGGAGTACTCCCAGGCGAGAAGGTCGATCAATTTAATGACACCACCCGTGATAATCAATTGCTTTCGAACAAAAGCGTTACGGTGTGTTTGGATTGAAGGAAATGGAGGGAAAGGAAGGGAAGGGAAGAGAAATGGAGAGATGGAGTATCTTTCATTTGGATAGCAAATGAGGAAGGGAGGCAATTGGAGGGAAAATAAATGGAATGATTAAATTATAGGAAATTGACCCCTTCAACAATGCAGAGATTTGGAAGGAAAACTCACCATTCTTCCCTCCCCTCCTCTTCTTTTCCATCCCCTTTCTTTATCCAAACAAACTGTTAATATCCATGGTGTATCGAAATGAGAATGCAATAACTTATATATCTACTAGGTGTATTGCACTCAAGCATCGATTTGCAACATTGTGTTCTAACTTCTAAGCCAATTATGAGGCAAAGTAGATTAGATAAATATAGTAAGACTGTAAATATTTCACTTAAAAAGATTCATAAGAAGTACGTCTTCTCTCTCAGTGTTTTTACTTTTTTTTTTTAGTTCTAAAAGGACACTAAATTTCATTAATAAAATCCACACGACATATATAATTGAACGATAATGAAAACGAATTTAACAAAGTCAAACAAAAATTAATCGGGGGAAGGGCTAAGAATCCAAATAAATAAATTTAACAATTCGGCACATTTTCGATTCGTTGTCTCATACAACTTTTTAAGTGACTCCGTCGTCGCTTCGCAATTTTGTGAGAAAGTAAATTCTTGTACTGATTCCGTAACCCGAATCTGAGTCATAATCAATCGTAGCCCCACACAACCGGAGACCAAATTAAATACAAATAAAACCTTGTCTTTCGAAAGAGTTCGAAAAACCGTGTCTCGAAGGAGATCGGAAAAGCCTTGTCTTTCGAAGGAGATAAACCCTTTCTTTCGAGGGAGACATTATTGTAACTTAAGAAACAAAAAGCTTAAAAGAAAATAAAGATTGGGATTTTCCACCGGTTAAATCCGATAGAAGCCCCTTCAAATTGCCAATGGAGGCTAGAGTTTAGGTGAGAGATGAGAGAGAGGAGGCTAGGGTTTTTTTTTCTACTTTGTCTTTTTTCTTTTATTAAGTGTCACTTATCTCAATGGTGCATTTTTATTTTGGTGCATCATATATATATATATATATATATATATATATATATATATATATATATATATATATATATATATATATATATATATATATATATATATATATATATATATATATATCTTTCATTCTCTCATTATTAATCCTCAATCCTTTTTTTATTTCTTAGATTATTTCCCTTGATTTTTGCATTATTCACCCTTTGATTGTCTTTTTATGATTTATACATAAGTATAGTGGCGGATCCAGGATTTTTAAGGTGCTAGTTCACTGTCACCTATCGATCATCACCTGTCGATCTCATACCGGAGGTGGATTAATTTTGTGATAGAGGATGATTTTGTGGAGGAGAAGGATGCATATTGGGACTAAAAATATTTGTTATATCATATGTTTTTTATGAAAATTAAGTCACAATTTCAATTTAATTACAAAATCCAATATTATCAAAAATAGATTAATTTAATCTTTTTGCAACTTGTCTATTCTATAAAGTTAATATTTTTTTTTACAAAAAAAAAATACCCTATTTAATTAAACAAACATAATATATACAACACAAATTAGAAAAACCACTTAATGTAATGTCTTAACAACACAAAACATATTAACATAACAACATTGAAGGATAGTCAAATTAATCACATGATAATCAAATGGTCATAAGTTCATAATCCTTTCAAAAGGAAAACCAAAAAAATAAAAAAAATAAAAAAATTCTATTACTAGCTAATGCTGCTACAATGAATTAAATGAAAAAAGAAGGAAAAAAATTCAAATAATCACATAACCTTGGGAGGGGAAAAAAAAAGAAAAGAAAAAGATATATGGAATACAAAAATTGCAAGTTGCAATGCTCGAACTCAAGACCTGTGTGGTTGTGCCCTTGCTCATTGGGCCTTATTGGGCTTGGCCTCAATCCCTCCGACCACTATGCTACAAGTTTGTATTGTTAAGTTATAACAAAAAATAATCCTTATACCTTATTTTCGTGCCATATTTTTAAATTTTTTTTAATTTTTTTTTAATTTTTTTTTTGCTAGGTCACGTAACCCAACAGGACCAAGGCTGGGTCCACCACTGCATAAGTACGAGTAAAAAATATAGTCATATAAAATCTTATTTAAATTATCTCAATAAAAAAATATCTACCAAATAGAGCAAGTTGTTGGCATTTTTTTTTAAAATGAAACATAAGTTTGTGTAATTAAGCGGTGATGAAATCTATTTTTTTTGTTCATATATATATATATATATATATATATATATATATATATATATATATATATATATATATATATATATATTTTGTTGGCATTTTTTTGTTTTAGATGGTTAAATAAAATAATTCTAAAAAGTTGTGGTAAAATAAAAAGGGGGGTTTTTTGTAAGGGTGATAAAATATAAATTATCCGGTTTAAAATAAATAAATTATTGTAAATACTAATTAAAAATCTTTATGTATAAGATGAAAATCTACCTAGAAACAAGAGTACTTATCCTCTGATTCATGATTCAAGCTATATCAAGCTACCATTCAATCAAATCTTAATCTTTTCTAGTCTTAGAGGGCTTTAATGCCTATAAGCCTGGAAAATGAATGGCGCATACACTAGTAAAAAAGCAATTCTCCACCGGTTCAAAACCCCCCTATGCCACCGGTTTTGAACCGGTGGTCATTTGGGGGGTGGCAATACTCAGTTTAAAAAGCCACCGGTTCATTGCCACCGGTTAACCGGTGGCAAAAACTATTCCCGCTTTATTTTTTTTTTTTGTATTACATATAAATGCCACCGGTTAACTGGTGGCAATGTACATTTATTAATTTTTTTTTTTGCCTTTTTCAAAAAGAAATATCATAGAATTATAACATCAAAATAAAAATCAAACAATATCAATAACTATAACCGAAAATTTACAATATATAATCCAAAAAATTTACAGTATAGATCGATAAAATCGATCAATTATTTCCTCCAAAAAAAAAATAAAAAAATCGATCAATTACAACATAAAAATAAAAAAAAAATTACAATATTAATCAAAAAAAAAATTACAATCTAAATCAATATTCTTCGACTTGATTCTTCGATTTAAGATCTAATTCAATATACCTGCACCAATTAAAAAAAAAAATATCGATCTGCATGTAGCCTTAAATCGAATAAAATCAGTTAAAAAAACCTAGAATAAGAAAAACAAAATCCCAGAAAAAAAAACCAAATTTATGTTCAAGAACTCGCAACAGAAACCCAGAATTTAAAATCACCCCCAGAAAATTCCAAAATAGATTAAAATAAAAATCGATTTAAGGCAAAAAAATCAAAATAAATCACCCCCAGAAATAAAAACAAAAACCCAGAAAAAAAAAACCAAATTTATGTTCAAGAACTCGGAACAGAAACCCAGAATTTAAATCGAATTCAAATTGATTAAAACCAAAAAAAATCGAATTAAAATCGATCAAAATCACCCCCAGAAAATTCCTAAATAGATTAAAATAAAAAAAAATAGAATTAAAATTTCAAAATCACCCCAGAAAATTCCAAAATCAATTAAACCCATCAATTCTGAACAATATTACAACAATCAAACCCAAAAAAATCAAGACATTAAACAAAAATATTGAAACCCATAAACCCTAACCTCGAATAATTAAACCCAGAAACATTGCATGCACTAAGAGAGGGTGTTGTTGTTGATGTCGGAGTTGGTGGCGGCGGTGGTTAGTGGTGGTGGTGGTGGTGAGACGAGATGAGACGAGGGAGAGAAGAGAGAAGGAGAGACGAGAGAGAAGGAGAGACGAGGAAGAGGAGAGATAAGAGGACGGCGGTGGTGATGGTGGTGGTGGTGAGACAAGAGAGCAGGAAGATCGAAAGAGGGGAGAGCAGGAAGATCGAGAGAGGGGAGAGCAGAGAGCAGGAGAGAGAAGGAGTGAGGAGGAGGGAGGCTGGTGAGTGCGTGAATGATGGTAGCTGGGTAGGGTTAGGGTTTATATATGGTTTTTTTTTTTATAATAAAATGCCACTGGTTCAAACCGGTGGGAATAATGGTTTTCCCACCGGTTTGGTTTAAACCGGTGGCAAAAACCACTCCTCAAAATCCCGCCTATTTTTCTCCATATTTTCCCCACCGATTTTTTAAAACCGGTGGCCTTGGGGCGGTACCAATCTTCTTTTTTCACCTAGTGATAAGACAAATGAGATAAATTAAAGAAGACATGGAATAATGTGGGATAAAAAGTCAGTCGATCAACAAATTAAAAATGAAGATAATAAGATAAGGGTAGGAACCAACAACATGTACAACAACAACAAAGTCATACTCCCAAAATTATTTGGGGTTAGCCAACAGAAATTGTCCTAAGGAATGGACTTTAAAAAAATTGAGCATAAATAGCAACAATATTGCTTGACTAAATATAAGTTGAGAGAGTTTAAAAGCAGTATTATACTCCATAGAAAAAAGAAAGGAAAATCATACGAATAAAAACACATAAATGTTTAAGTAAGCGTTAACAAAGCAAATCAGTTCGTTGTTGAATGGTAATTTAACAAAAAATGAATAGTTGAAAACAACAGATCGATCTTTTAATAAATTGCATCACCAGGTTGTATATAGTAAGCTAGTGAAAGAAGTTGTATCAGATGATATCGGCTTGCCAATATGGGCCTTATGAATGGGTCGAGTCTTCGCACTTGGACATGTTGATCAATTACCGGCCAAATTAAAATACCCATATTGGCCTACACCACCATCCACGTGGAGACTTGTTGTAGGCCATGTGGACATTTGTCGTTCAATTAAAACACTAACGTGACGTGGGCCTACAAGTGGCACTTGCTTGAGGATTTCTATAAATACCTTAACATATGGTACAATATTATTAAACTCTATGTGATTTATTAACCATTTTAAACCAGTATTGACCTTATTAACGGAGTGGTTATCCTTGGAAAAAAAAACCCCAAGGAGAACTAAGCTACGTCAACTTTCAGGTATCTAGTTAGACGATAAATCTTTGACCCAGATACAAGTTAACTGTATACACAGGGAACAAAAGTTTGTTGTTCCTCTATATATATAAGTTACAATACTCCCTCAATTTTTATATACTTGCTTCATTTTCTTGATCACCTATGCTGATGCTAAACTTTAATCAATAATATCTTTGATTATCAATAAGCATAAATTCTAACAATTGAAAATTAATATTCTATTCATTGACACGATTCCAATAAGTACCCACATAGAAATCATTCATAGTAGTCAAAGTAGGACAAATAAATAGTACTCCCTCCGTGTTTTTTTAAGTGTTACTGTAACACCCCCAAATCTCTCTCTACGGAAATACCAATATAATACGTATAATTATACCGTAGAAATAGAATTGGGCGTATTACCGCCGCGTGATTACGCAAGACTACTCAAAATACTTAACTCAACAACAAAACTTGCAGCGGAAACTCAACTTTCTTTTATTAATACTTATAAAAATAGTAACATTGTTATGAGTACTCAAAATAAAGACAAGACTAACATTCCTAAACTAGGTGAAGCAAATCCCGGGACTCCCATATGCTCATTCGTTCATGACTCCACCTGAAAATAGTTAACACTGCTTACCATTACGGTAAACAGAGCAAACCAAAACAAATAAGAAATATGGATTAGTAAATTATGCTAAGTACGATAAGTGCAAGATAGTGTAAACTCAATTTATTTGCAAACATGATTTTAAAACAATTTCCAATAATGAAAATTTCACATGAATAATCCAACCTTTGCCTTATTCTCCTTAAATAATACAACCTTTCAAATGACCCTGAATAATCCTAAGTTTATTACTTATTTTCTCATATCGAGCCTATTTGACCAGTTACCTGAACTTCAGGTAACTTTTTTTCTTCCTTATTTTTTCCCCTCCTTTCTTCTTCCTTCTTCCTCTTCAACTCTATTTCAGAATTTCACCCACCATCACTACCACCTGTTTACCTGATGAACTTTTAGCCTCCACCACCTCTGTCATCACTTACCTCATCCCACCCAAACCCAGACCTGCAGCCCTTCCCCTAATCCTACCTAGGCTCATAATCGCCCAATCCCACTTAGCCGAAACCACCAACCCCACCCTACCCATATACCGAAACAACCAACCAAATAGGCTCACCTCCCTAAACCTTCCTGCCACTCTTTCCCCTCCCTTATCAAACTCCATTTATTACCTCTCCGTGACCCCATCAAATCTTATTTGATTTCCTTTTCTCATCTCTTTCACTTAATTGAATATGGAGCTTAATTTGGGGCATATATCTTCAATTATGGGGTTGTAATAAGCAGGGGTTGGAGTTGTTTTCTTGTTGGTTGTCGTGGGTAGGTGTGAATGGGCTTCTCGGCGCGCCGAGGTGGGTGGTTGATGTTGCAGATGTTAGTTGCTTAAGGTGTTGTTTGTGGCACTGTTGTAGGTTGTGGGTTGATGTTGTGGGTGTTGATTGTGGTTGTGTTGTGGTTTGTAGGTGGTGGTGTTGGTGGCTGACAATGGAGGAAAAGAGAGGAGAAAGAGAGTTTTTTTTTTAAAAAAAATTTCAGAATTAACAATAATGTTTTTAAGTTAAAATTTTTTTTAAAAATTGACCAATTAAAAAATGCCACGTGGATGGTAACCGGTTGTAAAGGGTAGGGTGACCTGCGGTTGCTGAGAGAAAATACTTTTATTAAAATAAATACCTTCAAACATAATTTATTTCAAAATCATAATTCAAATCAATTTAATCCAATCAACAATCAAATCATGTAAAACATGTTATTCAAACCAATCACTTTCAAAGGTATCTAGACACCTAAATGTACCTTGATCCTTGCTAGAAAAACCACACTAAAAGAATCTCAAGAACCTTGATTTCGAATATCAATCAACACTTCGTACTTTCAAAATTCAATCACGAATACACCTTGCAAATAACATAACCATAAGGTTATCACAACATAAACTCAAATCTAATGTCCATGGACTATATAACTCTTTTAAAATAATACTCTAATGTAAAATTATAGCTTTGAAATAGGTATTTGTATTTTAGAAAACTAACCATGAAAAAGATAAAGGAATAGGTTTAAAGAGAATTAAATTTTCGTTGGAAAGAACAGGCAGAACTTGCAAAGGTCATAACTCCTTCAATATAACTCGGAATTGGGTGATTCTTAAGCCTAACCACAATGATTTTTTTAGAGAAACAATCTTCTGTGAAACGTCAATACCCCAAAAACTGACCAAAAGTGCCTGAAAATTGGCTTCAAAAATAAACGGGATGATTTGTGTAAAAAGAGGAGAAGAAAAATAGAGAATTGGTGTGAAGAATGTAAGGGGTATGGAGGGGAATTTATAGGCTATCTCATGCAAGAATTATGACAAGAGAATGTGGGAAGAATTATGGCAAGTAGGGTTTATGTGATTACTTTATGGGAGAAGTGAGTAAAAGAATTAAGGAAAGTTTGGATATTAAGGTGATTGTGTATACGTGAATATGGAAGGTATGTATGTCATGAAAAATAATGAGGAAATTAGATTTACTTGGGGAATAATTAAGAAGAATGATTGGCAAGAAAATATGATGATTTGATATTAAAAAGATGGAGAATTAGAATTAAGGAAAATAAGAGATTTTGGGAGATAATTAAAAATATAATTTTATCAATTAAATTCCCCCAAAATAATTCAATAGGGCCGAAAATATTGAGCTTACCATAGCTTAAATTTTCGGACTCCTATAAATATATTTAGGAAGATTTTGCTCGGTTTTTAAGGTATAAAATAATTGTGTAAATAATATTGAATAATTAATTAACTAAATACCAATTATTCACCAACAAAATAATTAAGAAAAATCAGATTTCCTACACATAGGAAATCCGAAATTCCTAGCTAATTAATGGGAATTTTTGGACATATTAAGTAATTAATAAAATATAGTTTTTTTGCCTTAAATAAAATATCTGAAATATATAAATAATCCGATTTTTAAATAGGATAATTGGATAATAAATCTTATCCAAAATAATGATTAGTTTTCAAAAATGATTTTGGCGCCAAAATTCAAATATTATTTTGGCTCCAAATAATAAATTTACTAAAATTCCCTTTTTATAAAATACTTCTTAATTAATTAATCAGAAAATATGTATGAAAATACGGGGTATTACAGTTACAGTTTGACCGGCACATAGTTTTAAGCAATTTAATTGACTTAAATAAAATAGGAGGTAAGTGGAGTAGTTGGAGTATTAAAATATTATAAAAGAAAGATAGTGGGGTTAATAGTTTATTGAAAAGCAATGAATGTGAGAGGAGAGATATAATAAAAGTAGTGGTGGGTTTTGATGGGGACCATGAAAGTAGAGAGATATAATATTTTAATGTAGCTTTTACTAAAAAAAGAAAGTGTAACACTTATAAAAATACGACCGGAAATAGGAAGTATAACACTTAAAAAAACACAGAAGGAGTACAAAAAGTAGAAATAGAGCAAATATTTAAAAACGAACGGATTAAATAAGGTATAGTGCAATCTGTATTCACATAAATAAGATGAATAATAACACTGTAAAATTATTGATTTTATAGCCAAGATTTAATTCATATCATCCGGCTTCCATCCATAATATAGGATTACATCAATAATACGAAGTATGTTATAACTCTTTTTTTTTTAAAGAAGAAGAAGTAGTAACATTCTATCAAGTTATTTTATTGATCACAGTGGTGGTATATAGATTCGTGTTTCTCAAATAGAGATGCTGTTTGGAACCCCCTTACCAGTGATCCCACATTCAGATTGGCGCTTGAAAAACTCATATGGTACAACACCAACTCCATTTCTATTCTTGAAATCTTTGTTACCATTCCTTTTATCAATTTCATCTTCTAATGCCTTCAATTTAGAATCAAACGTTTCGAAAGCATCCTTTATCTTGGGTTCGTCATTCCATGATGGTTCGGGTTTAGCACCCAAGTATTCCTCATCCGGAGAATGAGCTGAAAGTGTGTCTAGAGTCAACATAACTTTTGTAGCCTGTGTTGGAGATGGGAAGCATCGAAGGAGTGCATCCTCGGGTTTTTCAATGAAAGACTTCAAGTGATCATCAACCGGATCCTCATTAGGCATTGTAGTCCTAGCGATTGTAGGCCTATTAGGGAAGTACCCCCCATAGTGGTATTGACCAAAGTTAACAGCTGAATGGTGCCCTGAAGCTATCCATATTATTGTGGTAAGAATTTGGATAAGATCTTCAGGTGTTTTAAGATTCGGCCACCATGGTTCATCTTTCTTGTCGCCATGCCCTTTTGTTCTTACCTCTTCCCACCAATTTTGAAGCTCGTCATCTTTTTCTACGAGGTTCGGGTTTGGGTAGTAGTGGTTCACATATCTAGTAACCCATTCTTTGATTATAGCCCACAGGTCTAGGCCGTCTTTTGCGTATGGATAGTCATCTATTACGAGCTTTATTCCATGTGGTGCTGATGGATCTTCAACTGCCATTCCTCTGTTTAGTTTCAACACAAAGAGACTAATTAAAATAATGCCAATGAAAAATAATACGGAGTAATAAGAATCAATTTAATTTACCTGCTTATCAGGTCAGCTGGTAAGGCTTCATGATCAAAGCGCCACTCCTTGTCGTATATGTAAGAGCTCAACTCTAAGGAGTACTCCCCAGGTGAGAAGGTTGTTTCAATGACACCACCCGCGTTGATCAATGATTGTCGAGCAAGAGCATTGATCTCCAAGGTGTATCGAAAATGAGGATGCAATAACTTATATATTGGGTGCATTGCACTCAAGTATCGGTTTGCAGCAATTATGTATGGTTCCATGCAACAATGTGTTCTAAGCCTGCGATTATCAGGTACAAAGTAGTAAATAAAGTTTATTAGTACAATAAATCCATTTGAGTCGGGACTTGATAGAGTATAAAACATATTTCTAAGCTTTAATATTAATCATTAACATATAGTTTTTGGTTGAGTTGGTCCTTTAACATGGTATCAGTGCTTAAGCTTTTGGTTGAGTTGGTCATTTAACATGACTGACTGTCCTATATATTAATGTTGAATAAGGAGGACATGAAGGTAAAAATAAAAGTGAAAGGACACCAATAGTACCAGTGACTGATTAGTTGATGGTAACCAGTGTCATGTGCAAGGACATGAACCTTGGCAAGATTCCAAAGCCACTCAGAAGTGGCACATTTTCCCGGTGTATAAACTTCCTTCCATTGAGGCTTTACATCAGATTTAGGCCGCGTTAACTCAATAGCCAGAGGTTTTAGTGTTTTACACTCATCATCTAGGAAGAACAAAGTTCGTGATCCATACAATGTCGTGCTTTCAAGCTTCCTGACTTTGTTCACATAAGGCAATAATGCATCATGGTAATCAATTATAAACAATCTATTCTCTTCTATAGCCTGCAATGCAAAGTCATTAAATAACTCATTAACTAACTAATCACCTGTAAACTCATATGGAATTAATCAGTGATAATGCTGATGACAAAAATTAATTTACGACAAAAATTAATAATAATGCTGAATGATCAAAAGATCGATTAACCTCTTCAACAGTCATGCAGTGATTCATCTCTCTTTCCACCAATTCTTTTGTTAAAGCTGATTCTGATTTGCCGTAAGTAGCCGGATCAAGGTTACTCTTTAGTGGCCAATTCTACAAAATTTGCAAACTAGTATATATTAATGACTAACATCATATTAATCAGTATCACTTCTATCTAATAATTATGAATATAAATCATACCGTGACACGCTTGATGCTCAAAGGATTCATGCCAGCAAGAGTTTGACGTGCGAACTCCTTATCACTTAACCAAGAAAATCTATCCCCTAAGCAATTTAACCAGAAAAACCTAGTTAACTAGCTGTAACATCATAAACAAAGTTTACATTTACTCTATCCTTCTGTCCTTTCATAATAGAGAAAATGATACTTGTATTCGGTAAAAATAATTTCATTTCAACCAAAATAAGAGGAAGAGAACAAAGTCTTAGGGAAGAACATACGTTTAAAGATCTCAGGGAGCTCAAAACATAGAAGTTTATATTTAATGTCACCAGTAGCACTAATTATGCTATGCAGCCATTCTAGAAAGCCTCCATGCTCTGTATCGTCGATGGGTAGGTTAATTCCTTCGTCGTAGAGCAATTCAATGGCCGTAAAGTACGGAAAATGAGAACTTTTGGTTCCGAATACTTTCTCCTCTATTGCCTCCTCTACTAGTGGTATGAGTGCATGCAACACCGAGTAAATTTTCTTGAACGCGAATTGTCCACTTTTCAAACTTGAGAAAGTTTCATCTCTAGGAACATATGGTACATTGGCTGACCTGGTCTCAAAAGTTTCTCCTGTACATTAATGTGTGTGAATTTTGACCACATAAATTATGTACGCATATTACCTAACCCTTCTTTAATTACTTCCTTAAGATATGTCTTCAGGTTGTGTTGCAAGCAAATGACTACAAACTAATGAACTACAACATATACTACTGCTGGTCCAAATTACTGACAATTTTGGGGTACTATTTGTGAGATATAAAATATTCCAAAGTCGCAAGTAAATTGGACCGGAGGTAGTACGTAGTTTTTTATTTTATCAAAATGTACATTGGCACATGTGCCAGTTTTCTTGTCAATAGAAAATATTGCGGAATATACCATGCTAACGCAGCCAAAAAATAAAGTTCAAGCAAATAAGTGACATATCAAGTAATTGTTAGTATTTAAATGAATAGTGTTATGTGTAACCCTTAAAGCTATTATTAGTAAGCATTAAAAATATAAAAGTACTTTTTTTTATATAAAATCACACAAAATTAATTTAATTAATAATTATATTTCATTACTAATTTCTCTTTAGTTTCTTATGCATATAGTCTATAGGGTTATTTATATAAATTTTCCTATTTATTAATAAAAAAATGTACTACATATAACATTTTCCTAATTACTTTTGGAACAAATAATAACTGATCTATCTATAGATGTAATGGAATTACCTTCAATGGTAATTTGTTCACGTCCTGTTCTACAACGTCTTGGGTAAGGGTGTTCATTACCACCCAATGTTGGTCGTTTTAACGCATGATTTGTTTTGGGATCTCCAAGATCATTGTATGTATCATAGTCGTATATTCTATCATAGCTTTGGCGCTCACCCTTTCCATCTCCTCTCAATTTATGAAGCTCATTCTTCCTCAACTTGTCCAATCCTTTTGGTGTTTGAGATGGCAAGCACGGCTACAAAATATTGTAAATCAATGTAAAAATTAGGATATACGAACATTAGTAATTTACATATCTTTTTCAACATACTTGACCATAAACTAGTTCGGCCTAGGGGTGTTAAAAAAACCCGACATGATTTTCCAATAACCCAGTAAATACCCGATGGAAAATTAGGGGTAAAAACAATTTTTTCGGGACGGGTACCCGACCCGGAAAACTTGCATGTTATCAGGGTCGGGACTTGGACCACATTTTTTAATTAGCGGGTACCAAATTATCTGGTAAAAAAAAATCTACCTCAAACTGAGCCCAGTCAGCGCATGGCCCACCCCACACTCCCACATAGTTTAGACGTTCAGTTGATATAATTAGGATTCTCTTCTTCTTCTCTCTTAAAACAAAAAAACGCCGCTCTCTCAAAACAACGCTCGAACTTCGGCCCATGATCAGGTCAACTTGAAATATTCAATTTACAATATCATATTGACCATATCTCTAACACATATTTAAAATTGTGCAAAGACAAATAGAAGCATGAATAAAATATCAATCAATCATCAATACTTCCTATACACTAAAGTAATCACCAGTATTATTCCCAAAGTACACGTGTCACACTCACATTAAAATTTTCCCGCCAAAAATCCTTTTTTTCTTTTTTTTTCCAAAATAATAAGATAGCTAATAAATAAATAAAAAGAGGATATACAACCTAATAAACAACCTAAAAAATAGAACAATAATAACAACTTAAATAAATAAATAAATAATTAATTAATTTAATCGTTAATCTATAAAATGTATTATATATATTCCCTTTAATCTATGTATTGTTAGTTTTTTACTTAAAAAAGGATTTTTACTCAATTTCAAATTCATAACATATCAGCAAACTAAAATTAGAGATAAGTACTCTACATTAATGTATTCAATCTATATAAATTTGATAATATAAATAGATATTTCGTATAATTTATAATAAAAAAAAGAAAAAAAAATCTTTTGAATATCTAAGCGTTGTACGGGCAAAAAACTAGTTTTACATTAAATAGAACTATCCTAACACTTTTAGTGAAACAATAAACTTTTAAAAACATTAATATAAGATGAGAGGACAAATAATGCGTAGTATTCAATTTAACTTGCATGCATGAAATTTATTAAGTACCTTATGAGTGAAGAAGACCCTTGGTTCAGGATTATCATACTTGGAATGCAACCATGAATTGCAAATAATTTCAGAACAGCCAGAGGAACTTGAGGCAAGGACAATTTTTTGGATGAAAACTTCCTCTTTTTGTTCATTTGTAATACTGATAACACCCACGTCACCAAAATCATCCCTAATTTTAAAACTCGCACTAAATTCCGTATGTAAAGACCATATACGATAAGCGTGTTCTTCGAGTTCTATGAATCAGCCATGAAAAAAGTAAAAACAAAAACATAAAAACATTAATGTTATACTCATATTAAGATATGTCAAAAATTGACCTGATTTATTTACCCGATCCGATCTAACTCGAATAAAGTCTAATTTAGACTTTTACTCGTATAATTTAGTACAACTCAACTAGAAATGCACCCAACCCGATCCAAATGGAATTAATCGAATCCAACACAGGTACCCGAAATCAACACATCTAATTTTGTTAATAACTAGATTTATTTTGCAACCCTTGTAACTTTGGAAATTCAAGAAAAAAACACATGATTGTAGATCACTATGATTGAATGTTTAATTATTCGTAATATTTCCTTCTTAACTTCATATAGAAGTAGCCTTAAGGCTTTGTTTATCGTATTCATATGAACAATTGATTAGACTTAAAATAATTCCAATAATTAACAATGTGTGCAAAATAATATGAACTCAGCTATCTACCGGTGTTATAGTGTCCCGTGTTAAATAAATGAGTATAAAAAGAAAGAAATGTCCAGCTTATTGTACTCCGTATTTCCTCAAATGCATAGTATATACTTCCTTTTTTTTTTCACCTTTCGATTATCACACTTGTCAACACATGTTTTTAACAATTAATATTTCTAATTATCAACGTTGTAAATTATAAAAAGTGGATATTAATAAAATATACATTGAAACGATTCAAAATGGATCCCACATTAATATGTTTTATCGTATCAATAGACTATAAAAGTGAGTCAAAGCGTGTTATGTGAAAAGTGTAAAGCCAAATGGTGTCAACTAAAAAAAACGAAAATGAAGTATATGGCATGTACTAATTTTGGACAAAAAAGAGTTTTGTGAGGTCTTGCCTAAGTTGACTTACAACGTCTTCTTAAACTTGCTATGTTATACTCCCTCTATCCCTTAATACAAAGCCTCTTTCAAGCATTTATTACTCACATAATAAATAGAAAGAGGCTTTTAATTTAGGGATGGAGGGAGTAACATAATACGAATTGGAATTATATCCTAATATACTCCTATAGATAACTCCATAAGTGCAGGCCATTAGAATACTATATATGGTGATTTTTACTTACCTTTGCCACTAACACTAGTAAGCTTCAAGTAGAAGGGTTTTGTGTGAAAAAACAAATCCCCAAATCTGTGATCTAATGAGATGGTGACTGTAAGAGTACTACTCCTATTTGTTTGTTGTCTGAATGGATAAAAGACTCCTAATCTTGATGCTACTGCCCTAACTTCAACCCCATTCCGCCTTCGGCTTTGGCGGCGAGGCCTAGTTACAGCAGCAGCATCACTACAAAGCTGTTTTCTGAAAGATAATGCATCAACTGAAGATGCCTTATTTGCCTCAGCAGATTTGTGAAGACCATTTTGTTTACTTTCTGAGGTAATAAAGGGTTTGGGCAATGAAAACAATGGTAAGGTTTTGTTGAAACTAGAGGTGGATGTGTTCAGCATTTTGTTTTAACTATATGTTGACGTAGAAGAAGAGGAGGCTGGATTGCTTTTTTGCGATAAAAATGGAGGTCTAGTATGTTAGCTATTTATAGATGGTGATGAGGGCTTGCTAGGAATTTCACAATTCTTGGAATTTAGCAATTTAAATTATAGAAATTTAACACTTTTTACAATAGTTAGAGAGTTATATCTAAAAATTACGAAGTATTACTTTTGTAAAATGTGCTATAAAAAAATAAAAATAAAATAAAATAAATAAATAAATTACAATAATACTCTATATATTTATATTTCTCTGTAATTCATAATTTCATAATAAATTCTCAATAATACTCTCTAACTTTGTTTTTATCCAATTATACAAGTATAATTTTAAAGTCCTTTATACATACTTTTAATTTTTCTTTGTAATAATTTAAAATTCAACTCAACCAGAAAATTAATCCAATACATGTCAGATCAAAGTGTTTCATTTAAAGTTATACAGCCCTAGTGGTTTTGTATGTGTCAATGACACAATCACTTTTACGGGGAATTTCAGGAGAAACATATAATATAAGTAGGTAGACCTGCCAATCCTGACCCAGACCCGATGATCCGACCCGAATGACCCGACCCATGACCCGAAATTGACCCAAAACACGAATCAACCCGACCCAACCCATACCCGACCCGAAGTGGATCTGACCCGACCTTGACCCAAAACCCGAAATGACCCGGCCCGACTCGAGATGACCTGACCGAAGTTGACCCGAAATGACCCGAGCCAAAGTTGACCCGAGACCCGAATTTCTCCCGACCCGAAGTTGACCCGGCCTTTAACTTTAATTAATTGACCCAAATAGACTCGAAACCCAAAGTGACTCGAACCAAAATTATCTTATACCTGAAATGAACAGAATCTATTTAAGCTAAAGACTTGACCTTAGCAAACCGAAACTGAAAAAAACCGCAATGAAATTAACTTTATTTAATTTTTTTATTTATTTATTTGTAATGTGTAACTCAATGCATCACCCGATCGAAGTTGACCCGACTCGAACTGACCCGACTCGAACTGACCCGACCCGAATTTGACCCGACCCGAACTCAACCCGAAGTGTTGACCCGATACCCGACCCGACCCGATTATTAGGCGAACAAAAATTAACCCGAAACCAGAAATGACCCAACCCGATCCGAACTTGACCCGATAACCGAAATGACCCGACCCATACCCGACTCGAATGACCCATTTTCCAGGTTTATACGTAGGGTGGTTTTTATTAAAATGTTGTGATGATCATTAATAAAAAATAAAAATAAAATAAAAAAGAAAAAGAAGGCAATGTTTAGAAAGTGTTTTAAGAGAAATTATTTCAGAAAGTAGAAAATTTTGGCTAAAACTACTCTAAATATAGGGTCATTTGTGAATAACTACCCGTTTGTTTACAACTACCCACAAGTTATGAAACGTTTGGGTAGCATTATCCATTAATGTTTTCCGTCCAAATAAGGATCGGACGTCAATAACAGGGCCCACTTTTTACTTTTTCCACTTAATTAACTCCCCCAACTATATCTTCTCTCCTCCCTAATTAATTTCCCTCTGTTCCCACTCTCTTCTTTCACCATTCTCATTTCATCTTGAACTCAAAACACCCAAATTAATTTGAACCCATAAATCCTAATCTAAATCATTAATAATTTAATTGAATTCAATCAATCTCAAAGCCAAAAAAACCGAATTCCATAACCCAATTAAACCCCAAAACCCTAGAAATCAAAACCCCCAAATTTATTTGAGCCTGTAAACCCTAATTTGAATCACTAATTTAAACCCTAATTATGTTAATTGCATTCAATTAAAACTTGTACAAAAATACAAGAAATAATGAATAATTTAAAAAAAAAAGTGTGAAACATTACCTGAAAAGTGTGAAACATTATCTAAACTATTTATTTAGGGGTAATTCCTGAGCGATCAAGTAAATTCTGGCCAACCGAGTAAAACTTGATCGAGTAACTCTGAATAATTAACCCTGGCTTTACAGAAAATGCGATGAAAAAAGATTAAACGATCAAAATTTTATTGAATATATAATCAATTAATTAATATATAATTCCAATTTTCATCTACTCCCTCCGTTTTTAAATACTTGCTCCATTTCTCTTGGACACGCATGCCGATGCTAATCTTTTATCCCTAATATCTTTAATTATCAATAAGTATAAATTCTAACAATTGAAAATTAATAATCTATTCGTTGAGATGATTCCAACAAGTATACACAAGACTACATTTTTTTTTATGTATAAATCACAAACATTAGTCAAAGTAGCACAAATAAATAGTGCAAAAAATAAAAATGAAGCAAGTATTTAAAAACAGAGAGAGTAATAAATTAGTTTATACAATCATCTTCCATGGATTATTAACTTAATTTATGATACATATTAGTAAAATTTGATATATATTGTATAATATTATCTTTGCATTAGTATTGAATTATTGATGCTCATATGTCAGCGATGAAATACTATCTATCCGTTCATATGTGGACGATGAAGCAGTACAAATTGAACAGCATTTGATGAATATGATTGAAGTACAAATTGAACAGCATTTAATATTTGCCAACACGTATACATTTTATTTAATTTTTCTTTAGCAATATTCCAAAACATACAATAATGATGTGAATGCTAGCTACGTAAAAGTCAAAAAATATTGAACTTCAGCTTTCCAAACACCTTAATGCATTAGGGCAAATCTCTTGATTCATTGATGAAAATCATTACATTTCGGGAATTTTGGCATCCTAATGATTCACAGTTTCTACCTTACATTGTATTATTTTGTATATTGTATTATTTGGATATTATAGAAAAAACGAACAACAACATGTTATCTTTGTGGCCAGTCATACTATCTAGCCCTTGATCGAGTAACCCTTGAGCGATCGAATATCTTCTGACCGATCGAGTAATCTTTGACCAAGTAACCCCTAACTGATCAAGTAACCCCACCCACATGGTTTGTCCAGCCACATATAAAATTTTGTAGAACAGTTGACCTAATTTTTACTAAATTAAAATTATTTATACTCAACTTAATTTAATACTTATTAACTTAAATATTATTGAATTATTTTTATTGAACATAATTAAGTTAGGCCCTGTTCTTTTGAGCTTCTGGGCATGGCAGAGAAGAGCCGAGCACAGTTGAGAAAATTTTATTATTATTATTATTATTATTATTATTATTATTATTATTATTATTATTATTATTATTATTATTATTATTACTACTACTACTACTACTACTACTACTAAATAATTAATAATAATAATAATAATAATAAATATTAATTATTATTATTATTATCATCATTATTAATTATAAGTATTATTATTGATATTATTATTATAATTACTATTATTCTTAATAATATTATAATTATTATTTATATTATTATTAAATATTAATTTTTAATATTATTATTAAATATTATTTATTATTATTATTATTAAATATTAATTTTTAATAATATTATTATTATCAAATATTTGTTGTTATTAAATATTAATTATTTATTAATATTATTAAATTTTAATTTTTATTATAATAATTCAATATTAAGTATTATTTTTAAGCAGAGAAGATTTCAGCAGAGGAAAGCAGAGTAGAACAGCTCTAAAGAATGGTGCCTTATTTTACTAAACTTAAATTTTATTTAAGGATAATATGACTTTTGATAACATTAAAAAAATGCCTCGTTTAATTAGCATGTTAAAAGGTTTCAAAAAAAAATATTTAGCATGTTAAAAAATGTTACAATTTGCGTGTCAAAAAGAGCATTAATTTGTGTGTCATTAATTTTTTTAGCCACGAAAATTGTCCAGGTAAGGTTTTGGGGGTCAGTTTAACTTCTAAATTGAGCTCGAAATTAATTTGGCAAAAATGTACTCCCTCCGTCTCTAAATTACATTCCTTCTTTCTATTTTTGGTATTCTAAAATTACATTCCTCCTTTCTATTTTTATTAAGTTTTTTTTGGTAAATCAACTCTCTTTTTCTGTTTTATATTTAATGTTTTTTCACTCATCTTTTCCTAATCTCACTCATAATCCTTGTGCCAAATTACAATGAATATGATTGGTTAAAAATTTTCAATTAAGAGCATGTGATTGGTCCTTTTTTTTTTTTTTGCAAAGGATTGATGACATGTCATGAGTAATAACTAATCTATCTTTGCACTTTCCATTGCATTATCTAATTATTGTTATTTTTCTTATTCTTCCCTCCTTAATTCCTGTGTAAATTTCCAAACAGGAATGTAATATAGGGATGGAAGGAGTAATGTTAAAGTCTCCTTTGGCTTGTTCAATAATTAATGTCTTTTTGGACATGCGAAACAAAACAATTACACTATTAAAATCGATATGAACCGATCAACTAATTATTCAACCCATTTTAAACTGAAAACCAATACACCGAAATCAAAACCGAACTGTTTACCCGACTGACATCCCTAGCTGTACCCCAGTCCCCCACACCCACCCTCCTCCAACCTTGAAATCTCACCCGGCCCTGACCTTCACCATCATCGTAGTAACCCCTCACCTTTGCCCCTTACAATAGCGGATTACCTATGAATTATATCATTTACTTGTATATGCATTTAAAAGGCCATCTTAGCATTTTCCACAAGAATAGAAACACTGTACTCATAAACGAAGACTAAAGTCACTAAACTAAACTTCCATTTCAATGCCATGTATTGATTGTTAGTAATAATTATAAATCAAACAGAAACAATATAACTGGTTGTTAGCCATAGCCACAGTAGTCCGGGTACCACACAATAATTTTGGGTTTCAATTATAAATGAATGCCACCTTAATTATTACTCGTACTACAATATGGTCATTATTAACGTACTCGGCCACGTGATACACGGGTAGAAAAATTTGTGGTCATGTTTAATGAATTTTGTCAATATTTTATTAATTGTGTTCACAAAATGTTTCTATTCTTCACCAATACATACATGTGATACATCTTATTTAGACTTATATGGTGTTTTTAAATATTGACTGAACATGTAAGAATTTGTTTCATTAGGAAAAACCAGCTTATTAATTTATACGGCTGAATATATCAATTTGTAAGAAAAGTATATAAAATAAAATAGTAAGTTAATGGATAAAATGTGTTTGCTTTAAGGTGGTAAGGGATCGGAGTTGTTCACTTATTCTAACATAATTAGGGGGCGTTTGGTTGGGGGGTTTCAAGAAGGGAATGGGACTGATTCCGTTTGTTGTCGTTTGTTTATCAATTTCTATCATTCCCTTTACCCCTTTTAATTTTTTACTTAACCCAAAAACCCTCTACTCTCATTCCCCCCCCCCCCCCCACACTTTCCCATTCTCATTCCCCCCCTATCACCCATCACTTCATCAGTCTTTCTCTTCTCTTAACCCTAAAACTCCTATAGCCGTCACCTGAACCTCCGGGCTCCGGCCACCACAGCATTGACCGAAGAACTTGTACCGGCGATTTCAAAATGCATTACAACCTTGTTGAAAAAGTTTAGTATAATAAGCTATATAGCTAACTTGACTTACTAGGTGAGCTCAAATAATAATAATAATAATAATAATAATAATAATAATAATAATACGGATATTTCTAAAGTGTCATTTTTCAATAATTGACACCATAATATGATGAGGTGTCAAATTATAATTGGCCAATTTATTTATTTATTTTTTAAAAGGCTAAATGTACAATACATGTATATATATATGCTTGTAAATACATGTATTTTTATAAACAATACATCATTATAATTTTTTTTAAGAAAATCATTTCTAAAAATTAAATTATACTAGTTATTAAAATTCTGAAATCAAACGTTCAAAAAAAAAAAAAAAAAAAAAAAAAAAACAATCGTGCAAATCAAATATTCAGTGTTCTTCAGTTGTGTTCATCATCGTTAATGGGCATTTTTTTTTCATCTCTCTCCTAGGCAATTAGGGTGCAGCAATTAGGTTGCAGGTTCCGGCGACTCTTCCAGCGCACGTAGATCCAACGAAGGTTTAAGGCAGCGGCTCAAGGTTCTAACGACTTTGCAAGCGGTTTTAGGCGTATTTGGGTGCGTTTTTGGTGCTTTTTTAGGGGTCTTTTTGGGTGGGTTTCTTAATTAGTTTTGGGGTGTGTTTCTGGTGCGATTTTCAGGCGACAACATAGGCATTCTAGAATGGCAGTTCTTGGACTATTTGGCACCGATTTTAGGATCGATTTTGGTCAATTTCAGGAAGGTGTTAGGCGACTTTCTCGGGAAGGAAACGGTCAGTTTTTCAGCGATTTTCAGGCAATACTTCCGACAGTCATTCTTCTTCTCCAGCAGTATATCCATGATCCTGATTTTTAATTATAAGTATATTTTAGAAAATTGATTAATGTTATGAATAAGATTCTCATAATTTATAAAATGATTGATGAACGATGATGAATGATTAACGATGAACGATGATGAATGATTAACGATGAACGATGATGAACGATGAACGATGATAAATGATGAACGATGAACGATATAATGAACAATGATGAACGATGGTGAACAATTTTGACATAGATGATGAAGGAATTTAATTTTATGATTTCTAATTATAATTATAAATTCAAAAATTAATTTTTTATTATCAAACTAGATTTTCATAATTTATAATTATGTATTTCTAAAAAAATTACATGTATTCAAAAGAATACAATTTTAATACATTATGGACATTAAAAATAATTCAAAATAAAAATACAAAATACAAGTCAATCAGATTTTTCCACATCAGGAAGTTGTGGTGTCATTTTAAAAGTATGACATTGTAGAATTTTTGTATTAAAATAAATTTTTGGTGCAGCAGGCCACACAATGCCGCAAGAGTTACCCGAGTATTTTTGTTAGCGGTTACCTGAGTTTTTTAGCCATGGGTCACTTAAGTTACTCGGTCAGGGGTTACTTGAGTTAGTTTTTTTTTTTTGTTAGGGACACATACCTGAGTTTTTCTGCCAGGGGGTACTTGAGTTACTCGATCAAAGGTTACTTGAGTTATTCGATCAGGGGTTACTTAAGGGGTTCGGATAGGGGTTATTCGAGGGGTTGTTCATTCGGTATAGGGTTACTTAGTCAGGGGTTACTCGATCAAGGGTTACTTAGGGGTACATACCTGAGTTTTTTAGTCAGGGGGTTACTTCAGTTACTCGATCAAGGGTTACTTGAGTTATTCGGTCAGGGGTTACTTGAGGGGTTCGGACAAGAGTTACTCGAGGGGTTGTTCACTCGGTAAAGGGTTACATAGTCAGGGGTTAATCGAGTTACTCGGTCAAGGGTTATTCAAGTTAGTCGGTTAGGGGTTACTCAAGGGATTACTCGGCCATGGGTTACTTGGTTAGGGTTACTCGAGGGATTACTCAGTCACGGGTTACTCGGTTAGTGGTTAATCGAGTTTCTCGGTCAGGCTGCATATAAAAATGGTGACGCGAGTAACCCCTGACCGAGAATATCGAGTAACCCCAACAATTCGAGTAACCCCTGACCAAGAAATTCGAGTAACCTCGGCAACTCGAGTGCCCCTGATCGAGAAACTCGAGTAACCCCCGACCGAGATACTCAAGTAACCCCGAAAACTCAAGTAACCCCTGACCGAGACACTCAAGTAACCCATGCCACACAGTACAGCAGGCCCCGCATATAAAAAATTGTGATAATATTATTCTTATGATCAGGTTCGCTATAACTAGAGGGGTGGGGCTCAGATTGTATCTCAGCTCCCACTAATTTCTTGTAAATTGATTGACATTGTAGGTTTTTATTATTTTTTTCAACAACAACAACAACAATAATAATAATAACAATAATAATAATACTAATATAGGAACTCAAATGTTATCATGTAAAATGTAATATATTTAGTATGAAACTCGAATGTTATCAACTTATGATGTAAAAATTTTATAAATTTAGCATAAAAAAATTTCCACAATTTCAAATTAGTTGACACATTTTGACTTTCATCACTATTCATTTAAGTTATTGTGACTATAGTTGAGTGGGGTAGTCTGGTTTGATTCATCTCAGGTCTAGTTTTCACATTAAAAATTATAATTTTTTGTTGTACATAGTTGAAGATACAATATTATTATTTATAGTTATACATTGACAAAACACATTTAAATTAATTTTTGGGTAGTTATCTTTAAAAAAACAGACTGAATGTATATGCCAAAAAAACAAACAAGAAAAATTATTGATGTTTGCATTATAAAAATTGTCTTTTAGACTTGTATTATGCGAAAACTTGTGTCACGAAGTATAGACAATTAGAATGACCTCTTAATACCAACTAGTGTAGACCTAGTGACTTAGTGAGTACTGGCAAATTGGCAAGAATTGAAGGATTCAATCGCTATTAGGAACACTTTGAGGGTGGAAACCCCCTTTACCCATTTTGTTTCATTTTCTAAGTGTCTAACCATCAAGTTCTCTAAGAGAGATTCCGAATTTATCAGCAATTCTTCTTATGGACAAAAATACGGAATAAAAGAAATAAAATTAAATAATGACTTCTTAATTAAAAACTAAAAATACATACAGTAAATAACACTAAATGACCCTTTCCTTTTTTTCTCAAAAAAAAAAAAAAAAAAAAAGACCCTTTCTTTAAATTATGAGCTGTAGGAGTAATTAAGGTATAAAATGACAATACAATACAGAATTTAATTTAGTACAATGAAAGAAACCAAAATTCCTGACTTGCACTGACAGTTCATGGAATTTTGCCACTAAAAGGACCTTCTATAAAGACTACAGTAGATTTACTGCAGAAACTTTAATTCTCCACCTGTTTCACAAACTTAATTATTCGAGTACCAATTAATTTTGGGCGATATATGGTTGTATAATTATATTCACAATATTCCAAGAAATCTTTTATCAATCCGACAATCCCCAATGAAAAAGGATAGTTTTTTTTGGTGTGAATACTGTTATGTGACACTTGAATTGATTAAAAATAAACTAAGTGATAGATATTATAGTTATTGATTAGGGGATTTTGCTCCCACCAATCGGAATGCGCCACGTGGGCCAATCAGGTCCTGCCAAGTGTCCTCCAGTTGGAACTGTCAGGGTTTGCCACGTGGCACACACCTATTTGTCCACCCTGGACCTATTATGTCATGACACGTGGCATCCTCCATGCCTAATGGAAAAACCGGCCACCTAGGCCCAACTTCCAAGGAAAGCCCAATCAGCCCTAGGTTAACCTAAACCTAGGATTGGCACGTTTTCCAAGGTTATAAATACCTCCATTAATCCTCATTAAGGGGGATTACGCACATTTAACACTCTCACCTAGAGCGACCCAATTACTTTTATTTCCGCATTAATTACTCCTTAATCAAGTACTAACTTGACCGTCGGAGGCGGATCTCCAATCGTCCGGAGCATCCGTTTGTTTTGCAGGTACAGGCGTTCGGTTCCAGTCTCGGAATTGTAACTCTCCCGCAGGACATCAGAAAACCCCGAAACATTTTGGCGCCGTCTGTGGGGAGAGTACTTCTGAGATGACATCCACGTCTGTACCGACTCCTGAAGAGAGGCGTCCCCTAGACGACCCTCAAGTTCAGTCGGACCATGATACTGAGGAAGAATTTGAAGTTGAAGCTCACACAGCTTCAGACGGGACCCTAAGGGCCCGACGCACCCGTCATATCGAAAGGAGGGAACGGGAACATCTTCAAACTGGACTCAATGATCTAGCCGGCGCACCGCCTGTTCAGCAGCAGCCGGCTGATGGGTCTGCTCCCATTACAAGAAACGAACTCATGACCTTCATGAGGGGCTTCAAGGGAGAGATTCAAGAGTTGCTCAACAAGAAGCCGCCTGCTCTGGCCAAGGAGCAGTCGGCTAAGAAACCTTCCTCTTCAGGGAGGAAAAAGCCTGTTCGAGGGCAAGAGGCGACCCCTCATCCTAACTCTAGGAAGTGGGAGCCGCCTGCCCTTGATTTCACAAAGTACCGCTTTCCTACTCCAGGAAAGAGGAAACCTGTTCGTCATATTCAGGCGGACGGGTCGAAGAAAACATACAAAGATGCTCGGATATTGCTAGAGCAGAAAAAGAATGACCGATTGTCAGAGTCGGCCTCTACTTCAGACTTTCAAGACAGTCTACGCAATACCTCGATGAAGTATACTCAGTCGCATCATGAGAGTCAGTCAGGCGGCACCTCCCGTCAGTCCGGCCTTCATAGTGACCAGGCGGTACCAAACTTACCATTCGTACCGCAACAACAATATTTTTTGCAGCCACCTCTGTTTGGTGGGCATGCAGCAACGAATGTCCAACCTATGGACTGGCAGCTACGGTTGCTTAGACTTGGGGAACAGCCGTCGGCCTTCTCCAAGGAAATTGCTGAAGCCGCTCAGCCGGCCAAAGTGAAAAATGTATTAGTAGGCGCCTATGACGGCACTACTAACCCAGAAGACCATTTGATGGCATTCACCAACCTGATGTACCTTCAAGGGTTAGATGATCCTACTTGGTGCAAGTGTTTTCCAGCGACTCTCAAAGGAATCGCACAACAATGGTTCGGCAACCTGCCGACTGGTTGTGTGAATAACTTCAGGACGCTTGCTTACTTATTCACCTCCAACTTTGCCATGAACATACCTGCCATGAAGACGACCCTTGATTTAGGAACGATTCAGCAGGGCGAGAAGGAGGGGCTTCGTTCTTACATCAGGCGGTTCAACCTGATGAGAATACAGATTCAAGGGTTACCGGATGAGGTAGCCTATACTGACTTTTTCAGAGGTCTCAAAGACGGGTCGACATTCAAATTTGATTTGGTCCGAAAGAGGGTGGCGACTCTTCAAGAGGCCTTGATTGAAGCGAAAGCATATATACAGGCGACTGATCTTTGTAGTACGGGAAAACAGCCGGACGGGAAAAGGTTCGACAAAAGAGAGGGACGACAGAAACAGTCGTCGAACAAAGATGAGAAGAAGAGAAAAGAGGTCTGGGCGGCTGATTCCTCTAAACAGCCGGCCCAGAAGAAAAGGAAAGAATTCAAACCATACTCCCCAAAGTATGCGTTTAACAAGGATAGCCAAGATATCCTAAAGGAAATCAAGGGACGGATCTCAATTGAGAAGCCGACCCCCATGAAGGGTTCTACGAACAACCGGAACCAAGAAAAATTATGTGATTATCATGAAGATGTTGGTCATAATACCAACGAATGCATCAGTCTTATGCGGTATCTGGACCGCCTGGCTGAGCAAGGCGATCTTGACTCTTATGTCAAGAAATCTACGGGGAACAAATCCTCGAAAAAGCAGTCGGCCAAAAAGAGTCAACAGGCCGACAGCTCTGATACAGATGATGCAGTCGTCTACACCATTGCAGGCGGCTTCTCAGGAGGCGGCCCCACTATTAGGGGCAACAAAGACAGTATCAGGCGGCTAGATGTAAATTCCGTTCACCAAGAACGGTCCTCCACATATTCATTTCCTGAAATTGTCATCACTGAAGAAGATCTAGGAGGGGTAAGGGGGCCGCATGACGACTTTATCGTTATTGAATGTAAAGTGGCCAACCAGAGAGTTGGCCGAATCCTTATAGATACCGGAAGCTCCTCAGATCTTTTCAGTAGCAAATGTCTGTCAAAACTAAAATATCAGACTGATTGCATACATCCGGCATCCCACCCTTTAGTAGGGTTTGGAGGAGGAGTCGTCCACCCAGTGGGACGAGTGGATTTACCCATCCGCCTGGGTGAAAAAGGGGAAGGACGACACATGGTAGTCCGGTTCTTGGTAGTAGAAGAACTCTCGGCCTACAACATGATTCTGGGACGACCAACCCTGAATAATTCCAAGGCTGTTATAATCCCATCTCTTATGTTGCTCAAGTTTGAGAGGGATGATGGAACAGTCGGGTCCCTAAGGGGAGATCAGAGGATGGCCCGAGAATGCTATCTCTCGGATATCAAGCCCACTGTTATGGCCGCTGGGTCAAGTGGTGGAAAAACAGACCTTGACAATGTCAAGGACAGTGCGCCTGTTCAAGAAGCAGGCGGCAAGAAGAGAAAGGCAGCCCAGGCGGGGGCCGCAAGGAAAGACAGAAAATAGCAATCATTGGCAGAGGAGCGGTCGGATGAATTCCGCCCTCAGCCGGCTGGTGAGCATACGGACCTGATCTTAGACGACTCGCGTCCTGACCGAACAGTCAAAGTTGGGACGATTGCTCTGAGAGTCTTGGGTGACGATTTTCATAAACTATTGAAAGAATACAAGGACATCTTTGCATTCGAAGTCCACGAAATGCCAGGCATTAGTCCTGATCTGGCGGTTCATAGACTGGCTGTGGATCCGAAAAAGAAGCCGGTAAGGCAAAAGAAGCGGAACCATGGCAAAGAAAGAAGTCAGGCGGCAGCTGCCGAAGTTAAAAAATTACATGATGAGGGTTCATTTGGCAATGTCACTTCCCAGACTGGGTTGCAAATGTGGTGCTTGTTAAAAAGCCGAATGGCACCTAGCGAATGTGTGTAGACTACACAAACTTAAACAAGGCGTGCCCCAAAGACAGTTACCCTCTGCCTAAAATTGATAACCTGGTCGACTCAACAGCCGGCCATGCGTTGATGAGTTTTATGGACGCCTACTCTGGTTTCCATCAAATTCCTTTATGGAAGAAAGATCAGGAGAAGACGGCCTTCGTCACTGATCAAGGGTTATACTGTTACACGGTCATGCCGTTTGGTCTTAAGAATGCCTCGGCTACCTTCCAGCGAATGATAAACACTGTGTTCTTCGATCAGATTGGGAGAAACGTCGAGGCATACATTGATGATATGATTGTCAAGTCTAAGCTTCAGATAGATCATCTGTCGGACCTCCGAGAAACTTTCGCCACACTCAGGCGGCACCATGTCATGCTCAATCCCAAGAAATGTGTATTTGGAGTTGAGTCTGGGAAATTTCTCGGATTCCTTATCAATCAGAGAGGAATAGAGGCGAACCCTGAGAAGGTGCAGGCGGTCATCGACATGCAGTCACCTCGTACCGTCCGAGAGGTTCAAAAGTTAACAGGTTGTCTGGCGGCCTTGGGAAGATTTCTAAGCCGATCAGGCGACAAATGCTTATACTTCTTCCAGGCCATTAAGAAGTAGGCAAGGTTTGAATGGGGGCCGGATGCTGAGGCGGCCTTCCAGAAATTGAAAGTTCACTTGCATTCCTTGCCGAGGCTGGTTAGCCCTTTGCCCAAAGAAGTACTCTACATGTACCTGGCCGTCTCTGATCATGCGTTAAGCGCTGTTCTTCTTGCTGAAAGAGACGGCTGTCAGCTCCCGGTCTACTTTGTCAGTCATGTACTGAAAAATGCCGAGTTGAGGTATCCCTTAGTGGAGAAATTTGGTCTTGCACTCTTCATGGCTGTTAAAAAATTGAAGCCCTACTTTTTGGCACATGCAGTCGTCGTGTATACAGATCAACCTATCAAGCGGCCACTGACCACCATGGAGTCGTCAGGCGGGATGATCAAATGGGCCATAGAAATACAGAGCCTCGAAGTTACCTTCGAGCCTAGAAAAGCAGTGAAGGGGCAAGCCTTTTCTGAATTTATTGTGGAGATGACTCGTCCCCCTGATTCTCGAGATCCAGACCAAGTCTGGAAGGTATATGTGGACGGAAGCTCTACTTTAAATGGTTGTGGAGCAGGCGTCATATGTCAGTCGCCAGAGGGCGACAGGTACGAGTATGCTCTACGCTTCAGTTTTCAGGCCTCAAACAATGAGGCCGAATATGAAGCTTTACTAGCCGGAATCCGCATGTGCAAGGCGGCAGGGGCACGAAATGTAGACGCCTGTTCCGATTCATAATTGATAGTGAGTCAGTATAATGGCGAATACGAAGCAACCCATCCGGCCATGATCAAGTATTTACAGGCGGTACGACAAGTAGTCGGATCCCTTGAAGATTTTCATCTGACTCAAGTGCCGAGATCAGAAAACAACCAGGCGGATGCTCTTTCAAAATTAGCATCATCCGCCTCTTGTGATACTCCTCGAACTGTTTTTTGGGAAGTAATGGAGAAGAGAAGCATCGAGGAAGATCCTATTGGAATCCTAGACAGAAGCTCAACCTGGATGGATCCAATCAGGGCATATCTGACAGACGGTACTCTGCCGGATGATCATCACCAGGCGGCTGCGCTGAAAAAAACGGGCAGCCAGTTTTGAAATGATAAGGGGAGAACTCCACAAAAGAGGGTACCTTCAACCCTACTTAAAGTGTGTTACTCCAGAAAAGGGACGAGAGGTACTAGACGATCTTCACTCTGGTTACTGCGCTTCCCATATAGGCGGTAGTTCGCTTGCTCAACGGACAAGGCGGCAGGGCTACTTTTGGCCTACTTTAGAAGCAGATGCAATGGAGATGGTGAAAAAATGTGACAGGTGCCAAATGTTTGGCAAACTGATTCACCGTCCGGCTACTGACCTCACTACCATTCATAGCCCACTACCGTTTGCTAAGTGGGGCATGGATATTCTGGGTCCCTATACGCCTGCTATTGGCGAAAGGAGGTACATACTTGTTGCAGTCGACTACTTCACTAAATGGGTGGAGGCGGAGGCTGTAAAGGGAATCAAGACGAAGGATGTAATTTCATTCATCTGGAAAAATGTCGGCATTAGACTTTAATAAAATCATCTCAGACGGTCTCAAGAAAAAGATTGAACGAGCAGGCGGCCTATGGGCGGATGAATTACCACATGTTCTCTAGGCCATTAGGACGACTAAAAAGGGGCGACTGGAGAAACTCCATTCCTCCTAACTTATGGTGCGGAAGCTGTTCTTCCAATTGACCACTACGAGCCGACTCTTCGAGTAATGCTATATGACGAAGAGGCAAACTGGGAAGCCATGCGCCTGGCATTAGACTCACTCCTAGAAAGGAGGGGCAATGCTGTCTTGCGCCATGAAATTTACCGCCTGAGAATGACTAGATCATACAACAAAAAAGTACACAGGCGTCCACTCAAAGTGGGGGACTTTGTACTTAGAAAAATGGAAGCAGTTGGTAGGGCTAATGAGTCTGGCAAATTAACTCCCAACTGGGAAGGACCCTACCGAATCTATGAAGAGGTTAGGGACGGTACCTACCGTCTGGAAACACTAGACGGCCAACCGTTGCCTCGAACCTGGAATGTAGATAATCTTAAGAAATATTTCTTTTGAATGATGTAAATAGTCGAGGGCTACTTAATAAAAGTTTGATGTTTCATTCAATCTTGTACTAAGAGGGGCATGCCTACTGACAAACAGTCGGCTACTCTCCATGTTTAATTTTTATTCTTACCTAAGAGGGGCACGCCGCTTGTTCCACACAACCGGCTACTCTCCCATAACACAGTTCACCAAGAACTATCAAAGGCTCATGGCTAAAATAATCAGACCAGGCGCCAAGCCAACTGATCCAAATATAAGTTCAATTCGACCTGTCCCAACATTATAGCAGGCGCCCGACGGCATCCATCCGGATGAAATTCGTCGCAGAGAACAGCTCCCTTTTGGGTGGAACATTGTTCTATAAAATCATTACACGGCACCTATACGACTGTCTAACCAAGACAACCACGTAGCCGTTTCCCGGACAAGGATACCTCTCACTTAACTGACTAATCAGGTCAAACAAGTGTTCGCAGTAACCATCCGTGTCAACCAACCGACTGAACTACTTGGGATAAGAACAGTCGGTACCTCTTGAGTTAATAGCCAACAAACATTGGCAAATCAAAAGGTTCAGCCGGCCTCCGCCGCCTGGTACCTTTACTACTCAAGCAGGAGTGACGGCGATTGAGTAACACCAAAGTCAACTCATAGGCACTCCCTCAAACTTGGTATGGAACCTAAAAGGTTTGAGTAGACCGCCTGTTTTTTGGCAAACAGGGGCACTCAAACCCCTATTCCTACTAGGTAACCACTCCTTGGGTTAATAGCCAACAAACATTGGCGAATCAAGGGGATCAGCCGGCCTCCGCAGCCTGGTACCTCTACTACTCAAGCTAGAGTGTGAAGGAGACTGAGTAACTCCCATGTTAACTCATAGTTACTCTCTCAAACTTAGTATGGAGCCTAAAAGGTATGAGTCGCCTGCCTGTTTTTAGCAAACAGGGGTTCTCAACCACTACTCATGCTAGGTTAACAACCTTTGAGTTAATAGCCAAGAAAAACTTGGCGAATCAAGGAAACTATCCGGCCCCCGCCACCTGGTTTCCCTACCACTCAAACAAACAAGGCAGGTAGGAAACCACCTTCCTACTTGGTTGAAGGGGATCTAGTCTTTAAAGTGGCTGACTGATCGCTTAGCCTGGAAACAGACAACCAGTCGTCCAGGGGCATAGGTGGCGTGACTAAGTACCTCGTACCTGTCCACAACTATCGGCCATGTAAAACAGTCGGTATAGTATGCAATTGGATATCAGAGTTTCGATACTTAGCAAAGTTGAAACAAATTCTAAACGAAACAAATTCGAAACATTTTGGCAAACTGAGTTATATTAACAGCCGGCCAGAAGGACCGGCATAAATATTCATACCCGCGGCCCCTTGGCCGGGTAAACGGAAACAAACGGCACGCAGGCCGTAAAAAGAAGACATAAAGCTTAAGAAGGGGGCAGATCTTCAATACTAGCAGCTGCCGCCTGGTCAGCGCTCTTTTTGCAGGACTCGGCGTCAGCTGCATCCTTCTTCGATGCATCCACCCCAAGTGGCACAAGCGCCACTACCGGCTCCTCCTCCTCCTCCAACGCGTCGTCCTCAGCAGCCGCCAGGATCTCTTGATTATATCTATCAGAATAGTGGTGGTACATTTTTTCCCATGAGGAAAAGTCGGCATTGGGGAAGAGGCGGCCCCATGTCATGCGCTGGATCTGAGCAGAGTCTTCCATCATCTCTCGGACCAGCTCCTTCTTTTCTTGCTCGGCCTTTGCCGAGAGCTCCTGAGTAAGACTCTTCTCCTGGGTCACCAGGCGTTCCTTAACGTGTGCCAAGGATTTCTCCAAGGTGTCGTATGAGGAAATTTTTTGGCGAAGAGGTCTCAGCACGGTCTTGAGATTGTTGATGGTCGCCTCCAGCTCATTATTTTTCTTCTGGGCCGCCTCTAACTGAGCCCGGATAGCAGAAGTAGCCTGCACCTGATAATAAAGAATATCAATTGTCAAAACCTCATTTTAGGCAATTTGAAACATTGCCTTATCACAGTCAGAGGCGGCCATAGCTTTTGCAGCCTTTACCTCTTTGTTCTTCCTGTCAAGCGGCTTGCGAAGGCCGTTCACTCGAAGCAGGGCCTAAGTAAAAGGGAACAGGCGTCAGTTTTCAAACAAAAAACAGGCGTCCTGGAATTTAAATAACCAAAATTATGTTAAGTATACCTCAGCAAGGACCCCTGCTATCCCGTCTAGGTCAAGGGTGCCGACACCCCTGACCGCCTCCCTCTCAGCCGGAGGGACGGCTTTGATCATAGACTTGGCCACCTCGACCAAGTCTGGCTCCTGAGGGCCGGATGCATCAAGCATAAACAAACGGGTTAGACCTAGTAAAGAAGGGAGCAAGTCTAAACTCACAAGGACATCTTCATACTTCTAGGCGGCCCGATTGGAGTTTTAGAAGGAGTGACGGCTGTTTCTCAGCCGCCGCATGTTTCCTGGCAGTACCAGGAGAGCTCGTAACAGTCGTCCTCCGGGTTTTGGAGTCCGGCTGTTGGGAAGAAGAGGGTCTTGGAGTGCCCGTCTGAAAAAAAAAAAAAAAACACTCGGTTGAGGGGTTCGGAGCTCACCAAGGGCGCCCCCTTGTTGGGGGAGTCGGTTGAGGATTGTTGCATGATGGAGGCTCGCAACATGGCCGCCGCAGTCTTGGAGGCGGTAATTTTTCTCATGGCGTCCGCTGCAAGAACAAATAGCAAAGTTAATAAAAAGTCATAACAGTAATGCATGGAAAAACAGAGTATTCGACAGGCCGGCTACCTCTTGAGCACCGACTGCTGAGGCCACAGGCGGCCAAAAAGTACTCGTCATAGAGCCATTTGAAGCTCGGGATGCAGTGCAGGGGTACTTGCTCTCGTACCCCTGTAGTAGAGTCGACCCTCGACTCTACTTTAAAGAGTCCTTTATCCAGGATCTCTTTCTTGGCTTTGGGGGGAACAGGCGGTATGCTGCGGCCGCCTGCAAGAAGAGGCGGATTCCTGTTCCACCTATTGAAGCGCTTGTTTAGCTCGGTGTCTGAACTTTCAATGATAAGGAAGGTGCTTCGCCAATCCTTCCACTTGTTTGCTTTACCTTTTGTCATGAGGTAGCCTCTGTGGCTCGTCAATTGATACCAGCCGGTACCGCCTGCCTTAGGGGTCCGGCTGAGGTAGTTCATGTGGGCGAAAGCCTCGAAGTTTGGCTTCACCCCGTGCAGTTCGCAGCCGGCCACATAGCCGAGTACGTTGACCCAGGAGTTTGGGGCTAACTGCCATAACCCCCAACTCATACCCATCCAAGATCCGCTGAACAGCCGGATGTAGTGGGAATCGCAGCCCAGCCCTGATGGCCGCCTCGTAGCAGCCAAAGCAGGCGCTATCATAACTAGTACCAGCCGGCCAGACAACTATATCTTCTGGATCCGGCAAGAAAACTAAAAAGCCGGGGCCCATTGTGTGGTTCGCAATAAAGCTCCCCACTCTCTCTTGCATGGCCGTGATCCGGCCCCGTGGGACAGTGCAGTAGTGAGGGGTATTTTGCTCTCGGTAAGAGGCGGATGGCTCCGTCCAATTGTCCCCCTTCTCAACTGCGTGAGAAAGCCTCGCCTCTTGTAGGCGGTTGTTTTTCTCTTCTGTGTCCAGAGAAGCATGACCAGAAGAACTAGACTCGGATTCGTCCTCGGACGAGTCCGAAGAGGACGACTCCTCCCCTCTCCCAGAGGGGCCCGCCTTCTCTCCTTCAAAAGGAGCAGGAGAGAATGTAGTCTTGTCAACTGTAAAATGGGAAGGGGTCACTTTGACCCCTCCCTCAGAACTGTCGGCTTTCAAGCCGCTTTGGTTCACTTCCACATCTGGCGCCTGGTCAGATGTTTCACTAATCGGCACCCTGTGGGAGGAGCCGTCTAAGTTCGAGATCCTAGCAGTCTTTTTTGTTCTGGCCATCATGTTCTTCATAGACACAAAGACAGTCGGACTTTGTATAAAGGGCAAAGATGGGTCCGGAAAAGGGCAGGCGGCACTCCTAGTCCTAGATTCAGCCGTCCCCGGTGACCGGCTGATCACTAACCTAGGTCGTGTCGTGTGCTTCTGTGGTGAAAAAAAGAATAAAATAAAGAGAAAATTAAGAGTAAGAGAACCGACGGTTACCTGAACGAGTGAAGTTGACGGAGTTCTGGAAATCCTGTGTAGTCGGCTTGTCAGAGCAGGCGGTAGGCAGAAAGAGTCCGAAATGTCAGAGCAAGTTCAGGGGTCCGAATGTTCTCTCTAAAAAGTTCTCAAGTGTGAAAAGGACTGAAGTCAACACACCCTTATATAGGCAAAGTGTGAAGGCGAAGGGTCACTTCCAAAATTCAAAATTTGGGCGGGAGAATCTCTCGGCCTTTCGCCGAGTGACACCTGTAGCAGGCCGTCGCCTGTCACGGTGCGACATCTGTCATAGGTAACACGTGACCAGTCACGTGCCACCTGTGAGGGGCAAATGATTAGGGGATTTTGCTCCCACCAATCGGAATGCGCCACGTGGGCCAATCAGGTCCTACCAAGTGTCCTCCAGTTGGAACTGTCAGGGTTTGCCACGTGGCACACGCCTATTTGTCCACCCTAGACCTATTATGTCATGACACGTGGCATCCTCCATTCCTAATTGAAAAACCGGCCACCTAGGCCCAACTTCCAAGGGAAGCCCAATCAGCCCTAGGTTAACCTAAACCTAGGATTGGCACGTTTCCCAAGGTTATAAATACCTCCATTAATCCTCATTAAGGGGGATTACGCACATTTAACACTCTCACCTAGAGAGACCCAATTACTTTTATTTCCGCATTAATTACTCCTTAATCAAGTACTAACTTGACCGTCGGAGGCGGATCTCCAATCGTCCGGAGCATCCGTTTGTTTTGCAGGTACAGGCGTCCGGTTCCAGTCTCGGAATTGTAACTCTCCCGCAGGATATCAGAAAACCCCGAAACAGTTATGATAATATTTGTCGCAATAGGATCGTATTTGTATATATTTTGTATCCATATCGCATTAGCGCAATTTCTTGGCTGCACTCTAATGCAGCCAAGCTGGCTGCAACAAGCCAAAACGCAGAAGCGTAAGTATGAAACGCAACCATTACTAAAAGCTTCCATATTCTATTTCTGCTTCAAGTTTCCCGCTAGAAGTTTCCTTAATTTTCTCTTTCCTTATTTGGTTTATTTGATTCGATTCTCTTCTCATTCAAATTACACATTTGATTGCAATTTTTTCTCTCCTCTTTTTTTACTCCATTGTTCTTCGCTCTATTGTTCTTCGCTTTTAATCAAGATTTTCTCTCTCCTCCTCTGTTCTTTACTTAACAATGGAGGTGATCGTTATTCCTGACGAAATCATCAATGCAGGTTAGTTTTTGTTGTTTATTATTAATTAGGTTATTGATTAATTGATTTCTGATTTTATATTTTATGAATATGATGATTTTCAATTTATTGATTAAGTGAGTTTGACGACATTGAATTCGATGAATTTTGCTGATTTTTGTGATTTATTTCATGAATTTTGCTGAATTTTGTGATTATTTCAATTTATTATTGATTAATCGAGTTTGACGACATTGAATTCGATGAATTTCAATTATAATTTTTTTCTGCATTTTTATGATTGATTTTTTGATTTTATAATTATTGAATTTTGTTATTTATTTCATGAATTTATTCAAGTTCTATTTAATGATTGTCGTTGATTGAACTATTTCAATTTACAATTGGTATTGATTTCTTGAAAAATTTATTAAATCTTGAATTGATTTTTTCGTTATGATTTTTTTCTTCTTTAATTGAATTTGTTTTTGACTTCGTCGTATGTATATTTAACATTGTATACGTTTATCATTTATATTTTGAATATGTATATGTTTAATCTGAATACTCCATTCCTATACTATGAACATTAATTGTCTACAAGTGCACAATGTACAATCTCCAGACAATGAATTGTTATTTCATTATGTATAGTAATTGTGAACATTATATTCGATTTTATGAACATTTTTTGTACACATTATGAACACTTTGTTATTTTTTTATTATTTCAGAGAATTCAAATGCTGTTGTGTTTAAGGAAGCTGAAGTATCTGAATTAATGTTCAAAGAAGTTGGACGTGAGCAGGAAGCATTTGATTTGTACAATGATTATGCCTTTAAGATGGGTTTTAGTATAAAGAGGAGCAATGTGCGAACAATTTATAACACTAATATATGGCGAAGTAGGAAATATGTATGTTTAAATGCTGGTTTGAAGGATGATTCTAAGAAGGATGTTAGGAGGTATGAGAGGTTGGATTTTCGAACAAATTGTGGTGCGTTTGTTGAGTTCATTATTGAGCGTGGTGTATGGATTGTTGTACAACATTTAATGGATCATAATCACCCTATGATTCCAATTGATAAAAGACATTTGCTTAGGTCTCAAAGAAAAGTGAATAAAAAACTTTTGAAGGTGATTAGTATTATGAAGGCTAGTGGTGTTCGGGTTAGTGATTCTCTTCGTGTTATTAGTAAAGAAGTTGGTGGTTCACCAAATCTTGGGTGTAATAAGAAGGATGTATACAATGCTTTGGATGTTGAAAAGTCAAATAGGCTTGATGGTTAGGATTGTAATCAATTGATCAAGTATTTTGCTCAAAGACAAGCCAAGGAAACAGATTTTTATTATGAATTTGAGGTAGATAAAGCTAACTCTCTTACTTGTGTCTTTTGGAGAGATGGAAGGATGAAAAGAGATTATGAATTTTTTGGGGATTTGATGGTTTTTGATACTACTTATAGAACGAATAAGTACGGCATGATATGTGCCCCATTTATTGGGATGAACCACCATTGTAACAACGTTATGTTTGGCATGGGATTTGTTCTTGATGAAAAAATAGGTAGTTTCATATGGTTGTTTGAATCATTCATGAGATCAATGGGAGGTGGGCGTCATCCAATAACTATAATGACAGATCAAGCACCATCTATTGCTGCTGCTATTCGGGTAGTATTCCCAAGTTCTAGGCATCGATTGTGCACATGGCACCTTGGGGAGAACTCAAAAACAAATATTGGAAAATTTAGAGCTATGAAGGGGTTCACAGACTTGTTTGATTTTCTAACGAAGTATTGTGAAACTGCTGCAGAATTCGAACATTATTGGCCAAGGTACCTTTCATATGAATTCTTATAACACAAAAATGAACTTTGTATATTACCAATTGAATATGTTTTTGGCTATAATTATTTTGTCCACTGTTATTAATTTGTCTTTATGAATATTGTATATTATGTAATGAATATGTATGTTTAATGTATGAACTTACTTATTTTAAACTTAAACATTTTTGCATCTATGAATATATAGGGTTTGTGTGTATTATATGACTTGGGTATAAGTATCACTATTTTACGAGCTTTACTTACTATTTGAACATATTGTTTTATTTTTTGAACTTAGTATTGTAATTTATGAACATATAAAAGTTTGAATCTGTTTTTTGTAATAGGATGATGGATAAGTGCGACTGTCATGATAATGCTTGGTTGAATCATTTGTACTCGATCAAAGAAAGATGGTGTCCAGCTTATTCGAAGGAATATTTTTCTGCAGGACTTTTGAGTTCACAGAGGAGTGAAACTACTAACCGTTCGGTTTCTCATAGGTTGAGGAAAACAGATGGTATGTGTGATTTTTATAAGACTTTTCTTGATGTTGTGGCTGAGTGGAGAAGTAGGGAAAACAAACAAGACTTTCGATTTTTGAGAGGTAATTGACACTTGGCGGTTGCTAATGTAAGTCTTCTTATTCACGCTAGAGAGGTGTATACTATTTTGGTTTATATTGTGTTTGAAGATCAATTTGCTAAAGCCATTTCTTGTTGTCAAGAGAGAAAGTCTGAAAATGATGAGACAATTACTTACTTGGTATGGAGGCCTAACAAGGATATAATTAGGCATGAGGTTATTTTGAACAAATTTACTAGGGTAATCAAATGTACATGTAAGTATTGGAGTGAAATGGGTTTATTGTGTTCACATTCTCTTCGTATTTACAACATCCACTGTGTTCAAAAAATTCGTGAAGAGTACGTACATAGTTAAGAGATGGACTAAAACCGCTATGTGTAGTCATGTGGTTGATGAAGAAACTATAGATGAGAATGTAGTGGCATCTTCTGTTCGGAGGGCTCAAATGACAAGAAAGTTTGTTCAATTGGTGACATCTTGTCAAGATTATGTTGAAGCAAGGGCTAAAATTGAATATACTTTTGATATTCTAAGGGAAAAGGTGGAGAGTGTTAGAGGACCAATACTTTTTGATGATGGAGAAGAGGAGGTTGAAGAGGTTTCTAAAGAAGGTGAGCCTATTTAAAATCCCAAAATAAAAAGAAAAAAGGGTGAGAGAAATGATAGGCCAAAAAGTACGGTTGAAAAAGCTTACAATAAATCCAAGGGGTGGAAGAAAAAGGTTGATAAATATAAAGATGAAGTCAAAGCTACTACTACTGAAAAGTTTTTCCAGGTATATCTGAATATAATATTAATTTATGTGAATATTAGATTTTAATAAATGAATAATGCTAAAATATCGTTTTTAATTGTAGGTTTTGGATGATGATGGTGATCCTATGATTTATTCACACCCAACAGAACCAGGTTCAAATCTTAATGTCCTTCCAAAACAGAAGAATTTTCAACCATCAACAAAGGTAATTTTAATATTTTCAATACTTTATTTATATTTTTTTCCAATTTTTTCAATATATATATATATATATATATATATATATATATATATATATATATAGGGTATTGGTGTCCAATCTGCAACTGAAAAGAGTAATATTGAACTTTACTGTTTTATTTATGAATTTAGTCAAATTGATAATGAACTTATATATTATTTCTATTTTGAAGGGTATTAGCCGTTCACCAGCAAGAGGAAATACTAATAAATAAAAAAATAATGCTCAACCTACATGTGCACCAGCAGGAGGAAACTTTAATAAGTCAACACATGCTTCTCAACCTTCTTCCTCTAATGTAATTTACTATTTGAACTTTTAATAGTTTTTTATAAGTTTTTATATATTAGATTATGAATATAGGTGTTTTTTTTAATTGACAGGGTGTAGATGGTCCACCAAGAACAGAAAAGTCCAATAAGTCTAACTATACTGCTCAATCTTCATGTGTACCACCAAAAAATTCTTCTAATCCTTCTTCATCAAATGTAAGATATTAAGTTTCCTTTTTGAATGTTTGTTGCTAAAAATATAAACTAAATTTGTATTACATCTGAACACCTTTTATGTGATGTAGGTATCAAGTCAATTAGGATCTCAAGCTAAAAAAAAGAAAACATCCTGAAGTTAACTCCAACAGAAGTTTTCAATATGAAAAGAGTAAATGGTATCAGGTAATATGATTTTTTTTTATATTAAATTATGAATATGTGCATTTTATTTATGAACAAAATTTACTTTTTTAATTTTCTTTTTTGTAATTTTTAGTATTTTGATGCCGGTCGCAATGCAAGGAATGAAGGATCTTCTAATGCTTCTACCTCTTCTAATGTGTCTCATTATGATGAAATGTTATCAATGTTTGACAAGACAAGTTAGTCATAGATTTATTCCTTATTTTTCATTGAAATTGTAATAATATACAAATTTTATTACTTTTCAATTTATAAATCTATTTTTTCATTGTTTTTCAATTTTATTATTGTTGTTTATTATTTTTAAAATTAACACTAATACTGAACATCTAGACTTGCTTTTTTGAAGAAAGTTAAATGTAAACAGTTTGCTACAAATTAAACATAAAATTTCAGTCTCAAATTTTAAAAAAAAACATTTGTCTTTCAAACTAATCATTCAAACACACTAAATAAAACCACAATTTCTTCAACACGATTAATTCACAACATCAATCTTCAATTCTTCTTCTTGCAGCCATCTTCACTCTGTATCCTTCTTTATTTGTGGTACTTAGAATAATTTCTGCACAATATTTCAGCCTGAGCTTCCGGATTTGATCAATCTGTTTTTACAAAAGTGAACATATTATTAAAGGTTTTGAACATTTTAAAAAAAAAATGAATATACTCATAATTATGAGTAAGATTGTTAAAATACTTACATCATTAGCCACCAAGTCACAATCCCACTCCACCAAATTTTCTGTGGTGTATGTCTCCATATGTTCCATTAAGTAAATAGCACAATTGTCATGATCCAAATTGCTTCTCCATTTCATCTTAATCAGATTTGTTTTGAAGCTCTTTACTTTATTGAAATCGGCTTCTTTGTAATCTTCAATTTTTAGAAAGTGAGCAAAAGCTTCAAGCTGAAATATGAAATTAAACAAACTGAAATGTTGAATAATGGACAAACAAAATTGATCACATAACAGAAAAAATTGAACAAAGGAAATTTAGTAATTTACCATTTTTTCTGGATTGTCTTCATATTTTGTACTTGCTTTTACATTCATTGGTAGCTTTCTGTTGTCGATTAAGTCAATCGTGCCATTGTACATGTTGATGCACATTAAGTAGAAATGCTTATATGCAGCTACAGGAAAAAAGAATTGCTTAAAGTCTTTGGTTCTTTGAATGCTACTGTTTGTTATTTCATAGTGCAATCTTTGTGCAAACTTTTCAAATCTCTGTTCTTTTGTAGTGTTTGGAGTTGCACCTTTGTCTGTGCATACTATCAGCTGCATATCAAATACAAATAAATGAACATGTTATGTTATAATAATGAACATTTTTTTACCAAAATTGAACATTAAGACAATGATAAATAATATGAATTGTAAATTAAAGCAGATATCTTCTTACATATGGCATTGTGGAGAAGTAAAGGCAATGTTTTTTGCCCTTGATGTTGAGAATATGTGCCCAGGCATCAATAACGGCGGTGTCGACTTCTGAATCAGTTCCAAGTGTCTTCATTTCACCTCTGTTGACACTGTTTTCTCCATCATGGTACAAAAGCTCACTACCAAAACAAACAAAAAAAAATTTAAAACTTATGAAAGAATGAACAATACTTATTAGTTTTTGAATAATACAGTATCAAGTTATGAACAATGAAATTCACAGATAAAACTTACTCATTAGGACCTTCACTGAATGCATAGTCAGAAATGGTTGCATTCATTGCGTTGACATCCTTGAACAAATCTTTGTATTTTATCATGAAAGGGGATTTAAGAGAAGGAGGCAGTCTTTTAATTTCTCTCCTTGGTCTTTTCTTTGCCTCTACATCCTTTGTTCTAATTGAAAAAACATGATATTTTTTTAAGGATATATGAAGATTTAAAGTATATATATGAACAACAATATTGAGATTATGAACTTTAAAAACTTTTCAGAAATGAACAGTGATTATACCTTTCTTGTTTATCTGTTGCACTCTTTTCTGCCTCAATTTGCAATTTTGGCTCAGTGTTCTTCTCTCTGATTTATTAACAATTAAAGTATATATTTGAATAAAAAGGGACAGATTATGAACGTCAAATTTTCTTTTACCGTTGTTCAGTTCCTGGATTTTTTTGTTCCTCACTTGGTGCTGCTTCTTTATATCTGAGAACAATACATTATGCATTTAAAAATGAAAATTAATATAAATAAACTGAACAAGTATAGAAAACTTAACCATAAATTTTATATATTTCATCATAATCACATAAGTTTTCCCAGAATATTTACAATACAAAAGTACTTCATTCTAATACTTGTTCATTTCAATTACATTTTGTCCAAAATAACTCACAGTACTTGATCTTAGTACTTGATCCAAAAATTTCAGAGTACTTCATCCAGTACTTGACCAAAAAAATTCATCTTCATACTACATCCTAGCACTTCATCTATTATATGTCCTACAGAAAAACTAATGTCCAGTTTAGAGTTACTTTACCCTTCATTAAACGGGAAGTTTCTTGACTGTGGCTGGTCAAAAATATCTGTCAGAGTTGTATCAGGGTTGTTCAACATATCTCCAAATTCTGATGGATCAAATATCGGAATCTCTTCTGTTTCAAGTGCTGACATTCCTAATCCGAGATTCAAGTTGATTTTTGATCCACTTGCAACCACAGCTTCTTGGGGGCTTGGGGAAGGACTTTCATTAATCCTCAATTCGAAAGGATTGCTCGGGTCAAATGTAGCTTTCCCTTTTTCCTTAGCTGCTGCTTTCTTTTCTGCTTCATCCAATGCATGCAAAAAGGACTCTGACCCAAACACTTCGTCATCTTGACTCAAGATTGAAGGTTCCTTTAACTTCTTTTCAATGAACTCTCCCATTGTTTTGAAAAGGAGATTGTTCGGGAAAAGTTCCTTGGCACGGTTGAGTTTTGCTGCCATCTTTGACAAATATCCACCTAGAGTTTTTGCCAGATCAATTAACTCTTCCATGAATTGGTCCTACAAAATTAACATAACATATAGAGGATATGGACATTCAGTATCCAATTATAAACATCAATAGCAAAAAAATGAACATAATAATTTTTTAATATAAATATAGAACTAAATACTTTGAATCGAAAAACAAAATTGTGAATTTGGAGATGAACATAAAAGTAAACAAACCGTATCTGTTTTTTCTGGTACATCTATAACAGCCTTTTTGATTTGGATTCTTGGTAACACTGTTCCTAATCCATAATCCTTCTTCTCCAACTTCATTCTTTCAATCACCATGTCCTTGTTCCAAACAAAAATCAGTGGTGGAGTTCTTGGTGTTACAATACCCTTTCTTTGCAATCGATCAAAGTAAGTCAACTGAGCAAACATAGAATAATTCATATAAAAATATGAACAATCAAGTATATAAAATGAATATTTTAAATAAACTAAAGTAACAAATGTTTCACTGTTATTATATTCTGAATAACTAAATTAAATATATGAATAAACATAATGAATAAATGAATTATAGAAATACCATTAAGAAAGGCAATGGACCCTTATAGAACCCTTTCTTGTTGCTTTTCCAATCAGAAGTAGTATCCATCAAGCTTCTAAGTACATACTTGCACCAATTGTACTCCTTGATTTCATTACAATCTTTGAATGAATATAGGAACTTGTAATGACAGGTGATGCTCTGGCTGCTTTTCATTAAACAGTTTACAGCAAGTACAATGAAATCAATGATGAAAAATTTCATTTGCTTCACCCGAGTTTTGTTGAATAGTAGGTGATTTTTCAGCTTTCTTCATCCTCTTTTTCTTGTCATTCTCTTTTTCTTGTTCTTCAGGTGCATACTTTCCCAAAATCAAGTGAGTTTTTGGGCTTCCAAATGTGATGTTGTATGCTTTTCTCCACCTTCATATTTTATTTTAAAAAATAAGTAAAAATTTCAGAATAATGAATATACTTAAATTAATAATGAACATCAGTGAATTTATATTGAATATTAATAAATTAAACATATTTTAAACTTGTTAATAGACTTTCTTGCTCTTCCTCCTCATCAGATTCAGCAATTTCTTCAACTTCTGTCACAACTTTTTCTCCTCTTGGTATTCCATATACCAATTCTACATCATCTTCACAAATCTCAATAGATTTGTTGAAAGGCAAAAACAGTGTGCAACTATTTTCTTCAAAGTTCTTCACCAACCAAGCACAAAATTTTTGGTCATTTTGTGGCAAGTTAACATCAAGTATAGCTCCAAACCCCATTTGAACAACAAGTTCTTTTTGAGCTGGACTTAAATGTTTCACAAAAGTCATGAATTTGAAGTGTCCAACTCTAACACCTAATATGTCTTTTTCATCATCCAATATGTTCTCATCATCATCATCTAAATTCACCACTTCAATTTCATCTTTATCAGTTTCTGGTTCTCTCTTTCTTTTTTTTTATAGGTTTTTTCTTTTCCTCAACTTTTTCCTCCTTCAACATCTTCAACTCTTTTTTCAATTCCTTCAACTCATTTTCCTTTAACTTCTTATCCTTCAACTCCTTTTTCTTAAGAATTGCTTTTGATTTTTTTGAACTTTGTCCTTCATCTTTTTGTCCCTTCATCTTTTTCTGTGTTAAGTCCTTCTCTTTCAAATTTTTTTGTTCCTGTTTCTTACCAGGAGATTTCTTAATACCTTGATCAACAATTCTTTTTTCCTTTTCCTTTTTTGCACTTTCTCCTGATTTTTTTTACAGCAATATGTTTCCTTTTCATTTTAGTTCTACAAAAAAAAAAATGAATAAATTCATTATACAAAATGAACATAAAAAACCATTTAGTGAATATAGACCAGAATTGAAGGTTTTCTTACTTAGCATCAACCATTGAAAGAGATTCATGTTCAGAAGCTATAGCAAGTTGTACAAGTCGATTTTGAGGCATATCTCTGTAGATATAAGAATGAATATCAAAACAAATAAAATGAATAAACATTATATTAATCTGAACATTGTCTAATAATATTTTTTCTTACTCTGCTTCTTTTTCAGTAGGTTTTTTAGAAGAATTTTCTTGTTGTTCATAACCTTGATTATCACCTTCTTCAGAAAAAGTGTCATTCAGTTCTGATGGTATTGGTCTATGTTCAGAAACAGTTCGCTTCAGTTCTGATGGTTTTGGTTGATCAGAAGGTACATTTTCATTGCTGTGTTCAATTCTAAACTAAGGTTAAAATATGCACAACAAAAGAAACACAATGAATTTATAAATTAAGATTGCACAAGTTTAAGGAAATACATAACTAAGTTGGAAGTGCAAATTTAATATTCTATTATGAAAACTGAACAACATCCATTAAAAACTGAATATCAAATAAACATAAATGAAGTTTATCCAATATTAAATAAAATGCGTACACTTGTTTCCTAGTTTCAACAGAAGGTTGATCAACACTAGGCTGTCCAGCATCATTTTCTCTGTATATAAATTAGAATACAAAATTACTAAATCCATATCATAAAATCGAAAAAAAACTATGTAAAAACTAACAACAAGTGAACAATAATGAATATTAACAAAAATTAAGTATATTACATACCCTTTTTCATTAAGGGGGTCCGAAATTTCTACAGTTTTAGTGTTACAAGTTCCAAAAGTTTGTTGCTCAGAAATTTCTTTTGTTTGTTCAGAAGGATTTGAACGTCGTTCATTTTCTCTGTCATAAATTGAAATGTACAATAATCATATTTTTATTGCATATAGTGAATACAAGAATAATTATAATGAACTTAAGTACAATAAACATGAACTTAACAAGTGAATATAAGAATAATGAAAATGAACTTAAGTACAATAAACATGAACTTAGCAAGTGGATATAAGAATAATGAAAATGAACTTAAGTACAATAAACATGAACTTAACAAGTGAATATAAGAATAATGAAAATGTACTTAATTACAATAAACATGAACTTAACAAAGCGAACATACTTGTCATTTGTACTTTTTTCATCCTCAGTTTGAACTTCTCTTTCCAAGTCCTTTAAAATTTTTGGATCAACAATTGGACTTTTTACTTCTTCCTTCTTTTTCTTTCCAAATAATTGAGAAAGAGTTATGTTTTAGATATTTAGGGTTTTTAGTGCAAAATCAAAATTCATATAACATAAAAATAACAATGAATAACAACAAATTTATGATTCTTACGCATAATCTTCATCATCTGAACTAGTTGTATCTTCTTTGGGTTTTCTACATAATAAAAAAACGAACAAATACTTCATAATTTTCAACAAAAATAATAAAAATTAACTTTTAAATGTAAACTCTATAAAATATGAACAATATTCACAGAATTGGAGAGGAAAACGAAAGAAATTCAACATAAATTATGCTAATTTTGAAGTTACCCTTTTTTCGGAGATGGTAGAAGCTTGCTTGCCATGGAGAGAGAGAAATCAAGAGAAAGGAGAGAGAAAGTTAGAGAATGGAGAGAGAAAATAATTTTAAGTGAGGAAGTAAATGGTTAGAAGTTGGAATTAATGGCGGTTTGAATAGGATGGTTTTTTTTTTTCGAAACATGGCGTGGGCTGTATGTTTGATGGGTTGAAGCTGCTGTTTGGTTTGGGCCGCGAGTATTGGGCCGCGTGTTGTTGCAGCTATCTTGGCTGCACTAGAGTGCAGCCAAGACCGATTATCGTATTAGGAGTGCGGCTTGTCCCTGAGGCAGGGCATCAGGTGTCGTCGCCCCAGGCCCAAGGAAAGGAGGCCCAAGTTATTTACTACTTTAGATTTAAAAGAATTTTTTTTTTTTAAAAAAAAAAAAAAACAAAATATCCTTATATTATACTACACGACTATATGCAACTTTTCATATCATATCATATTCATATTCCCAACTTTCAACTTTCAAGCATAATTATTCTGCTATATTATTTCCTAATTAATTCCAAAAAAAAAAATCTTAATTGCCATGGTCTTATTCTCTTATCAATTGAAATCTATTGTTATCTTCTTCACATTAATTTATTTTCAAATTTCCAACTTTATTAATCACCTAAAACAACTCTAATTCAAATGATCGTCTTCTTCTTTTTCTTTGATTTCAATGGGATTAGGTTCACAATATTTACCTAACAAATAGTACTACATCCAATTCTTCTTCTACATATAAACAAATTTTTTTCAATCTTCTGATTTATAATCCTTGATCCATTTTTTTTTTAAATTTCTTTTCTAATTTTTTTGTCTTGTGTATATAATGTAAAGATTTCATATGTTCTTTTGTGTGAATTATCATATTTTGGTCTTTAGAAAAAAAAAATCATATTTTAGTTGGTTTCAAAAAAAAAATTATCATATTTTATTTCATTGGTGGCTAAATTATCATAAAAAATTAAATATTATTTTATATATTTTTTACTTTACAAGATAATTAGGGCCCAATTTCACATTCCGCCCATAGGCCACCAAAAAAATAGGAACATGCCTAGATACATCACAACCAAACAATATAAAAAGAAAGATAAAAAAATTATTTACACCCAACAAAACACCCACTAAAAAGTCAAATATCATTTGAGAAAAATAAAGCAAGTACGAAAATAATCATTAAGAGTGGATAATAATCATAATATGATCTAACTTCACCAAATAAGAAAAAGTAGTGCACACTAATTTGAATTCATATTTTAACTTTCAATCAAATCAAAACCTCTTTGACAATAAATCATTATTTGATCTACTCTTGTAATAAAATGATTTATTAATCCTAAATAAAGATAATATTGTTGTGAAATATTGTGTGGATATCCATTATATTCCTTGTATCATTTCATAATATTCTAGATAGATCAAGGGTTTATATTTTTATCCAAGAAAATCCTAATTATATTGTATATATATATATATACCCCATCATATGGAATAGAAATATACGGATCAATTCTATCTTAATTTCTCTCATATTGTTGAGCTCATTAGAAAATCTACATGTGAGTGGTGTATTGTCCCACATTAGTTGAGTGTATAAGTGAGAGTTTGTATTGGGATGTGTATACGATATTGAAGAAACAAGAAAGTTGTGTCCCACTCTAGAAGGCTAAGGGCTACTACCCTCATTGGTATTTGGTTTTGAGGTGGAACCTCCTTGGTTGTATGAAGTGGACAGCTGTGATGGGTGTGACCCAAGCCCGTTTATCATGGTATTTGAGGCAGGTTACAAATTCTTAGATGGACCACTACTAAACACATACTTTTCTGAATTAAATGCAGCTTCACATTCTTCTCCTCTTTTCATTTCTTTTTTTTTTCTCCCTTCTTCACAAGATCTGTATTTCCCTTTTTAATCTGATTCTTTTTTTATTTCTTTCTCGATAATAATTCTTTATAATTTATTATTTTTGAGATCTCTCCTCTGAACTCAATGTGATCAATATTAATCTATTTTTTATTTTTGAGATGAATTTGTGGATTTAATCCTTGTTTTAATATTAATTGAATTTCTTAAAGCTAATCCAATCGTTTTCAATCCATTATGATCGATTGATATATATATTTTTTTTATTGTTTATTGATTTGAAAAAAAAAATCTGTATGATTGCAAATTTTGAACATTTTTGTAAAAAAAAATCAGAACTGAACATCGAAAATTTTGAACATTTAGTAAAAAAATATCTGAACAATCGCAATGTACCATGCCTATGCTTTTAAACATTTAGTAAAAATATCTAAACAATCGCAATGTATCATGCCTATACTTTTAAACATTGAGTAAAAAAATCAGAACGATTGCAAATTTGATCATTTAGTATAAAAAATCCGAATTGACATTGAAAATTTTGAACATTTAGTAAAAATATCTGAAAAATCGCAATGTACCATGCCTATACTTTTGAACATTTAGTAAAATTAACAATAATTACCCTAAGACTAGTAACTTGTATTTAGCGGAACTAGGGGTCGATCCCACGAAAAATGTGCTTGCAAATAACTAAGAATAAGATCCAAGACACTTAACAAAGATTCAAAACAGTAAAAGAACGATTGGGGGGTGTTTAACGTTTTTGGGACCGCCTCTAACGGTCGCAAAAATAGCAAAAACGGTCGCTAAACATAAATGCGACCGTCAACGGTCGTAATGCGGTAGTCGTTATTTACATGGTCGAAAAAAAAATTTATTGCGACCGTTTAGCGGTCGCAGATTTTTTGCGACCGTTTTTATTAATTTCAACGACTAGTTAGACAACTGTCGCAAATTTACAAATTGCGACCGGTTATAAAAGCAGTCGCAAATCTGGATTTAGCGACGGTCCTAGGCGGTCACAAAAAATAAAAAAAAAAAACAAAAAAAAAGAAAAAAAACGCAGTCACTTCCTGAACTTCGCAGCCAACCCTACCACCACTTCCCACCCAAACCCTCTTTACCCACCACCACTGGCCACCCTAAAACACCACCACCCAGCCTCAACCACCTTTACCCACAACCACCCATATTCAACCCAAAAATTGTATAAATTTATCAAAAAAATTCAACCCAAAAAAAAACCCATAAAATCTCGAACAAAATTACACAAATCAAACCGAAAATGTAACAGAAATTAAATCAAAATTCGAACAAAATATAACCCACAAAAACTAATTAAAATTTTTAGAAAAATAAAACAAAATCAAACCCACAAAAACTAACAAAAATCGAATAAAATCAAACCCACAAAAATTAACAAAAAAAAATTAAACCCAGCAAAATTGAAACCCACAACGAACAAAAATCACAAAAAATTTCGAACAAAATTCGAAAAACAAATCAACAAAATTCGATAAAAACTTTGAACCAAAATTCAAACAAAAATTCGAACAAAAACTGAAATAAAACAACAAAAATCAAGAATAAAACAAAATGTTTTTAAAAAAATCAGAAAATCAACATACCTTTCCTAATATTTCTTCCTCATGGGAATATATGGTCAAATTCGATCTGGAGTTTTCATGGTCGAATTTGACCATGAAAACCGAAATTCTTGAAAAGGATGGTGGCGGCGCGTCTCGTTCATTCGTTGCTTGCTTGTGACGGTGGGGCTTGATCTGATGTGATGGCTTAATGAAGAAAGGAGATGAAGAGAAAGAAAGAGGAGATGAGAAAGAAAGAAAGAGGATGAAGAGAAAGGAGGGCGTCAGAAGGGAGAAGGAAGGAGGGCGTGAGAAGGGAGTAGGAAGGAGAAGATAGAGAAAATGAGCAGAGAGAAAATGATGAGAAGAAACGACTGCTACAACAAAAATTAGGGTTAGGGTGGGTTGCGCAGCACTTTTATACTCCATTTTATTAAAAAAATCATTATTTTACTACGACCGCTCTTAGCGGTCGCAATTGGTCGCAAATTGCGACCGTTTCTATAACGGTCGTAATGGTTGCAATTTGCAACCGATTTTGGCGGTCGCAAATGGTTGCAAATTGCGACCGTTTCTATAAGGGTCGTAAATGTCGCAATTTGCAACCGTTTTTGACAGTCGCAATAGAATTGTTTTAATTTAGAATTATTTTTAACATGTATATTACTTTAAACAAATTTTTAAATACTTTTGCGACCGTTAAATAGCCTAAAACGGTCGCAAATCTGCGACCGCCTTAAAAACGGTCGCAAATCTGCAACCGCCTTAAACACGGTCGCAAATATTATATTTTGCGACCGTTTTAATGACGGTCGTAAAAAAACGGTCGTAATTTGACCGAATTTTAGTAGTGACAACTAACAACTTGAAACTTAAACTAATAAGAACAAGAACAAATAAGGAACTTGAGATACTCAGTAACTATGTATAGAAATCCACCATGCAAATGTATAATCACGGACTTATTACTTAACCCTTTAGAATAGCCTGACTTATGGAACAAGTTCCTCTGTTTTCCCTTATTAATGGTTAGATCCCGTACGACTTTCACTAACCCTAACCAACAGATAACCCCTATACTACGAGCAAGGAATTTAACTTGATGATAGCGTTGAGAACTAGGAAAACATTAAGCCCAGACAACCATGACATTATTGGAACACGGTTTCATCTAGATCAAGAATTACTTTTCAATTAATAGAGTGGAACGTCCTCCTCTACAATTGTTTGCTACTCGATTAATGTTCTTAAGCAATTATGGACTTAGCAGTATTAATTAGCGAAAGAAATCAGACCCAAACAAATAGTTGTACACCTACTTATAAGAAATCATCATTCGTATGAACAAAACAATAATTCAAGAATGCTCCAAAGCATTAATCATTAAAATCAACAATACTCGTCTCAAATACTTAATACATGGCTTCAAACTAATAGTTACTGAGCATAAAAAGCTAAGGACTCATAATACAAAGATAAGAAAAGAAAACGAAACAATTTCAAGTCCCTCAGATTCGAATCTGAGTTCCTCTCAGGCAGCTCCGAATTACTCCGCTGCAATGTATCACAATAGTGACCAACGACTCCAAACCCTAGAAGGGTTTTGGAGTGAAGCCTCCCTTCTCTCTCGTCTCTTCTTCAGTGTCTAGCTCTACCTCCTCTATAATTCCGTGGCTTTAAATAGGCTAAGAGATTATTGGGAATCTTTCAAAGATAAGGAAAGTAATAAGATAAGATTGTGAATATATATCTTTTTCCATATCTTAACCAATTGATAAGATCTTCTCTTTAATCAAATATATCTTTTCCAACTGCTGTGCATCTTGTAAATTATTCCCCAAGACTTCCCAAATTCGTGGATTTAATGAACCTAGACGAACAAAACGTGCTCAGCAAGCTGTTTTCATCTCCGTTAGTTTCTCAAGTTCCTCGGCTGGAACTTCCAGTTGCACTCCGCATTGATACCTTCATTTGGTTGATCTTTTTACCTTCTAAAACCACTCAATAACCTATAAAAACACACAAATGAGAAATAAGCCACAAAATATCAGAAACCTAAATAAAAACACTAAAATGCTAAAGGAACTTATCCAAAATCTAAGGAACATATATATAAAATAGTGTCAGAAATGACACTCATCAAATTCCCCCACACTTAGATCTTTGATCGTCCTCGAGCAAAGCACTCACACAGAAAATGAATCTATATACCACCAAACCTCTCTTACTTGACATGGACTCATAAGTACCCACAATAATTTAAAACGGTACTTTGTTAGATTAGCAAGCTTTATACAACAAACACAAAGTTACTTGTTAGATTAGCAAGCTATGCATACAACTTCCTCCCATACTCTAGCAATTTCAAAATCATAACACAATTAAATCATAAGCAATCTAGGTGCTCTAGTGCAAGTGTATTGGCCCATAGAATCAGATTAGTCAAGTTGGACCATTATTGTCTTTCAGTTGATTCCTTGGTGCTTTCTCGTACAAGAGGTACTTACCTAAGTACATGGATCGTTCCTTTCATATGTCATTGCACTTGCCACTCATTGATCTCAAAGGAGTACTCGATACTTTGCTTTTTGCCAATGCTTTTGAGGCTTTTTAATTTGATGTTCCTTAGTTCCTTTATCAATCTCAGGAACTGATAAAATTTCTCTCTTTTTTTTCATTTTTTTTTATAATGGTTCAATTTCCTCACGTTTGGGATTACTAATCCACTTTTCAATTTTTTAATTTTTGAACCATTTTCCCTCGTTTCTTTAAGAAATTCAAGTAATTCTCCAGTAACCAAGAGCAGTGAAAAGTCACCATAGAAAACACCAAGTATTAATTATGTGGATTAAATAAGCAAAGGTTCTTCCCAACATCACCACATATTAAGCCAACAAAGTAGTGTTCCAAATTGCTTACAAGTCAAATTTCAAAAACACTTTATTTATCATAATTGCTAGAGACAGAAATCTTTTGTGCATAACTTCAAAAATGTCAATTTTTAATAAAAACTATTAGATTAGAATTAATTAGATTAGAATTTACTGTCTTTCCCAAGAGTTAGTCTTTCCAAGAAGTTTATAAGTGGTAACCTAATAATACATATGCTCTCATCTTGTTCCTCTCCCCCACACTTAAACTCTACACTGTCCTCAATGTAGGAACTTGACATGCGATAAAGAAACAAAAATAAGAAAGCATGATTTATTAAACGACTAAAAAGCAATAAAAAGATAGGGAAAAGAAACATCCTTGGGTTGCCTCCCAAGCAGCGCCCTTATTTTAAGTCATAGGCTTGACCATCCAGCAAGTTCTAATCAAACTCCAGCACTTTGATAAGCAGCTTCAGCTAAGGCCATCTCCGTAGATGTAAGTGGCCAGTGGAACTTTAGATTACAAATCTGAAATATTTTCATTTTCACACGAGGTATGTAATCCACATCATATATAGCATGCAACTTCTCATTCCATTCAGTTTTATCATAAAAAGGTTCCATGCTAATCCACTCATCCTTTGTTTCACAAAAAGAAGAGTACGGAACACACGAAAAAACATTAGACTCAACTAAAGGAACAACATGCTTATATGAAAAACTTAACTCTATCGTACATGGAATCATAGGTAAAAAAGAAAATTGAATAATAGGCACAAAAACTTCATCCTCAAATAAATTAAATGACTTGCCATCTGTAGACACCTAAAAATGTCTCCCCAAAACCAAACCCGATGATAAACACCTTTCACCACCGTTATTGGTCGGATTGAGTAGTTAATCTTTGGAGTGCTTAAATCCATGTTTCTACCCAATACATTTCATAAACCAATCCATTTCCTAGTTCATTTCCCTAAACCATAACTTACTTTCCACTTTCCATATCCACATTACAAAACCGAGCTGAATAATTTTGATCCAATTATTATTTAGTTGTATAGGCCTTTCAATAATATTTCCAACCATATGTCATAATCCCAATTCCGAGCTATAACGAAAAAGATATGAGCAAAACACTAAACTCGGCCCAAAACCAACACCCTTCTACTAAAACGGCCATATCATAAAATATACAAATTTTTTTGACCTGATTCCAAATTGGGTTGGAAATTAGACTTGATAAGCTTTCCAATGATATATTATATGACTTATTCCGAGTTACAGATCAAAGGTTATGATGATTTTAAAAACGGGTAAAAACCTGGAATCACCGTGCACAGTGCAAAAGCACCGTGTCACGGGAGTTTGCCCCGTCTGACGGTGGGATTCTCCGTGACACGGTGCCCGTGCTGTGACACGGGGCCATTCCGTGTCTTTTCCGCGTAAATCCATCACGCGTTTTATCCCCCCGTACCCTAATTATTTCCCGCGTCACACTGTAGTCCACCGTGTCACGAGATTTTTCCCCGTCTGACGGTGGGATTTCCTGTGACACGGTGCCTTCTACCGTGTCGCGGTAGCCTTTTTTAGGGTTTTTATCTTTTTAGGGTTCCGTGTGTTCCCTCTGCTCATTTTCCCTATAAATGGGACCCCCTTTCTGCAGTTCGGGGCATCAAATCCTTCTCTCTTCCTCTCTTTTCCACCAAAAACCATTCTATTCTCTGTCTCTCATATTCTAAGCCTTAAATTTATATTCCTAATTATATCATTCTTCCCCTAAGCACTTTAAGGAGTCCATACTTAACCCGAGGTTCCGTCCTTAAACCAAGGCGTGAAAGGTACAAATAACTGAGGGTTTGGGCCAAATTAAATCTACATTTATTTAATTTAATCTCCATTTTATTTATATTTTTTTATTGAAGTTACTAACAATTTATTCATGATGTAGCAATTTTAAGGAACGCGCGAAATGTGAGTAATTAATTAATTTAATTACTTATTATTATTTTATATTGCTAATATCATGATTATTATTATTATTTGATTTGACTAACTGTGGGGAATAGTTTCAAGCCTTTAAAATCCCACTAGCTTGAACCCCACTGTGATCATACACTAAAGTACAGTGGCGTCCAAAAGGGAAGAAGATAGAGCAAAAGAGTCGCCAACAAGTTTTTAAGGAACTTGTAAACCGTTCACGAGGTGAAGGTTACACCCCTTAACGATCCAAGAGATCGTCAACTCCATAAGGTCATGAACCAAATAAGGGTTCGGGGATGAAGGTACAAATCCAACCTAAAAGAGATTGAACCTGCCCTAATAATAGGCCTCTACTTTATTCTGATCGTATTCATGTGCGCTTTCTGATCAACATGCAATCAATAGGATTAACCCTAAACCTGTTTAATCTATGTTGGTTGAATTTAATGCACAAATAAATCTATCATTGGCGATCACTTGAATTATAATCACAATTAACCCTAACAAGATTATTAATTATCTTATTAAGCGCGATTACAAGTACCAATTCCCTTTAAACATGCAATAAAGGTGATCAAGCAATAACAATATAAAATAATATGTATCAAGCAACATAATAAATAATCAACATCATTAATAATAATAATATCAATCATAATCATAATCATAATCATGTTAAAGCATAGCAAGATCCTAGGCATGATACTAACAAGATTAATAACAAACCCTAGCATGTCACTAAGCAATAAAAATCAAATCTTTAACCCTAACATGATACTAACATGAATTAATATTAGGAAGAACATAAAAGGCATCATACTTTTAATCATACTTAATATTAAAGTTACCCTAAACATGATACTAGGAATCAAAATAACAATCTAAGCATGATTTCTATATCATAATATCAATTAAACCATTAAAGTACTTACTTGGATGCCTCGTACCTCTTTCTAATAATAAAATACACACGTTAGTAACTTCAAGGAAAATAATAATCAAAACAATTAAATTAAATAATTGAAAGAGAGATTTGGGACCAAACCCTCAAAAATTAAAACCTTTCACGTCTAGGGCGAAGGCAAATTCGAATATGGCTAGGTGTTTCTAGATCTTGCGAATGCCGAATTTTGTATTTGAGAAAAGGCTAGTTTAGAAAAAGAGAGAGAGAGAATAATCAAGAAAATCTTGATGAGAGTTGGTGATTGAAAAAGGGGAGATATGACCTCTATTTATAGGAAAAAAGAGGGTCGAAGAATTAAGAAAAGAATCCAAATTAAAAGAGATTGAACCTGCCCTAATAATAGGCCTCTACTTTATTCTGATCGTATTCATGTGCGCTTTCTGACTAACATACAATCAATATGATTAACCCTAAACCTGTTTAATCTATGTTGGTTGAATATTAATGCACAAATAAACTATTATTGGCGATCACTTGAATTATAATCACAATTAACCTAACAAGATTATTAATTATCTTATTAAGCGTGGTTGCAAGTACCAATTCCCTTTAACATGCAATAAAAGGTGATCAAGCAATAACAAATAAAATAATACATATCAAGCAACATAAATAAATAATCAATATCATGAATAAAATAATCATCATTAAAATAATCACAATCACCATGATAACCATAAATTATAATTATAATCATGTTAAAGCATAATAAATATAGCAAGATCCTAGGCATGATACTAACAAGATTAATAACAAACCCTAGCATGTCACTAACATGAATAAATATTAGGAAGAGAATAAAAGGCATCATAGCAATCATGTTTAATATTAAAAATACCCTAGACATGATACTAGGAATATCATAATAACAATATAGACATGATATCTACATCATAATATCAATAAAATCAATTAAAGTACTTACTTGGATGCCTCGTACCTCTTTCTAATAACAAAATACACACGTTAGTAACTTCAAGGAAAATAATAATCAAAACAATCAAATTAAATAATTGAAATAGAGATTTGGGACCAAACCCTCTGTAAACACCTAAATGTGTCTCCCCAAAACCAAACCCAGTGATGAGTACCTTTCACGTTGAATCATAATCGAATGAAACGAAAGTGTGGAAAGGTCTAGTGTTGAGGAAAGTTTTATTTCTTTTCTTTTCTTTTCTTTTCTTTTCTTTCTGTTTTTGAAAACTTTATTTTAAGAAAACAGCCAATACAGTTTGGTTGGTCCATTATATGGGTCCAATAGTGGTGTAGTTGGATGGGGTTTTCAAAGACCTTTCCAACGATATATTATAAGCCCAATTCCGATGAATATTGAGGAATTTATGGCCAATTTACTAAACTGGGCCCGGTTTGAATTTTAAGTACGGCCCAATGATCTAGGGGAGGGCCTAATATGATTTATCATTCCTAATGTAATTAGGAATGGTTTTGGTCTTCTAGAACATTCTAGAAGGTCTTATCATTCTTAATTCAATTAGGATTATTTAGAGTTTTAATTAGATGAAATAGCATTTTCGACTGAAATTATATTATTTTATCTTCTAGTACGGAAATTTATCAGATTTTCGAAAACGCGTTAAAAGTCGGTTTGGCTTCCAACCCCAGGCCTTGGCGCCTGGAATCAGGATTGGCACCAGACGCCAGCCATTGGCGCTTGGCGCTAGCCACTGGTCCTGGCGCCAATGAACCAGGGCTGGCGCCAAGTTAGTTTTTCGATCTTCAGACTCTGTTTTGATAAATTATCTTTTTTGGATGATTTTCTCTATAAATATCGTATCAAAAACTCCGGTTTAATGGATCAACAATCACTTTATGAATTACCAATAATCAATTCTCTTTATTCTTCAATTCTCTTCATTCATCTTCATCATTCATTCATCAATTTTCAATAACATTAATCTTTTAGCATTCTTTTTTAATACTTTACCTTTTTCACACAAAATTCCGCATTCACAAGATCTAGAAACACCTAACCATATTCGAAGTTGCCTTCGCCCTAGACGTGAAAGGTTTTAATTTCTGAGGGTTTGGTCCCAAATCTCTATTTCAATTATTTAATTTAATTGTTTTAATTATTATTTTCCTTGAAGTTACTAACGTGTGTATTTTGTAATTAGAAAGAGGTACGAGGCATCCAAGTAAGTACTTTATTGGTTTTAATTGATTTCATGATGTAGATATCATGTTTACATTGTTATTTTGATTCCTAGTATCATGTCTAGGGTATCTTTAATATCAAGTATGATTAAAAGTATGATGCTTCCTATATTCTTCCTAATGTTAATTCATGTTAGTATCATGTTAGGGCTAAAGATTTGATTTTTATTGCTTAGTGACATGCTAGGGTTTGTTATTAATCTTGTTAGTATCATGCCTAGGATCTTGCTATGCTTTAACATGATTATGATTATGATTGATATTATTATTATTAATGATGTTGATTATTTATTATGTTGCTTGATATGTATATTATTTTATATTGTTATTGCTTGATCACCTTTTATTGCAGGTTAAAGGGAATTGGTATTTGCAATCACGCTTAATAAGATAATTAATAATCTTGTTAGGTTAATTGTGATTATAATTTCAAGTGATCGCCAATAATAGTTTATTTGTGCATTAAATTCAACCAACATAGATTAAACAGGTTTAGGGTTAATCCTATTGATTGTATGTTAGTCAGAAAGCGCACATGAATACGATCAGAATAAAATAGAGGCCTATTATTAGGGAACGTTCAATCTCTTTTAGGTTGGATTTGTACCATCATCCCCAAACCCTTATTTGGTTCATGACCTTATGGAGTTGACGATCTCTTGGATCGTTAAGGGGTGTAACCTTCATCCTATGAACGGTTTACAAGTTCCTTAAAAACTTGTTGGCGACTCTTTTGCTCTATCTTCTTCCCTTTTGGACGCCACCGTACTTTAGTGTATGATCACAGTGGGGTTCAAGCTAGTGAGATTTTTGAAGGCTTGAAATTATTCCCTACAGTTTTTGGCGACTCCATTGGGGAGGATTTCTATTTTAATTCCTGAATTTGTTTCGGCAATGATTTAGAATGAGTGGATGAGACTCGAAAAGTTCTAAGTATTTCATGTGCGTAATTTTGATTAACATTATTGTCATATGCATAAAAAGGTTCTCATTGGAAAGACCATCCGTAATGAGTCAAAAACATATGATTTTACACGTAGGAAATTTGAGAAATGTCTTTCACAACTAGGACTGAAATAACACCGCGAGAAACTGGATGATTTTATTGAGCACAGAAAGCTGCTGAGGCATGTGGGAAGTAGCGTCAGGGGCCAGAGCTTGGCGCCAAACTTTTAGCCGTAGCGCCAGACGCCAGTATTGGCGCCAGGCGCTACAGTTAAAAGTTGGCGCCAGTCTCTGTTTGCTGGCGCCAATTTCCCCCAATACCGAGCCAGAAATATGCGTTCTAATTTCGACCGGTTTTTCGTATTGTTTGCTCGATCCTGCTTCCTGATTGAATTTTTTCTCACTTTTCTGAAACCCATATGTGTTCTACATATGGACATAACCCTCTGGGAATTCATGCTCTATCTACCCGATTGAACGCTCCTGGCAACAAAGGGTACATCTGAGAGGTTGAATTCACCAAACCATGGAAGCGAGTTTTTTAGTGTTCTATCTACACGCGTTAACCCTTCACGGTTAGGCTTCTACGCGGTGCATCTGGACAATTAACCATGGACCCTGTTTGACTAAACCATATCCCGAACTTTAGAGAAATAGAGCCATGGTTAGGTTGCGAACTCATTGCATCATATTGTGCTTACTTGCCTAATTGTGCATTATTTGTTGTGCATATATATTTTATGCTCCTCCTAACCGTTTTTTGATTTGTGTTGAGATTATAATTAATGACTTAAAGAACTTTGCCTAATTAATTAATTAATTAATTAATTTGAGTCAATAAAATTTTTTCTTCTTTTAATCGGAATTGACCTAGTACGACTTTAGGCATGCCCCATTTGACTAATAATATCGAAAACAGTCCCAGACCGAGGCTCCAGTATTGGTGCCAAAATCTGGGCTGTAGCGCCACTGTATGGTGTGTAGCGCCAGAAATTTACTAAAAAGTCTGGCGCCAACCACCATATTGTGACGCCAGTCCTGTCGCTTAGCCGACAGTTCGGATTATTTGTCGAGTCATCACCTAATGTCTAATTAATCAGTTTCCTGTTTAATTCGGTTAATTTTGCTGGCAATAATGCTTAATTGAATTAATATTCGAGTTTAGGCACTAAGTCCCATGGTCTTACACAAGAGTCCAAGCATTTCACTTACACTCAATACACACACTAATACACATGTCTTGACCATGTTTAAGAGAGTCTTGTGTGCGCGCGTTATTTTTTTGTCATTTTTTTAGGGGGGTAAGTCGGATATTAATCCTCCAATAAATAATAGTACTTAAGTTCCCTAAACACATGTACATTATTGCTCCCTAAAAATATGCATACTTTTTTTTAAAATAATAGCCATAAAGTCAAACTGATTCGAGTCAAGTAATTAAAACGCAAACTGGCTTAATTTACAGCGCGTGGTCAAGAAAGGAAGGGCGATTAATCAAAGATAACCTCTTCGTACAAGTCCAAATTTTCGACAAACCTATAGCTCGCAAGAGGAAAGCAAGAGTTATAATGGCTACTCAGGAAGAAGTTAATGATCTCAAGAACCAACTGGCTACTGTAACTGAGACACTGAAGCTTCTCGCACTTAAGATCGAGGATCCCGCAAAGCAACAACAAATGGACCTCATGCAAGAAAGCCTAAGCAAGTTGTCCAGCGACTACAAGTTTCAAGAACTCACATCCCAAGGGGTCTCGGTGGATAAGGATCTTCTTCCGCCGAAGTTCAGCGCCAACGACATCCCAAAGTTTAGGGCAATCGACAACCCCTACTTCCATCTAAGGGCATTTGAAACAATAATGAGTATCAAGGGTATCGATAAGAAAGTTTTCCCTTCTTCGTTCTCGCTATCTCTCAAGACCGTTTGCCAACAATGGTTCTTTTCTCTTGAAAAAGAAAAGATCTCTACCTGGGAATCCATAGCAAACGCTTTCGTCGATAGGTACAAGTGCAATGTTCAAGTCGAAACTGACCATTGAGGTACCAAGTGAAAAAGAGTACGTGAGATTGTTCATTAAAAATCTCCAAGAAAAATATTCAAAACATCTTAAATATCAAAATAACCTTCATACCTTTAAGGCTGTTTATGATATTGGGATTAATATTGAAGATGACTTAGCTAAATCTAAAGCTGCCAACAATAACTCCAACAGTGGCTGGAAAGGAAAGAAGAACGACAATCCTTCTTCTTCCAAAACCGCCCACTCAAATAATGTTAGCGCCTTTAATCTAGGAGAAGTCCTCGCCATGAACAACCAAGGACAAAAGAAACCGTTTAGGAGAAACTTCACTCCTATTGGCATGAGTTATGACACCGCGTTTGATCGGCTAAATGCAAAAGGTCTTATAACTCCCATTTGACCATTTGGAGATCCACCAGTCGAGAAGAGGTCGCCTAATTGAAACCCCAATGCACATTGCAAATATCATCAAGGTAGGGGCCATTCTACTGAAAGCTGTTGGAAGCTTAAGGAAGCTATACAAGACCTAATTGACAGTAATAAGCTGTCGTTGCCTCCTGCCAGTAAGAAACTGAGTATTGACAATGCACCTCTAGCTCACACATTGGCTATCTCCGATGAAGAAGGCGAAGTTGACCCCTCATCTCTCATTAAGCCTGTCAAAGTAATCAACGTCGAAGAGGAAGAAGAAGAGACCTTTTTTGATGTCGAAGATAATCTTCCAGAACCAGCAAAAGAGGTAGAAATACGAATACTCACACAATATCTGAGGGAGACATCGCAATTGTTACATGAAACTCTCAAAATTTTGAATGAACTTCGCAAGGAATATGATGAAGAACCTAAGAGAGAATTCACACCAGTAAAAAAGACTTATGAGGCAAAACACTTTCCCTTACAAGTCACCGAAACACCCAAGAAGAGCAATAAAGTTTATACTCCAATTGGGATCCCGTATGCACAAATGTTTAAAATGCTCTCCGAGAGTGGCAAGGTCAAACCTCTCGAACCGAGACCATTTGAATCATTAAAAAGGACAGATAGATATTACTGTCAATACCATCAGTCAGGAGGACACACCCTAGAAAACTGCTTCAAGTTCAAGGATTTGGTGCAGAAAATGATTGATAGAAAAGAATTAGTCCAAGTTCAACAAGAAGAGGACATAAATGTTAATGGAGTATGGGACAGTGATGAAGAAGATGTCTATCTAAAAGACATAGTAGGACCTTCACCTTCTGTATCATACACCACAGACGACATTTGGGCTGAAGAAGATTCATCAATAGACGTCCTCACAAGATCCAGGAGAATACAACCTCCTGTTTCAACACAACCCATGCCTACTGTACAACAAGTTCCCATACTTATCATCGAAGACAATGGCATCGTTAAACAATTCAAGAAGACAAAAGTTGAGATGAATGTATGGAAGCTTTTAGCAACATCTCGAGAACATAGGTTGGCTGTGATGAATGCCTTGGATAAAATCGGGATAGATTCTGACACCACTCCTGAAGGACTAGCTAACTTCCTCACGAGTGATCTCGCTAGTCCAATTAATCTAATCACCTTCTCTGATAAAGATTTACCCCCGAAAGGTGACAAGCACTACAAAGCGTTAAACCTCACAGTAGTCTGCAAAAGAATGAATGTTCCCATGACTCTTGTAGACAATGGATCGGCTATTAATGTCTGTCCACTTAGGACTGCAAGGATGCTCGGCATAAAGGATGAGGATTTAAGTCCGTCCACACAAGGAATAAGAGCTTACGTAATACTCGACGTCAAGCTCTTGGCAAAATAACCCTAAATGTGACGGCAGGAGCAATAGAACATGCTACTACTTTTCAAGTGGTAGACATCAAAGCCTCATTCAATCTGTTGTTAGGACGCCCTTGGCTCCACGATCTAAAGGTCGTCCCTTCATCTCTCCACCAACAAGTGAAAGCTATAGTTGGAGGAATCCCCATCACTATTGATGCTTCACCAATGAGGATCAAGTCAATAGAGAATCCAATCATCAACGTGGAGCACGACGAAGATGATGAAGACCTATGGGGCTTTAACGAAGAAGTCTCCTTAATCCAAGAGGATGAAAGGACATCTCTTTGCCACGACCCCCATTCCAACGTGATTATCAACACTATGCTAAAGAAACAAGGACACTTCCCTGGGATGACCTTAGGAAAGAAGAAGGGGATAGCAAAATCGATAGAGTCACCTGGCCTCCCTAAACTAGATACTTTCGGACTTGGTTTCGAACCGACTCGGAAAGATCTCAAGCGAACCCAGGACAAATTGAAAGCACGTAGGGATGCTCACATTCAAAAGAAAGCAATTCCAATGGATGAGTACCCTCTTACGCTTAATGGTCAGTTTATAAAAGAAGGAGAGGACTATCCATGCCATGAATTTCCCGAACCATTTGTTGTAAATGGCATACGACAACCAGGATTTGAGATTTTCTTGGATTGCTACTTCATTGACGAAATCCCAACTCCCGTCCATAAGGAGAAAGCACCTCTATGCTTTGACTTTAATGTCATGGGATTACTGTTTGGGCGAGAAAAGATTGAGCCAGTTTATGAGGAAGTTAACTCACCACTCATTCAAACGGTCCTACAAAGCGAAAACTTCGACCCCTCAAAGCTAATTACTCCAGCTGAAGGATTACTGCAAGGGTGGCGCAAGACTATCAAGGTTATTACATCGAGTGGTAAGAAGATATCAATCACAACAGGACAAGGGCCGATGTTTGAAGAATCGTCAGAGTCAGAGTCTGAGTTTGAGTCAGAGCCTTTCTCTGTAGAATCTTCTAAGTCTTTAGCTATAACGCCTTCCCTTCCTTTTTCTTCTCCTAGGATAGTTAGTGATCCAGTCCCCGAGGACATATCACTCTTTGATGTAATGATCTCAGAGTATAATAATATCGCTCATTCTCCTTACTTCTCGTGTTCTTCCCTAACCCAAGATGACGAACATTGCTTAGCTAACTATGAAAAAGATAAAGAATTTATTAAAGCAATGGAAACACTTGAAAAGAAAACACCAGTAATTGAAGAGACTGAAACAGTTGACATCTCAAATGATTCAACTCATAAAAGAGAAGTTAAAATCGGAATAACATTGAATAAACAAGAAAGAACCGATTTAATTAACTTGCTTAAAGAATCTTTCGATGTATTTGCTTGGTCATATGAAGATATGCCAGGCATTAACAGAGAAATAGCTCAACACACTATACCATTAATTCCAGGAATGAAACCTGTAAAACAAAAGTTACGTTGAATGAAACCTGACGTAACACTTAAGATAAAAGAAAAAGTTCAAAAACAAATAACTGCAGGTTTCATCAAGGTATCCAAATACCCCGAATGGGTCGCCAACGTCGTCCCAGTTCCAAAGAAAGACGGAAGGGTAAGGATGTGTGTCGACTATCAAGATCTAAATAAGGCAAGTCCAAAGGACGACTTCCCTTTTACACACATCGATATTCTGGTAAACAACACAGCAAATCACGCGCTTTTCTCATTCATGGACGAATACGCAGGGTACAATCAGATTCTCATGGCGGAAGAAGACATGGAGAAGACAACTTTTATCACACCATGGAGCACTTTCTGTTACACGGTAATGCCATTTGGGTTAAAAAACGCATGTGCTACTTACCAACGTGCAGCAACTGCCTTGCTCCATGACATGATGCACAAAGAAGTTGAAGTATATGTCGACGACATGATTGTGAAATCAAAGGACTGTCCAGGCCATCAAGTAGCCTTAAGGAAATTTTTCGAAAGGTTAATAAAATACAATATGAGGTTGAATCCATCAAAATGTGCTTTTGGAGTCACCTCAGGCAAGCTCTTGGGGTACGTCATAAGCTCTAGTGGAATCGAGATAGATCCGACCAAGATTAAAGCAATCATGTCAATGCCACCGCCCAAGACCAAGAAACAGATTCGAGGATTCATTGGCCGGTTGCAATACATAAGCAGGTTCATATCCAAACTGACAACGATATGTGTACCAATCTTCAAAAAGCTCAAGAAGAACGTACCAGTAGTATGGGATGATGAATGTCAAAAAGCCTTTGACCGGATCAAAGCCTATCTTGCAAATCCTCCCGTATTAGCGCCAGCACTTCCTGGAATACCTCTTAGGTTATATTTGACGGTTACCAAAGAGACAATGGGAGCCATGTTAGCACAAGAGGTAGAAAACAAAGAGAATGCAATCTATTACTTAAGTAAGAAGATGCTCGAATACGAAACACGCTATACACCACTCGAGAAATTGTGCCTCGCTTTGGTGTGGGCCACAACTAAGTTGAGACATTACATGTTGGTGCATACCGTTTTCGTGATATCTCGATTGGATTCACTCAAGTACTTGTTCGAGAAATCAACGCTCAACGGATGGATTTCAAGATGGATAGTCAATTTATCCCAGTTCGATGTGCGGTTTATGCCACAAAAAGCTATTAAAGGATCCGTGGTGTCAGACTTTCTGGCAGATTTTCCAATAGAAGACTCGACACCAATACAGGACAATGAATTTCCAGATGAAGATTTGATGGTCACCGAAGATGATACTTGGACCTTGTATTTCGACGGAGCCTAAAACCAAAAGGGATGTGGTGTCGGAGTGCTACTAGTATCACCTAAAGAAGAACATGTCCCAATCTCAATAAAGCTTGATTTCGACGTTACCAACAATGCTGCTGAATATGAAGCATGTGTGGTAGGCCTTGAAACAGCCCTGGCATTGGGAGTAAAGAAGTTAAGGATATTCGGAGATTCCTCTCTAATCATCAATCAAATATCTAAAAGGTGGAAAATAAGGAGCGAAAGCCTAGCCCCTTACCAAACTTATCTGGAAACTCTTACCGATCAGTTAGAGAAGGTAGAATACACATATCTACCTAGAGAAGAAAATCAATTTGCTGATGCCTTGGCGAGATTAGCCTCAATGGTTAGGATTCCCACGGATATCGAGCAAATGCCTCTAACTATCGAAAAAAGGCACAAACCAGCATATATTCAGGCTATAGAAGACGACAACCCAGTCCAAGACGAAGATGAAGAACAAGAAGAAGAACCATGGTACACAGACATTCTCAACTATGTCACCAATGGAGAATACCCTCCTCATGCTGACAAAAGAGCAAAGCGAGCCTTGAGACTTTTGGCTTCTCAATATGTACTCATAGACAACGAGCTACATAAAAGGGTACCTAAAGGTCGAGCCCTCCTATGTGTAGGGAAGGTGGATGCACAAAGAATAATGAGAATGGTCCACGAAGGAATCTGTGGAACTCATATAAATGGCAAAATGTTAGTCTAGAAAATAATGCGAGAAGGGTATTATTGGACTACCATGAATAGGGACTGCCATCAATATGTAAAAAGATGCCCTAAGTGTCAAATTTATGCCAACTTACAACACGTTCCCCCATCTTTGCTCTACACCTACACATCACCATGGCCATTCTCTACATGGGGAATTGACATAATTGGCAAGATTGCTCCTCCAAGGACAGGAGGCCATGAATTTATTCTAGTAGCAATTGATTACTTTACGAAGTGGGTTGAAGCATAATCATATGCTAAACTTACCGCAAAACATGTAGCACTCTTTATCGAGAGAAATATCATTTGTCGATATGGAGTCCCACATGAAATGATAAGTGACAATGGAACTCACTTTCAAGCCGAATGCAAAGAATTGCTACATAAATATGGTATCCAACATCATCATTCGTCCCCTTATAGACCTCAAGCAAACGGAGCAGTCGAGGCAGCTAATAAGAATTTAAAGACTACCATCGAGAAAATGACAGAAAATTATAAGGATTGGCCTACCAAGCTTCACTTTGCATTGTGGGGTTATCGCACGTCAACATGAAATACACCATTTTCTTTGGTATATGGAATGGATGCCGTACAACCTGTCGAACTAGAAATACCATCTCTACGTATTGCGCTAGAGAGTAAACTCGATGAAGTCGAATGGACTAGGGCACGATATGAAGAATTGATTCTACTCGACGAAAAACGACTAGAAGCTCTACATCACACTCAGTGCTATCAAACTCGTATGGCTAGACATTTTAATAAGAAGGTCAAGATAAGAAATATCAAAATAGGAGATTTGGTATTAAAAGCGCTAAGAAAAAATGTTTTAGATCCAAGGGAAAAGTTTAGACCTAATTAGTCTGGCCCCTACATTGTCAAAACAATCCTGTCAGGTGGTGCAGCAAAATTAACTGACATGGATGGCAATGAATTCTCAAACATGACCAATCTTGACAAACTTAAAAAATACTACCCATAATTACTTGAGTAGGACACTCAAGAGAGCTACGTTCGGCCTAATTCCTTAGGAAAGGATACGTAGGAAACCCATTACGGGTGCGGCCACTTTATTTTTCAACATCTCCGCGTTCCAGAATAAACAAAAAGTCAACAAAAGTCGGAAAAGCAACTGACGTCACAGAACAGAGTCTGGCGCCAGCCAAAAGCCATTAGCGCCAGACGATGGAATTGGTGCCTGGCGCCAGACCTCAATAGCTGGCGCCAATCTGTAATTACTGACGCCAATTCAGTCATAAAATCTGGGCGAATTTCGGTGTTTTTTCGGAAAATTTTCGACTTTCGTACTCGAAAGGTTTCTGAAAATTAATTTTTTTTTTCGGTTTTTCATTGCTTTAATAAAATAAATTTAAAGTAACAATTTAATTGAAAGCTGAAATTTCATTAATGAAATAAAATTGCGTCGTTAATGGAATTTAAATAAGGCTGAAATAAATTAAATTTAAATAAAAATTAATAATCTAATAAATCTAAAGCTAAGCAATGGTCTAGTCTTTCTTCTCCTTCTTTGCTCTTTTCCAATTCTTTTCCGCCTCCTCCTCTTCATCCATTACTTTAGCTAGTAGGCATCCTTTAGAGGACCTACATTCAATCTTAGAATAGATTGTTTCTCCTTCAGCTAGAACCCCATGCTTCTTTTCCACCCAAGTCTTCTTGTCTATAACTTTCCTTTTCCCCTTGTCTTTAGTATTATTCTTCTTCTTAGGAATTATAGGTGTCTTGAACTCAATTCTTGCACCTAAGCGTTCCTTGGCCGGTGTCACCCTGTCACCTAGACGATTCTTCACATCGGTTCTACCAATTGAAGACTTCTTCAACAACCACTTCTTTACATCATTAGGTAAAGAAGGGGGAACCTTTTGGGTAATCACTTCCCATAAAGGTCTAGTGGTCCAGTAAGTGTCAAATTTATCTACTTCTTGAGATATGGGATACTCATAGGGAGGACGAAGATCCCCGGAAGGAATATTTTGAAGCAAGCCATATTGTCTCTTTACTCTGCAGGGGTAATAATATGTCATGCGAGACAAGCTTGGAAGACGGCAGAAAGGTTGCTTGTTAACACCAACCATCCTTTTTATTTTCCACCATGGGATGACCCACTTGATAGCGAAATCACGTGATTCAAAGACTTTCTTCCACCCATGGCGCCCAATCTTAGGGATGCGCTTCTTTCTTCTCACAAAGCAAGTGGGCGTATAACTTTCAATGTCGTCCGGAGGGCTAATTAATCCTAGCCTTTCCATTAGCCACATCTGTAAAAAAAAAAACAAAAAAAAAATTCCAATGCAAATAAATTAATATTACAATACAAAAATATATTTTTTGATTTCTGTAATTAAAAATATTATTTTTCTACCTGTAATAAAATTGGAGAACCGCGAAGAGGTGCTTTTGGGTCCCTTTTCAACTCATCTAGACTAATCATAGTCTCTCCAACTATCAATGGCATTGGATTTCTCCCTGATTCAATTTGTTCAAGCACAGTGGTTATAATTGATTGACCCTCATTAATTTTACCACTACTAAGACAATATTGATTAAGCATGCAGAATAAAAACGCCCTTCTTCTATATATGTGAAAAGATTCAGAAACCGATTTATCAAAATAATAGCGTGCGAATTCTTTTAAGTTCACTAAGTTGCCATTTACTATTTTTGATAAATCCCTTTCCTTCAAGTTAAAAAAGCGCTCAAAATCCTTATAGTAATATGCATCTACTCTAGGGATTACTACCAAGTCTATTGCAAGGAAGCCTAAAATAGCACCAAATTCCTCTGGCAAAAGGCTAATTTCATCATACCCTATTCTAAAACAATGTGTATCAATGTTCCAATATTCTAAAGCGGTATGTATGAAGTCTATGTCTAGATCTACCCCTTTAATGCCATATATTCCCCCCAAGTGAAATAAATCCAATTCTTTTCTTTCTCTAGCATTGAGAGATCGACACCATTCATGAGAATATTGGGTGAAGGTTTTAGTGGCTAAAGACATGATTATTATTTTTTCTAAAGAAAAGAATAATTTTTTCGCTGGAATTATGTGAAGAATCGGCTGAGCAGGGGGCTATTCATGCTTGAATTGCGAGGAATTTCAATCTGGATAAAATACGGAGTCAGCGTTGATTGGCGTCAAAACCCCGATATTGGCGTCACACAAAAGCTCTTGGCGCCACACGCTAGAAATAGCGCCTGACGCCACGCGCCACAGGCTGGCGCCAGCTGGCGCCAAGTCAGCAGGACAACCGCGCGTGCTCAATTTGCGTTTTGATATTAAATTGGAGTCGGTTAATGACTTTATGGCCCCGTTTTAATTTCTTATAAATATCTTTCTATCCTTTTCTTAATTAATTAAATATAGCAACTATTTTTAATTAATTTTTATTTCTTTTTTTGGATTTTATATTAAAATTCAAAAATCATCCTTTCTCTCCGTTTTATTTTTCCTTTTTATTTTTTCCTTTTGGGGGAGAGAGTCGGATAATACCCTCCATCAATAATGAAAATGACGGAATTTTTGCGCAAAATTGTTATCACATCTGCACACACGAACATACACTAACATAATAGATAATAATAGATTTACAGAACAAAGTGTCTAAATAACAAGTCAAAGGCAAAGTTCTTTAAAAAGTCAAAATAAAATGCATATACAGAAATCAACTACGACGCCGGAGGACGTAGGCCCATCATGCCATAAAACTGCGCCGTCCGAGGAGTCACCTCTCCACCAGCTCCGGCCTCAGCACCAGCTCCAGTCTCCGTAGGAGGAGGGAAACTTAAGACAGGACCGCTCCAGCCAAGGTCAACCTGAGGCTGAGACCGTGGAGGTTGCTGCGATGACGAGCCAACCTCGTACATCCCTCCACCTCTGAAAGCTGAGGTAGCCTCTCCTAATGGTGCAGCAGGAGCACCCTCAGAAGATGACCCTGAGCCCTCAGCAACGTCGGCTCGAGCAGCCTCGGAACGGCCACCTCTACCTCCTGACGAAGTGCGACGACGTCTCGAGCTAGACCTCGCCGGCTCTCTCCGCCCCTCAGGCCTCATACGGGTGTGAGAAGCAATCGGCTGACCTTGCAAAAAGAATTAAATCAGAAACAAGGTGAAAACTGAAGCATAGTGCAGAAATAATAAGTAAAGAAAATTTACCTCTCGGACAGTGTCGTCTTGACGACAGGTAGCCGCGTTCCTCATCCGGACGAGTTGGCTCCGGAAGGCATCTATGCATCGTGCCATAGCCGAAACCACTTCGCGTGAGAACTGTCAAAGAAAGTTAAGTCAGTAAAAATGCATGATAACTAAATACAAGATTCTGAATTAGAACTAGACTTACCCTGGTCTGGTGACGAGGAATCGACCGCTCCACGAAGCACTCGCCCTCAGGAGCCGGAGAAATCATCTCCTCGATCGGCCCGTACATCCCCTGGTAGTGGATGGACATACGGGGTGGCACAAACTCAGTAGGACCATCCTGTTAAGACAGAAAGAAATCAGTAAAGTATTACTTAGGGGCTACTCAGCGAAAAACAAAAAGTTAAGAATCTTACCCTCACATCCTCGGCCGGCACGGGGGCTAGAGCCAACAAAGGAAGTAACTCCTCAGCATAACTCCGCCCAAGGATCACATGGGACCGCCAGAGGGAACCAGACTCCTCAGCCATGCTCGACAACTCTCTCTCGTTGAACATGTGGCGTGGTGGAGGAGAAGGAACGACAAAAGCATCGGAAGAGTGTTTTTCTAGCAACTCTCTATCCTAAGTACACAACCGCTCCACAGGTCCCCAGAAAATAACGGCGCTCAGCAGAGTACTGTGCAGCTAATCCAGGGATTGTCCAACCACCCCATGGTCGGTATACTACCTCAGGTCCCTATAAAAATACCAATCGGATAAGAACATGTCTAAAACACGCAGAAGAGCAAGATAAACACTAAAATTCGTACCGAGATGATCCAACTCCAGACACGTGCAGTACACAGGTCCACATGGTGGCCGCCCCAACAGGCGCTCACCGGATACCCCCTCGGTGATGGTCTCGCCGGCGCAATGGAAGGAAAGTACTCATAGAACCAGATCTACAAAAAAGCTAAAGCATGAGTAAATGCTGCCTAACATATAGGGCTAAACTTTATAGGGAATAATGTTTACTTCTACAACTTTCCAGAAAGCAGACAGAGCAACATTCGTCCTAAAGGACCGGTGGCGACACGAGTCCCTCAGCGCGCGAACGAAGTCAGTGTAGGCCAAGCTGGCCCAGTCGTAAGTCCCGATCCGCCGGAGATCGCGAACAGCAGGGAGATAGTAAAGCAACGCCCTACTACCCCTGTCAGGAGAGAATATCCCTGACAACAACATCAACACAAAGATGCGCACCCGCTGCTCTCGGGTGGTCGCATCGTCATCAAGAGCCGCTGCCAGCGTCGAGCGGCGAATTCCCCTAGCACTGAACTGAGTCGTCTCGACCTCAGCTCGAGCCCGAACAGCAATCGACCCCAACAGTTCCTCGACCTCTGGAGAAAAGACGTCGATACCGCCGTCAAATGGCAGCGGCATAGAAGAGAACTCTAGTCCTGTGATGAGACTGAAGTCTGTAGGAGTGACCATCATCTCACCCCATGGAAAATGAAATGTGTTGGTGGTGTCCCAAAAGAACTCCACCAGAGCGCGTACTACGTGGTGACCCCCGATGGAGGCAACCATAGCCTCGGAGGTCTCGAACAGGGCAACCAGTCCGCAAGACTCCCATAGGAGTCTCGTCTCTCGGTCTCTGGCGATATACATCCTATACAAATCGCCTAGACCATTGAAGCCAGAGTCGTGATGCCGTGTCCTTCCAGGCTCGGTTCCCCGTCTCACCCTCTCCGAAATGTGGTGGACAGGGGCAAAGAACAAGGTCTTCTCATCCCACTCTGGGAACTGACCAAGCGAAGTGGACGGTGTAGTGTCGTCTTCCACGGGCTCATGCTCCCGTCTAGTGTTTCGGGACCGTGAACCTGAGCCTCGTTGTCTAGCCATGCTACATTGTGCAAAATCATCATAAATCAAGGTTCTATAGTATCTAAAGGTTTGAGTAGCCGCATGATACTATGTTCGCAAAAACAGAGTACGTAGTACTAAAACAGAGCACAAATTCAAATCGAGCATGACAGCATTTTTTCAAGCAATCAAACAATTTCTTGCAACACTATAGTGATTATTGTGACAAATTGAACAAGAATTGCTAGCAAAAACAACAAGAACGGGTCACATTGTTCTTCACGACCTTTGGAGGTCCAACAATGGCGGATTGCTCATTTCTTCATCAAATTGAGTCAAACAAGTCTCAAATTACTCCCAAGGCAATATACAAACATAAACAAGCAATTTCATGGCATAAAACTTGATAAACAAAGCAAATTGAGCATTATAAGTTTCGAATTTTCATGAAATTCGTGAATGAACATGCCAAAAATTCGTAAAACCCGGTGTGAGTTGGAGGAAAACTTACATAGATCGGGAATATGGATGAGAAGAGCTTTGATTTGCAACAAATTTGAGCGAATTCGGTTGAGAAACGAATGAGCAACGATCAATTGAAGTTTCGACTTCTTTCGAGCAGCGTTCGCAACAAACCAGAGCACGAAATGAACTGAAAACGGGAATTTAAAGTGATTCCCGTGCTGGCGCCAGGCCCTAGGCATTGGCGTCATTTTCTGTGTTTGGCGCCAGACGCCAATTTCAGCGCATGGCGCTAATGCCATATGTTTAGCGCTGATTGATTTTCAGCGACGCCAAAGCAGCCAGCCACCTGTTGGGGTTGTGCTATCCTTCTGCGATATATTTTGGGTTCCTTGGTACGCCAGTTAGCCCCTCTAAGCAATTTGACATGATTAGGTAATCGGCTTGATTACATAAAGTGATCGACCTGATAAAAAGATCGTCTCACTAAGCTTAAAGCGCCTAAGCATTGGCTCATTAGCAAAAAGCACCGACATATAGGTTCAAGAACAAAGAGCGCTGACGTACAGGCATAGCAAAAGCAAAGTTGAGGCGAACTTTTAAGGATTGACAGGCGTGGATCTTCGGTATTTTCCTTTGGGAAATTATCGCATCAAGTGAGGATGACTTCAAGAGAAGATGTCTTCGGCATCATTCCCTAGCTTGCGGAAAGTTGTCACAAACAACTGAAGGTAATTTCGGGCGAAATTGTCTTCGATCATAGTTCCTGAGGCATGGAAGATGATCATAATGTGGATGAGAATTATTTCAAGAGAAATAATTTTCGATGATGTTCCCTTGGACGTGGAATATTATCACAGCGGAGAGGATAGTTTCAGGCGAAGCAATCTTCTAATTTGGAAGCAGTTACAAGGCGTAGCGGTTTTCAAGCGGGATGGCATTCTCTAGCTTGCAGGAGGTCGTCAAAACAACAACAACAGAAACAACAGCAGCAATCAGTTACTTTCAGAGACGTGTGCTCGACGGTGCAAGATACGCGTTTCTTAACTCTTTTATCTGTTTAACTAATGCTAGTTTTGCAGGTATCGGCATTACAAGAGTGATTTAGGATCGCAGAACGTTCTGAATCATTCTCCGTCCCTATCGATACTTTTACTTTCGTTTTCGAAACTTGCGTTTCTCCAAACTCAGTCAAAGTGGGGGCTTCTGTAGACACCCAAATGTGTCTCCCCAAAACCAAACCCAGTGATGAGTACCTTTCACGTTGAATCATAATCGAATGAAACGAAAGTGTGGAAAGGTCTAGTGTTGCGGAAAGTTTTATTTCTTTTCTTTTCTTTTCTCTTCTTTCTGTTTTTGAAAACTTTATTTTAAGAAAACAGCCAATCCAGTTTGGTTGGTCCATGATATGGGTCCAATAGTGGTGTAGTTGGATGGGGTTTGCAAAGACCTTTCCAACGATATATTATAAGCCCAATTCCGATGAATATTGAGGAATTTATGGCCAATTTACTAAACTGGGCCCGGTTTGAGTTTTAAATACGGCCCAGTTTAGTAAAGAAAAGAATCCAAACTCGAATCGAAATAAAACTCGTAGACAGCAGTTTTTACGGATTTTGTTTTTATCATATCTTTTGATCTAGGAATCGGAATAAGATGAATAAGATGTCGTTGGAAATATCTTGAAGTCTACTTTCTAACTCAATTAGAATCAGATTAAAATTTGTTTTAGAATAAAATATATGAATGAAATAGTGAGACGGTGTCAGTTTTGGATAGAGTTTGATATCTTATTCATATCTTTTCCGTTATAGCTCAGAATTATTATTATAATATATCATTGGAAAGATAATTTCAAGATCTATCCAACCATATAAAATTTGGATAAAAAATATGAGGCACAAAAATAATATCTGACTGTCTTTGAACATGTTTAAATCCGAATAGAATTAGGACTTTAAATAAGGAAAGTTTTATAAAAAAGGAAAGTTTATATTTAAATCAAATTCCTTAATCTTATCTTTTCAAAAAAGGATAATTAAGACATTTTAAAAACTTATAGAAGATTCTAATCAATCCTAATTAGTTTAGGAGTAGGATTAAACCTTTGGACCCTCCTCATGATCATTGGGCCGTACATAAAGCTCAAACCGAGCCCAGTTTAGTAAATTGGCCATAACTTCCTCAATATTCATTGGAATTGGGCTTATAATATATCGTTGGAAAGTTCTTTTCAATCCCCATCCAACTACACCATTATTGGACCCATATCATGGACCAACCAAACTGGATTGGCTGTTTTCTTAAAATAAAGTTTTCAAAAACAGAGAGAAGAAAAGAATTAAAAAACTTTCCGCAACACTAGACCTTACCACACTTTCGTTTCATTCGATTATGATTCAACGTAAAAGGTACTCATCACTAGGTTTGTTTTTGGGGAGATACAAATGGGTGTCTACAGAAGCCCCCACTTTGACTGAGTTTGGAGAAACGCAAGTTTCGAAAACAAAAGTCAAAGTATCGACAGGAACGGAGAATGATTCAGAACGTTCTGCGATCCTAAATCACTCTTGTAACGTCGATACCTGAAAAACTAGCGTTAGTTAAACAGGTAAAAGAGTTAAGAAACGCGTATTTTGCACCGTCGAGCACACGTCTCTGAAAGTAACCGATTTGCTGCTGTACTGCCGTTGTTTTGATGACCTCCTACAAGCTAGAGAATGCCATCCCACTTGAAATCCGCTACGCCCGTAACTGCTTCCAAATTAGAAGATTGCTTCGCCTGAAACGATCCTCCTCCGCAATGATAATATTCCGCGTCCAAGGGAATACTATCGAAGATTGCTTCTGTTGAAACAATCTTCAGTTGTTTGTGACAACTTTCCACAGTCTAGGGAACGCCACCTTGTTGTTTCGATGTTCACTCGTCTCTGAAGAAAGAGCTTCCTTTTGATATGTTCACGTGCCTCTGAACAAAAGAGCTTCTTTTTGATATGATCTTCTGAATGATGTGTCCACGTATCTCTGAACGAAGAGTTTAGTAATAGGATGCCCACGCGTCTCCGAGCAAAAGAACTTGAAAATAGGAAATGTCCACGCGTCTCTGAACAAAAGAGCTTTTGATGGAAATGTCCACGCGTCTCTGAACAAAAGAGCTTTTGAAAAGGATTGTCCACGCGTCTCTGAACAAAAGAGCTTGAATGAAATGTCCACGCGTCTCTGAACAAAAGAGCTTTGAAAATAGGAAATGTCCACGCGTCTCTGAACTAAAGAGCTTGTATGAAATGTCCACGCGTCTCTGAACAAAAGAGCTTGATTGATATGCCCACGCGTCTCTGAGCAAAAGAGCTTCAATGAAATGTCCACGCGTCTCTGAACAAAAGAGCTTTGATGATATGCCCACGCGTCTCTGGAGCAAAAGAGCTTTTGATGGAAATGTTCAGGCGTCTCTGAACAATAGAGCTTCGGTGCTTGAATGTTTGTTGCGATAACGTTCTGAAGAAAAATTTCCGAAGACCAACGTTTGTCGATCTCTAAAGCTCGCCTGAACTTTTCTTTCGCTAAAACCAGTATGTCGGTGTTTCCGTAATGAGCCATATCTTAGGCGCTTTAAGCTAAGCGAGACGATCTTTCATCAGGTCGACCCCTTATTGTGATTGTAATCAAACTGACTACTTAATCATGTCAAATTGCTTATAGGGGCTAAATGGTGTACCAAGGAACCCGAAATTGCTGTATGAAGTCGAAATCACCTTTTTGAGAGGCTTCGAGCTCTGTCGTTGCTGAGATATCTTTGGCGCTAGGAATTGGAGTAGGGTCCTCCCTATTCTGCTGCACCTGTATTTATTTTTGACTATAGAACTTTGCCAATTTCTTTAACCATCTTAGGCTTGACCTAAGGCTTAATATTATCTTAGGGTTGACGTAAGGTTTAATGTTGCTTGACTCATCGACTTGGCACGACTCAAGGTATAAACTTGACTCGATATGACTGACTCGAGGTTGACTCGACTCAAAGTGAAATGACACATGTGTTAGACTCATGACCCGTGTGTGCATAGTGTTGATTATGCGACTCGAAAAATGCTAAAAAGCAAAAATTTTCCGTCATTTTTGTGGAGGGTACCGACTTTCTCCCGAAAAGGAAAGACGCGAAAAAGAATCGAAAGTTTTCGAATGCATGTTGAATGAGCTTAGTCAAATGTTGTTTGATACTATCTCTCAAGATTCAAGGATTAACCCATCCTAGGCTATCTCAACTGTTGACTCCATGATGAAAGTATTTGGGTAACTTAGGCACGGAGGCTAAGCACTTCATACTTCGTGATGCAATGATGATTACGATTGATGAGCGATTTTGATATAACAAGGCATGCTTCAGTGTTGTATTAAGATTTCATGACAAAGGGTTCCTAAGGGAAGTATATTTGGTCATGTATTTGTGCAGTGTGTGATAGTGACACTAAAGTTAGGCCGCAAGAGCTAAGTGTGTGAAAAAATATTATTTATTAAAAGAGTCAAATGGTGGTAACTCTTAAGCTAGATAAGCTAATGGTGTAGGGATCAAGCCCCCAAGTCTAGCTCTAAATGAATAGGGATGAGCATTGGAGATCCCTTAATATGATCATGGTGTAAGTGTGTGAATGTGAATATGAATACATGTTTATTACGGTCGCACCTCGATGTGAGGTTGCCTACGTATCCGTTAGGAATCAGGCCGAACGTAGCTCTAGCCGAACCTCGCACAAGTGTGTATACCTCAAAAAAAGGTCTTTTTAAGGGTTGTAACGTGGTTAGGCTAAAGGTTATAGAAAAAAGGGATAAAGGCTCAAGACCCTAGATAAGCCCCCAAGGTGTGCAACCTTGCTTTTGAATATTTCTATTTTCATGCTTGAGGTTTTCTACTCTTTTTTTAGCTCTTTCTTTTCTTTTGCTTTAGCATCCATTTTATTTTTATAAGTGTGGGAAATCCCGATCATGCGGTCTATCACTCACTTGGCATTCATGTTTCTCAGGCACGGTACCGAGCACTCGATAAGAGACGCAATCTGAGACGTGTTCTTATCGAAGATACTTTCATATCAAAGACATTGGAACACTTACCCTTTTGTACACTTTTATTTATTTTTTATCATTGCTTATTTTTAATTTTTTTTGGATTCACTCAAGCTTAGAATTGCATAAGTTACACACCATCCCATCCCAAGGTTAGGTAAATGTAGGTTGAAAAAAAGAAAGGTCTATCGTTAGACGATGCTCAAAGTGGTTTATGAAGAAAGGATTTGTAAATTAGAAAGGCGAAAGGAGATATAATGTGGCTACAAGGGGTGCCTCAAATCATTGGTATACCTTGTGCTTCGCTCGACATGGATTTTATTTTTTATTTTATTTTTTTTTGCAATGCAATGTGATGATCATATACAAGGAAATAAATGCTCATTTTTATTAAAAGAAAATAAATAAAAAATCTACAAAAATTAATAAGGGAAAAGAAAGGTGCCTATGCTAGACTTATTGGGGAAAGGAAAAAATGAAAAAGAAATAGAAAAAGAGGTCATGAAATCTTGTCATTGCAGCTCGCCTCTTGTCTTGTGTTGTTCGCTTCATCATCACCCAGTCTTCTCGCTAGCTAGAGGCAATGGGATCTTGTTTGCTTCACAGGGTCATCAAATTTAAGTGCGAGAAGTTTCAGTGTCTCAGTCACAGTAGCCAGTTGATTCTTAAGATTATTGACTTCTTCTTGAGTTGCCATTATCTTCTTAGCCCTCCTCTTTTGACGAATCGGTTTATCAAAAAGCTAGACCTGAATAAAGAGGTTGTCCTTGATTAATCGCCCTTCTCTCCTCGACCAAGTACTGTGGAAAAGGAAATTGGGGATATTTATTGTTAATTATTTGACTCAAACTTTATTCAACATGCAATGGATGGAGGAAGTGAAGAAAAATTGGAATAGAATGTGAAAGAAGATTTAGAGGAGGGATATGAAGAATTAGGAATAGAATGTACCCCCCAACTCAAATGACGGAAAAGACCGACTCATGCATGAACCTAAGACATGGCCATGGTGATGTATACTCAAAGTGTGTGCTAAGACTAGTGAGTGTAGGTGACATGTTAAGACTCTTGTGTAAGACCATGGGACTTAGTGCCTAAACTCGAACATTGATTCAATTAAGCATTATTGTCAGCAAAATTAACCGAATTAAACAGGAAACTGATTAATTAGGCATTAGGTGATGACTCGATAAATAATCCGAACTGTCGGCCAAGCGACAGGACTTGCGTCACAATATGGTGGTTGGCGCCAGACTTTTTAGTAAATGTCTGGCGCTACACACCATACAGTGGCGCTAAAGCTCAGATTTTGGCACCAATATTGGAGCCTCGATCTGGGACTTTTTTCGGTATTATTAGTCAACTGGGGTATGCCTAAAGTCGTACTAGGTCAATTTCGATTAAAAAAAAAATTTGTTGATTCAATTAATTAATTAATTAATTAGGCAAAGTTCTTTAAGTCATCAATTATAATCTCAACACAAATCAACAAACGGTTAAGAGGAGCATAGGATATATATGCACAACAAATAATGCACAAATAGTCAAGTAGGCACAATATGATGCAATGAGTTCGCAACCTAACCATGGCTCTAGTTCTCTAAAGTTCGGGATATGGTTTAGTCAAATAGGGTCCATGGTTAATTGTCCAGATGCACCGCGTAGAAGCCTAACCGTGAAGGGTTAACGCGTATGGATAGGACACCGCGAGTTTTTAGAAAAAACTCACTTCCATGGTTTGGTGAATTCAACCTCTCAGATGTACCCTTTGTTGCCAGGAGCGTTCAATCGGGTAGATAGAGCATGAATTCCCAGGGTTATGTCCATATGTAGAACACATATGGGTTTCAGAAAAATGAGAAAAAATTTAATCAGGAAGTAGGATCGAGCAAACAATACGAAAAACCGGTCGAAATTAGAACGCATATTTCTGGCTCGGTATTGGGGGAAATTGGCGCCAGCAAACAGAGACTGACGCCAACTTTTAACTGTAGCGCCTGGCGCCAATACTGGCGTCTGGCGCTACGGCTAAAAGTGTGGCGCCAAGCTCTGGCCCCTGACGCTACTTTCCACATGCCTCAGCAGCTTTCTGTGCTCAATAAAATCATCCAGTTTCGCGCGGTGTTATTTCAGTCCTAGTTGTGAAAGACAATTCTCAAATTTCCTACGTGTAAAAATCCTTATGATTTTGACTCATTACGGATGGTCTTTCCAATGAGAACCTTTTTATGCATATGACAATAATGTTAATCAAAATTACGCACATGAAATACTTAGAACTTTTCGAGTCTCATCCACTCATTCTAAATCATTGCCGAAACAAATTCAGGAATTAAAATAGAAATCCTCCCCAGCGGAGTCGCCAAAAACTGTGGGGAATAGTTTCAAGCCTTTAAAATCCCACTAGCTTGAACCCCACTGTGATCATACACTAAAGTACGGTGGCGTCCAAAAGGGAAGAAGATAGAGCAAAAGAGTCGCCAACAAGTTTTTAAGGAACTTGTAAACCGTTCACGAGGTGAAGGTTACACCCCTTAACGATCCAAGAGATCGTCAACTCCATAAGGTCATGAACCAAATAAGGGTTCGGAGATGATGGTACAAATCCAACCTAAAAGAGATTGAACCTGCCCTAATAATAGGCCTCTACTTTATTCTGCTCGTATTCATGTGCGCTTTCTGACTAACATGCAATCAATAGGATTAACCCTAAACCTGTTTAATCTATGTTGGTTGAATATTTATGCACAAATAAACTATTATTGGCGATCACTTGAATTATAATCACAATTAACCTAACAAGATTATTAATTATCTTATTAAGCGTGGTTGCAAGTACTAATTCCCTTTAACATGCAATAAAAGGTGATCAAGCAATAACAAATAAAATAATACATATCAAGCAACATAAATAAATAATCAATATCATGAATAAAATAATCATCATTAAAATAATCACAATCACCATGATAACCATAAATTATAATTATAATCATGTTAAAGCATAATAAACATAACAAGATCCTAGGCATGATACTAACAAGATTAATAACAAACCCTACCATGTCACTAACATGAATAAATATTAGGAAGAGAATAAAAGGCATTATAGTTATCATATTTAATATTAAAAATACCCTAGACATGATACTAGGAATATCATAATAACAATATAGACATGATATCTACATCATAATATCAATAAAATCAATTAACGTACTTACTTGGATGCCTCGTACCTCTTTCTAATAACAAAATACACACGTTAGTAACTTCAAGGAAAATAATAATCAAAACAATCAAATTAAATAATTGAAATAGAGATTTTGGACCAAACCCTCAGAAATTAAACCTGTCACGTCTAGGGCGAAGGCAACTTCAAATATGGCTAGGTGTTTCTAGTTCTTGTGAATGCGGAATTTTGTATTTGAGAAAAGGCTAGTTTAGAAAAAGAAAGAGAGAGAATAATCAAGAAAATCTTGATGAGATTTGGTTATTGAAAAAGGGGAGATATGACCTCTATTTATAGGAAAAAAGAGGGTCGAAGAATTAAGAAAAGAGTCCAAATTCGAATCGAAATAAAACTCGTAGACAGCAGTTTTTGCGGATTTTGTTTTTATCATATCTTTTGATCTAGGAATCGGAATAAGATGAATAAGATGTCGTTGGAAAGATCTTGAAGTCTACTTTCTAACCCAATCGGAATCAGATTAAAATATGTTGTAGAATAAAATATATGAACGAAATAGTGAGACGGTGTCAGTTTTGGATAGAGTTTGATATCTTATTCATATCTTTTCCGTTATAGCTCAGAATTATTATTATAATATATCATTGGAAAGATAATTTTAAGACCTATCCAACCATATAAAATTTGGATAAAAAATATGAGGCACAAAAATAATATCTGACTGTCTTTGAACATGTTTAAATCTGAATAGAATTAGGACTTTAAAAAAGGAAAGTTTTATAAAAAAGGAAAGTTTATATTTAAATCAAATTCCTTAATCTTATCTTTTCAAAAAAGGATAATTAAGACATTTTAGAAACTTATAGAAGATTCTAATCAATCCTAATTAGTTTAGGAATAGGATTAAACCTTTGGACCCTCTTCATGATCATTGGGCCGTACATAAAGCTCAAACCGAGCCCAGTTTAGTAAATTGGCCATAACTTCCTCAATATTCATCGGAATTGGGCTTATAATATATCGTTGGAAAGGTCTTTTCAAGCCCCATCCAACTACACCATTATTGGACTCATATTATGGACCAACCAAACTAGATTGGCTGTTTTCTTAAAATAAAGTTTTCAAAAACAGAGAGAAGAAAAGAATTAAAAAAATTTCCGCAACACTAGACCTTTCCACACTTTCGTTTCATACGATTATGATTCAACGTGAAAGGTACTCATCACTGGGTTTGGTTTTTGGGAGACACAAATGGGTGTCTACACTAACGCTATTATATTAACCCTCTTCAGTAAAACCATCTAAGCTCAAAACCACCATCTAAAAACCATGGTCATTATTGCTGAAATAGTATCATCAGAAAATTCCCATCACTCTGAAAGCACAATTCAAGAAGAAACCTCTCCCTTAGCAATGGTTAACTATAAATCCCCTTCCAAAACTACCAAAGCTACTGACACTACTAGAAAAAGGCTGATTTTCGACGAAATGATTCCGACGGACACGAAATTCCGTCGGAAATATTGGAATTTACGACGGATTTTTATTCCGTCGTTTATTTACGACGGATTTTAACATTCTGTCGGAAATCCGTCGGAAATTTACGACGGAAAATAAATCTGTCTGAAAATATATGCTTTCCGACGGAAAATTTCTGTTGAAATATTATTATATATAAAAAAACATTAAGCCTCTATTAAAACCCTAAAGCGAGAAAATCCTCACTGCCTCCTTCATTTCAATTATGCCCTTCTCTCTCTTCCTCCCTTCTCTCTGTCTTCCTCTTCTCTCTCTTCCTCCGCCCCTTCTCTTCTCCAATTTCAGACTCAACGCCTCCTCTCTCCTCCTCCATCTCTTTCTATCCACCATCTTCCCCTTCTTTCATCTCTTTCCTCATTTCTCTTCTCATACTTGGTGTTTTCCATGGCCAAATTAATGGTCTTTTGGTCAAATTCGACCATGAAAAGTGTAGATCTACACTTTTTATGGTCGAATTTGACCTATTTAAACCAAATTCAAGCATTCAAAGCCAATTTCAGTTAATAAGGTATGTTTTTCGAGTCTTTAATTTTTTTTGGTTTTTTTTATATAATATTTGCGGTTTTTGGCTGTTCGATGTTGTTGTGGTGGCTTGTGTGGTGGTTTGGTGCCATGGTGGTTTGGTTTTTGGTCGGATATGGGTCGTTTAGGAGGGTGGGTCTGTTTTAGGGTGAGGTGGGTTGGGAGTTTTTCGGGTTCTGGGTGTTGGGTTGGTTTAGGGTGAGGTGGGTTTTTTTTTGTTTAATTTTTGGGTTGTGGTAGTTTGTTTTGGTGGTGGTGGTGGCGGTGGTTGTTTGAGGTGGGTGGTGGGGTGGTTTGCTTAGGTGGGGTGGTAGATCTGGGCTCGTTTGTGTGGGTTAGGGTTAGGAGGGTATGGGTTTTGGTGGTGTGGGTGGTGGTACGGGGCGGGTTAGGGGGCTGGTGGTGTGGGGTGGTGGTGGGGGGTTAGTTAGGGGCTGGTGGTAGTGGCGGTGGTCTGATGTAGGGGTAAGGGTTTATTTGGTGGTTGGTGGTGGATGATACGTCGTGCCGTGATGGCGCGGCGTTTTTTTTTAATTCCTTAAAAACAGTTTTCGACGGAATTTCTGTCGGAAATTTCCGACGGACTTTCCTGGTGCTGTAAAACCCCTTTCGGCGGAAAATTCCGTCGGAAATTCTGTCGGAAAAGTGTTTCCGACGGAATTTTCGTCGGAAAAAGACAGATTTCCTACGAAAGGTTTTCCGACAACTGGTTACGACGGAATTCCGTCGGAAACTGGTTTTCCGACGGATTTCGGGGTGGTTCCGACGGAATTTTTCCGTCGGAAATGACCCTTTTTCTAGTAGTGTGAAAACCCTAAACCCTCATCCTCAAACCTAAAGGAAGCAGAAAGTAAAAACAAAAAGGAAGAAATTGTTGGTTCAAGTGTTCTCGAAAGAGTACGAGAATAGAAAGAGAAGAAACAAAAAGAAAATTCTCTAGAAGAACACATTCAGGACGTAGAGGATTTTGTTCAAGGAATTCAGTCAAGGGAAGAGGATGATAATGAGGAAGATGGAGAGGATGAAGAAAAGAACAATATAGAGGAGAGAGAGGAAGCTGAGGACGAAGAGGACGATGAACAATCGAAATTCACTGCAAGTGCCGATAGGTATGTTATTGGCCATAGACTTGATTTATCTTGGTGCAAGAAGTCTAGGTTTTTAGAATTTCTTGATTTAATTAAATTTCAAGGGTGGGAGTATTTGTTAACTACTGCATCAAAGAATGTTAAGTATCCTTCTGCTATGAATGAATCTTGTGGAAAATTTGAAGTTTAACAAGGAAAAATATCTAGTGTAGTTAATAAAAAGAAAATTGAGTTTGATGTTCCAAAATTGGGGTCAATTCTGAAAGTGCAAACAAGAGGGTTATGAGATGTACATTAAGGGGAAAGGAACTGTAAAGGTTGGTGAGTTTCTAGGTGGTGACATTGTTGAATCGTTAGGTGGTAAAAGGGGGAAGAACATTATGAGTCACAATAATCTGAGCCAAATTGTTGTTTAATCTGGTTAGGAAAACAATTATGCCTAGAACTCAGAAGAAGAGTGAAGCATGCTTGATGGATATGGCTGTCATCTTTTGTCTCTCTAAGAAAATAAAGATTAATTTTCCTTCTTTGATGTATCAACATCTAGCACACTGTGTTCCAGGAAAGAACAAAGTGGGCTATGGGCTCGACTATCTACTGTCTTTGAGTCTCTGGGAGTGAAGCTCAAAGGATTTATGATGGATTGGAGGAGAAACCTGAAAATGTAATCAATGGTGAGACACTTCAGGTTATTAGCCTGGAAGTAGTGAATGTAAAGGTTAGGAGAGTAAAAGAGAAAAAGACAGCAGGAGGGAAGAGAAAAGTGAAAGAGGTCCCTGAGAAACATGTGAGGAAAAGCAGGAGGTTGTCAGCTAGCACTGCTCCTAAGACAAGTATGGAGGAACCTTTAGAGTTGGATGCTGAAGAGGACAATGTGTTAGCAGGAGGCTGAGCTCACTGACAGGGCTGAAGTGGCAGAGAAGCAGCTTAAGGCAGCCACAGGGCAAGTGAAGCAGTTGGAGAAGAATGTACAGGGACTTGAGAAGAATCTCAGGTCTCAGAAGGGTGGAGTGAGTTCCAGATGGCAATCAAACGCTTGGAAAACAAGCTGGAAGCCTCTATGCAGCAAACCAAGGAGGACAACAAGAATATTCTTGAGCTCCTTCAGACCTAGCCTAACTCCTCTCCAGCTTAGCCTACTTAGCCTATCCTAGCCTATTTCCTCTTTATTTCAGTCATGAACATTTTCAATTTCTATTTTGGTTTTTAAACAATTTATTTTGGTTTGTAATATTTTAAATTTGTTCTGCAGGATGTTAATCTTTTGGTTTTTAATGAATATTTTGGAACTCTGCCTATACATGTGTGTATTAGTATGTTATGAAAGCTTATGCAGGAAAGTGGAACTAACTTCAGGGAAGTTAGGATCGTTGTCTTCAATTTCCCACACTCAATGAATTGTTTGTGGGGCTGTGGCTAGATGTTTATTAAACTTGAAAAAACAGGACTTTTTAATAATGCCAAAAGGGGGAAAAGAAGAAGCAAACTTGGAGGCAGAAGTTGTTCTGGGTTCCTGTTGAGAAAGTATCAGAAATTTCTTCTGATATAATGCCAGTAGCTTAGTTTTATTTCTGTTCTGTTTATTTTTGTTCTTCTTGTTTTTGTTTTTGTTTTTTATTTCGATTTCAGTTGTGTGTTTACTTTATGTCAATAAACATAAATACAAAAACACGCCCTTCTATCTGTTCTAACTTTTCAAAAGAGTTTGCTTAAGTTTGTCATCATCAAAAAGGGGGAAATTGTTGAAGCTTAAAGGTTTTGATAATGATGGACTTAAATTAAAGCAAACTAAACTCATAAAGGTTTATTAGTGTTTGATTAGAACAGGTGAATTAGACCTTGGTGGTGGAAGAATAAACCAAGCTAAGAAGACATGAAGAGGCCTTTTGAGAAAAGTCAAACAAAGTAGAAGAAGAGTTCTCTAACAAGAACTGAGTTCCCTAACAGGAACGTTCCCTAACAGGAACGTTCCCTAACAGGAACTTGAGGACAGCAAGCTGAGGTGTCAACTTGGTCTGCGCTTGAAGACAATAAGTTCTGGAAAGAACTTAACCTGCGTGACGCCTAAGTAGTCCACAATTACAGAATCGTGGCACAACAATATTTATTTAGTTAAGATTTTATCTTCTAGATTTATTGTTAAATTTGTTAAGTAGATATACATGAAACCTATTAGAAGCGCGACAAGTTTCTTGGCAAATCTAATTAAAACGGGAAAGATAAAAGATAGATTTTAAGAAAAGATATTATAATTGTTTTTATTTCTTAAAATCCGTTTAACAAAAAGATATTATTCCTTTTGTTAAATATTTCTTTATCTTATTTTTCCGAAAAGATTTTCTTTAAAATGATTAAAACCACGTTTTGAGATTTAGTTAAATTAACTTATTTATCTTTTGAAAAACCCTACTTATTTATTTTTTTATTATTTTTTTTTATTATTTATAGCACACATTTTTTTTTTTTGGTTTTTTTTTGTTATTTTTTTTTATTATTTTTTATTATTGTTCTTTCTCCTTGGTTATTTTGTTTTATTATTTTTTGTTATTTTTTATTATTTTTTGTTATTTTTTATTATTATTTATTTTTTTTCTTTTTTATTTATTTATTGCTTTTTTTTTATTTTTTATTTTTATTTTTTATTTTTATTTTTTTTATTATGATGGTGCCAATGAGAAATGTATTCAGATATCATTGTAAAATTAGCATGTAAATTATAATTGTATCTTGAGTAATTAAATGATACCGGTATATGATGAAACCGATAAATAATATTTATATGCAGAAAGAATGGACTTGTGAATAAGGGATTAAAATATATGTCCATTTTGATGCCAACACAATGATAATGATCAAAAGTTTATTATGGACCAGAAGTTCAATGAAATATGGATATTTATATCTGCACTGTATAGTGTCTTGCATTATTTCGAGTCTTATGTCTATGTCCATATGTGAGTCATAGGTTAATGAATTATCATTGCATATGTCGAAAGTTGTTAGATGCATTACGCCATTACTCATTGTAAACTTTGTTTAATATGTTATCATGTTTTCTATATCTCAAATTACATGCATTAATTTCTATATAATATTTGTGGTATATATAATTGTTTATTATATATATATAGTAAGACATATTTACAACTTAGATGAAAAATTAGAAAAACATAATTATATTCCAATGGGCTTATAATGATGATGAAATTATTGATGATGTCGATTTAATAATAGCATGTTATGAATCATGTAAGAAGAGTTCTTGAAAAACTTATATACGGCGTATTTAAATACCCAGCCTTACATATTTTATATCTTGAATATTGCAATTATTATCAAATTCTTGAAAAGTCAATATGACTACATCATCGATATCTTAACCTGAAGTTTGAGTATGTGAGATTCAACAAGTTTTTGTATTATTGGCAAACTCTCATATAAAACATGAAATACGTATGATAATATCAAGTGTTGCCATGAAATTTTGATTGGATAATGTGATCAATTATTAATCATCATTTTGTAGTATATATGACCTCTAGAAGAAGTCATAATTGTTATGACAATTCAAAACAAAACTATCGAATGAAATAGTGATAAACACTTGTATTATTTCCACAAGGATGAAGAAATGAAGACGTCTTAATAAGTTCATGTGAAAATTTGAAAATTCAAGTTTGATTTGAAAGAATTAATTATCAAGAAATGATATTCTGCTATATCGGAGAAATTATCCAACGAACCATATGACGTCGAATTCATTACATTAGAAGATTTCACGTTATGTATTCATCAAGGGGAGAAAATACGCACTGCACACTTTTTCCCTTGACCATGGTTTTGTACCTAAGATTTTTTACGAGACAACATCCGAACGTATTTAGATAGATCTAGGGTTTTATATTCTTATCCAAGGAAACCCTAATTATATTATATTATATTATATATATATATATATATATATATATATATATATATATATATATATATATATATATATATATATATATATATATATATATATATATATATATATATATATATATATGGAATAGAAATATATACCGATCAGTTCTCTCTCACATTTCTACTTATTTTATAACAAATAGTTACATGTTACCATGTTTTTTTTAAAAATAAATAAAATAAAATAAAATAAAATAAAATTGTTTGAAATAAGTAAGCATTAAACAATTGAACCACGGATCCCTTTGTTCTCAATTTTCCGAGAAAGCTTCGGAATAAAGGCGGAAATACGTGAAACTGGCGTTCCACGGAGGTCCTGTATTTAAGATATAAAGGAATCAAATACTTTCTCAACCCCATTTAAGGAGTATACCCCTAATACAAGCTAGCACATTAGCACGCTTTAATGCAGCGTAATGCATATTACTCTGTACTTAACTCTATTCTAACGTAATTTCATGCCCCAAAGCTAGAAGATTAAGGACATGCCGTATTTAACAAAGTACTCGTATTAAAGACTACTCTTTAATCAGTATCCTGTGAAGAACAATAACAATAAACTTTGACAAGTCTACTGAACTAAATCAGCTAAGTAGCTAACTTGCTCAGTTGCAGCTAAACCAAGCATGCACTAACCAAACAGATTCAATTAACTAGTCTAAACAAGCCAGCATAAATAAGGAGTAGTTGCAATCGAGTCACATAATCTAAAAGAGAACTCACATACATACATCTAATATGACCAAGGCACAGCAACTATGGCTTTCATTGCAGCTGCATGAAACCACGTACTAATTGTGGAGAAGGTAAACAGCAAAGAAAGCCCCAGAAGGCTGGTGAAGAAATTGATATACAGCTGAAGTACAAAAACAAACAACAAAACCTATTTTACTGTAAATAGAATATCGATAGTAGAGCAGTAATGCATCATTTGGACCAAATCAATCACCACATATATTACTATATTACACATCAATAAGGTAAGCTCTATCCAACTTCCCGAACCTTAATTGATACCGTGTCGATTTCTATGAAGCATTAAGGCTTCCTAACATCACCAGTTTGATGATGAGGCTGCTGTGTCATATCTGAAGCTGCCATACCAATACCTTCATTTTGATGCCTCTGCCAGCCACCAGTATCAGCCTTGGAGTGGATCCAGTAATAGATGACAGACCCAATCATTGACAACAATGTCAATGCGGCTGCTGCAGCAAAAACTCCCTTGCGGAGGGTAGCGCATGATAAATGTGCTCCACCAAAGACTCCTTGGTATTTTGTGTGATATGCATTTTTAACTGAACCAGCTAACAAGCATGTTTCAGCGCCCAGGAAGGTCACCCTGCAAGTAATTAGACGATACTTGAGCAGCTGATAAAAAGAGATATATACAAATTGATCAAAAACTTTACTATACGTTATAGACAAAAGCAGGTACGGAATTAGTGAATTGTACTGGCATTGGATGAAATTCTGAATACGGTCTGATCTAAAGATAAGATCATTTCAATTGGACACACAAATGCACAGAGGGTAGTGGCTTAAACAAGACATGAAACAGTAAAGAAGTGCTGCTAGAGTCTATAGGCAATACTCTGACCAACATTTGTATATTATACAGCAGCTAGACCACTTTTTCTTATGCTACCACCAAATAATTATTGGAGATCATGATCTTCTTCATCAGAGTGCTACAACTAACAAAAAGAGAATCATCCGTGAACAGTATAATATGATGTTCCAAAGAGTTTTAGCTCTTGGAGGTGTATTATGCATATAAGAAATTCTGAGATCTCAGTCAATCCTACATCTTGTCTATTATCTGAACATAGGAGCTCAAAGTTTTTTAAAAAGTCATGCAATCTATGCTTCATCATTTAATTGCATGCTTGTAGCCCAGAAGGCTTCCTAAGAATACCAAAATCAAAAGTAACCAATCTTTCTAGAATGGTTTTCTTAGCACTTCACTCACTCAACTACAAAAACCAAGCGTATTAGTATTGGCCAACATATAGGCTTCAATTTAAACAACGGGATGATTGTAGGGTGCTCCCTTAAGATGAAATGTGCATTGATTTTCATATCTAGTGATCCCCACGTGATTCATGAATCCTCTTGCAAGCATCCTTTAATTTTGTGAGGGTATGGCTACATAAATCGATCAAAAGGCTCTAAACTGATCTAGGCATTAGGTACAAGTTAGGAAGTCCAAGCAAAATAGGGCCGAAAATACACTTCCCCTATTTTCTTTTTTCCAATTGCAAAATTGCCTCCTGACACGCACTTTAGGCAATTAGTCAAGTTTAGCAGACAACTTTAAACACCTAATACCCTTACTTTACCCTCTTACAAGTGGTCAAATTATTTTTAAAAGTTGTTTATTTACCTTCTCTAATTGCGTCCTCAAAGTGCATTTTATGAAACAATGTTGCAAATTAAATATAAAAAAGGATAGAATATATGATGGTAACATTAGTAAGGTATCAAAGGAAAAATAGTTCAAGCAACCTTTAGTATGCTCATTGTTGGTCTGTTGGAGTGTTGGTAGGTTTGCATTGTGGTTATCCTCATCTAATGGCCAAGGTTGATGTCACGTAGATATTGGGAAATAAAACCGGATTTGACAATGACAACAATACACCTTATTCAACCCAGATAAGAAGATGAGGGTAGTGGGAAATGTGAGGATGTCAAAATCAACATGTCTAATTAACACTATTAAAAGTTTCTTAGTCAAGTTAACATTGAATGACCGAGAAACTTGCATGTTTAGTTACAAGCTCTTCACCCCCGACTCCCTGAGTCTTACCCAAGTAGTTTGCACAACTCACAACAGCTATATGTTCACTACAGAACCTGAAGTTGAAATGCATAACTCCAGCACCAATTCACTTTAATGATTTGCTATGTATTTAACTTCATAATAACTCCAATCACATTTCCAATCCAAAAGCAACTTCAATTCTCCAAATAAGTGATCCATGATTACACATTAGAGGTGAAGTGAATTCAGACCAAGCAGATACTCAGAAAACAGAATTAGTGAATGCATTCGATGCCGGGTCAGGGTAAATTTATATCTCCAATGAACACTTGATGAACTTATATTCTCAGTAGTCAGTACATAATTCTACATAACACCACAAAACCAGCTGATAACATTCAACCCAGAATACATACTAGTAGTTGATAGCAAATTCAGCAACACACATTTCTCATTTATCTTGACAATCCACGTCTTTTTCCTAAGGAAAATAGGGGTACTCTAAAACACAATAACCATGCTTTACATTTATATTATCAACCCCAACTTCACACCACGAAAAAAGGCTGTATTTCGAGTATACATATTCCACCCATCAATCATAGTTGAAAACACTCTAGTAAAACAAATTTCTTACCTTTCCAATCAACAAAAGAAATCAATAATCCCAAATTACAGCACAACACATTTATATCAAATTCAAATTCCTAAAACCCTAACAAACTAAATCAAAAGGGTATTACCAGAAATCATCAAAAATCACTAAAATTAGAAAGAAATTGAAAAATAGCAAACTAACCATGAAAAAATGAAGAAGAAGATGGCACAAGTAGTGGACCCACCAACAAGACCTTTACCAAAACAGAGACACTTAGTAACACCATGAACAACCAAATGACTAATTAACAGCGAAAAAATCGCAGCTACTCCGTACAACGTTGAAGCATCAGTACCGTACTTACAGTACGTATGCTCATCGTACTGGTCTGGTACAACCTCGGCCTGAAACCGACAAAATTTAAACAAAATCAAAATCAAACAAAGGAAGTACGGAAGAGGGGAAAAGTAGAGAGGTGTGTTACCATACTGCGGCGGCGTTCGGCGCCGACAGCAAAGACGAAAGCAAGGAGGTGGAGTGCGATGACGATGACTAAAATAATGACTGAAACTGCCATTGTTGGTATTTTCTCTCTCTTGTGTAAGTGAGTGAGTTGAAGTTTGCTCTCTTTTGTAATTATTACTTTACTTTGCTATTTTGATTATGAAACGGGAAACAAGGAAGAGTGTGCGGTGTGCTGCTAGTTGGGCCTCCACCCTACACCGTAGACGGAGGGGGACGGGTCGGGCTTTGGCCAAAAAAGGCTCATGTGGTAAGTCGGGTTGAGGTCTAACTTTTTTTTTTTTTTTTTTTGGACAATAGATCCATATAACGAAAAATATTCTTATAACCAAAAACCAACTAAAACAACAAACTAAGGGTCTGTTCTCATTGACTGAACTTAGCTGAACTGAACTCAGCTGTACTGAACTGAACTGAACTGAAATGAATATTTTATAAGAGAAGGAAATTAGGAGCTGAACTGAACTGAACTGAATTGAGCTGAACTGAACTGAACTGAACTGAACTCAGCTGAACTGAATTTCAACGTAAGAGAACAGGCCCTAAGTGACAGGAAAACCAAATAAACAGAAAGCTACATCAAAAAACATCTCCTTTCGCTGGACACTGTAAGAGTCGTCTGTAGCTGACGAATCTCGCTTACGTTTGCAACCTACCTTAATCCTGCAAAATAAGAAACGGTTAGAAACACGCATTCTGCTACTTGATTTCCGCAAGCCTAGAGATGGATAGCGACGTAAAAAGCTGGATGATTGGATGATAGGGACCGCACTTAAAACCGACCATCGCAAGCGGGATTAAAATTCAAATGAGGCAAGCCAACTGGATGACTAATATGGACCGACGGATAGGAAAACTCTGAAGCTATGGGATCATCTAGGAGAGGAGGATCTTGTTGTATAGGAGTTGAATCATCTGTCATCAAGGTATGTGGGGAAACATCTTGATGACTCAAGAAAGGAGATTCCTTGCATTGAAAGGAAGCCTCTGCTTCCCAAGATTCGTAACCTTGGAGGGCCTCCGCCAAGATAGGTTTTGATACCCGAACAACTCGGATAGAAATAAAAGAAAAGCAAGCAGAATAATAAAACTGAAGCTCTCTGCCCGAAGCAATATTCCCGAAAGTTTCCGTCGGAATCATCATACAAGATTTACGATTCCGAGAATTAACAAACTTGTGATGACGCTTCTCATCCATAACCGAGCCATCTAAATCATTATTATTTGACGCCAACGGAAAGGATCCAGTAGATGGACAAGCTGGGGATTCACCTAAACACCCCACATATTGAGTCGGTTGCGCCATGCCCTATAAAGGGTCCATCTCCATGGGAACCGAAAGAGAGCCGTCCAAAGAAGCACAAGAAGAATTTTCCTTATTCTTCTTAGAGGAAGCAACATCACCAACATCCAAACTCCTTTTCACCTTAGCTCCGGAGTGTAGCAGATTGGGTTTGCACACAGGAGAAAAAGCCTTAACTTCACACTTAGGCTCTAGGCTCGGGAGTGAACTCACACCACAATTTTCAGTACCTCTACCACAATCCCTTGAAATTTTCGATAGAACCAAAATTCTAACACGATCCAGTTCTCGCGAAATTTCCTGATTAGAAGGATCTAACCGAGAAGCAAGTGACAAGTCATAATAGGCCTAAGATAAACATCCCAACTTTGATGCAGCAACAACTCGCCGAAATAAACCTTTAATATTATTGCCATCAAACTCAAGCACTAGAGAACAAAGTTGTGAAGCTTGAGAGAAATGGTTACTTCGAAGAGCACATGCAGCCATATTCAAATTTAAGGAAAAGGCAAGGTCCAAGTACAAGGAATTCCCATCACTAGAAAGGGGCACAACAAAACAAAGGACTTTAACAGCCATATGATATTGCAAATAAGCATTTCCAAAGTCTTGTTGACGGAAGTAATTATTACCTGTTTCTTTTATAGATTGACAACTCCATCAGGAATTCCGATTCCCATAAGAACATTAGCAATCGAATCATGGCTATCCTTATCATTTAAGTGAAAGGACAATAACTGTGATTTAACCAATCCAAAATCCATTTAGATACTAGGCGTTTACACTGCAAACACACTCCCCACCTAATGAAACCAACACACACCAAATTCACAAGGCCCAACCACCACAAGGCTCCTCAAGGTCAAAGAAACCCAACTTAAACAACCAAACAACAACACAAAGTATGTATACCTTATTAATTTGTACACTGAGAAAGAAGAAAAACACACTAAGGAATTGAAGCAAAACCAACCATTGTCCAACTCACCAAAAAAAAGACCACCACCGAAGGACTCCCCCGAGAACAACAAACCTATACGAGCACGGCAAAACCAAGGTGTGGGGGATGGTAGCTCACCGGCGACGGCAGAGGAAATGGGCAGCGAATCTAGTCGCCGGCGAGCTATGAACGGTGGGTTTGGTGGGCTGGCGGTGGGTCGGTGGGATAAGAATAAGTTTGGCGGTGGAGGGATAAAGTTGCTGTCAAAAATTCGTCGATCGCTATTTTGGGTCAAAGTCGGGCTGATTCAAAATCCAAGAAAATAAAATTGGCCTGGGTTGGGATCGAATTCAGACTAAAACATCTGTCCAAAGCAAAAAACTCAATTCAAGAATTATAGAATTTAAAAAATTATCGAGGATACAACTTTTGCCCGGTATTTCTAAAATAAAAAAACATTTTGATTATTCTCCAGTAAAACAAAGACACTAATCTTCCATAAATTAGACATAACCAGTTGGTAACTTGTTCGATAAGTTAAGTATTACACGTGTTGCATTGTAATTGGTATATATGGTGTGTTTTAAAACAATTTTCTTATTAGTAAAATTGATTTAATCTTTTAAAAAACTGATTAAAAAAAATAAAGAATTCCACTCCCCTTCACCAGTCATGACTAGGGACGACAATTAGGTGGTGCAGTGCGGGTACCCCTCCATACTCGCACCCACCAAATTTTATTTATACTCACTATTCGTGGTTGGTAATAATTCAATACTCACACCCGCCTAAAGTGGGAATAAACCTAGACACAACCCATGTGGATATCCACTATTTGTTTTTATTCGCTAACTTAACAACATTTTTTTAAAAAAAAATTCTACAGAACATGTCATTTTGTCATCTCTAAATTGTTGTAAATATATAATTTAATAGCATATTAACAAGGTAGTAGTTAATTTGTGATAATAATACAATAAAAGTTGTAATAAGTTGGCAGGTAATTAAGTGGGTAGGTAAGTAATAGGTTGAGTATGACATCAAATCCGCCACCTACCCACTACCCACGAGGCCACGATGGGTATAGTTATAATAGTATGACTTTTATACCTATATTCGTCTACTTATTCGTCAAATTTGGACCCATACCCACTTTAATTGAGGCGGGTGTGGTGTGACCGTGTGAGACACACATTTTTATACCCACCTACCATCCTTAGTCATGACGCCAACCTGCCACCACCAACCTTCGCCTTCCCCTCTAGAGCAACCCATAAACCCCCGTTCCCCTTCCCTTTCCGTTTAGCTAAATTAAGGGGTGGGGGGTTTTGGTTTAGGAGTGTTGTGGGTTTTCGATAGGGTGGGGTTGGGTTCTGATTGAGTAGGCGTGCGGGGTTTCCACGTGGCCCGGGGGGGTCAAGTGGATTTAAGGGTTTTTGGTTTAGATGTTTTATGGAAGGTTATTGATTGGTTGGGCGGGTTATTGGTTGGTTGGGCGGGTTTTTGGGGTGGTTTTGAGGGCAGAAAAAGGGCAGTGGCCTAAGGACAAGGACAGGATTACTGAAAAAAGGAACGGGAACGAGAACGAGGAGGTGGGTGGCTGAACAAGGAAAGGGGAATATGAAGGATGATGATGATGTAGATTACGGGATGAGGGTGGGGTAGGGTGCGGTGGCCGAAGAAGGATTTCAAGCTAATGGGTTTGGGTAGGGTGGGGTGGCCGGTGATGGGGTTAAGGAAAAGGGTTGCTGAACTGGGAAAGAGGATTGGAGGGGAGGGAGGTTTTTTTTTTTTTTTTTTTTTTTTTTTGTAAATTAAGTTTAAGAAAAATAAATATGGTTTTTTTTACTAAAAAAAATTATTACAATTAAAAAAAAAAACTTCTAACCTATTGTGACATGTGTCATTCCTTAACCAATGAAATAGGTTAGTAACGTCAAAACAAAGTCTCTCTCTAGAATTCTAGAGCAACTCTATCTAAACATAACTGATGTACTAAATAGCTTAAATTTTTTTCCTATAGCTTCAGCTTCAATCAAGTCATCTCACAAAAGAATGAATGTAAATCCTTCTGTTTCTTAAATATAAGGAAAATGGTCCAATATTTAGACCAACGAAAGAAGAAGAATCAAAGGCGCTAAATGATAACACTATTCTGGTGGTAGGCAAATTTAAAGATTCGAGGGGATCGAAAGAGCATTCACAATAGATTAGATTCAGAGCTGGATCTACACACTCATCCTAAAGGTTTAATGGGCTGATTATAGTGGTAAAGTGGATGGTCTGTTTCTTAATTTTGAAGTTTATGAATGACGAAGGTTGTAATGCTTTACTTTGGTATGGTTATGGGAACTATAAAGGAGCTCTTATCATTTTTAAGAGATGTTTGCTTGAACATGCTTTGAGGACAATGAGGAGCGTATATTTGGGTTCAAGTGGAGGGGCTGTCTTTACACTATTGAACAATCTCTATTGCAAGCAGAGCTTTAGCAATAAAAGGGAGAGTCCTCTGTTTTGATAAGGACTCGTTAACTTCCCCATTGAGAGCGATCATTTAGAGCTAAAGTCTAACTTAGTCTAAATAGACCTTTAGTTCCAGGTTTTTATTTTGAGTTTGAGTAGGGGATTTATGAGTGGGTTGATTTCAGATATGAAGGAGTCTTTGTGCTCCGTAGAGTGTATGGGAAAATAGGACACAAGGAGAAATGCTGCAAATTATGCTCTCAAAAGAGAAGCAGAGAATTCCAAGCAGCACGATGTTTGCGGCTTACGATAATTATGGGGAAATCATAATTGATCCCAAATACTTGCCTCTTTACTCGAATAATGTACTAAAGAGGGTAGAGAGAAATAGAATTTCCAAGCTCAATCTTGTTGAATTGCAAGACTCTAGAGAGAGTTAAAGGAGATAGCAAGTCTGAGAAAGATTGGATTCCCGAAAGCCCTGAAGTTTCCATTTAAGACTTATCCAAGGATGCAAATAATGATGCGGATAATGATGATGGAAGTTCAAGCTCGTCCCATATGAAGCAGGAGGAGGAAGGAGAAGAACATAATGACAACGATGATGATCAAGATGGAGATGATCCTTCGGAGGGGGAAGATTGACAGGGATAATCAGGATAGAGATAATAATGACGATTCAAGAGTGGGAAATAATAACAATGGCGGTGAACAGGGAAGTAAAAGGAAAAGAGATGAGATGGATGGTGGCTAGAGAACTTTGAATGAGAAGATATGAATAAAATTCCCCTACATAATCTGTCCGAAAAAGGGAAATGATGGTGGTGCGTGTGCTAAAAAGAAAAGGAGGGATGGTATTTAATCCATTGGTAAGAAAATCAAGCTGATGTAGAGTCTCATTAATTATGAAGACCTACCTAAATGAATATGTGTTAAAAAATTTCGGTTGTATTTCTCATTCTTAGTAAAAAAAAAACAAAAGGGAGGAAACATGTATATTTTATGGAGCTTTAGGTGGCAGTGCGAATATGGTTGACATTAGAAAAAAGAGAAGGAAATTTAATGCCACATCCGGTATCTAATACCTAAGTTGTTTTGCTAGCAAAGTTTAAGTCTATAACGAAAATACCTAATACAGAAGCAACAGTGTCGTTCTTCTTATCTTCCTGGGATGTGAGGCAATCTCTCTTCCAATGTCCCTTCTTCTTGCAGTAGAAACATTCAGAATTTGATTTAGAAGAGGCTACGTTTTTCTCCTTGTTGTCCTTGGTAGCTTTTGGCTTAGGCGGAAAGGTCTTCTTACCCTTTCCTTTGAAGCCTTTCTTCTTCTTGCCTGCGCGTTTAAACGGCTTGCCCTTTTTTTTATCTTAAGCATGTCATGCTTTCCCTCATCCTTGAGCGTTTGCTCGGCTTGCTTCAACGTACCATAAAGCTCGGTGAAGGTTTTCTCCATGCTGTGCATGTTATATTTCATCTTGAACTAGTCATAGCCTTTGTGAAGCGAATGGAGAATGATGTCAATAGCCATCTCGGTTGAATAACCTGCATCAAGCCTTTCCATGTTCTCAAATAATCCTATCATTTTGAGCACATGTGGGCTGACTAGCTCTCCTTTCTTGAGCTTGCTCTCAAGGAATTGCCTGTGAGTTTCGAACCTTTCACTTCGTGCTTGCTCTTGGAACATATTCTAAAGTTCAGATATGATCTCATAAGCCGTCTCCTTCTCGAAGAAAGTCTTCTGAAGGTCGGGAGACATAGTGGCCAGCATTATGCACTTGACATCTTGATTGGTAGTTTGTCATCGGTTAAGGGCAGCCTGAGTCACTTCCTCATTGGGAGCATCACACATTTCTTCATTAAGGACGTACTCCTTCTGTTCTTGAATGAGAAAAATGCGCAAATTTCTTTGCCAATCAAAAAAATTTTGCCCACTCAATTTCTCCTTGTCGAGAATTGAGCGTAATGAAAACTGGTTGTTTGAGTTATTTGAAGGGATGATTCTACAATTGAAAAATTTGAAATGAGAAACCAATCATAGTGCTAGATAAGATTGAAATTTATGCAAGTTTCAAACTAATTTAATGTCTTATTCACACAATTAAAATTGTCCTTATTTGGTGATAATAAGGCGACTCCAAGATCCAAGGAATCAATAAGTAGTTAAGCATGCTTTGGCTTGTCTTAACATTTATTACTTCAAGGTAAGAAACTCTTTTCTAATCGCTCCAAGCCATTCTTGGTTAGATAAATCATCGCATCCAATGCTCTCGTGACGATTTATCTCTTTTGCCACAATATGTAAGGACCCCTTACTCATCATATCGTTGAGTTAACCAAAATCAACGTGTATGTGATGTTTAGCATTTTGCAAACCCATTGACATAACTTACATTCCTAGGAAGATAGTGACGCCTAGCTTTGGCATAGCCCATCACTATGCACATTAGTTCAGTAAGTGTTGGTTTTGGAACAACAAGTTAAACTCAATATTTTAGGGATCTAGGGTTTCCATCTTGGTTGATTTAAGTGAACTTAATTAATCATCGCAACATTTCAAAATCCTAAACATGCATCTAACATATCATTCACATTTATAAGAATAAATAAATATCATAAGTAAATGATGCATTTGGTAACTAGCATGACCCCTTGAGTCTTCAAGGGTTTTCTCTTGCAACTTCATGGCTTCGTCTTCCAAGAACCTCCGTCTTAAAGACTTAACCAAAATTATGCAACTACTAGTAACTACGATTAGGACTAATCTAAATATTAAGGTACAAAAATAGACAACGGTTCGTAGACCGTATTTAGATTTACAAAGATATATCACGGGGCGTACTCCGTATTTTTTATCCTAATCGGGCCCCACTAGTTGCCATTTCATAAAACTTGTGAGAGAATACACATTAATACATTCCATTTTGGCCCATGCATTTTATAAAAAAAAAACAAGTATCAATGCATAAACACGAGTAAACTAGTAACTAACTTAGGTGGTCAACCCGATTAATGCGCCTAATTAAAACTAGTCAAACTTGTTTAACCGATTATGTGATTAAGCGCAATTAAAATAGCTCAAATAAATAATGAAGCTCCTACTAAATTTCGCATCCAATTTAATTAATCCGATTAATTAAGCCGGTAAACCCAAAATTTTGTCAAATTAAAATTTTGCAAGTTCCGCTCAAACCCGAGGCCTAGCCTCCAACATTTAGTTAAAACAAATAAACATAAATTAAAATAATTAAAACGGTAAAATCGCAAAAATACGTAGCCTACCGCACGCAAGTGGCTCGCGCACCTAGACTAGCTAGGCACGTGCCATTGCTAGCCACAGCTGCCTAGCAGCTTAGGCAATACGGCGTAGTGTGTGCGCCCGCACCACACCAATGCAACACTGCTAGGCGCAAAGCCTAGCAGCTTTTGTTGTGGGCTGCAAGGTGCGAGGCAGCACGAACTTGGATGCCTGCCCTTCGCACCATACCAAGGCTGCACGCATCAGCTCACTCGCACACACCGCTCGCACAGCACCAATTGCCGCACCATGCTGCTACCCCATGCGCACACCACGCACGCTCACAAGTCCAACTTAATAAATTCATTCAATTGCACAAACCAAATTAATTCGAAGAACCATTCTTTAGATAAAATTTGGTTCAACTTGGTGCAACAAAATTAAAGGGCTACTCTCACTATTAATTTAACCAACATAAATTAATCTTAAGATTTGATAAATTTAAAGGGAGTTGGAATAATGAACATGAATATTCAGTGAAAAATTCCAACTTTAACTTGTGAATTTTTGAAAAATTACATCTTCCAATATGAAGATTAATGAAATTTCAATCACAAGTTTGAAACTTTATGACTTTAATCAACTTAAAAATGATTAAGTCAAGACAGTTCAATAAACAATCATGGAATTTAGTAACACAAAGTTCCAACCAACTAAAATAATTAAAGGTTATATCTTTAGTACTTAAGAGCCTCAAAAACACAAAATTTTCACACTTAAAGTAATTGATTTGCAATTATGTGAAAATTGAGCCAACCATTTAAACACCAATAATTACTACAAAGTAATCATGCATAAAGTAGTCTAAAATTGCAGAAACATAAAGGAAAGAACCAAACACATAACCACAATTAATATGCCATTAAGATTCAAGGTTTAAAAGACTTAAAAGTTTTCGTCAAAACGAAAAACCCCTCAAAACAGGCATTTCTGGGAAGAATTTGGCTTTTTCACAGCCCTTAAAGGATTAAATCTTTTCCACAACGTTGTTTCCACCCAAAATTCACTATTTTTGGGCGAAAATCTGAGTTCGGGAGCCAAAATTCTCATTAAAACGAGATTAAAATTAAAAAAAACCGAGCTACTAATCTAATTAGCAACTAAAACCAAAAATTAAAGTCATTTTAACACCTTGAAAATATTAGTTACAAAAATAAATGAGCAAGTCTCCGATACCGCTGTTGGGTTTCGAAAAGTCCGACTTTCCGCGGAAACAAAACCCGAGCCAAAGAACAACTCACAATTAATATAACTAATAAGCATAATTAACAAGACAAGGAGAAAGACAATATTACCCTTGGCACGTGCTTCGCTCACTTTAACGAATTCTTACTTCGAAAGCCGAGTCCCATAAGCGCGTAGACCTCCCTCGAAAATCCACCCGCAACAACGACCTGAATGGTCTCTACTCGGAGTTTAGCAGAGCTAGACCAAAAAAAACTACTCGAGTTTTATTTGAACTTATAGGTGTAGGCGTCGCTCGAAGTGCACCTACGTTAAAAGCATGTTGTGAATATGCTTGGCACTCTTAGGAAGTGGGAATTGATATTACGAATAGGGACAACAATTAGGGACAAGGAAAGTAGGGAGCCGCCAACAAGTTTTTAAGGAACTTGTAAACCGTTCACGGATCATTATAAGGCAACCACGAAAAGGGTCAACGATAGGCAACAACGATTGACCCGTGAAGGTTACACCCCATTCATAATCCATGAGATTACTAACTCCATATGGTTCGGAACCACGAAAGGAGGATCAGGGATGATGGTACGAAGTGAGTCATGGAGTCACATTCGCCCGTATTGGCCTCTACTCGATTCTTATTATGAAAAGTATTCCTGTGATCTCAAAGGCATGCAAATAAAATATTCAATTTGCTCCAAACTATTATTATGCTAAATTGGTTGAATATTAATGCAACATATAATTCTAATATATTAGTGATCACTTTATTAATTAACAAGATTAAAGGAACCTAAACCGGTTGTCCAAATTATCTTATTAGGCGTGATTATCAATTACATATTCCCTTTAAACATTCAATATGGTGATCATAAATAATAATAGAATAAACATTAATATTGGAAGCAATTCAACAATAATAGCGTTAGTCCAATCAAATAATAATAATAATAATAATAATCATGATACTAGAAATATAAAATAATAATAAGTAATTAAAATAATTAATTACTCACATCCCGCACGCTCTTTTAAATTGTTACATCATGAATAAATTGTTAGTAACTTCAATAAATATAAATCAAATGGAAATTAAATTAAATAAAAGGTAGAGTTGATTTGGTCCAAACCCTCAGTTAATTATACCTTTCACACCTTGGTTTAAGTATAGAACTTCGGATATTGTATGGACTCCTTAGAGTGCTTAAGGGATATAAAATTAGAGAATAGGGTGGCTAGAGTTTAGGCTAGAGCAAGAGAGAGAGGAGAGAATATTTTTGGTGTAGCAAGAGAGGATGATTTTTGGTGTAGAAGAGAGAAAGAGAGAATGATTTGATGATCAAGCTTGTTGATGATTGAAAAAGGAGAGATATGACCTCTATTTATAAGGGAAAAAGAGGGGTCGAATCAAGAAAAGATAAGAATTCGAATCGGATAAAACTCTTGCGATAGACAGCAGTTTTTGTGGTTTTTTGTTTTTATCATATCTTTTGATCCAGAAATCGGAATAAGATGAATAAGATATTGTTGGAAAGCTCTTGAAGTCTAATTTCTATCCCAATTAGAATCAGATTAAAATATTTTGTAGAATAAAAGATATGGCCGAAATAGTGGGACGGTTTCAGTTTTGGATAGAGTTTCGTATTTCTTTTATATCTTTTTCGTTATAGCTCGGAATTAATATTATAATATATCATTGGAAAGATAATTTCAAGAGCTATCTAACCATATAAGAATCAGATAAAAACTATGAAGCACGAAAATAATATATTTCAATCTTTGAACGTCTTTCAATTCAAATTAAATTACTAGAGGAGTTTTATTCTATTTCAAACTCTTTAATCTTATCTTTTCAAAAAGGATAATTAGGATCTTTTAGAAACTTATAGAAGCTTCCAATTAATCCTAATTGGATTAGGAGTGGGATTAAATCCTTTGGACCCTCCACATAATCATTGGGTCGTAGATAAGGTGGGCTTAGATTCGGTTTAGATCCAGTTTAGTGTTTTGGCCATAACTTATTCGTTATAACTTGGATTTGGGCTTATAATATATCATTGGAAAGCTCTTTTAAAGCACCATCCAAATATTTAACAATTGGACCCAGATTATGGACCAAAATAAAATGATATAAACGTTTTATAAAAAGGACACAAAATGAATGATTTTAATGGACACGAAATGAATTATTTGGGCTTAAAGGCACGAAAAGAGGAAAATAAGTTATGATTTGGGAAAATGGGCTATGAATTGGATTGGTTTATGAAATGTATTGAATGGAACATGGATTTAAGCACTCTAAAGATTACATACTCAACCCGACCAATAATGGCAGTAAAAGGTTGTTCATCATTGGGTTTGGTTTTGGGGAGACATTTTTAGGTGTCTACAATAGGTTTTCTCACTTTCAAGGAGATGCCTTATTGAGTTCCAACTCAAGTGAAATTCTTAAATTCCAAGGTTGGTATTTATAGAGAATTTCATGAGAGCACTCCACTCTCCCATCAATGTGAGAGAGTTGGTAAAAATCATTTTTTCATTTTATTTTTAAATCAAAAATAAAAGAAAATAGCAAAGCAATAATTAATCAAAAAGTGTCAAGCAAGGAGGGGGAGGGTAGGTGAGGACCACAAGGGAAGGGGGGGGGGGACCAAACCTTGCTCCCCAAGCTTCCCAAACCGCCCTCCCTTGTTCTCTCAGCTCTAACCAGCTGGCGGGCCTGGCCTTGGCACCAAGGTTGCCTTGCTGGCGCCTAGTGCCCTCGGCTGGGCCTGCTAGCTGGGCGTTAGCTACGCAGGCTTGCTGCTGCCTTGACCCAGCATGTCGCGCATGATTGCGGGCTGCTGGCCGACACTCTTGTGCGCCTACTGCTAGCAGTGCTAGCACGCTAGTTGTGTTCGCGCGTGGCAGCACGCTTGCTAGCATGCTAGCACGACTCGCCCCTAGCAACTAGATATAAATTTTTATATTTAAAAAATAGTGTTAAACTAATGATAATTGATAAATAGTGAATATTATTGTGCATGGCATGAGACCTAATTAACCTAATTTATATCCTTATGTGATATTTGATTTTATTAAAATTTTATATATACAAAAAGGGAGTTATAAGAAATCTAAGTATTATCCGTACAGGTTCTAATCTAGTGTAGGCCCTATTCACTTAACCTTAAAAAAACAATAATCAATAAAAATAATTTCAGTTTAGCAAAAATTAGTTTAATTCATTAAAATTAAATTCAGTGCAATTTTTCAACAAAATAATTTCAATTCACTAAAAATAATTTCACTTCAATAAAGATAAGTTGAAGTGTTGAGCAATATAATGTGTATAGTGAAAAGGACCTTACATCTTGTAAAAAAAAAAAAAAAAAAAAAATAGAGAAAAGGACCTTACATCTAAAATATAAAATCATGTCAATTTACATGTGGTCCAATGTTAGATATTTGAGTGAAAATTGGCACTAGTACGTGCAAAAGTCCAAGAATTGATAACAAACATGCCACATGGCGGTAGTGCAAAAGTCCAAGAATTGATAAACTGGCGCTAGTGCAAAAGTCCAAAAAATTTTTGGTTTCACTTCGGTTTGAAATCGGTTAGGTTTGAAAATGAATCAGTTTAAAATCGGTTCAAGTGTCTTACGAGTTTTGGTTTGGTTGAAACAATTATCGGTTCGATTTGATTTATTCCTTAGCGGTTTATATTTGGCTCAAATTGTAAACAATTCGAATAGTAAACAATTCGGTGCAAAAGGGTTGCAGTTTGTTAATTGTTTGGTGAAAACGGTTTTAATCCCGGTTCCAACGGTTTCAGTTTGGATACTGTTTATATTAGAAACGGTTCTCGATTCTTTTCGGTTTAGTTTTATTTCAATTTGGTATAAAACGGCTTCGGTTCTTATACGGTTTAAGATTTTTCGGATCGGTTCAGTTTTGAGTTTAGTAAAATACGATTTGGGTCGGTTTTCGAGTTTCTTTAAAAAAAAAAAACCCTCTTTGTTCAAGCTAGATTCGAGTTTCTTTTTCATTTGATAAATTGATAATAATATTCTTTGCTACTCCCTCTGTTTTTAAATATTTGCTCCACTTTCCATTTCTAGCCGTATTTAAATACTTGCTCCATTTTCTTTTTTAGAAAGTTTTTTGTAATATTTAATTCATTTCTCACACCTAGTGGACCCAATATAATACTCTCACTCCCCCAATTCTTTCACTATTTTTACTTTTTACAATTTTTTATTCTCCCAACTATCCCACTACTTTCATATTTTATTACTTTCTCCAATTTCTCTTAAAATTCCGCGCATGGAGAAATGGAGCAAGTATTTAAAAACGAAGGGAGTATGTTTTTGAAAAATCAATGAATGTAATAATTTCATTCTAAAAATTTCGAGAATTACAATAATACATCATAAGAATTTGACTAGGCTAGCTTTGGTCCAATATAATACCGAGCAAAATATGAAGCACTTTGATGATGTCATTTAGAGAGAAGATGGAAAGTATTTTTGCTTAGTCCATAATTACATAAAAAATTAAGTCAAGGGAAAACAATAATGTACTTTGTAATAAACATGTGTGCATAATTAGATTTCATTTAACATTTCTTTTAGCATGATTTTAATCTTCTCTTTATAGTAAGCGGTTTGCAAACGACATGATTTATAAACAGTTCGGTTCATAAACAGTTAGGTTTATAAACAATTCGGTTTGTAAACAGTTCTCTTTACAAACGGTTTGGTGCAAACAGGTTGCACTTTGTTAACGATTTGGTATAAACAATTTTTATCTCGGTTCAATGGGTTTCGGGTTGGAAACGGTTTCGGGTTAGAAACATTTCTTTTCTTTTTAAATTCGGTTTTATTTCAGTTCGGTTTAGATTTGGTTCTGTTCGCTAACGGGTTCGATTCTTATACGGTTAAACACTAATCGGATTGGTTTGGTTTCGAGTTTACTAAAATACGGTTCGGGTGGGTTTTCGGTTTCAAAAAATCGATTTTTGATCGGTTCGGTTCTAATTTGGGTCGGTTGGTTTCGGGCAGTTAAACGGTATCGGTTTAAAATTTGGCAGTGCTAATAATATGATATGTTTTTTTTTAATCCATTTAACGAAAACTAGGTTAAAATCCCATGCAATGCACAGTTGTTAAACATTATTACAAAATGTAAAGTATATAAAAGATATGAAAAAATACTTCATTTGGGTATATACGGAATATGTGTCAAATTGGAAAGAAAATCTCATAAGGTGTAAATAGTTTACTTAAAGATTTTGCAATAAATAAATAAATAAATAAATAATAATAATAAAAAATTGATAAAGGCAGGAAAATTTTTCACAAGGTAATGACAAATGTCATTGGTTATTCGTTTTTAGTAATCCCTCCGTCCCCAAAACTTTGACCATTTTGGGTTGATTTCACGGGTATTAAGAAAGTTAAATAAAAAGAAATGAAAGTATATTGGAAAGATAACTTTACATGGGATTAGTAAAAAAGTAGAGAGAGAAATTAATAAAAATCATGGAAAAAAAAAATTTTATATGGGGAAGCTAATTTTGCACAAATATTGTTGCAAATTAGTGGGTATTAGATTAAGCGCAATGCACGATTTGTTTGAATTTTTTTTTGGTTATATATTTAGATAAAATTCCTGATATTCTAAAGATAATATTTTATATTAATTAATTCAAATTTAAAAATCTTATTCGTCAATTTTGCTTACGTGACATTTGAATTATTTAATTATAAAAGATTATAATAGTCTCTTATTTAATTGGCTAAAACTAAGATTTATAATCCTACGTGGCGAACTAAGAAAATTAGATTCTACGTGGTTCTCTAAAACTCGGAAAAAAACTCCCTTATATATATATATATATATATATATATATATATATATATATATATATATATATATATATATATATATATATATTAGATCTTAATGAAAATAGGTCGATCATTTTGGACTAAAATTAGGTTAAAAGGGTCAAAGTTTTGGGGACGGGGGAGTATAAGTTATTAATAGATAGATAGATAGATGGGTGAATATGGTGTCAATTTTCCATTTACTAAAAATCAGTGTATTACAATACTCCGTACGGAGTATCAACTAGTGCAAAAGTCCAAGAATTGATAAATTGGCGCTAGTGCAAAACTCCAAGAATTAATAATATCCCGTCAAAAAACAAAGAATTAATAATATGGCATGTTTTTTATCCATTTAATGAAAATTGGTGAATATGGCGTCAATTTTTTCATTTGCTGAAAATTGGTGTATTACAATACTCCGTATTAAGTCTATTAACTAGTGCAAAAATCCGAGAATTGATAAATTCCCAGGAAGCCCTTCATCACCATCTATAAATAGCAAACATATTAGACTTCCATTTCATCACAAAAACAATCCAACCTCTTCTCTTTTATCTATTATATTTCATTTATCAATTCTTCTATAATTTTATATTTTTTTTATATCAATTCTTCCATAATAATAAACAATAAAAAAAATATCCAACCTCTTCGGCTGGTTTAATTAATTGAGTCGCCTCTTGTGGGCTTGTTTCAACCAAAAAAAAAAAAAAAGAAAAAAAAATGCTGAAAATATCGACCTCTAGTTTCAACAAAACCCTACCATTGTTTTCATTGTCCAAACCCTTTGTTATCCCAAATGGAGCATTATTATTTGGGAAGCAGGTTTATTGCCTCAATAGTGATGCTGCTGCTGTAACTAGGCCTCGGCGCCAAAGCCGAGGGCGAAATGGGGTGGAAGTTAGGGCAGTAGCATCAAGATTAGGTACCATATATCCTGTTAAACTAGCTGAGAGTGTTACGGTTACCGTCTCAGCAGAATTACCTATTGGTCAAGCACTTGAAGATTGGTTGTTTCATGAAAAAGTCTTCTATTTAATGCTTACGGATAATGATGGCAAAGGTATTATGTTAAAATCATTATAATACTACCTTCATTCTAATATTCAATTTAATTAAACTTATACATGGACATATCCATATACATCGAGTATATATAGGCAATTACATACTCACAAAACTATTTTTATTCAAGATTAAAACATGTCGACTTTGAGAGTGAGGGATAGCTCAAGTGGTTAGAACTTCCCTCCCGATCCCAGAATCGATTCTCACCGTTGCCCTTGTGGATCTCTAAATAACCAAAAAAAAAAAAAAACATGTCAACTATGGAGTAATATGCATTAGAGGAAACACATTGATAATAGAGAAAACTACCACTAAATCGAGCATTTTTCTCTCTTTTTTCTGTAAAACTAGTGTGTGATTTGGATGTTGTACTTAGTTGTTACTTTAAAACATAATATTAGGAACAAGAAAAATAAAATAAATAAAGAGAATAATTCTCCATTGTCTTGTTAATGTTAAGGTTATTTCGCTTTATTAATTTGTTTCAGCAGGCTATTAATGTTTTTTTTTTTTTTTTTTTTTTTTTTTTTTTTTTTTTTTGTACTTACTTAACTATATACTTATTTATGTATATATGGAGAACATAAATCTCTATTGACTAAGGACATGTTCACATTTACTGAACTGAGCTGAGTTGAATTGAACTGAACTGAACTAACTGGAACTGAACTGAATTGATTGGAGCTGAAATGAACTGAATAGAATAGATCGATTGAGTTTAAATGAATATTTAATGAGAGAAGGAAATTAGGAGCTGAACTGAACTGATTGGAGCTGAACTAAACTGATTGGAGCTGAACTAAACTGAACTGAATTGAAATTAAGCTGAAGTGAACAGACCCTAACATGGTAATATGATATTATATTTAAGAGGTTAGGCCCTATTCACTTCACCATAAAAAAAATTATTCAGTAAAAATAATTTCAATTAAGTAAAAGTAAGTTTAGTATGCAGTAAAAATAATTTCAGTTCAATCAGTAAAAAAATAAGTTTAGTTCATTGAAAATAATTCCAGTTCAGTAAAAATAAGTTCAGTTCAGTAAAAATAATTTAAATTTAGTACAAATCGGTAAATCTATTGAAAAAATATATTAGAGAATTAGCAAAAGTAATTAAGTTCAGTAAAATTAATTTTAATTCAGTAAAATTAATTTATGTTCAACAAAAATATATAATTTTAGTTTAGTTAAAATAATTTATCTTCAGCAAAAGGTGAAGTGAATAGGGCCTTAGTATTCGTAACTTGTGGGATTTTTTTTTTTTCTAAATAACACTCTTTTCGTATTTTATTATTTACTCTATTTATTGTTTTTGCATTATTTATTTGACATTACTTGTCTAATATTTGTGATTTATACATAAGAAAAAATATAGTCTTATGGCCTTATGGGTACTTGTTGCATTGTAACCGTCTCAATGAATAAATAATTAATTTTCAATTGTAATAATTTACTTATAGATAATTAAAGACATTAATGATTAATGATTTGTATCGGTATATCTGCTTAGAAAAAATGGAACAAATAATAAAATACGGAAAGGGTAATCACATTTAATTATTGTTGCAATGCTAGCTAGTGACGACTAGGCGCAATACTAGCTAAATGATAATGTTGCATAATGTTATTACAGATCTACGTGGCACATAAACATTTTAAGAAATTAAACGTTTTTAAATAGATAAGTATGGAAATATGGATGTATATATGTGGAGTTGCGGACCATGCATGTGTACATTTTACATTTTAATTTCACGTATGCTAAAGGAGTTTCAAATATATCCCCTAGAGATGTAACATTTTCATTTTAGTAGATTATAGAGTAACTGGTACGAGCAAGTTGCTACGAATACTCAACGAAGAAAATGGAAAAATTATTATTGCAGAGTATAATTAATATTGTAGTTTCAATAGTGAAGCATTCTCAGTATAACGTACGTACTTCGTAATTGGTAATATCAGATACGTAGATGCATGTTTTTTTTGGGCCATTATATTTGGAATTAGTATTCTTTACCAACTTGGTCATCATTGGTGTAACCGTGTAAATCAGTATATGTAATAGAAATTCACCTTATAATAAGCGTAAAGGGTACATGTATTCATTTAAGCGGTTATAAAAGAAAATCTTACAAATGAATTAACATTAGTCAATCATATTGATGTATAAATGTTTTCCTTGATTTTTTCAAAATTTGTAAGGACTAAAAACATAATTATAACATTAAAAAAAAAAATGTGTTAAATCGTCTAGAAATGTTCTTACCTCATATCTTAGAAGTCTTGGATTCGAGTCTTACCAAGTGAAGGTACTTGGGATGTGATTCTCTTACCCTCCCCTCTTTCTATGTTAACCTGGATAAAAGGTGGTGATGTTTTTGCGTTGGCTAATATGTAGAGCTTGGAGAATACGCTTATCATATCAAGATTTCTAACGAGGCGGAATTTAATGCAAATTTTAATATTCCGGAAGATTTTGGTGAGGTGGGTGCTATAAGTATTACAAATGAACAGAAGACAGAGGTATTCATCAAAAATATTGTCCTTGACTTGCGTTCTGGCAAATCTGAATTTACTTGCAATTCATGGGTAGCTTCCAAAAATGACGATCCTCAACCAAGGGTCTTCTTCTCTAACAAGGTACTTCATTAACCTTAATTTTATACTACCTCCATTTCTTATTTAGGTGTAACAAAAGAATATTTTAAGTCTCACAAATAATAAGAAACAGAGGTAGCATTTTGATACTCCGTATATGCCAGGATAACCTTAGACGGCATCAAATTTTTGTACAAATAATTATTTAGAAAAAATGTTCAAAGATAGATCTTAACATGTATTTCGCTTTAATATATATTTTGTAGTCATACTTGCCATCACAAACACCAAAAGGATTGGTGAAGCTGAGGAAGGATGATCTTCTTCAATTGAGAGGATATGGAGAGGAACAAGAAGAGCGCAAAAGCTTTCAGAGGATATACGACTATGATACTTACGATGACCTTGGAGATCCCGAAAAAAGTCTAAAGTTATTAAGACCAGTATTGGGTGGTAATGAACACCCTTACCCAAGACGTTGTAGAACAGGACGTGAAAAAATTACTATTGAAGGTAATATAATTCAATTGATTTAGATTTAAATGCTTGCTTGAAAATGCAAAATCTGGCTACGTTTTCTATTGAATATTCAATTGCAATGTTTGCGATTTCAAAGATTGTTAATAAGTATTATATGCTAATATGTATATCCTCCGTTTTTAATTTCCTTGCTACATCATTTCAAGAAACAGACTTTAGGATAGAGGTGTTAATAAAAGCTAAACAATTTTGTCAAACCGGGAATATGGAAGGGATTGGTAACATATGCATTTATTATTTCGATTAATTTTCTTTTTGAAATCATTCTATCTTTTCCTCAAATTATGTTATGTGAGATTGTTTCACATGTAAAAAAACCAGAGAAATTAAAGTATTGATAAAAACAGTTGATAAAAGTAATGTAAGAGTCTATAAATTGAGACTAATCCAGTAACATATTAGTCAAAGTTTATATATATGAATAAACAAAGTTATTTACGTCAAGCTATTGCCTGTATTTAAGAATATATGTTATATAAAATTAGCTACTAATAACATATTAATGTACAGGCCAAACTTTTGAGACCCGATTGGATAAAGGTTCACCGTATGTGCCTATAAATGAAAATTTCTCAAAGTCAAAGGAGGCACAATTCAAGTTCAAGACAATTTACTCGATGTTGCATGCAGTTATACCAACAATAAAGGAGAAAGTATTCGCAACTCCAAATTCTCGTTTTCCATTCTTTACTTCCATTGATTTGCTCTACAATGAAGGAATTAACCTACCCGTCAACAATGAATACCTTGGAGATGGAAGCACCGCACTAGAATGGCTTCATCGCATCATCAAAGCTACCGGTGACCTTAAGTACAAAATTCTACGTTTCGAGCTCCCCGAGACATTTAAACGTACGTATGGGCTCATTCATACTTATTATTTAGTATTATCATCATATAATTATTAATATTAACCACAAGTTTAAACTTTTAATCCAATTACTTTTCTTTAATAGAATTTTGGTTGAGTTACTTAATTATTATTATTTTTTTGACAGATACTTTATTATTATTCTTATTAATTTATAAAGTCAATCAATTTATAAGAAATTAGTGGGGAGGCGAAATATAATAGGCCCCCACCCTTCTAGATATAGCGAACCTAATTCTACTGAAGATGTGAGCAGCTACCCCAATGTCATAAAATTAAACTTACAAACAAATATTAGTGGAAAGTCGAGAAGCAATTTGAGCCTCATTCCTATAGTTATAGCAAATCCTATCCTACTGAATATATGAGCAACAACACATGTCCCAATGTCTTGAGTCATCGAGAAATTTTGGACCTGCTTTAGCAATGCAAACTTATTATTATTATTATTATTATTATTATTATTATAACCGCCTTTGGTATATGGCTAGTTAACGCGTTTTTTTTTATTGATTGGCTTAGGGAATAGATTTTCTTGGTTAAGTGATGAAGAATTCGGTCGCCAAACTCTTGCTGGCATGAATCCTTTGAGCATCAAGCGTGTCACGGTATGATCTCATAATTATATCGAAGAGATATTAATTAATATATACTATAAGCCATTAGGTTACAGAGCTAATCCATACCATTGTACATACACTATTGTTCTAACTAATTCAGTTTGTGAATTTGCAGAATTGGCCAATAATGAGTAACCTAGATCCTAAAATTTACGGCAACCCAGAATCAGCTTTAACAACTGCACTGGTGGACACACAAATAAATATCATGACTGTTGAAGAGGTTAATCTTATGATCATACACTCACATTACATATAAGATTTTTTAGCTTCATTATTATTGATCTTCTGTGAGTTTTGAGGTGATTAATTTTTTATTACAATGTGCAGGCTATAAAAGAGAAGAGGTTGTTTATAATAGATTACCATGATGCATTGTTGCCGTTTGTGAACAAAGTCAGGAAGCTTGAAAACACGACATTGTATGGATCACGAACTTTGTTTTTCCTAGATGATGAGCAACAAACACTAAAACCTCTAGCTATTGAGTTAACGCGGCCTCCAAATGATTTAAAGCCTCAATGGAAGGAAGTTTATACACCAGGAACATGTGCTACTTCCGAATGGCTTTGGAAGCTTGCCAAGGTTCATGCCCTTGCAAATGACACTGGTTACCATCAACTAATCAGCCACTGGTACTAGTATTGTCCTTTTTATTTTTATTGACTAGTTGTACAACTTTGCTTGACTTAATTACTTTCTCTAATAATTGTAAATTTTTTAAAGGAAGTTGTTTACATTAAATTATAATATTCTCTTCACCTGATTTTGCTCTATAAATTGATCTTATTAATTAGCTCTAATAGTAATTTAATTACTGAGTACCTTAACTTGCTAGCCTTTATTTGAACTAAAACAAGATAAATTCTTTTCAATATGGTTGAACATCATTCCCTTAACCATTAAGATGAAAATTGACTTATTAGTTGATTACCGAGTAGTTCTAGAATTCATGGACTTTTATGTTTGTAATCACACTAAGGTGATTTGTCCATTACTTTACTAACTCTCATTTCCTAAATGATGATTGCAGGCTTAGAACACATTGTTGCACGGAACCATACATAATTGCTACACATAGATGCTTGAGTGCAATGCACCCCATATATAAGTTATTGCTTTCTCATTGCCGATACACCATGGAGATTAACGCTCTTGCTCGACAAAATTTAATTAACGCGGGTGGTATCATTGAGACAACCTTTTCACCAGGGGAGTACTCCTTAGAGTTGAGCTCTTACATTTATGACATTGCATGGCGCTTCGATCATGAAGCCATACCAGCTGACCTTATAAGCAGGTAAATCTAATTAATACTCCCTCCGTCCCTAAATTACATTCCTCTTTGGAAATTTACACGAGAATTAAGGAGGGAAGAATAAGACAAATAACAATAATTAGATAATGCAATGGGAAGTACAAAGATAGATTAGTTATTACTCATGACAAGTCATCAATCCTTTGCAAAAAAAAAAGGACCAATTACATGCACATAATTAAAAATTTTTAACCAATCATATTCATTGTAATTTGGCACAAAGATTATGAGTGAGATTAAGTAAGGATGAGTGAGAAAATATTAAATATAAAACAGAAAAAGAGAGTTAATTTACAAAAAACTTACCAAAAATACAAAGGAGGAATGTAATTTAGGGACGGAGGGAGTAATCATTGATTTTCATTGCATTAATTATTGCTCCTTACAATATGTTTTCTCTGTTTCTTTATAGTTGCAACACTTCATTAAAATAAAAATGTCACATAGTTGAAACACCCTATAAAAGGAAGGTTTTAAAGTGAAAATTGTACTATTATCTTTATTTAAAGCACATGGCCCACTTGATTATACTCTTAACAACATTTTAACCCCATTTTAAGTGTTATATTATATGAGGTCCACTTTTTTTAGATACTGTAATAAAGTATGTGTTGCAACTATTAAAAAGGAAGAAGTATATGTTGTTCTTGGCATTATTAGTAATAAGTTTCATTATATTTGTTGGAATTCAATAGAGGGATGGCTATTGAAGATCCATTAGAACCACATGGAATAAAGCTAGTAATAGATGACTATCCATATGCAAAAGACGGGCTAGACATGTGGGCTATAATCGAAGAATGGGTTACTACCTACGTGAACCACTACTACACAATTCCGAGTATGGTAGAATCAGATAAAGAGCTTCAAAATTGGTGGACAGAAGTAAGAACAAAAGGGCATGCTGACAAGAAAGATGAACCGTGGTGGCCGAAACTTAAAACACAAGATGATCTGATTTACATTGTCAGCACCATAATATGGGTAGCTGCAGGGCACCACTCAGCTGTTAACTTTGGACAATATCCCTACGGCGGCTACTTCCCTAACAGGCCTACAATCGCTAGGACTACGATGCCTACTGAAGATCCCGTTGATAACGTGATGGAGTCTTTCATTGAAAAGCCTGAGGACACGCTCCTTCGATGCTTCCCATCTGAAATGCAAGCTGCGACTGTTATGGCGGTTTTAGATTTACTCTCAGCTCATTCTCCGGATGAGGAATACTTGGGCACTATCCCGGAACCATCATGGAAGGAAGATCCCGAGATAATGGAAGCTTTTGATAAGTTTGATTCAAAGTTGAAGGTGTTAGACGATGAAATTGATAAAAGGAATGCTAACAAAGATTTGAAGAATAGAAATGGAGTTGGTGTTATGCCTTATGAGCTATTGAAGCGTACTTCTGAACGTGGTGTCACTGGTAAAGGAGTTCCAAACAGCATCTCCATTTGAGAAATACAAAACCAGTTTTTTATCCATTGTATGAATTGATGAATAAAATTACCTGAGAGAATAAAGTTACTATTTATTTTTAAATTTTAACATATCATTAATGTAATCCTGTATTATGGATGGAAGTCGGATGATATGGAATAAATCTTGGCTATAAAATCAATAACTTATATAATAATGTTGTTCATCTTATTTCTTCAAATACAGATGATTGCACGTTAATTATTAGTACTTTTATTTTTCATGAATAAAAGAGCAACTTTTGTTGACATTGTAAACCCTTAATGGCCTTGAATGTAAACTTATTGGATGGAAATTTGTTTGTCTTTAAGAGTATGGCTTGGGAAATGAAGCATCTCTACGGCTACGAAATTCTACTTCTTGAGTTAATTACAAGAAAGAGACCCATCAAAGATATGTTGGAACCCAATGTATATCACTTGTGAGTGTCCCACATTGGAGAAAGAGGAGAGGTGGTTCCACTTTATGAGGTAAATGAGTAACTCCTACTATTGCCAATTGGTTTTAGTATGGAAGCTCCAAAGCCTTGTTTGTGGACCTAACTCTCCTCCAATCAACTAGTATGAGCACAAATAAAAGTAGTTAATTTCAGTTTATTTCATGTAGCATTATATCATACGTGCATCTAAGTATTGTTCTTTTCTAAATAGTATAACCAATTCATGGTCCATGATTATGTCTATGCAGTTGATTTAGAAATTTCGAACTAATTGTTGATAATGAACTTAAAATTGAAAAGTATTTCATATTTGATATTTCCATATAAACCTTGCTTGTTGTATTTGAAATGCAACTTCTTAGAGTTTCCAAGGATCCAGGATTTCTGAGATGGTAGGTGACCATCAATTATTGATCACTTGTTAAAAAAAAAAAAAAAAATTCTAAGTCTAGTTCATAATTAATTTCGTTCCAAAAATTATATTACAACCAAATCGATTTCAATCCAAAAATCGGACACAAATCCATACTACAACCAAGTAATATATACTTAAAAAATCCATCTTACAAGTCGAAAGTACTACAAATAACATGTTGTAAACAAATGTACTATAAAACATTTATTTAAATTTTTAAAATGGGATGCACACACATATAGATATAAATAGAAGCAAAAGCAAAAATAAACAAAAAAAAAGTGAAATAACTTAAGAGACCTATTATTAAATATAATAGTTTTTTTTTTAAAGGAAAATTGGCTTAAAATAATACTAACATTTCGTGTTGCGTTAGCCTACAAGCTCTTTATGTAGCTAATAGTTATATATAAGGAAAACTTCCAATGGGATTAGGAGCATTCTCTAATCTTAAACAATCGTCCAAAAATAACTATCTTTCATAATCAAGTCCTATGGAGGAGTATGATCCAAACTATTATGATGTAAATGCCAAATAAAAAAAAATCTGAAACCGAGTTTTTGCGTCTAAAATCATGTTCATGGAGTCAAATTTTGGATTATCTACAGTTTCTAGTTTTGTACACCTAATGTCACTTGTAAGCAAATGTGTAAAATGATGAAATATAGTGACTTGATAATAATCCTTAATTTTCCGCACTACAAAACACAAAGTTAACGTTATTTAAGGAAGCCAAAATTGATAATGACCTTAAATTCATTCCATATATGATATTTCCGCAACATCACCATTCACCACACATTAGTAATTAATAATCCATGAAAATGAATGCACTCAAGTGACCTGAAGGTGAAGGCATAGACTTGATGAGTCATTTGTTGTTTTATTAAGTCAAGCCAAGCGGAAACAGTTAAAAGGACGTCTCCCTCGATATTTATACATACGTAGTATGTTGTATGTAGTAGGCTTCTCATCTGTCAAATATGCCAAAGAATATTCAATACAAGTATTAGCTGAGATCAAAATTCCTAGTGTTTTCCATCTTCGTTCACTACTCAAAAAACAAATCATTAAAATGGAAATTGACATACTATGCCTTGGACTCAAGGACACATATAAACTAATACTGGAAAGTGGTATAAAGTCATGACTAAACGAAATACAGTAGCAAAACAAAATAATGAACCATGGAATGGAAAATTAACAGGCATACAACTAAACAACACCATAGTTGGATTAACAGGCAGTCTTTTTTCTTTTTTTCTTTTTTTTTTTTTTTTTTTTTTTTTTAAGGAAATGGATTAACAGGCATTCAATGAACAGGAAAATTAAATTCTTGTAATTTAAAAAAAAAAAAAAAAAAAAAAAAAAAAGAAGAGAAGATTAATTTATACTTTACAATATCCCAAATACAGAAAATTCCAATTCAATTTCAGAAAAAGAGGATCAATACACAATTAATAAACCTGAACAATATACAAATGAGCCAGACCCAGTTGATAACCGATATCAACAAAAATTTGTTAATATCACCAATTTTTCTCTCTCCTCCCCTCACATGACCAAATTTTCTTTCTCTCTCCTCCATTCCCATGGCCACTACTTCCTTCTCTCTCCTCCATTCCCATGCCCAAGGTCAACGACATTTGCGGATCTAAAGCGGCCGGCCGGCCAAAAAACGACACCGTAGTAGCAATTTATGAAAATTGGGGACATACAAACCCTTTAGGGAAAGGGATTTGCTCGTACTAGTGGTGTTGCGGTGGTCGAATGTTGGTGCAGTGGCTTGTGGTGGTCGATTCGTGAATGTAAAGGCTAGTGAAGCTAAAGGTAGTAGCTAGTGGTGTTGCGGCGGTCAAATGTTGGTGCGGCGGTCGTGTGGTGGTCGGTTGGGGTCAATTCGTGAAGGTAAAGGTGGTGCCGTGGGTGGTAGTAGAGGTTGCACGGTGGTGATAGAGGGGAGAGAAGGGGGTGTGGTTGCTAAAATTACAAAATTATCCTTGGTGTGGTAGCTAAATTTACAAAATTAGCCTTGATATTAACAAGTTTTGTTGATATCTGATATCAACTTGTATTTACTCTATACAAATTAGGCTCCGGTAATTTGAGTTCTGGGTATATTAAAGTAATTATACTATACACTACAATTATTAACAGAGAATTAAGCAATAAACAGCAAGCCAAAAATACAGTTATATAGGAAAAGATATATAGTGAACAATTTAATCAAAAAATTAAGAAAGAAATAGGGAGAATTTAGCTACTTACAACTTAGACCTGGTTATTGGGCGGGTCGGGTGCGGGTCGGTTGCAGGTTGGGTCAAAGAGGGTCACATTTTATAGGGTCAATAGTGGGTCGATAATGGGCGGGCCTACAAAATATCAATTAAAAAAAATATATTGGACAAAGTCATTATTAAGTATATATGAATATAAATTTATCTATGTAATTATTTTTACATTATATATTTTCTTTAACAATTAAATTGGAAAAACATTTTGGCCCTATATTGACCCTGTCCAATAAGGGCCTTATCTATTAAAGGCCCTGTCCAATAAAAACCCTTTAGGCTTGACTCCGGCCCTATTATCATTAGGCTACCCTACCCAATAACCACCTCTATTACCAACCCATGAAAAGAAGGGTAAATATTGTTGGGATGTAATCAACAAATTGCTGCTGAATTTTACTTAATCTTGTGAATTATCGCCATTGATGATGTAAAAGGGAAGTTTTTGGTAGATGATTCTCTCTGTCTTTTTTGTAGAGTTTGATTTTACCGAGTAAGGTCCTACTCAATTCATCTTGTTTTTTTTTAATTGAAATTATATTAATTGAATTTACATTATTTTTACTATGTATTAAACTAAAATTAGATGAAGCCCGTGCAATCCACGGTTTGTTTGAATTTTCAAAAATAATTATTTTTTTAATTTATGTGCTAAAATTGGTTATATATTTAGATAAAATTCCTAATATCAAAGAATAATATTTTATATTTAATTAATTTAAATATAAAAATCTCATTCGCCAATTTTACTTACGTGGCATTTGAATTATTTAATTAGAAAAGAATTTATCTCTTATTTAATTGACTACTACTAATTTATAATCCTACGTGGCGCACTAAAAAAATTAGATCCTACGTGACTCTCTAAAAACTCGAGAAAAAAAATTATATATATATATATATAATTGATAAAAAATTCAATAGGAATTTATGTGCTTTCTGTGACAATTTAAATAATATAGTAGGTAAGTAATGGCTAATAATTATATCAATGAAAATGTTCGAGTAAAAAAATATTTTAAAAAA